>NC_060181.1:35213466-35866144 GCF_021184085.1 Oncorhynchus gorbuscha
TCTGAAACGGAGATAACCCGGTAGCAGACGAAGGAAGCGAATTGTGAGCGTATTCTGCCCAGGGGAGCTGTTCTGCCCAAGACGCAGGGTTTCTGAAAGAAAGGCTGCGTAGTATGCGACCAATCGTCTGATTGGCCCTCTCTGCTTGACCGTTAGACTGGGGATGAAACCCGGAAGAGAGACTGACGGACGCACCAATCAAACGACAGAACTCCCTCCAAAACTGTGACGTGAATTGCGGGCCTCTGTCTGAAACGGCGTCTAACGGAAGGCCATGAATTCTGAATACATTCTCGATAATGATTTGTGCCGTCTCCTTAGCGGAAGGAAGTTTAGCGAGGGGAATGAAATGTGCCGCCTTAGAGAACCTATCGACAACCGTAAGAATCACAGTCTTCCCCGCAGACAAAGGCAGACCGGTAATGAAGTCTAGGGCGATGTGAGACCATGGTCGAGAAGGAATGGGGAGCGGTCTGAGACGACCGGCAGGAGGAGAGTTACCCGACTTAGTCTGCGCGCAGTCCGAACAAGCAGCCACGAAACGGCGCGTGTCACGCTCCTGAGTCGGCCACCAAAAGCGCTGGCGAATAGACGCAAGAGTGCCTCGAACACCGGGATGACCAGCTAACTTGGCAGAGTGAGCCCACTGAAGAACAGCCAGACGAGTGGAAACAGGAACGAAAAGGAGGTTACTAGGACAAGCGCGCGGCGACGCAGTGTGCGTGAGTGCTTGCTTAACCTGTCTTTCAATTCCCCAGACTGTTAACCCGACAACACGCCCATAAGGAAGAATCCCCTCGGGATCAGTAGAAGCCACAGAAGAACTAAACAGACGGGATAAGGCATCAGGCTTGGTGTTCTTGCTACCCGGACGGTAAGAAATCACAAACTCGAAACGAGCGAAAAACAACGCCCAACGAGCTTGACGGGCATTAAGTCGTTTGGCAGAACGGATGTACTCAAGGTTCTTATGGTCTGTCCAAACGACAAAAGGAACGGTCGCCCCCTCCAACCACTGTCGCCATTCGCCTAGGGCTAAGCGGATGGCGAGCAGTTCACGGTTACCCACATCATAGTTGCGCTCAGATGGCGACAGGCGATGAGAAAAATAAGCGCAAGGATGAACCTTATCGTCAGACTGGAAGCGCTGGGATAGAATGGCTCCCACGCCTACCTCTGAAGCGTCAACCTCGACAATGAATTGTCTAGTGACGTCAGGAGTAACGAGGATAGGAGCGGACGTAAAACGTTCTTTTAGAAGATCAAAAGCTCCCTGGGCGGAACCGGACCACTTAAAACACGTCTTGACAGAAGTAAGAGCTGTGAGAGGGGCAGCAACTTGACCGAAATTACGAATGAAACGCCGATAGAAATTAGCGAAACCTAAAAAGCGCTGCAACTCGACACGTGACCTTGGAACGGGCCAATCACTGACAGCTTGGACCTTAGCGGAATCCATCTGAATGCCTTCAGCGGAAATAACGGAACCGAGAAAAGTAACGGAGGAGACATGAAAAGAGCACTTCTCAGCCTTTACGTAGAGACAATTCTCTAAAAGGCGCTGTAGGACACGTCGAACGTGCTGAACATGAATCTCGAGTGACGGAGAAAAAAATCAGGATATCGTCAAGATAGACAAAAACAAAGATGTTCAGCATGTCTCTCAGAACATCATTAACTAATGCCTGAAAAACAGCTGGCGCATTGGCGAGACCGAACGGCAGAACCCGGTACTCAAAATGCCCTAACGGAGTGTTAAACGCCGTTTTCCACTCGTCCCCCTCTCTGATGCGCACGAGATGGTAAGCGTTACGAAGGTCCAACTTAGTAAAGCACCTGGCTCCCTGCAGAATCTCGAAGGCTGATGACATAAGGGGAAGCGGATAACGATTCTTAACCGTTATGTCATTCAGCCCTCGATAATCCACGCAGGGGCGCAGAGTACCGTCCTTCTTCTTAACAAAAATGAACCCCGCCCCGGCCGGAGAGGAAGAAGGCACTATGGTACCGGCGTCAAGAGACACAGACAAATAATCCTCGAGAGCCTTACGTTCAGGAGCCGACAGAGAGTATAGTCTACCCCGAGGAGGAGTGGTCCCCGGAAGGAGATCAATACTACAATCATACGACCGGTGAGGAGGAAGAGAGTTGGCTCGGGACCGACTGAAGACCGTGCGCAGATCATGATATTCCTCCGGCACTCCTGTCAAATCGCCAGGTTCCTCCTGAGAAGTAGGGACAGAAGAAACGGGAGGGATGGCAGACATTAAACACTTCACATGACAAGAAACGTTCCAGGATAGGATAGAATTACTAGACCAATTAATAGAAGGATTATGACATACTAGCCAGGGATGACCCAAAACAACAGGTGTAAACGGTGAACGGAAAATCAAAAAGAAATAGTCTCACTGTGGTTACCAGATACTGTGAGGGTTAAAGGTAGTGTCTCAAATCTGATACTGGGAAGATGACTACCATCTAAGGCGAACATGGGCGTAGGCTTCTCTAACTCTCTGAAAGGAATGTCATGTTTCCGAACCCATGCTTCGTCCATGAAACAACCCTCAGCCCCAGAGTCTATCAAGGCACTACATGTAGCACCCGAACCGGTCCAGCGTAGATGGACCGACAAAGTAGTACAGGATTTTGATGGAGAGACTTGAGTAGTTGCGCTCACCTGTAGCCCTCCGCTTACAGATGAGCTCTGGCTTTTACTGGACATGAATTAACAAAATGTCCAGCAACTCCGCAATAGAGGCACAGGCGGTTGGTGATCCTCCGTTCCCTCTCCTTAGTCGAGATGCGAATCCCTCCCAGCTGCATGGGCTCAGTCTCTGAGCCAGAGGAGGGAGATGGGTGCGATGCGGAGCAGGGAAACACCGTTGATGCGAGCTCTCTTCCACGAGCCCGGTGACGAAGATCTACCCGTCGTTCTATGCGGATGGCGAGAGCAATCAAAGAGTCCACATCTGAAGGAACCTCCCGGGAGAGAATCTCATCCTTAACCACTGCGTGGAGTCCCTCCAGAAAACGAGCGAGCAGCGCCGGCTCGTTCCACTCACTAGAGGCAGCAAGAGTGCGAAACTCAATAGAATAATCCGTTATGGACCGTTCACCTTGGCATAAGGAAGCCAGGGCCCTAGAAGCCTCCCTACCAAAAACTGAACGGTCAAAAACCCGAATCATCTCCTCTTTAAAGTTCTGGAACTTGTTAGAGCAATCAGCCCTTGCCTCCCAGATAGCTGTGCCCCATTCTCGAGCCCGGCCAGTAAGGAGTGAAATGACGTAAGCAACCCGAGCTCTCTCTCTAGAGTATGTGTTGGGTTGGAGAGAGAACACAATCTCACACTGCGTGAGAAAGGAGCGGCACTCAGTGGGCTGCCCGGAGTAGCAAGGTGGGTTATTAACCCTAGGTTCTGGAGGCTCGGCAGGCCAGGAAGTAACAGGTGGCACGAGACGTAGACTCTGGAACTGTCCAGAGAGGTCGGAAACCTGAGCGGCCAGGTTCTCCACGGCATGGCGAGCAGCAGACAATTCCTGCTCGTGTCTGCCGAGCATGGCTCCTTGGATCTCGACGGCAGTGTAACGAGCGTCTGAAGTCGCTGGGTCCATTCCTTGGTCGGTTCCTTCTGTCATGCAGGTGAAAGAGGACCCAAAAGCGACTTGGCGAAAACAGAGTCTTTAATCCAGTAAAGTGAATACAAACAAAAAAACACAACTTTCACTCGAAATGACGAGGACAAACTGGAGACTCGATCTTGAACAGCAGGTGAACAGCAGGTTGCCTCGGGAAGGCACTCGAACCAGACAGACTCAGACACCTGCTCACCACGCAGCATCTGAGGAAAACACGACACGACAGGGCGATACACAATCACAGCACGGTGAATTCTAAACAAGGAACCGACAGGACAGGAACGGAACACAAAGGAAGAAATAGGGACTCTAATCAGGGGAAAGGATCGGGAACAGGTGTGGGAAGACTAAATGATTGATTAGGGGAATAGGAACAGCTGGGAGCAGGAACGGAACGATAGAGAGAAGAGAGAGCGAGAGAGTGAGAGAGGGAGGGGGAGAGAGAGGGATAGAAAGAGGGAAAGAACCTAATAAGACCAGCAGAGGGAAACGAATAGAATGGGAAGCACAGGGACAAGACAAGATAATAAATGACAAAACATGACACCATGTGTACGGCGTCGTGTGGGCGAGCGGTTTCCTGACGTCAAACATTGTGAACAGAGTGCCCCATGCTGGCCACGGGGTTATGATACGGGCAAGCATAAACTACGGACAGCGAACAACAATTGCATTTTGTGGATTGGTAAGTTGAATGCACACAAATACCCATTGTGAGGCAGATTTGTTTTTGTTTCAGGTATCTGTAACCCACAGATGCAGATCTGTATTCCCAGTCGAGTGAAATCCATAGATTAGGGCGCTATACATGTATTCCACACGACTGATTTCCTCATATGAACTGTAAAAGTAAAATATTTTAAATTGTTACGTTCCGTACACCGTAAAAACAAGGTGGCGCTTGTATGTGCAGGCAATACAACTGTAGAAAGCTGTCCTTGGACAATGAAACAAAGTAAAAACACCAGTCACTTCCACCAATGATTTAGCTCTTTATACAAGACTTTAGTCATTGTGGTAGCACATAGAAACAACCGTCTGAAACATGGGGCTAATTCAAGACTGCAACGTCACAGACCATTCAGATAGAATAGACGTAGGATTTCTTACCTGCATTGTTTTGGATATTTGAACCTTCTTAACAAACCCCTGATGTCACTCATTTGACTAGTGTAACACATTGTTCATTCAGACCGATTCAGAACAGTAAATTACAACTAAGACAAGCCGACCAAGTCCTAGACATGTCAATAAGTAAACCGCACTATGGTCTGGCTTCGAGCCAGCTTTGAAAGATAGATGGTCGTTTCTCAGCCAAACCCCCCAGCTTGTACAAATGGCTACTCATGTTTACATTCAATAGTGGTTCTGCTAGTCACAGCCCCAGAGTTCTTGACAGGCTTGTCTCGAGTTCAGCAACCTTGTCTGCGTTGACAGCTGCCGCTATTAAGGGCATGGGGCTGCCATGGCACCCGGCTGTGTTGCTGACTGGTTAAAGGCACTTGGTCGTGGAGTGCATGGGGTTATTTTTCCCTCTAAAACACCCATCTAGTATGTTTCTGTCAGCTAGCTATGCTATACATGTGTCTTGCTGTCGATCCATGGAGTATCAGCACAAAGGTTGAGACGTGTGAAGGTGTGAAGCGTAGATGGAGATGGAATGAGAGGAAAGAAAGAAAGGTAATAGAGAAAGAGTGAGGGATTGGCTGTGAAGTTGTAGAGTTGTCCTCCTACTGTAAGTGATGTAGTTCTAAAAATGCAATGTGCGTCATACTGAAGATGCCAGGAGTACATTTTGAACTTTTGATTGTGAGTACTCTCTCTCTCTCTCTCTCTCTCTCTCTCTCTCTCTCTCTCTCTCTCTCTCTCTCTCTCTCTCTCTCTCTCTCTCTCTCTCCCTCTCTCTCTCTCAGAAGAAGCTCTGCAGTCTCGAAATAGCTTAAATTGGAGATTACTTTGGGGTGTATCAAATTAGAGTTAAGATGATGAAAAACTGACAGGCAATACTTTACTACCAGTGTTGGATTAGAGTTATTGGAACAATTTGCTTTGGCTTTATGGCCCTAATGTGCTGAAGTCAAAGAGGAATACTGAACCGAAACTGTCTAATACAAACAGTAGTGTAAAGATTGAACTGAAAATGAATAAATTACCCGTTGTCTTGCTTAATATTATTACCTCATATTAAGTTGTCTGTAGTATTTTTGATTTGGGTCATTGAATCAGAAATCTAATTGATTTCGCAAACACTATACCAATTCACCACCCATTGCCATAGCATAGATTCTAAAGATTGATTGGCATTTTCTGTACTATTCCAGTATTTCCATTGCACCAGGCAAGCTCAATAAAGCACAGCTAAAGTATTTGAAAGAAAACACATACAATATTGAAACCTGGTCTGATTCATCCTGTAAATAGGTTTGGTGTACGACCGACTGTCTTGTCTGCCTCTCCTCTTCAGTGACCTTCCACACTATGTGTGGTAACATTAGGAGACATGTGACAAGAGCCAATATGACAGCTTTTTCAGGTGTGGGTGGAAAGAGCACAAAGTTTTCAAGGACACAGTATGTGTGTACGCACCTAGAAGGGCCAACAAACGCCACCAACTGGCACAGCAAGCGCTACAAAACTGGGCTACTGGCGAGAAACAGAGAGTATTGGCACCGGGGAATGTTCCCATGTCTTGGAAAAAGGATGGTACAGAGGAGAGACAACAACGATGATAAATAGATTGGGGTCAATTCCATTTCAATTGAGTCAATTCAGTTGATCAAATTCCAGTTTACTTCCTGAAATTAAAATGGAATTGGGACCAAACCCTGGTGTACAAGATTAAACAATTATATATGCCATTGCATTTGCAATTATGTATGCCATTCATTACATTTGCAATTGATGTTTGAAATGAATTAGAAATGTATGTTCTTGTGTGTGCTCACCCAAATACTGCTACAAACTGGACAGGATTAAATTAAGATGAAGGAAAAGTAGACTTAAATAGTCCATTAAAATGTTCCTTCCTAAACTTAAATAATACCTAACTTGCAATGATGGTGTCCTGAACAGTTGACGGGTAGCTATTGTGGACGTGTTTGTTTGGGTCTCAGTTGTCAATTAAGTTCTTAAGAGGCTAAGCCAAATCCTTGTAAAGTGTCTCCTGAACCCGGCTCAAGACGTTGAGTCCTCTTTAATATTTGCGGTGCTGTATGTGGTGACATGCTTTTCAGACGCACCTTCCAGTTTAACTGTCTTTATTAATGTCTCTCTCTCTCTCTCTCTCTCTCTCTCTCTCTCTCTCTCTCTCTCTCTCTCTCTCTCTCTCTCTCTCTTGGCATGACGTAACAATGTACATATTGCCAAAGCTTATTTTGGATATGTACAATATAAAATACATACAAATGAGTATCAAAATTGTCAACGGGACAACAATGACCAAGGGTCAAAATAACTATACATTCAACAATAACAACAAGCAGACAGTAGAGTACATGTGCAGGTTGATTGGTCCGTTCAGACACTGTCCCTCAACTTATGGCAAGCAGCAATGTAGTGCGCTGCCAACCCACAGCTCTCTGTGTCCTCCCCCAACAGGACAGGTAGCCGAATCCTCATCAGAGAGGTCTTTGAATAAGGGTTTCAAATTTGGGAAAATGACACTCTCTAATTGTTTTATATTTTTGACATTTTGTCAGGAAATGCAGCTCCGTCTCAGGTTCTGCTGTTTTGCAGTGGTTGCACAACCGTTCCTCTACAGGGAGCCAGGTTTTCCTGCGTCTACCCTTCTCTCTCTCTCTCTCTCTCTCTCCACACAAATCACAAAGTCTGGAATCCAAGTACGTAATTACATTGTCATCAATGTATGATTTACTGGACGGTCTAATTCATTGTCGAAAACAGGCACATCATCTTGCCATGTCAACACTTGGCACATGTATGTATTATCTCCTTTGTCTGTACCCAAGGTACAGAACTCCTTCACTCCTTAATGTTTTGAATATGAGTCCTTAATCTCCTTCATTAGTGGCCACCTCTTAATTGTCTGTTGCTTCTCAGACATCAGACTTTGATAAGAGGATTGTAATGGCCAATGTTTCGGGGGCTGATTTCCCCAAATACCAGCTAGACAAGATAAGGATCAGGATCATGTCCATTAGGCACCAAATGGGAGAAAAAAACTGCCCGAAAACAGGGAAGGATTTCCTGGACTTGTCTAATAAGAAACGCTCATTTTCATTTCACGTTGCGAAATGTTTTCCTATGCCAACCTCAATGAACATGACCCTGTTCACGTATAGGGGTCTTCGGAATTGGGGAGGAAGGGGGATTGGAATTCTTTGATATTTCCCGCTGTGTTCATTTGCAGGGTTCCGCCATATGCCATATGGAGAGGAATTCAGAACGCTGCCGTCTACAGAAGGGGATGAGGAGAATGATTGGGCGGTGACTTGACATGTCTGGAAGTTCAATATTGTAAGTAATTATGTCACCCCAGTGGAATGAAATTCCTCCTGTTTTGTTAACATTTTCAGATTGCTTTGTAGTTTGTCACAAATATATATATTGTGTATTTTTCTTACCATCTGGCCTATTGGCTAGAAAGCGGACAACAACCTTGTATTGGCTCTGTTCTTAATATTTGATAACGATAGCACCAGTGCAAATAGCTTTCATATCATGCCCTTTCCGCATCTTGCCTGTGAATAGATTATTTTCTATATCCTCAAGACAGGGGTCCAGACAAAATAATAGATGAAAATTGTAATGTACCATCTATAAAATTGTAATACACCCCCCCCCCCCCATGATCTGTTTCATTTCAAAGTCTTGGCAATTTATGATCCGCATGACATTCACACTCCTCCAGGGTCAAACAACATCTTGCAGCCTTCATAAAATGATTAAATATTTTAAACAGCCTCCGCTCATACCTCCGTCGCCCCCCGAGACCGATGCTGTTATCATTTTTGTCAAAGCCTGTTTCTATCTGCATTTGTCATTCCCGCACACATTTACCAGTTATCAATCGCTGTGTCAGAATGCAAAATAACTGATGTTCTTCAGGGCAATATTGGATGGACTATCTGAGGCTTTTAATCAATGTATAGTTTCCCTCTCTCTCTCTCTCTCTCTCTCTCATTCTCTCTCTCTCTCATTCTCTCTCTCTCATTCTCTCTCTCCTTTCTATCCTTCCACTCACATAAATATTGGAAAGTTGTAGCTGAATGTAATGTATTTGCACAGAGAGCGAGAAAAAAGAGAGAGCAGTGACAGAAGCAGTATATTATTAAACGTTACACCTCAGGGCTAACAGAGTATCAAGAGGCTTTGCGTCTGGGAATGACTGGGAATGCCTGGAATCACAGCGGAATCACACACACTCGCACACACACAAGCTTTCTGTTGTCCATAAATCAACTCTGCTAATATAATCTTTCTCACTCAAAGGCAGAGTGAATACTCTGACTATGGATGGTGGACGGATCCGACAGGTCGTGGTTGCTGCACCGCACCTGACTCTGTCTGTTTGGGTTTACAGTACAGTGCAAGGCCACTGCCACTAGTAATAAGGTTGTTAAGGTATCTCTCTCGATCAAAAATATTCTTCTGTATCTTGTTTCCGCTGTTTTTTTTAGGGTGTTGAGAGGAGACTTGAAAGCAAGGGATGGGGTTAGAAGGTTACATCCCTGACAGATGGGTATTAAATTCTCTGGCAACAGCTTTGGTGGACATTCCTCCAGTCAGCATGCCAATTGCACGGTCCCTCAACACTTGAGACATCTTTGGCATTGTGTTGTGTGACAAAACTGCACATTTTAGAGTAGCCTTTTATTGTCCCCAGTACAAGGTGCACCTGCGTGATGATCATGCTGTTTAATCAGCTTCTTGATATGCCACACCTGTCAGGTGGATGGATTATTTTTGCAAAGAAGTAATGGTCACTAACAGGGATGTAATACGCTTTTTTTTGTTTCAGCTCATGAAACATGGGACCAACACTTTACATATTGTGTTTATATTTTTGTTCAGTATATATCCTTAATGTGGTCTGCCAAAAATGGACTCATATTAATTGAAACTGTGAAAAAAAGGCTTATGAAAAAAGGCTGCCACAAGTTTGAAGAGGTATTAAACGGAGGGACGATAATCGCTCAGACAGAATTCACCACTAAAGCCTGTTTTGTCATCGAGTGCCAGGGGGTCAAGGTTGAATTGTTTTATGGCCCGTGCCAAGCCACTAAGACTGTACAGCTTGAGGAAAAAATCCCCCAAATTTGAATCATAAATGGAAAACCTGATGACATGACCATGCAAAATGATCCACTTATCTAACACTGCGGTGATAGCATAGCTAACACAGCAGTGTTAACATCCTTAGCTAGTGTATTTATAAAACGTCTCAACACACTTAACAAAACAAATAAAAAATACAAAAAAATGAATGAACTTACACCCAGGGATAATGGAGGTGTCAGTTTCATGTTTTATCCCCACCCCTCACTGTAACAGCCCTAGTTAGTTAGGGGAACGCTGCTCAACCTCCCTGGAACAGTATTCAGTCAACTAAGCAGAAAGCTTCATTTCGGGCCTATAGTTAATTGTTGTCTGTCCGATGTCTTTGCCCTGGGTGGTTGGAGTAGACGAGGACATATCATGATTTGGAGGAGATGGGTGGATGCAGTGGGGTGCAAAGGGGTGGGTGAAAGAAGGAAGGGCTAAGCAATGAGTCTCCACAGATCAAACATTTGTGAAGCTGAGAAAGCCCTGGTGATAGCCACCCAACTCTTTACAAAATCACACAATCTATTGTCTTGGGAAGAGTTGGTGGCCTCTCACCTGACTGACAGTCTATGGGTTTTTCCATGTCCTGAAGAAGTTTTTTTTTACATGTCCTGTAGAAGGGGTATTTACATGTCCTGAAGAATGTTTTTTTTACATGTCCCGTGGAAGTTTTTTTTACATGTCCTGTAGAAGGGGTTTTTACATGTCCTGTAGAATGTTTTTTTACATGTCCTGTGGAAGGGTTTTTTACATGTCCTGTAGAATGATTTTTTACATGTCCTGTAGAAGGTTTTTTTACATGTCCTATAGATTTTTTTTTTACATGTCCTGAAGAAGTTTTTTTACATGTCCTGTAGAAGTTTTTTACATGTCCTGTAGAAGGGGTTTTACATGTCCTGTAGAAGTTTTATTTACATGTCCTGTAGAAGTTTTTTTTTACATGTCCTGTAGAAGGGTTTTTACATGTCCTGTAGAAGTTTTTTACATGTCCTGTAGAAGGGATTTTCACATGTCCTGTAGAAGTTTTTTTACATGTCCTGTAGAAGTTTTTTACATGTCCTGTAGAAGGTTTTTGTTACATGTCCTGTATAGAAGGGGTTTTTCCATGTCCTGTAGACATTTTTTTACATGTCCTGTAGAAGGGATTTTTACATGTCCTGTAGAAGTTTTTTTTACATGTCCTGTAGAAGTTTTATTTACATGTCCTGTAGAAGGGTTTTTTACATGTCCTGTAGAAGGGGTTTTTACATGTCCTGTAGAAGATTTTACATGTCCTGAATAAGTTTTTTTTACATGTCCTGTAGAAGTTTTTTACATGTCCTGTAGAAGTTTTTTTTACATGTCCTGTAGAAGTTTTATTTACATGTCCTGTAGAAGTTTTTTTACATGTCCTGTAGAAGGGGTTTTTACATGTCCTATAGAAGTTTTTTTACATGTCCTGTAGAAGGGGTTTTTACATGTCCTGTAGAAGTTATTTTACATGTCCTGTAGAAGGTTTTTGTTACATGTCCTGTAGAAGTTTTTTTTTACATGTCCTGTAGACATTTTTTACATGTCCTGTAGAAGGGTTTTTTACATGTCCTGTAGAAGTTTTTTTTACATGTCCTGTAGAAGTTTTATTTACATGTCCTGTAGAAGGTTTTTTTACATGTCCTGTAGAAGGTTTTTTTACATGTCCTGTAGAAGTTTTTTACATGTCCTGTAGAAGGGTTTTTTACATGTCCTGTAGAAGGGGTTTTTACATGTCCTGCAGAAGTTTTTTACATGTCCTGTAGAAGGGTTTTTACATGTCCTGTAGAAGTTATTTTACATGTCCTGTAGAAGGTTTTTGTTACATGTCCTGTAGAAGGGGTTTTTACATGTCCTGTAGACATTTTTTTACATGTCCTGTAGAGTTTTTTTTTACATGTCCTGTAGAAGTTTTTTTTACATGTCCTGTGGAAGTTTTTTTTTACATGTCCTGTAGAAGGGTTTTTACATGTCCTGTAGAATGTTTTTTTACATGTCCTGTGGAAGTTTTTTTTACATGTCCTGTAGAATGATTTTTTACATGTCCTGTAGAAGTTTTTTTTACATGTCCTGTAGAAGTTCTTTTACATGTCCTGTAGAAGGTGTTTTACATGTCCTGTAGAAGGGTTTTTACATGTCCTGTAGAAGGGTTTTTACATGTCCTGTAGAAGTTTTCTTTTACAGTCTTTACATGTCCTGTAGAAGGTTTTTTTACATGTCCATTAGAAGCGATTTTTACATGTCCAGTAGAAGGTTTTTTTACATGTCCAGTGGAAGATTTTTTTACATGTCCAGTAGAAGGGATTTTTACATGTCCTGTAAAAGTTGTTTTGACATGTCCTGTATAAGTTTTTTTTACATGTCCTGTAGAAGTTTTTTTTACATGTCCTGTGGAAGGGGGTTTTACTACATGTCCTGTAGAATGGTTTTTTACATGTCCTGTAGAAGTTTTTTTTAAACAGTTTGTACATGTCCTGTAGAAGTTTTTTTACATGTCCAGTAGAAGCGGTTTTAACATGTCCAGTAGAAGTTTTTTTTTACATGTCCAGTGGATTTTGTTTTACATGTCCAGTAGAAGGGGTTTTTACATGTCCTGTAGGAGGGTTTTTTACATGTCCTGTAGAAGCGTTTTTTACATGTCCAGTATACGTTTTTTTACATGTCATGTAGAAGTTGTTTTTTTACATGTTCTGTAGAAGGGTTTTTTACATGTCCTGTAGAATTTTTGTTTTTACATGTCCTGTAGAAGTTTTGTTTTTACATGTCCTGTAGAAGGGGTTTTTACATGTCCTGTAGAAGTTTTGTTTTTACATGTCCTATAGAAGGGGTTTTTACATGTCCTGTAGAAGTTTTGTTTTTACATGTCCTGTAGAAGGGGTTTTTACATGTTCTGTAGAAGTTTTGTTTTTACATCTTCTGTAGAAGGGGTTTTTACATGTCCTGTAGAAGTTTTGTTTTTACATGTCCTGCAGAAGTTTTGTTTTTACATGTCCTGTAGAAGGGGTTTTTACATGTCCTGCAGAAGTTTTGTTTTTACATGTCCTGTATAACTTTTGTTTTTACATGTCCTGTAGAAGGGGTTTTTACATGTCCTGCAGAAGTTTTGTTTTTACATGTCCTGTAGAACTTTTGTTTTTACATGTCCTGTAGAAGGTGTTTTTACCGTTTGTGCTGGGCGCCTAAGAGGACGCTGTCATGTTGTGTTCAGCCTTTAAATTACTGTTTGATGTCACAGCTTGGGCACAAACCTTGTTATTCTGCATTGTACCTCAGTGAGAGAATATCCTCTAAATGGTGGTGGTATTATGGCTGACGTGTATATTTAGAGTTATGTCCATAAATGCATGTATAACATGTTGCTTATGAAGAGACTCCTTAACATCCCCATATAATGCTTACAGGAGGTATCCCCAGCTGGAGGCCCGTGGGCCGAATTCGGATTTATTTTCTGAGCAAGAAAAATGAACTTTTTTTGTGGAATTTTCATTGTTTTACATAAAAGACTCTAAAATCACCAGGAAATCAGCCAGCCCCAAGTTATTTTAATTTGAGAAATATGTTCCCAAGTATTCCCATGCATAATAGACAGACACATGATTGTATATAAATGTAAGCAACGTTTGAAATGCTTATGTTTTAGTCAAACATATTTGTTTGGGCCAATTTGTAATCATGTACCGGCCCCCCGACCATCCGCTCCAGAAGAAAACCGTCCCGCAGCTGAATCTAGTTGATGATCCTTGGCTTACAGCACATAAGGCCAGGGTTTTCTCATGACTACTATACATGACCTTGACCAGGAAAACCTCTGGAGCCTTTAACTGAGGTTATAATTAACAGACATGCTGCATTTTATCTTTGGTAATGCCCTATTGCTTGAAGAGACCTGGGTCATGTTCATTAGGCACCAAACGGACTGAAACAAGGAGAAAGTAACTGATCCAATAAGAAATGCTCATTTTAGTTTTCCGTTGCAAGATTTTTTCCATTACGGTGCCTAATGAACACGACTCCGATTGCATTGACAACTAGAAACGTTGACCTTTGACAAGTCCAAGGTAAATATGTTCAATAGCCACTTTCCCTTCTAAATGAGACTGCTCAGTTAATAATTGATAAAGAGTACAGAGTTCCTGATCCGATTACTGTTGGTGTGGGACTCAATTAGCAGAAGATGTACCATCGTCTGCTGTCCCTCAATCAGCTGTAAACCAATAAACTGCCTCTAGTTATACCTCTTGAACAGTGACATGACTGATCTTAGGTTAGTCCTACTGACTGAGTGCCTTGAGCACAGCCATCCAATAGCTCTCATTGCCAGACTTTGAACTATATGAATTAACTAAAATGGTTTACTTTCTAGTAGTTCCCATTTCATATCCTTGCTGACCAGAAGGAGACATCAACAAGGTCGAGACTGCCAACTGGTAGGTTCTAACCTTCCTTCATGTTCCACCGCTTTTATCTGATGGGGAGTGGTTTTCATCTCTTCAGATTTGGGACCGACCATGATCTAGTTACGGACACTTTCACCATGATTCTTAGCAAATGTTCAAATCAAATCAAATCAAAGTGTATTGGTCACATACAAATATGTAGATGTTATTGCGGGTGTGGCGAAATGCTTGTGTTCCTAGCTCCAACAGCACAGTAGTATCTAACAATTCACAACAATACACAAATCTAAAAGTAAAAGAATGTAATAAAGAAATATATAAATATTAGGACGAGCAATGTCAGAGTGGCAAAAAAATACAGTAGAATAGAATACCGTATATACATATGAGATGAGTAAAGCAGTATGTAAACATTATTAAAGTGACTAGTATTCCATTATTAAAGTGGCCAGTGATTCCATGTCTATGTATTTAGGGCAGCAAGCCTCTAAGGTGCAGGGTTGAGTAGTCGGGTGGTAGCCGGCTAGTGATGGCTATTTAACAGTCTGATGGCTTTGAGATATAAGCTGTTTTTCAGTCTCTCGGCCCCATCTTTGATGCACCTGTACTGACCTCGCCATCTGGATGATAGCGGGGTGAACAGGCAGGGGCTTGGGTGGTTGATGTCCTTGATTATCTTGTTGGCCTTCCTGTGACATTGGGTGCTGTAGGTGTCCTGGAGGGCAGGCAGTGTGCCCCTGGTGATGCGTTGGGCAGACTGTACCACCCACTGGAGAGCCCTGCGATTGCGGGCGATGCAGTTGCAGTACCAGGTGGTGATATAGCCCGACAGGATGCTCTCAATTGTGCAAATCTGTAAAAGTTTGTGAGAGTCTTAGGGCCAAGCCTAATTTCTTCAGCCTCCTGAGGGTGAGGAGGCGCTGTTGAGCCTTCTTCACCACACTGTCTGTTTGGTAGATAATTTCAGATCGTCAGTGATTTGTACGCTGAGGAACTTGAAGCATTCCACCTTCTCTACTGCGGTCCCATCGATGTAGATAGGGGTAAGCTCTCTCTCCTGTTTCCTTTCCATGATCAGTTCCTTCATTTTGTTGACGGTGAGGGAGAGGTTATTTTTCTGGCACCATTCCGCCAAGGCCCTCACCTCCTCCCGGTAGGCTGTCTCATCATTGTTGGTAATCAGGCCTACTACTGTTGTGTATCTGCAAACTTGATTGAGTTGATTGAGATGGAGGTGTGTGTGGCCACTCAGTCATGGGGGAACAGGGAGTACAGGAGGGGGCTGAGCACGCACCCTTATGGGGCCCCTGTGTTGAGGATCAGCAAAGTGGAGGTGTTGTTTCCTACTTCAGGAAGTCCAGGACGCAGTTGCACAGGGCGGGGTTCAGACCCAGGGCCTTGAGCCTTGATGATGAGCTTGGAGGGTACTGTGGTGTTGAAAGCTGAGATATAGTCAATGAACAGCATTCTGGCGTAGGTATTCCTCTTGTCCAGATGGGAAAGGGCAGTGTGCAGTGCGATGAAAATAGTATTGTCTGTGGATCTATTGGGGCGGTAAGCAAATTTAAAGTGGTTCTAGTGTGTCAGGTAAGGAGGAGGTGATATGACCCTTAACTAATCTCTCAAAGCACTTGACAGAAGTGAGTGCTATAGGGTCATTTAGTTCAGTTACCTTTGTTTCTGTACCCAAGAAAGCAATGGTGGACATCTTGAAGCAAGTGGGGACAGCAGACTGGGATATGGAGAGATTGAATATGTCCATAAACACTCCAGCCAGCTGTTCTGCGTATCCTCTGAGGATGTGGCTAGGTATGCCGTCTGGGCTGGCAGCCTTGTGAGGGTTAACACGCTTTAATGTCTTACTCACATCACAGAGACTGAGAGCCCACAGTCCTTTGGAGCGGGCCACATCGGTGGCACTGTGTTATCCGCAAAATGGGTGAAGAAGGTGTTTAGCTTGTCTAGGAGCAAGACGTCGGTTTCCACGACATGGCTGGTTTTCCACTTTGTCTCTTTACTGACATTTTGCCTTTTTGATTGCCTTATGGAGGGATAAACTACACTCTTTGTATTCAACCATATTCCCAGTCACCTTGCCATGGTTAAATGCAGTGATTCACGCTTTCAGTTCTTCACGAATTCTGCCATCTATTCATGGTTTATGGTTTTGGTAGCTTTAAATAGACACTGTGGGAACAACATCCCCTATACACTTCCTGATGAACTCAGTCACCGTGTCCGTGTAAACGTAAATGTTATTCTCTGAGTCTACCTGGAACATATCCCAGTCCACGTGATCAAAATAATCTTGAAGCATGGATTCAGTTGAATGCGGTATTATTACAGTTTGAGTCGGTCTCCATCCATAAATGTATGTCTACTGTACAACACCAAGGGCAGGTCTTGGACAGCCAATAATGACCATAGAGTCAGTGCAACGCTTGACCTTGAGTCTGAGTACCAACACAAAACTCCTTACATGCATTTCAACCAGAGCTGTTTGTTTGTCAGGAAACATAGGTCTGTCTCTACATCACTTTCTGGATCCAACTGGCCAAACTCGACTGCATTATTCATCAAACACAAACACACAGAGAATGGATTCCTCTGGACCGCTACTCAACAAAGTCACAAGATTTACGAGTCCCTCTTTAGGTTATAATTCAAAGTTCATCCTCACATACATCATATTTTGAAGCACATAGATTATGAGAGAAAGCACATTTATCATATCCAGGCACACACAGACGCACACACACAGACACGCACACCAATAAATAGGCACACAGACACACACTTATGTTCACCCACCCTCCACCCTCCACAATTCAAATCTTATTCCAAGACGTCCCCTCCTCTGAAGTGTTCAAGTGCCTGAGCTTTTTGTTACAATCTGATGAGATATACAGTAATGAACAAGAATGCTTTACTGTATACTGCCCACGAAGAAAATTAAGTGATGCTGTTTAAGTAATGAAAAATATTGAGTATAAAACTGTCAAATTAAGGGTTAAGCCATGCTTGTGTCATCTATTGACCATTGCGGTTCACTTACTGGAACATGAAATTACACATTCATCAATTGTGTGTACAAAATACTGTATAGAGTCAAAGTTCAACCCCCAAATATCATCCAACTATCCGTTAACCCTGCCTCACACCATGATAGATTGTATTATGGCCTAATCTTAACTCAAACACTTGATAAGAAAGGGTCATTTGAGGGCTGATGGACTGAGGGATTTAGTTCAAATCTCTCAGGCCCAGTGAATAGATGCAAATATCATAATTGCAACAAAAAAACTTGATTCCACATTTGGCACCAAAACAAACTCGCCTCTTCAGAGGTCCCATATCAACATTTTTGGATGTCGACATATTTGATTAACTCTAAATAGGCGTGATAATGTTATTGATGCCACTTCAAATTAGGTTTTAATGTCACACGCAAATTGGAGATCATTGGCTTACGCTAATCCCCTCCATTTGAACGACTTGTCAGAGAGGAAACTGAAACTGCCATTTTGCAAGTGCCCTCATCATCCGGTCCTTCAAATTGCCGCCTTTCAAACATTCACAAGAAATATGTCTTCTGTCTTCCAAACAGGAAGAACAACTTCTGTTTTGTTTGGAGTTTTCGGGCAAATCATGAGATAATGAATCATTTTGAGTGTGTGGAGAAAAGATGTCAAAATATGAAAGGTTTCGGGTGAGAAATATTTAGATGTCGGGTGATGGTGGTGGGGGGGAAGCTACATTAATTACTAAAGCTATTATTAATTTATTAACTTTATTTATTTATTTAACTCTTATCAGTAATTAATCAAGCACTTTGATGTAAAGTTGAGTTTACAAAAAAAGCAAGAAATAGAATTCTGAGATTTTCCCTGAGTTAACAGATGACCGATACCCTTCATTAACAAGGCAAGTCAGCTAAGAACAAGTTCATATTTACAATGAGGATGTTTCTGAGCTGCGAGACAGTAAAGCGAAAATGACCAGGGATGATCCAATCTTTTAATCTCACTCATTTAGAAAATCCGCCTCAAATCAAACTCAAATTCATCTGCTTTATAGCACAACCTGCAAAGGTTCCAATGACAGGGGTCAAACAACCCTTTACGTGCATTATGGAGCTGATAGAGAGAGATCTTAAAGGGATACTTCGGGATTGCTAGCAGACACCATAGACTTCCAGTCATAATGCTATTGCTAGTTAGTAATTGCACTAGAGCTACTTAGCAGCTTCTTTCTGCACGCAGAGATAAAATGGTATCCACGAGTTCACCTGACACTGGGGAAGTGTCACGCCCTGATCTGTTTCACCTGTCTTTGTGCTTGTCTCCACCCCCTCCAGGTGTCGCCCATCTTCCCCACTTATCCTCTGGGTATTTATACCTGTGTTTTCTGTCTGCCTGTGCCAGTTCGTCTTGTTTGTCAAGCTTACCAGCATTCGTCCTGTCAGCTCCTGTCTTTTCCCAGCCTCTGTTTTTCTCGTCCTCCTGGTTTTTGACCCTTGCCTGTCCGGCCCCTGTATCCACCTGCCTGACCATTCTGCCTGTCCCTCATTGTAAAAATCCTGACGTATTCCTTTACTATACAGTGCATTCAGAAAGTATTCAGACCCCTTGACTTTAAAAAAAAACATTTGTTATGTTACAGCCATATTCTAAAATGGGTTTTAAAAAATCCTCATCAATCTACACATAATACTCCAGAATCACAAAGCAAAAACAAGTTTTATAATTTTTTGCAAATGTATTAACAATCAAAAACAGAAATGCCTTATTTAGATATGTTTTCACACTTTGCTAAGAGACTAAAAAATGAGCTCAGGTGCATCCTGTTTCCATTGATCATCCTTAAAAAAATGTATACAGCTTGATTGAAATCCACCTGTGGTAAATTTAATTGAATGGACATGATTTGGAAAGGCACAGACCAGTCTATATAAGGTCCCACAGTTGACAGTGCATGTCAGAGAAAAAATTAGGTCGAAGGAATTGTCCGTAGAGCTCCGAGACAGGACTGTGTCGAGGCACAGATCTGGGGAAGGGTACCAAAAAATGTATGCAGAAGGTCCCCAAGAAAACGGTGGCCTCTGTCATTCTTAAATGGAAGAAGTTTGGAACCACCAAGTCTCTTCCTAGAGATGGCTGGCCGGCCAAACTGAGCAATTGAGGAAGAAGGGGCTTGGTCAGGGATGTGACCAAGAACCTGATGGTCACTCTGAAAGAGCTCCAGAGTTCCGCTGTGGAGATGGGAGAACATTCCAGAAGGACAACCATCTCTGCAGCACTCCACCAATCAGGCATGTATAGTAGAGTGGATAAACCAAAGCCACTCCTCAGTAAAAGGCACATAACAGCCCGCTTGGAGTTTGCCAAAAGGCACCTAGGACTCAGATGGAAGGAATCAGGTAGTAACCAAAAAAAATTGAAACAAATCTAAATATATTTTTTGTTTTAGATTATTCAAATATAGCCCCCATTTGCCTTGACGACAGCTTTGCACACTCTTGGCATTCTCTCAACCAGCTTCATGGGGAATGCTTTTCCAAACTGTCTTAAAGTAGTTGCCACATGTGCCACATAAGCAGCCACTTGTTTTCCTTCACTATGCGGTCCAACTCATCCCAAACCATCTCAATTGGGTTGAGGTTGGGTGATTGTGAAGGACAGGTCATCTGATGCAGCACTCCATCCCTCTCCTTCTTGGTCAAATAGCCCTTACATAGCCTGGAAGTGTGTTGGGTCATTGTCCTGTTGAAAAACAAATGATAGTACCACTAAGCACAAACCAGATAGAATGGCGTATCACTGCAGAATGCTGTGGTAGCCATGCTGGTTAAGTGTGCCTTGATTTCAAAATAATTCACTGACAGTGTCACCAGCAAAGCACCCACACTATTACAACTCCTCCATGCTTCACGGTGGGAACTACACATGCGGTGATCATCCGTTCACCTATTCTGCGTCTCACAAAGACATGGCGGTTGGAACCAAAAATATCAAATTTGGACTCATTAGAGCAAAGGACAGATTTCCACCAGTCTAATGTCCATTGCTCGTGTGTCTTAGCCCAAGCAAGTCTCTTCTTTGTATTGGTGTCCTTTAGTGGAGGTTTCTTTGCAGCAATTCAACTATGAAGGCCTGTTCATGCAGTCTCCTCTGCACAGTTGAGGTTGAGATGTGCCTGTTACTTGAACTCTGTGAAGCATTTATTTTAGCTGCAATGTCTTAGGCTGGTAACTCTAATGAACTTGTCCTCTGCAGCAGAGGTAACTCCATAATGTGGACTTGGTCTTTTTATCAAATTAACTTTTATCAAGGCACACCTGTTAATGCAACCGCTGTGTCAGAGTTCAAAAAAGCTTCACGGAAAAAGCAAACCATGCAATAATCTGAGTACGGCGTTCAGAGACCAAAACAACCCAAACAGATATCCACCATGTTGTGGTGTCAGAAATAGCATTATAAATATCCACTTACCTTTGATGAACTTCATCATAATTGCACTCCCAGGAATGCCAGTTCCACAATAAATGTTTGTTTTGTTCGATAATGTCCATCATTTATGTCCTAGCTTTTATGGCTGAGTAGCAGGCAGTTTAATTTGGGCTCGCTTTTCATCCAAAATTCCCAATGCTGCCCCCTACCCTAGAGAAGTTAATTGAAATGCATTCCTGGACTGTTTTTCTAGCACAGACTGGAATATGTTTTGGGATTCCTCTGATGGCATTGAGGAGTACTCCACATCAGTCATTGGCTTCATCAATAAATGCATCTAAGACTCTCCACCCCCCCACAGTGACCGTAGGTACATACCCCAACCAGAAGGCATGGATTACAGGAAACATTCTCACTGAGCTAAAGGATAGAGCTGCCACTTTCAAGGAGCGGGACTCTAACCAGGAAGCTTATAAGAAATCTTGCATTGCCCTCCGATGAACCATCAAACAAGCAAAGCGTCAATACAGGACTAAAATCGAATCATACTACACCGGCTCTGACACTCGTCAGATGTGATAGGGCTTGCAAACCATTACAAACTACAAAGGGAATCACACCCGTGAGCTGCCCAGTGACATGAGCCTACCAGACGAGCTAAACTACTTCTATGCCCGCTTCGAGGCAAATAACACTGAAATATGCATGAGCGCACCAGCTGTTCTGAAAGACTGTGTGATCACGCTCTCTGCAGCCAATGTGAGTAAGACCTTTAAACAGGTCAACATTCACAAGGCCGCAGGGCCAGATGGATTACCAGGATGTGTACTGTGAGCATGCGCTGACCAACTGGCAAGTGTCTTCACTGACATTTTCAACCTGTCCCTGCCTGACTGAGTCTGTAATATCAACATATTTTAAGCAGAACCCCGTAGTGCCTGTGCCCAAGAACACTAAGGTAACCTGCCTAAATGACTACTGACCCACAGCACTCACATCTGTAACCATGAAGTGCTTTGAAAGGCTTGTCATGGCACACATAAACACCATTATCACAGAAACCCTAGACCCACTCCAATTTGCATACCGCCCCAACAGATAATGCAATCTGTATTGCACTTCACACTGCCCTTTCCAGCCTGGACGAAAGGAACACCTATGTGAGAATGCTATTCAATAAGCTAAGGACCCTGGGACTAAACACCTCCCTCTGCAACTGGATCCTGGACTTCCTGACGGGCCGCCCCCAGTTGGTAAAGGTAGGTAACGACACATCCGCCATGCTGATCCTCAACACAGGGGCCCCTCAGGGGTGCGTGCTCAGTCCCCTCCTGTACTCCCTGTTCACTCATGACTGCAAGGCCAGGCACAACTCCAACACCATCATTATGTTTGCCGATGACACAACAGTGGTAGGCCTGATCACTGACAACAATGAGACAGCCTATAGGGAAGAGGTCAGAGACCTGGCCGTGTGGTGCCAGGACAACAACCTCTCCCTCAATGTGATCAAGACAAAGGAGATGATTGTGGACTACAGGAAAAAGAGGACAGAGCACGCCCCCATTCTCATTGATGGGGTTAAAGTGTAGCAGGTTGAGAGCTTCAAGTTCCTTGGTGTCCACATCACCAACAAACGAACATGGTTCAAGCACACTAAGACAGTCGTGAAGAGGGCACGAAATAACCTATTCCCCTCAGGAGACTGAAAAGATTTGGCATGTGTCCTCAGATCCTCACAAAGTTCTACAGCTGCACAATTGAGAGCGTCCTGACTGGTTGCATCACTGCCTGGTATGGCAAATTCTCGGCATCCAACAGAAGGCACTACAGAGGGTAGCGGGAACGGATCAGTACATCTCTGGAGCCAAGCTTCCTGCAATCCAGGACCTCTATACCAGGCAGTGTCAGAGGAAGGCCCCAAAAATGGTCAAATATTACCAGCCACCTTAGTCATAGACTGTTCTCTCTGCTACCGCATGGCAAGCGGTACCTGAGCACAAAGTCTAGGTCCAAGAGGCTTCTTAACAACTTCTACCCCCAAGCCACAAGACTCCTGAACACCTAATCAAATGGCTACCCAGACTATTTGTATTGCCCCCCCCTCTCCCCCTCTTTTACACCGCTGCTACTCTCTGTTGTTATCATCTATGCATAGTCACTTTAATAACTCTACCAACATGTACATATTACCCCAACTAACCGGTGCCCCCATCACTTTGACTCTGTACCGGTTCCCCCCTGTATATAGTCTCGCTATTGGCATTTTACTGCTGCTTTTTAATTACTTGTTACTTTTATTTCTTATTCTTATCCGTATTTCTTTCAACTGCATTGTTGGTTAGGAGCTCGTGAGTACGCATTTCACTGTAATACCTGTTGTATTCGGCGCATGTGATATATCAAATTTGATATGACTTGATTTGATTACTTCATGAAGCTGGTTGAGACAATGCCAAGAATGTGCAAAGCTCTTCATCAGAGCAAAGGGTGGCTACTTTGAAGAATCTCAAATCTCAAATATATTTTTATTTGTTTAACACTTTTTTGTTTACTACATGATTCCATATGTAGTATTTCATTGATTTGTCGTTAGAAAAAAACAATTTAATACATTTTAGAATAAGGCTGTAACGTAACAAAATGTGGAAAAGTAAAGGGGTCTGAATACTTTCCGAATGCACTTTATTCCGAAAGCACTAGCTTGTTGAAAGTTTGATCTAGTTTCTTCTTCAAAATATTACTAGGAACAACTTATCATACGGGGCTTTGACGTGTATTAATGGATTGGCCTCTTTTTTTCAATTTTTGCATAAACTGAAATACCCAAATCTAACTGCCTGCAGCTCAGGCACTGAAGCAAGGATATGCATATTCGTGGTACTATTTGAAAGGAAACACTTTTGAATTTTGTGGAAATGTGAAAGGAATGTTGGAGAAAATAACACAATAGATCTGGTAAAAGATAATACAAAGAAAAAAAGAAACATTTTGAATCTTTGAAATGCAAGAGAAAGGCCATAATGTATTATGCCAGCCCAGGTGCAATATAGATGTTGGCCACTAGATGGCCAGTATATGTGCAAAGTTTTAGACTGATCAAATCAAATCCAAATCAAATAACATTTTATTTGTCACATACACATGGTTAGCAGATGTTAATGCGAGAAATATCTAAAAAGTAATCTAACAATTTCACAACAAATTGATCACAACGAGTGTAGCTTTAATTCAGTATATTGTATGTCAATTTTAATGAAAGTTTGAGTTTTATCAAAAACTATACGTGGCGCACTTGAAATTTCCACTGATTTCCACTGATTGATGTTCCCACAGCGGGAGCACTTCCCTAACAAGTTTTAACAGTTAAGTGCACTTACTCATTTCAATATATATTTGAATGCACATCAAAGGTCTCACATCAGCTCAGATCTGAAACAGCTGAAGTACTGTGTGTGTGTGTGTGTATTTGTGTGTGTGTCTGTATCGGTTTGTGTGAATACTATGGGTCTTTGTGAATACTATGGGTCTTTCTGAATACTAAGGTCTACTTCAGAATAAATCTCCATATTTGCTTGTGACACACTGAATGGGCTTTATATTCCTACTGTATGTTCTCCTGATGTGGGTGTTTTTCTTCTTAAATGCAATACAAGTAATCTTGGTCTCCTTGCATAGTGAAAATGTTCCAAAAAATGTGAATCCTAAAAGTGAAGATTTCAAAAATGATAGAAAGAAACCTGTTATCTGATCATATTCACCATCAGAGCCATGACTATATTATTTTCAATATTTGTTACATACACTTTGGTCAATACTTTATTTACATTACAACATTTTTGTTTGGTTATTTGATATTATTCAACATTATTATTTTTACCAGCTTAATTATTAAATGCTGGAACTTCTTAAAACGTTACGTACAACAGACCTTGTATTGGTGATTCCAGTTCTCTCTCTCTCTCTCTCTCTCTCTCTCTCTCTCTCTCTCTCTCTCTCTCTCTCTCTCTCTCTCTCTCTCTCTCTCTCTCTCTCTCTCTCTCTCTCTCTCTGTCTTGGCGAGTGTGATGAAGCCAATCTGTTGAATAATGAAAATAGCTATGCCTCTGTCTCCCAAGAGATTGTGTGTCGGCATTTTGTGTCTTAAACACTGCCACGACCACATGATTGAAATCCCCCACTTTGATCTGCCATCTAGAGGACCTAGACACTGCAGAGGGAAGGAAGGGAGGAAATCATAGTGTGTGTGTTCGTGTGTACATGTGTACGTGTGTACGTGTGTGCGTGTGTGCGTGCGTGTGTGCGTGTGTGTGTGTGTGTGTGTGTGTGTGTGTGTGTGTGTGTGTGTGTGTGTGTGTGTGTGTGTGTGTGTGTGTGTGTGTGTGTGTGTGTGTGTGTGTGTGTGTGTGTGTGTGTGTGTGTGTGTGTGTGTGTGTGTGTGTGTGTGTGTGTGTGTGTGTGTGTGTTTGTGGAATGCAAGAGTAAGGTTAATTTGTAGGTTAGTCCGAGTGCTGTTTTTCTTAATTATAAGAATTATATGTATAAGTTTCCTTTTTATATTTTTTGATTACCGTACTAGAAGTACGTTGTGTTGTGTGTATCTGATTAATGTCAATGCAAGGCTACAGTATATATACACTGCTCACAAAAATAAAGGGAACACTAAAATAACACATCCTAGATCTGAATGAATGAAATATTCTTATTAAATACTTTTTTCTTTACATAGTTGAATGTGCTGACAACAAAATCACACAAAAATGATCAATGGAAATCAAATTTATCAACCCATGGAGGTCTGGATTTGGAGTCATACTCAAAATTAAAGTGAAAAACCACACTACAGGCTGATCCAACTTTGAGGATCAGTAGTGTGTTTGGCCTCCACGTGCCTGTATGACCTCCCTACAACACCTGGGCATGCTCCTGATGAGGTGGTGGATGGTCTCCTGAGGGATCTCCTCCCAGACCTGGACTAAAGCATCTGCCATGGTGGATGGAGCGAGACATGATGTCTCAGATGTGCTCAATTGGATTCAGTTCTGGGGAACGGGCGAGCCAGTCCATAGCATCAATGCCTTCCTCTTGCAGGAACTGCTGACACACTCCAGCTACATGAGATCTAGCATTGTCTTGCATTAGGAGGAACCCAGGGCCAACCGCACCAGCATATGGTCTCACAAGGGGTCTGAGGATCTCATGTCGGTACATAATGACAGTCAGGCTACCTCTGTCGAGCGCATGGAGGGCTGTGCGGCCCCCCAAATAAGTGCCACCCCACACCATGACTGACCCACCGCCAAACCGGTCATGCTGGAGGATGTTGCAGGCAGCAGAACATTCTCCACGGCGCCTCCAGACTCTGTCACATGTGCTCAGTGTGAACCTGCTTTCATCTGTGAAGAGCACAGGGCGCCAGTGGCGAATTTGCCAATCTTGGTGTTCTCTGGCAAATGCCAAACGTCCTGCACGGTGTTGGGCTGTAAGCCCTGCTCTTCCTTGCACAAATGCGGGGTAGCGTTCCTGCTGCTGTGTTGTTGCCCTCCTACGGCCTCCTCCACGTCTCCTGATGTACTGGCCTGTCTCCTGGTAGCGCCTCCATGTTCTGGACACTACGCTGACAGACACAGCAAACCTTCTTGCCACAGCTCGCATTGATGTGCCATCCTGGATGAGCTGCACTACCTGAGCCACTTGTGTGGGTTGAGACTCCGTCTCGTGCTACCACTCGAGTGAAAGCACCGCCAGCATTCAAAACTGACCAAAACATCAGCCAGGAAGCATAGGAACTGAGAAGTGGTCTATGGTCACCACCTGCAGAACCACTCCTTTATTGGGGGTGTCTTGCTAATTGCCTATAATTTCCACCTGTTGTCTATTCCATTTGCACAACAGCATGTGAAATTTATTGTCAATCAGTGTTGCTTCCTAAGTGGACAGTTTGATTTCACAGAAGTGTGATTGACTTGGAGTTACCTTGTGTTGTTTAAGTGTTCCCTTAATTTTTTTGAACAGTGTATATAGTGGTAATCAGATGGGATTTAACGACCATTCCAACGTGTTGTGAAAATTTTATTTTCCATCCCTTTGTCTCGTCTTTGTCTTTTTACTGGCTGCCATCATACGCTGTTCTCCCTTTCCTCAGTTCCATTTTGGGCGTGTGGTCAATGACTTCGATCTCATCTCTTCCCCTAATTTTCTCTTTGATGAACAAATAGAAGCCCTAGTGTCCTTTTTAAAATGTTGATCATTCTTATAAAGCATGTTCAGGCAATTAATGCATACACTAAGTAATGGCAAACCAGGAATAAATAAAACAATTATGATGAGCAATGAAGATGCAAAGAAAGAAAGAAAGAAAGAGTGAGAGAACAGAGGGAAGGAAAGAGAGAAAGAGAAAGCATTTCAAGCTCCCTCACTTCCTTCCAGGTGTCTTTGCCTGCATGATTTCATCTGTGAACCATAATCAACTTCCTTAATGAAATACGTAATTAACATATTATAATTGTACTACGGATGGTTTTGACAGAAATCATTTTCCATATCTAATACTATGCTAATTTTATCTGTTTCCCGCTCGCCAACATGACCTTTTGTGATTAAGTTTCATGGCGGATTCCTTCAGTGTGTTTCCGTGCGAAGTTAGTGTGTGTGTGTGTGGATTGATTAAGCCACTGTGAAGGCTCAGCCTGTGCTAGGACTTGGCTGTCACAGTTTTAACATCCAGAATGCAGACACAGATGGTGAGAAAAGGTATATGGCAGAAGTGCGAGGAAACTTGAGGAGATCTGCCAAACTGAGAAACAGAGATATAGTGGCTTGCGAAAGTATTCACCCCCTTGGCATTTTTCCTATTTTCTTGCCTTACAACCTGGAATTCAAATATATTTGGGGGGGGGGGGTTGTAACACTTGCTTTACACAACACGCCTACACTTTGAAGATGCAAAATATGTTTTATTGTGAATCAAGCAAGAATTAAGACAAAAAAAAACGAAAACTTGAGAGTGCACAACTATTCACCCCCTGCCACCTTTTGCAGCAAACACAGCTGCAAGTCTGCCTATTCTTCAAGGCAAAACTGCTCCAGCTCCTTCACGTTGGATGGGTTCCGCTGGTGTACAGCAATCTTTAAGTCATTCCACAAATGCTCAATTGGATTCAGGTCTGGGCTTTGACTAGGCCATTCCAAGACATTTAAATGTTTCCCCTTAAACCACTTGAGTGTTGCTTTAGCAGTATGCTTAGGGGCATTGTCCTGCTGGAAGGTGAACCTCCATCCCAGTCTCCAATCTCTGGAAGACTGACACAGGTATCCCCCAAGAATTTCACTGTATTTAGCACCATCCATCATTCCCTCAATTCTGACCAGTTTCCCAGTCCCTGCCGATGAAAAAGATCCCCACAGCATAATGCTGCCACCACCATGCTTCACAGTGGGGATGGTGATCTCGGGGGGGATGAGAGGTGTTGGGTTTGCACCAGACATAGCGTTTTCCTTGACAGCCAAAAAAAGCTCAATTTTAGTCTCATCTGACCACAGTACCGTCTTCCGTATGTTTGGGGAGTCTCACACATGCCTTTTGGCAAACACCTAACATGTTTGCTTATTTTTGTCTTTAAGCAATGGTTTTTTGTCTGGCCACTCTTCCATAAAGCCCAGCTCTGTGGAGTGTACTGCTTAAGTGGTCCTATGGACAGATGTCAGCTGTGGAGCTTTGCTGCTCCTTCAGGGTTTTCTTTGGTCTCTTTGTTGCCTCTCATTACATGACATCCAAATAAAAACCCATTTAAATTACAGGTTATAATGCAACAAAATAGGAACAACGCCAAGGGAGATGAATACTTTTGCAAGGCACTGTAAGTGAAGGAACTGTTTTATCAATATAAAACCAACTGAGAGGCAGTTATGGTTTGTCAAATACTGCCAGAATAACATTTCCACAGACCATGGGCAAACAGTCCACTACTTTTGTCCCGCTCATTTCTGTCAAAAGCCAACATTTAGCATTCAAATTAGCTATAGGCCCAATAGAGATACAGGAAATGAGCAAATGATTTTCTCCCCTAATAGGACCACAGGTATACTGAAGAACTGGATGCCATTATGCTGCCTCTGCACAGTCTACTCACCCAATCATGATGAGTACATGGGAGACTTCTTGCATCTAAATCTGTTTTGTTTGTACACATAGTGACAACATTTTACTGACTGTCTTTGGTCAATAATAGCCCTGAGGAGCCAACATGGATGGCTGTGAGTCATGTCACATCATCCCAAGGCTAAGTGTATCACAATGCACTTCAGTTAAAACAGGGATATATCATATTATGTGACAGAGTTCCACCCCTACAGTAACACGCTCCTCTTCGTGTACTTAGGAAAGGTCAAGTAGAAAGGAATGCAGGAAGGGGGAATATACAGGAAGTGAAGAGGAAGTAATCTGGGTAGCAGCCTATAGTGCGGGGGGATATTTGATGAGTGACAGATTTGATGCCAGCAAGTAATGAGAGAAAGTGTCCCAGATTGGCTCTCATTGTTTTTCTGTGTGACGGCTTCAGTGCCCCAAGGTGTGCCAACAAAACTCTGCCACTTTTCACCTCCGATCAACAGCATATCCCTCTGCCTTTCAGTGTGGCACAACCCATATGGGGTGATGGAACTTGACATGTCTGTGTTATGCTGGCATGTCACTTGTTGTTTATCGCACGTGAAGCTCTCATTAGTTTGGTCGAAGTCTGTGTTTGTATACTTGGGAGTGTTTTAAAGCAACGCAAATGGACAGACAACAATGCGCCTTTTAAATGTATTTTCCCAAGACGTTCGCTGAGATCGCTCAAGCCTGCTCTATAATGTGGCTTGGATTGAATCCCAACCTAAATACATGTGAATGTTCGACTGTGGTAGCTTACTGGCGATCTCACTGGCCCGTTCACTGGCTAGTATTGTTTGTGTCATAGATGTACAATACGTTGACACATTTCAACTTACTTTAATGGCTACATTTAGGATTGGGGTGAATTCATGTAATGAGGAAGACCATTGAGGGAAATTAAAATTGAATGGAATTGAGAGAGTAACACTAGTTTAATACATTTTGGCGATGAGAGACCTGAAATGGAACTGAAATTCAATTATTTAAATTTACCTACTGATTGTAACTTTAAAAAGTATAAATATTAAAATGTGTCACACACATACCGTGCCTTCAGAAATAATTCACATCCCTTGACCTTTTCCATATTTTGTTTTGTTACAGCCTGAATTTCAAATTGATTCAATTGAAATGTAATATCACTGGCCTTCACACAGTACCCCATAATGTTAAAGTGGAATTATGTTTTTAGACATTTTTACAAATTCATTAAATATGAAAAGCTGAAATGTCTTGAGTCAATGAGTATTCAACCCCTTTGTTAAGGCAAGTTGAAATAAGTTCAGGAGTAAAAACGTGCTTAACAAGTCACATAATAAGTTGCATGGACTCACTCTATGTGCAATAATAGTGTTGAACATGATTTTTGAATGTCTACCTCATCTCTGTAACCCACACATACAATTATCTGTAAGGTCCCTCAGTCGAGGAGTGAATTTCAAATACAGATTCAACCACGGAAACTAGGGAGGTAGATAGGTTAAAAAAAGAAGACATTGAATATCCCTTTGAGCATGGTGAAGTTATTAATTACACTTCAGGTGGTGTATCAATACACCCAGTCATTAGAGAGATACAGGCATCCTTCCCAACTAAGTTGATGGAGAGGAAGGAAACCGCTTAGGGATTTCACCATGAGGCCAATGGTGGCTATAAAACAATGACAGAGTTTTATGGCTGTGATAGGAGAAAACTGAGGATGGGTCAACAAAATAGTAGTTACTCTTCAATACTAACCTACAGTAAATGACAATGAATAGAAGGAAGCCTGTACAGAATAAAAATATATTTCCAAACATGCATCCTGTTTTGCAATAAGGCTATAAATAATGAGCTTTTTAGGATAAAAATGTATGGAATAGAGCTGAGCACAGGTAAAATCCTAGAGGAAAACCTGGTTCTGTGTGCTTTCCAACAGACACTGTGCGACAAATTCACCTTTCAGCAGGACAACCTAAAACACATGGCCAAATATACACTGGAGTTGCTTACCAAGACATTGCATAGTTCCTGAGTGACCTAGTTACAGTTCTGTCTTAAATCTGCTTGAAAATGTATGGCAATACTTCAAAATGTCTGTTGAGCAATGATCAACAACCAACTTGACAGATCTTGAATAGTCTTCATAAGAATCATGTGCAAATATTGTACAATCCAGGAGTGGAAAGCTCTTAGAGACTTACCCAGAAGGACTCACAGCTGTAATCGCTGCCAAAGGTGATCGTAACATGTATTGACTCAGGGTTGTGAATACGTACAGTATGTAAGTGACATAATTCTGTATTTCATTTTCAAAAAATAAAACCAAAAAAATCTGAAAACATGTTTTACCCTTTGTCATTATGGGGCCTTGTGTGTAGATGGTGAATAAAAATACATTTGATACATTCTGAAATCAGGCTGTAACAACAAAATGTGGAATAAATCAAGGGGTATGAATCCTTTTGAAGGCACTGTAAAATGACTGCTGATCCTTCCTTCTGTATGGCATAGCAGTTTGATTGACGGGCGTAGTCATACGCCACATCAACGGCCAACATGCTGAGCGACTGCACTAACAATGACTTCTTTTCCCAGGAGACCCTTCCCCACCATAATGGCGATTTAACTTATTTTAGCGGAATAACGAGTTGTCAATACAATTATAGAAACCGTTTGGGGTTCTGAGGCTGTTCCACACAACCCGAGGCAAAAACATGAATAAAAAATGGATTCTGAACTATGATTAGGCTTTACAGTAGGACACACTAGCACAATACTGGAAACCACTTTCCTAGACGTTTTCCTATCTAGTTTACATCCTCCTCTTCCTGTCACCTATCTATCTGGAAGGTATTGGCCTGGTTTTAATCATGAAATAACCTGTTGCTGCTCTCCAGTGCCCTCCAGTGATTCAATGGAAACAAATTGAGGCATCAGTGCTTTTTGTGCATGGGGAGTTGTACTTTGTCCAGGCTACTTGCACCAGACAAAAGTTTCCAAAGAAAATTAGACTATTTGACTTATTAATTTTATTTGAGGTTTGGCCCTAACTGGTATTCATACCCGGGTAATGCTTTTCGAAAAGTCAAGCATCTATAGATCGACTATCGAAAGTGTTGCCAAAATTCAAGTAACCACCGTAGAGATGTTGATAAAGCCAAGATATCCACAAGCACCACAGCTTTATTTGGAACACACAGACATTTGTTTATATAAACCAACCACATTAGACACACAGATACGGCACAGATTACATTGATGTGATCATGCGAAATAACATAATGCTGGGTATCAAACGGGAATGTTAGTTGAATGCTGCAGTAAGCCATTAGCATGCCTCAAGCACTGCCACAAATCATGAGTAAGGCACAGTTTGGGTTACAGTAGACTAAGGCAAGAGAGGGTTGGGTATATCATCCATTTGAAATACAATATTCTACCTTCACACAGAGGCTCTATAGTAAGTAGAAGTTGCCCCTGATCACTGATACGAGGTCAGATGTTTTTTCATTCACATATTGGTGATGCGGTAGGTTAATCTGATCCTAGATCGGTGGTTTAAAGGAACATGTATCTAAACCTCTGACAGTTGAAGTCGGAGGTTTACATAAACCTTAGCCAAATATATTTAAACTCAGTTTTTCACAATTCCTGACATTTAATCAGAGTAAAAATTCCCTGTCTTAGGTCAGTTAGGATCACCACTTTACTTTAAGAATGTGAAATGTCAGAAAAATAGTGGAGAGAATTATTTATTTCAGCTTTAATTTCTTTCATCACATTCACAGTGGGTCAGAAGTTTACATACACTCAAGCTCAAGCTTTCCACAATAACTTGGGTGAATTGTGGCCCATTCCTCCTGACAGAGCTGGTGTAACTGAGTCACTTTTCGCATCAAAGTACGTTCATCTCTAGGAGACAGAACGCGTCTCCTTCCTGAGTGGTATGACAGCTGCTTGGTCCCATGGCGTTTATACTTGCATACTATTGTTTGTATAGATGAGCGTGGTACCTTCAGGTGTTTGGAATTTGCTCCCAAGGATGAACCAGACTTGTGGAGGTCTACAATTATTTTCTGAGGTTTCTTTTGATTTTCCCATGATGTCAAGCAAAGAGGCACTGAGTATGAAGGTAGGCCTTGAAGTACATTCAGAAGTGCACCTCCAATTGACTCAATTGATGTCAATCAGAAGCTTCTAAAGACATGACATCATTTTCTGGAATTTTCCAAGCTGTCTAAAGGCACAGTCAACATAGTATATGTAAACTTCTGACCCACTGGAACTGTGATACAGTGAATTATAAGTGAAATATTCTGTCTGTAAGCAATTGTTGGAAAAATGTATGCACAAAGTAAATGTCCTAACCGACTTCCCAAAACTATAGTTTGTTAACAAGACATTTGTGGAGTGGTTGGAAAACACATTTTAATGACTCCAACCTAAGTGTATGTAAACTTCTGACTTCAACTGTATTTCTTGTTATTGTATATTAACTACATAAACTAGTGGTTAATGCTATTGCTATGGCTAGTGGCTAACGCGACAGTACTAGGGTCAAAAGTCATATCCATCTCCATCTGCCAATCACAGAAAGCCAAACCCCCAATCTGATATCTGCGGTCTCCATCCCTCATTACCGATTCCACAACACAAAATGAGCCTGATGTACAGGATAAACATCTAAAATGGTTTCTAGCCCTCAGGCTAACAGAATGATGAGCGCTATCAAATATCAGACACTCCTGCCTAGGCATGAGGACCCATATCTGTCATGCAGCTTTCATCACTAGGCAACAAAGTGTGCGCTTCTTTCTATACCCCTTCATCCACCCACCCCCGACGGACATCTACAAACAAACAGGGATGTGAGCACTGACAAGGCCGATGAAGATGTTGGAGAATGGTGGTTATTTTGAGGAAAATAACATTTTGTTCGAAATCTTGCTCTGTTGTTTGTTGGTGATAAGTAATGCAGTACTTTTAATATGGGATATGTCTTGGTGGTAATGAGGAGACAAGGGTAGTATTTGAATGACTGTGGCAGTTCAGTTGAATCAGAACAATAAATTGGGGACCATTCTCCGAAAGGTTCTCAAACATTTGCTAAAAAGCCCCTGCATCTGTTTGCTTCTTGACTGAGTAGTGAGCTCTCTGTTATATCTAGAACCGCTGAAGACGCTTCCAGACCCACACGGCAAATTCTTCCACACTGTAGCCCTCATCTCTCCTCTCTTCTCACCTTCTCTGTCCTGTCCTCCACTCTATCCTTTACCCCTTTGTCCCCCTCCTTTATCTCCTTCTGTTCTTCCTTCCCTCCACCTCACTCCTTATTTTCTGTATTTCTTACCTGTTCCTTTAGGTCCTCCTCTTATCTCTTCTCCTTTCCTCTCCTCCTCTACTTTCCTCTCCTCCTCTCCTTTCCTCTCCTCCTCTCCTTTCCTCTCCTCCTCTACTCTCCTCTCTTCTCCTCTCTTCTCCTTTCCTCTCCTCCTCTCCTTTCCTCTCCTCCTCTCCTTTCCTCTCCTCTCTTCTCCTTTCCTCTCTTTTTCTTCCTTTCCTCTGGCAACTTCCCTTTCTACACTTCACTATTTCTCCCTTTCCCTTCTCCCAACTATACACCTCTCTTTCGTCTCTTTATCTCATTGCAGTCGTTGAAGCAGCGCTCGACATTCACCACCTGGCTATTTCCTCGCTAGACTCTAATAGGAAGGCGAGGATGCCTATCGATTAAACAAGCTTTTTGCTCCGCCCCTCCCCCTCCAGAAACATAAGCAGATGGATGCTAGATGCTTCAAATCAGTCCCTATTGGCCATTTCCTCCCTGGTTGCTATGTTACAGCTGACAGACAGAACGTGTCAATCTTGTTGATGGGGAGGGGTCTCTTACTCGACCGCCTGACGCCAACAGCTCTAGTTGGTGTTAGCTTTGAATTGACCTGTAAACCTTGTATACTGCACCTCTAAGTCTGGTCAAGAGAGATCAAGGTGAACCATCATTGGATGTCTAAGAAGGACACTGGTATAAAAGAAGAGAGGAGGGACAAATACATTAGAACGAGATGGTTGGAGAGGAGGAAAACAATATGATGAAGAGATGACCATAGAAAGCGAAGAGTATTATAGAAATAATTCGATTTAGAATTAGTTTAAGTTTATTGGAACACTCCGGACATTTCTAAGCTTTACGATTGAAATACATGGGTCATTACAAGGGAATAGAATCAGAATAACAACGCAGACTAAAACATAAGAGAGATGAAAGAGAGAGAGAGAGAGAGAGAGAGAGAGAGAGAGAGAGAGAGAGAGAGAGAGAGAGAGAGAGAGAGAGAGAGAGAGAGAGAGAGAGAGAGAGAGAGAGAGAGAGAGAGAGAGAGAGAGAGAGAGAGAGAGATTGGCCCAGGCGCTAGTGAGTGGAAGGGTTTATTATTCTCCCCAGCACTCAATCAAACATTGGCCCCGTCACCGCGAACAGAGAGTCATGCTAGAGAATCATCCTGGGGCTTTTCTCTCTCTCTCTCTTTCTCCCTCTCTCTCTCTTTCCCCTCCAGTGTATATGATTGGTATCCATCTGTCAGCTGTCAGTGCCAGCGAGCGCTATAGAGAGCTGTCACTTCTTGTCAGCCGATGTTTGTGAGGCCTTTTTGCAGCTGCTGTGTTACACATCCCCTGTACTGACTGAAGGCCAGCACAGGGCCCAGAGGAGAGAGAGGGAGGGAGAGGGAGGGAGAGAGAGAGAGAGAGAGGGAGAGAGAGAGAGAGAGAAAGAGGGAGGGAAAGGGAACGAGGGAGGGAGGAAGGAGGGAGAGAGAGAAAAAAAGAAAAGGAGAGAGGATAGAGAAAGGGAGGAATAAAGAATGAGGGAGAGCAAAAGTGGTGGAGAGCGAGAGGGCAGGCCATCTTGAGCAGATGAAAGAGCAAGTGAGTGAGAGAGAGATGGAGTAGAAATAGGGAGAATGAGAAAGAGTGGTGAGACTGTGTGGGGGTAGATGAGTCAGAGAATTGCAGGCACTTCACTGGCACCGCTTCAGAGTGTGGTTTGGGCATAGAAAGACAGACAAAGAGAGATAGATAGAGAGAGTCAGGGGAGTCAGAGAGAGAGAAAGATTATTAGAGAGAAGGAGGACAGAGATGTGACTGCCAGTGGCAAAGAGAGGAGGGCAAGCAGCAGCAGATGGCACAGGGAGCCAATCAGATAACAGGAAGACCTGTGTGTGTGTGTGTGTGTGTGTGTGTGTGTGTGTGTGTGTGTGTGTGTGTGTGTGTGTGTGTGTGTGTGTGTGTGTGTGTGTGTGTGTGTGTGTGTGTGTGTGTGTGTGTGTGTGTGTGTGTGTGTGTGTGTGTGTGTGTGTGTGTGTGTGTGTGTGTGTGTGTGTAAGCTGTTTACCCAACACTCGTGCCCCGTTTCTCACAAGAGCTGCACTCAAGTACAACACAGCTGAGAGGCAAAGTGCCAAAACCAAATGTGGCTCTTGGAAGCAGAAGACCCTCTGCTTCCAATCCCTCTTTCTCATCCAAAGCATCTACTGCATAGTAATGTTCACTTAATTTGTCCTCTTAACACAAACACTCTGTTGAGGTGCTTTAACTCTCAGAGAGTGAAACTTCTCACCCTACTGTATGCCAGTTTTACACTACTAAGCTAAGTCGAGCTGGGTAGTCCATCTGTAGATGGACTGTAGATGTGGGGAGCTGGAATATAGATGCTCTACAGACAATCTACTGACTATCAGTAACATTTCAACTAACTATAAACTAACCCCAACCCTAACTCTAACCCTAACATTAACCATTACCCAAACCTTTGTTCTAAACTTAACCCTAACCGCAACTTTAGTAAGCAGTTGCTAATCAACAAATAGTTTGTTGATAGAAAATACGGACTATCCAAATAAAGTGTGACCGGAAGATGTTACCAGAACAGTACGGATCAGGTGGGCAAAATAGTGTGAGAGGGTATCTGATAGGCACAATCCTAACCCAGCTAATAATTCTAGGGAGAGAGAACAGTTTGTCATGTGACCCGTGATGCTTTCCTGATGTTCGAGTGTCCAGTTTTCCATAAGTTACGCAAAAATGCTATGTACAGTATGTTGAAGAAAAAAAAACAAAGAACCTATTTAGCATGTTTTTGCTTTAGATTTAGGAGAACATTCTCTTAATGTCAAACAGAACTTACCAAGGACATGGTTGCCATGTTCTCAGAATATACAATATTAACGTTCTAGACACGTTGCAAGAAGATTCACGTGTCCAGTTTTCTGAAAGGTTAGGAGAATAGTCACAGCAAACATATAGAAAACACGGTTGCTATGTTCTCAGAACATATTCATGTTCCAGACACATTTTATTGGACGTTGCAAAAGCATTACCGTGTCCAAGAACATTTAAAACATAGGAAATTCTGTCGTTTTCCCCTGGAGGTTTTGTCTAGTTCCTGGCTTGTTCCAAGGACGTCCCATAGCCCTTTCCTGAAGTCAAATGACTTCTGGCTTTGTGGGTGGAATGTTACTAATATTCTTCATAATATCATAATTAATAAACATATTTTTTGAAGCGTTGATAATCTGGTGTTATATTTCAGTCTTCTGTGATCTATATCAAGTGCAATATTGGGATGCAAACTCTAAATTGATGACATATCAACTCTTTATCTGCCGTGGTCTAGGTGTCTTCTTTTTTGTAAGCCCATAACCATGTGTGTGAGGTGTACACTTTGGTTTCAAAGTAGATTTGTTTAAGACTACCAAGAAACACCCCGTGTGACCCTGATTTAGCCCACTGCAGTAAAAGGTTAAGGAATTTGATGCCCTGATGGTTCCCAAGAAAATGGTGTTTAATTACATCATCTCGTGTTACTGTGCAGAGCCCATCAAGACCCTGATCCATTTACAGTATGTTGGCAAGGTTAGGGACACCCACACAGCTGTTTCAACATCAATACTGGACTTACATTGTGCATGTGCATTTATACAGGAATTATTATCATGTTGTAACCTGGGATTTCAACTCATGACCTCTTGGTCCACAGCATCCCGAGCTTCCTGCTACGCCACCATGTCTGTGTCGATGTTTGATTTTGTCTGTATTGCTACGCTTTGCACCTCAAAGTATATCTCAGCTTTGTCAAAAGTACACTCAAGAACAACTATTATATTTCTCGTAGTGATTCAGGAGTAACATTAAAACAGAGTAATATGCTCCACCAACATTAGACAATTATTCAGAAAACCCTCAAATTGCTGAAATAAGTAAATACAAAATAAAAGATGAGAGAATAGTCAGATTGACTGATAACAAATACAGACATGACACAGACAATGCCAACATCATGATGTCAGTATGTTGAGTCAGTATGTTGGCAGCAGCCTTGATGGCTTTGAGATAGAAGCTGTTTTCAGTCTCTCCGTCCCCGCTTTCATGCACCTGTACTGACCTCGCCTTCTGGATGATAGTGGTGTGTGTGAACAGGCAGTTGCTCAGGTGGTGGTTGTCCTTGAGGACCTTTTTGGCCTTCCTGTGACATCGGGTGGTGTAGGTGTCATGGAGGGCAGGTAGTTTGCCCCCTGTGATGTGTTGTGCAGACCTCACCACCCTCTGGTGAGCCTTTACAGTTGTGGGTGGAGCAGTTGCCGTACCAGGTGGTGATACAGCCCGACAGGATGCTCTTGATTTTGCATCTGTAAAGGTTTGTGAGTGTTTTTGGTGACAAGCCAAATTTCTTCAGCCTCCTGAGGTTGAACAGGCGCTGTTGCGCCTTCTTCACCACACTGTCTGTGTGGGTGGACCATTTCAGTTTGTCCGTGATGTGTACTCCGAGGAACTTAAAACTTTCCACCTTCTCCACTACTGTCCCGTTGATGTGGAAGGGGGGAGGCTGCCTCTGCTGTTTCCTGAAGTCCACGATCATCTCCTTTGTTTTCTTGACGTTGAGTGTGAGGTTATTTTCCTGACACAACACTCTGAGGGCCTCACCTCCTCCCTGTAGGCCGTCTCATTGTTGTTGGTGATCAAGCCTACCACTGTAGTGTCGTCTGCAAACTTGATGATTGAGTTGGAGGCGTGCATGGCCACGCAGTCATGGGTGAACAGGGAGTAGAGGAGAGGGCTGAGAACGCACCCTTGTGGGGCCCCAGTGTTGAGGATCAGAGGGGGGGAGATGTTGTTTCCTACCCTCACCACCTGGGGGTGTTCCATCAGAAAGTCCAGGACCCAGTTGCACAAGGCGGGGTCGAGATCAAGGGTAGGCCCAAGGTAGGGTGGAGGTGATATGATCCTTGACTAGTTTCTCAAAGCAATTCATGATGACGGAATTGAGTGCTACGGGGCGATAGTCATTTAGCTCAGTTACCTTAGCTTTTTTGGGAACAGGAACAATGGTGGCCCTCTTGAAGCATGTGGGAACAGCAGACTGGGATAGGGATTGATTGAATATGTCTGTGAACACACCAGCCAGCTGGTCTGTGCATGCTCTGAGGATGCGGCTAGGGATGCCGTCTGGGTTGGCAGGCTTGCAAGGGTTAACACGTTTAAATGTTTGCTGTACTGTATGTCTGTAAAGTAAAAACATAAAAAGTAGGATATATACCCAAATGTAGTAGTATATTATTTATTTTTGTATTGTTTTATTGAATCTTTATTTAACTAGGCAAGTAGGTGATGATGACATAGCCACTATAATGATTACTATTATGATCTTGCTTCACAGTAAGTTGAAATCAAATCTGATATTGACAAGATCAGAGTGTTCTGTAACGGCTCTCGTGGGTTGAAGAAGGAGACGAAGGTGCAGCGTGGTAGGCGTTCATGATTTTTTAATAAACTGAACACCGCAACAAAAGAACAAAGTAGAAAAAACGAAAGAGCACAGTTCTGTCAGGCAACAAAACAGCTAAACAGAAAATAACTCCCCACAAAACCCAAATGGAAAATCAAAAGTTTTATATGATCCCCAATCAGAGACAATAAATAGACAGCTGCCTCTGATTGGTATCCACACTAGGCAAAAACAACAAAGAAATAGAAAACATAGATTCTCCCACCTGAGTCACACACTGACCTAACCAAACATAGAGAATAAATAAGGATCTCTAAGGTCAGGGCGTGACAGTACCCCCCCCCCCCCCCCCCCCAAAGGTGCGGACTCCGGCCGCAAACCTGAACCTATAGGGGAGGGTCCGGGTGGGCATCTACTCTAGGTGGGGGCACCAGTGCGGGACGCAGACCCCGCCCCGCTTTAGACTTTGGTGGCGCCTCTGGTGCAGGGATCGTCGCAGAAGGTTCCGGACAGGGAACCGTCGCTGGAGGATCCATGCCATGGATCGTCACTGGAGCCTTCGTGCCATGGATCGTCACTGCAGGCTTCGTGCCATGGATCATCACTGGAGGCTTCGGGCCATGGATCATGACTGGAGGCTTCAGGCTATAGATCATCACTGGAGGCTTAGTGCCACGGATTGTCACTGGAGGCTTCGTACGTGGAGCCGGAACAGTTCTCACCAGACTGAGGAGACGTACTAGAAGCCTGGTGCGTGGAGCTGCCACAGGGCTTACCAGGCTGGGGAGACATACTGGAGGCCTGGTACGTGGATTCGGAACAGGTCTCACCGGACTGGAGAAATGCACTGGAAGCCTGGTGCGTGGAGCAGGCACCAGATACACTGGGCTTTGGAGGAGCACTGGAGGTCTCAAGCGTTGAGCTGGCACAACCCGTCCTGGTTGAATGGTTACTTTTTCACCCGGCAAATGCGGGGCGCTAGTACAGGACACTGGGCTGTGCAGACGCATGGAGACACAGTGTGCAGAGCCGGTGCAGGATATCCAGGGCCGAAGAGGCGCACTGGAGGCCAGGAACGCTGAGCCGGCACCATCCATCCTGGCTGGATGACCACTCTAGCCCGACCAATGTGGGGAGCTGGAATATAGCGAACCGGGCCGTGACTGCACACTGGAGACATGGTGCTCATCACCGTATAACACAGTGCCCGACCGGTTACATGCTCCCCACGGTAAGCACGGGGAGTCGCCAATCTCCCTGTGTGCCCTCCCATACATTTTTTGTAGCTGCCTCTCTGGCTTCCGTGCTAGCCGTGACCCTTTGTATAGTTGCTCCCTCCTTGCTGCCTCCGTCTGCTCCCATTGGAGGCGATCCTTCCCAGCCAGGATCTCCTCCCACGTCTAGGATCCTTTACCATTCAGGATGTCCTCCCACGTCCATTCTTCCTGACCACGCTGCTTGATCTTTTTGTGGTGGGGAGTTCTGTAACGGCTCTCGTGGTTTGAAGAAGGAGACCAAGGTGCAGTGTGGTAGGCGTTCATGATTTTTAATAAACTGAACACTGCAACAAAAGAACAAAGTAGAAATAACGAAAGCGCACAGTTCTGTCAGGCAACAGCTAAACAGAAAATAACAACTTCTATATGATCCCCAATCAGAGACAACGATAGAAGGCTGCCTCTGATTGGGAACCACACTAGGCAAAAACAACAAAGAAATAGAAAACATAGATTCTCCCACCTGAGTCACACCCTGACCTAACCAAACATAGATAATAAATAAGGATCTCTAACGTCAGGGCGTGACACAGAGAACAAATCAAATTGAATCAAAAATTGAATCAAAGATTATTGATCCCGCACACAGATTGGCAGATGTTATAGCAGATGCAGCGAACTTCTTGTGCTTCTAGCTCCTAAGTTGCAGTAATACAACATCAATACAATACAAAACCAATACGGAAATATTCCAGAAAGTCCTAAACAAGAAAGAAATGCATCCCTAATACAGTAAACATGGAAGTGGGGTCACACTGCTTAAAAAAATTCCAATACAGTACTGTAATACCGTAATATACTGACACTGTAATACACTGACACTGACACTGTAATACACTGACACTGTAATACACTGACACTGACACTGTAATACACTGACACTGACATTGTAATACACTGACACAGTAATACACTGACACTGACACTGTAATACACTGACACTGACACTGTAATACACTGACACTGACACTGTAATACACTGACACAGTAATACACTGACACTGACACTGTAATACACTGATACTGACACTGTAATACACTGACACTGACACTGTAATACACTGACACTGACATTGTAATACACTGACACAGTAATACACTGACACTGACACTGTAATACACTGACACTGAAACTGTAATACACTGACACTGACATTGTAATACACTGACACAGTAATACACTGACACTGAAACTGTAATACACTGACACTGTAATACACTGACACTGACACTGTAATACACTGACACTGTAATACACTAACACTGAAATACACTGACACTGACACTGTAATACACTGACACTGTAATATACTGACACTGACACTGTAATACACTAACACTGAAATACACTGACACTGACACTGTAATACACTGACACTGTAATACACTGATACTGACACTGTAATACACTGACACTGTAATACACTGACACTGACACTGTAATACACTGACACTGTAATACACTGACACTGTAATACACTGACACTGACACTGTAATACACTGACACTGTAATACACTGACACTGACACTGTAATACACTGACACTGTAATACACTGACACTGTAATACACTGACACTGTAATACACTGCCACTGACACTGTAATACACTGACACTGTAATACACTGACACTGACACTGTAATACACTGACACTGACACTGTAATACACTGACACTGACACTGTAATACACTGACACTGACACTGTAATACACTGACACTGACATACACTGACACTGACATTGTAATACACTGACACAGTAATACACTGATACTGACACTGTAATACACTGACACTGAAACTGTAATACACTGACACTGAAACTGTAATACACTGACACTGTAATACACTGACACTGACATTGTAATACACCGACATTGACACTGTAATACACTGACACAGTAATACACTGATACTGAAACTGTAATACACTGACACTGTAATACACTGACACTGACACTGTAATACACTGACACTGTAATACACTGACACTGACACTGAAATACACTGACAATGACACTGTATTACACTGACACTGTAATACACTGACACTGACACTGAAATACACTGACAATGACACTGTAATACACTGACACTGAAATACACTGACACTGACACTGTAATACACTGACACTGTAATACACTGACACTGACACTGTAATACACTAACACTGAAATACACTGACACTGACACTGTAATACACTGACACTGTAATACACTGACACTGTAATACACTGACACTGACACTGTAATACACTGACACTGTAATACACTGACACTGTAATACACTGACACTGACACTGTAATACACTGACACAGTAATACACTGACACTGACACTGTAATACACTGACACTGACACTGTAATACACTGACACTGTAATACACTGACACTGACACTGTAATACACTGACACTGTAATACACTGACACTGTAATACACTGACACTGACACTGTAATACACTGACACTGTAATACACTGACACTGTAATACACTGACACTGACACTGTAATACACTGACACTGTAATACACTGCCACTGACACTGTAATACACTGACACTGTAATACACTGACACTGACACTGTAATACACTGACACTGACACTGTAATACACTGACACTGACACTGTAATACACTGACACTGACACTGTAATACACTGACACTGACACAGAGAACAAATCAAATTGAATCAAAAATTGAATCAAAGATTATTGATCCCGCAAACAGATTGGCAGATGTTATAGCAGATGCAGCGAACTTCTTGTGCTTCTAGCTCCTAAGTTGCAGTAATACAACATCAATACAATACAAAACCAATACGGAAATATTCCAGAAAGTCCTAAACAAGAAAGAAATGCATCCCTAATACAGTAAACATGGAAGTGGGGTCACACTGCTTAAAAAAATTCCAATACAGTACTGTAATACCGTAATATACTGACACTGTAATACACTGACACTGACACTGTAATACACTGACACTGTAATACACTGACACTGACACTGTAATACACTGACACTGACATTGTAATACACTGACACAGTAATACACTGACACTGACACTGTAATACACTGACACTGACACTGTAATACACTGACACTGACACTGTAATACACTGACACAGTAATACACTGACACTGACACTGTAATACACTGATACTGACACTGTAATACACTGACACTGACACTGTAATACACTGACACTGACATTGTAATACACTGACACAGTAATACACTGACACTGACACTGTAATACACTGACACTGAAACTGTAATACACTGACACTGACATTGTAATACACTGACACAGTAATACACTGACACTGACACTGTAATACACTGACACTGACATTGTAATACACTGACACAGTAATACACTGACACTGACACTGTAATACACTGACACTGAAACTGTAATACACTGACACTGACATTGTAATACACTGACACAGTAATACACTGACACTGAAACTGTAATACACTGACACTGTAATACACTGACACTGACACTGTAATACACTGACACTGTAATACACTAACACTGAAATACACTGACACTGACACTGTAATACACTGACACTGTAATACACTGACACTGTAATACACTGACACTGACACTGTAATACACTAACACTGAAATACACTGACACTGACACTGTAATACACTGACACTGTAATACACTGATACTGACACTGTAATACACTGACACTGTAATACACTGACACTGACACTGTAATACACTGACACTGACACTGTAATACACTGACACTGTAATACACTGACACTGACACTGTAATACACTGACACTGTAATACACTGACACTGTAATACACTGACACTGACACTGTAATACACTGACACTGTAATACACCGACACTGACACTGTAATACACTGACACTGTAATACACTGACACTGTAATACACTGACACTGTAATACACTGACACTGTAATACACTGACACTGACACTGTAATACACTGACACTGTAATACACTGACACTGACACTGTAATACACTGACACTGACACTGTAATACACTGACACTGACACTGTAATACACTGACACTGACATACACTGACACTGACATTGTAATACACTGACACAGTAATACACTGATATTGACACTGTAATACACTGACACTGAAACTGTAATACACTGACACTGAAACTGTAATACACTGACACTGTAATACACTGACACTGACATTGTAATACACCGACATTGACACTGTAATACACTGACACAGTAATACACTGATACTGAAACTGTAATACACTGACACTGTAATACACTGACACTGACACTGTAATACACTGACACTGTAATACACTGACACTGACACTGAAATACACTGACAATGACACTGTAATACACTGACACTGTAATACACTGACACTGACACTGAAATACACTGACAATGACACTGTAATACACTGACACTGAAATACACTGACACTGACACTGTAATACACTGACACTGTAATACACTGACACTGTAATACACTGACACTGACACTGTAATACACTAACACTGAAATACACTGACACTGACACTGTAATACACTGACACTGTAATACACTGACACTGTAATATACTGACACTGACACTGTAATACACTGACACTGTAATACACTGACACTGTAATACACTGACACTGACACTGTAATACACTGACACTGTAATACACTGACACTGTAATACACTGACACTGACACTGTAATACACTGACACTGTAATACACTGACACTGTAATACACTGACACTGACACTGTAATACACTGACACTGTAATACACTGCCACTGACACTGTAATACACTGCCACTGTAATACACTGACACTGACACTGTAATACACTGACACTGACACTGTAATACACTGACACTGACACTGTAATACACTGACACAGTAATACACTGACACTGACACTGTAATACACTGATACTGACACTGTAATACACTGACACTGACACTGTAATACACTGACACTGACATTGTAATACACTGACACAGTAATACACTGACACTGACACTGTAATACACTGACACTGAAACTGTAATACACTGACACTGACATTGTAATACACTGACACAGTAATACACTGACACTGACACTGTAATACACTGACACTGACATTGTAATACACTGACACAGTAATACACTGACACTGACACTGTAATACACTGACACTGAAACTGTAATACACTGACACTGACATTGTAATACACTGACACAGTAATACACTGACACTGAAACTGTAATACACTGACACTGTAATACACTGACACTGACACTGTAATACACTGACACTGTAATACACTAACACTGAAATACACTGACACTGACACTGTAATACACTGACACTGTAATACACTGACACTGTAATACACTGACACTGACACTGTAATACACTAACACTGAAATACACTGACACTGACACTGTAATACACTGACACTGTAATACACTGATACTGACACTGTAATACACTGACACTGTAATACACTGACACTGACACTGTAATACACTGACACTGACACTGTAATACACTGACACTGTAATACACTGACACTGACACTGTAATACACTGACACTGTAATACACCGACACTGACACTGTAATACACTGACACTGTAATACACTGACACTGTAATACACTGACACTGACACTGTAATACACTGACACTGTAATACACCGACACTGACACTGTAATACACTGACACTGTAATACACTGACACTGTAATACACTGACACTGTAATACACTGACACTGACACTGTAATACACTGACACTGTAATACACTGACACTGACACTGTAATACACTGACACTGACACTGTAATACACTGACACTGACACTGTAATACACTGACACTGACACTGTAATACACTGACACTGACATACACTGACACTGACATTGTAATACACTGACACAGTAATACACTGATACTGACACTGTAATACACTGACACTGAAACTGTAATACACTGACACTGAAACTGTAATACACTGACACTGTAATACACTGACACTGACATTGTAATACACCGACATTGACACTGTAATACACTGACACAGTAATACACTGATACTGAAACTGTAATACACTGACACTGTAATACACTGACACTGACACTGTAATACACTGACACTGTAATACACTGACACTGACACTGAAATACACTGACAATGACACTGTAATACACTGACACTGTAATACACTGACACTGACACTGAAATACACTGACAATGACACTGTAATACACTGACACTGAAATACACTGACACTGACACTGTAATACACTGACACTGTAATACACTGACACTGTAATACACTGACACTGACACTGTAATACACTAACACTGAAATACACTGACACTGACACTGTAATACACTGACACTGTAATACACTGACACTGTAATACACTGACACTGACACTGTAATACACTGACACTGTAATACACTGACACTGTAATACACTGACACTGACACTGTAATACACTGACACTGTAATACACTGACACTGACACTGTAATACACTGACACTGACACTGTAATACACTGACACTGTAATACACTGACACTGTAATACACTGACACTGACACTGTAATACACTGACACTGTAATACACTGACACTGTAATACACTGACACTGACACTGTAATACACTGACACTGTAATACACTGCCACTGACACTGTAATACACTGACACTGTAATACACTGACACTGACACTGTAATACACTGACACTGACACTGTAATACACTGACACTGACACTGTAATACACTGACACAATAATACACTGACACTGACACTGTAATACACTGATACTGACACTGTAATACACTGACACTGACACTGTAATACACTGACACTGACATTGTAATACACTGACACAGTAATACACTGACACTGACACTGTAATACACTGACACTGAAACTGTAATACACTGACACTGACATTGTAATACACTGACACAGTAATACACTGACACTGACACTGTAATACACTGACACTGACATTGTAATACACTGACACAGTAATACACTGACACTGACACTGTAATACACTGACACTGAAACTGTAATACACTGACACTGACATTGTAATACACTGACACAGTAATACACTGACACTGAAACTGTAATACACTGACACTGTAATACACTGACACTGACACTGTAATACACTGACACTGTAATACACTAACACTGAAATACACTGACACTGACACTGTAATACACTGACACTGTAATACACTGACACTGTAATACACTGACACTGACACTGTAATACACTAACACTGAAATACACTGACACTGACACTGTAATACACTGACACTGTAATACACTGATACTGACACTGTAATACACTGACACTGTAATACACTGACACTGACACTGTAATACACTGACACTGACACTGTAATACACTGACACTGTAATACACTGACACTGACACTGACACTGTAATACACTGACACTGTAATACACTGACACTGTAATACACTGACACTGACACTGTAATACACTGACACTGTAATACACCGACACTGACACTGTAATACACTGACACTGTAATACACTGACACTGTAATACACTGACACTGTAATACACTGCCACTGACACTGTAATACACTGACACTGTAATACACTGACACTGACACTGTAATACACTGACACTGACACTGTAATACACTGACACTGACACTGTAATACACTGACACTGACACTGTAATACACTGACACTGACATACACTGACACTGACATTGTAATACACTGACACAGTAATACACTGATACTGACACTGTAATACACTGACACTGAAACTGTAATACACTGACACTGAAACTGTAATACACTGACACTGTAATACACTGACACTGACATTGTAATACACCGACATTGACACTGTAATACACTGACACAGTAATACACTGATACTGAAACTGTAATACACTGACACTGTAATACACTGACACTGACACTGTAATACACTGACACTGTAATACACTGACACTGACACTGAAATACACTGACAATGACACTGTAATACACTGACACTGTAATACACTGACACTGACACTGAAATACACTGACAATGACACTGTAATACACTGACACTGAAATACACTGACACTGACACTGTAATACACTGACACTGTAATACACTGACACTGTAATACACTGACACTGACACTGTAATACACTAACACTGAAATACACTGACACTGACACTGTAATACACTGACACTGTAATACACTGACACTGTAATACACTGACACTGACACTGTAATACACTGACACTGTAATACACTGACACTGTAATACACTGACACTGACACTGTAATACACTGACACTGTAATACACTGACACTGACACTGTAATACACTGACACTGACACTGTAATACACTGACACTGTAATACACTGACACTGACACTGTAATACACTGACACTGTAATACACTGACACTGTAATACACTGACACTGACACTGACACTGTAATACACTGACACTGTAATACACTGACACTGTAATACACTGACACTGACACTGTAATACACTGACACTGTAATACACTGCCACTGACACTGTAATACACTGACACTGTAATACACTGACACTGACACTGTAATACACTGACACTGACACTGTAATACACTGACACTGACACTGTAATACACTGACACTGACACTGTAATACACTGACACTGACATACACTGACACTGACATTGTAATACACTGACACAGTAATACACTGATACTGACACTGTAATACACTGACACTGAAACTGTAATACACTGACACTGAAACTGTAATACACTGACACTGTAATACACTGACACTGACATTGTAATACACTGACACTGACACTGTAATACACTGACACAGTAATACACTGATACTGAAACTGTAATACACTGACACTGTAATACACTGACACTGACACTGTAATACACTGACACTGTAATACACTGACACTGACACTGAAATACACTGACAATGACACTGTAATACACTGACACTGTAATACACTGACACTGACACTGAAATACACTGACAATGACACTGTAATACACTGACACTGAAATACACTGACACTGACACTGTAATACACTGACACTGTAATACACTGACACTGTAATACACTGACACTGACACTGTAATACACTAACACTGAAATACACTGACACTGACACTGTAATACACTGACACTGTAATACACTGACACTGTAATACACTGACACTGACACTGTAATACACTGACACTGTAATACACTGACACTGTGATACACTGACACTGACACTGTAATACACTGACACTGTAATACACTGACACTGACACTGTAATACACTGACACTGACACTGTAATACACTGACACTGTAATACACTGACACTGACACTGTAATACACTGACACTGTAATACACTGACACTGTAATACACTGACACTGACACTGTAATACACTGACACTGTAATACACTGACACTGTAATACACTGACACTGACACTGTAATCCACTGACACTGTAATACACTGACACTGACACTGTAATACACTGACACTGACACTGTAATACACTGACACTGTAATACACTGACACTGACACTGTAATACACTGACACTGTAATACACTGACACTGACACTGTAATACACTGACACTGACACTGTAATACACTGACACTGACATACACAGACACTGACATTGTAATACACTGACACAGTAATACACTGATACTGACACTGTAATACACTGACACTGAAACTGTAATACACTGTAATACACTGACACTGACACTGTAATACACTGACACTGACACTGTAATACACTGACACTGTAATACACTGACACTGACACTGTAATACACTGACACTGTAATACACTGACACTGACACTGTAATACACTGACACTGACACTGTAATACACTGACACGGTAATACACTGATACTGAAACTGTAATACACTGACACTGTAATACACTGACACTGACACTGTAAAACACTGACACTGTAATACACTGACACTGACACTGAAATACACTGACAATGACACTGTAATACACTGACACTGTAATACACTGACACTGACACTGAAATACGCTGACAATGACACTGTAATACACTGACACTGTAATACACTGACACTGACACTGTAATACACTGACACTGTAATACACTGACACAGTAATACACTGACACTGACACTGTAATACACTGACACTGACACTGTAATACACTGACACTGACACTGTAATACACTGACACTGTAATACACTGATACTGAAACTGTAATACACTGACACTGTAATACACTGACACTGACACTGTAATACACTGACACTGTAATACGCTGACACTGACACTGACACTGAAATACACTGACAATGACACTGTAATACACTGACACTGTAATACACTGACACTGACACTGAAATACACTGACAATGACACTGTAATACACTGACACTGTAATACACTGACACTGTAATACACTGCCACTGACACTGTAATACACTGACACTGACACTGATAAACATTGCTATTTCCATAACATAGACTGACAAGGTGAATACAGCTGAAAACTATGATCCATTATTGATGTCACTTGTTATATCCACTTCAATCAGTTTAGATGAAGAGAAGTAGACAGATTAAAGAAGGATTTGTAAGCCTTGAGACAATTGAGACATGGATTGTGTATGTGTGACATTCAGATGGTGAATGGGAAAGACGAAAGATTTAAGTGCCTTTGAACAGGATATGGTAGTAGGTGCCAGGCACAGCGGTTTATGTCAAGACTACAACGCTGCTGGGTTTTTCATGCTCAACAGTTTCCCGTGTGTCTCAAGAGTGGTCCACCACCCAAAGGACATCCAGCCAACTTGACATAACCGTGGGAAGCATTGGACCAGCATCCCTGTGGAACTCTTTCGACACCTTGTTGAGTCCAAGCCCTAGCAAATTGAAGCTGTTCTGAGGAGAAAAGGAGGAGTGGGTGCAACTCAATATTTAGTTTTCTTGTTTTTAATGTTTTGACACTCAGTGTATATTCCATTTACATAGCAGACACTCTTATCAGTCCACACATTTTGGCGTGTGACCCCTGCGGGAATCAAACCTGCAACTCTGGTGTTGCTAATGCCATGCCTCTTATGAACTGAGCCAGGTACAAGACCACCACAATACATAAGTACAAAACAATACTGGAAAATACACGATTACAATGCAGGTGGAAGATGTATAATTGCCATCCCCATTACCACCCTCCTTCAGTCCATAGATTAGGCATGCAATGATTTCAATCCAGACCTGTCAGGCTTGGATTCGCCATCCCAATGAGGATATTTACTGCAATTTTGATGAGAACCTATGGCTGTCACGGTCATCCTCCTCTTCATCTGAAGAGGAGAGGCGAGAAGGATCGGAGGACCAATATGCAGCGTGATGCAGCGTGTTCATGTTGAATGTTTAATTAAAGAAAGAACGGAACACTGAAACACTATACAAAAACAGTAAACAAAATAACAACCGTGAAGCTAATGTGAGCTGCGCTGAAACAAGCCATCAACATAGACAATCACCCACAAACAAACAGTGCCACCCAGGCTACCTAAGTATGATTCTCAATCAGAGACAACTAATGACACCTGCCTCTGATTGAGAACCATACTAGGCCGAAACATAGAAATACCCAAATCATAGAAAAACAAACATAGACTGCCCACCCAACGCACGCCCTGACCATACTAAATAAATACAAAACAAAGGAAATAAAGGTCAGAACGTGACAATGGCCATGTCTTCAAGACAGGTGTGACGCAAACTACTGCCCACTAAACATTTATTTGATTTAATTACGTGGTGAAAGATGTCTTCAATAATCACACCTTTGATCACACATGGGATAGAAATTATGGAAATGTGATTAATGGGTAGTGCAAATGTATTGTCTAATGACCATGTACTTTTACATTCTCCACCGGCACAGCCAGAAGAGCACTGGCCACCCCTCAGAGCCTGGTTCCTCTTTAGGTTTCTACCTAGGTTCTGGCCTTTCTATGGAGTTTTTCCTAACCACCGTGCGTCTACATCTGCATTGTTTGATCTTTGGGGATTTAGGCTGGGTTTCTAAATAAGCACTTGGTGATATCTGCTGATGTAAAATGACATTTTAAAATATATTTGATTGAATGATTGATAACGTAAAAACATTGTATTGTACTGTAATTTAATTTTAAATACTGTAGCATACAGCAGTTAAAGGGCAATTTTGAATTGTATCTTACATTTTTTTGAACTGGTTGTTTAGAAAACTAAATTGAGACGATATCATTATGTTTTGTTTTGGTGGTTAAACCAATGTACTCATTACATTTTACTATAAACTTACATTTTGGGTCAATGGTTGTGCGGTGAAAGATGTCTACAAACCAAATGAATGCACGATGAAAGGTTTTGAATGTAAGTATGTTGTGTTACCAGTTTGGCGTTCTGCACTAAGAGTTTTGAAATTCATCGCAATCTTGTGAAAATAGGACCAAAGTGATAAAAAACAAAGCTGAGATATGCAGGACTTTGAAGTGCAAAGGGTAGCGAGGCAGGTGAAGTGAGTCATTGATGCAGACATGGTGGCGTAGCAGGAAGATCAGAATGTGGAGAACCAAGAGTTTTTTTCAATGTTTTTTATTTCACCTTTATTTGACCAGGTAGGCCAGTTGAGAACAAGTTCTCATTTACAACTGTGACCTGGCCAAGATAAAGCAAACCAGTGCGACACAAATAACGCAGAGTTACATTTTGGGATAAACAAATGTACAGTCAATAACACAATAGAAAAATCTATATACAGTTTGTGCAAATGTAGTAAGATTAGGGAGGTAAAGTAATAAATAGGCCAAGAGTGGCAAAATAATTACAATTTAGCAATTAAACACTGGAGTGATATATGTGCAGAATATGGATGTGCAAGTAGAGATACTGGGGTGCAAAGGAGTAACAGCAGCAAAAAATAACAATATGGAGATGAGGTAATTGGGTGGGCTATTTACAGATGGGCTGTGTACAGGTGCAATGAATGGTAAAATGCTCTGACAGCTGATGCTTAAAGTTAGTGAGGGAGATATAAGACTCCAGCTTCAGTGATTTTTGCAATTTGTTCCAGTCAATGGCAGCAGAGAACTGGAAGGAAAAGCGGTCAAAGAGGAGTTGGCTTTGGGGATGACCAGTGCATGCTACGGGTGGGATAAGGCGGGGCTTTACCTAGCAAAGACTTATAGATGACCTGGAGGTAGTGGGTTTGGTGATGAAGATGATGCGAGGGCCAGTCAATGAGAGCATACAGGTCGAAGTGGTGGGTAGTATATGGGGCTTTGGTGACAAAACGGATGGCACTGTGATAGACTACATCCAATTTGCTGAGTAGAGTGTTGAAGGCTATTTTGTAAGTGACATCGCCGAAGTTAAGGATCGGTAGGACAGTCAGTTTTATGAGGGTATGTTTGGCAGAATGAGTGAAGGATGCTTTGTTGTGAAATAGGAAGCCGATTCTAGGTTTAATTTTGGATTGGAGATGCTTAATGTGAGTCTGGAAGGAGAGTTTACAGTCTAACCAGACAACTAGGTATTTGTAGATGTCCATATATTCTAAGTCAGAACTGTCCAGAGTAGTGACGCTAGACGGGCAGCGGGTGCGGGCAGCAATCGGTGGAAGAGCATGCATTTAGTTTTACTTGCATTTAAGAGCAGTTGGAGGCCACGGAAGGAGTGTTGTATTCCATTGAAGCTTGTCTGGAGGTTAGTTAGCACAGTGTCCAAAGAAGGGCCAGAAGTATACAGAATGGTGTCGTCTGCATAGAGGTGGATCAGAGAATCACCAACAGCAAGAGCGACATCATTGATGTATACAGAGAAAACAGTCGGCCCGAGAATTGAACCCTCTGGCACCCCCCATAGAGACTGCCAGAGGTCCGGACAACAGGCCCTCCAAATTTGATATACTGAACTCTATCTGAGAAGTAGTTGGTGAACCAGGTGAGGCAGTCATTTGAGAAACCAAAGCTGTTGAGTCTGCTGATAAAAATGCGGTGATTGACAGAGTCAAAAGTCTTTGCCAGGTCGATAAAGACAGCTGCACAGTATGTATTGTCTTTTATCGATGGTGGTTATGATATTATTATTATTATTATTATTATTATTATTATTATTATGTCGTTTAGGACATGCACCCATGACCAACTCAGAAACCAGATTGCATAGCAGAGAAGGTACGGTGGGATTCGAAATGGTCGGTGATCTGTTTGTTAACTTGGCTTTCGAAGACTTTAGAAAGGATAGATAAAGGTCTGGAACAGTTTGAGTCTAGAGTGTCTCCCCCTTTGAAGAGGGGGATGACCGCAGCAGCTCTCCAATATTTAGGGATCTCAGACGATATGAAAGAGAGGTTGAACAGGCTAGTAATAGGGGTTGCAACAATTGCGGCTAATAATTTTAGAAAGAGAGGGTTCAGATTGTCTAGCCCAGCTGATTTGTAGGGGACCAGATTTTGCAGCTCTTTCAGAACATCAGCTATCTGGATTTGGGTGAAGGAGAAATGGGGGAAGCTTGGTCAAGTTGCTGTGGGGGGTAGCCAGGTGGAAAGCATGGCCAGCTGTAGTGCCTCAGTGCAGTGGGTAGCTGGGAGGATGTGCTCTTATTCTCCATGGACTTTACAGTGTCCCAGAACCTTTTGGAGTTTGTACTACATGATGCACATTTCTGTTTGAAAAAGCTAGCCTTTGCTTTCCTAACTGCCTGTGCATATTGGTTCCTAACTTCCCTGAAAAGTTGAATATCGCGGGGGCTATTCAATGCTAATGCAGTACACCACAGGATGTTTTTGTGCTGGTAAAGGGCAGTCAGGTCTGGAGTGAACCAAGTGCTATATCTGTTCTTCGTTCAAACATTTTTGAATGGGGCATGCTTATTTAGGATGGTGAGGAAAGCACTTTAAAAAAATAACTTGGCATCCTCTACTGACAGAATGAGGTCAATATCCTTCCAGGATACCCGGGCCAGGTCGATTAGAAAGGCCTGCCTTCTGAAGTGTTTTAGGGAGCGTTTGACAGTGATGAAAGGTGGTTGTTTGACCACAGACCCATTACGGACGTAGGGAATGAGGCAGTGATCACTGAGATCCTGGTTGAAGACAGCAGAGGTGTATTTAGGGGCAGGTTGGTCAGGATGATATCTATGAGGGTGCCCGTGTTTATGGATTTAGGGTTGTACCTGGTAGGTTCCTTGATAATTTGTGTGAGATTGAGGGCATCTAGTTTAGATTGTAGGACTGCTGGGGTTTTAAGCATATCCTCGTTTAGGTCACCTAACAGTACAAACTCTGAAGATAAATGGGGGGCAATTCATTCACATATGGTGACCAGGGCACAGCTGTGGGCCGAGGGGGGTCAATAACAAGCAGCAACAGTGAGATACTTATTTCTGGAAAGGTGGATTTTTAAAAGTAGAAGCTCGAACTGTTTGGGTACAGCCCTGGATAGCATGACAGAACTCTGCAGGCAATCTCTGCAGTAGATTGCAACTCCACCCACTTTGGCAGTTCTATCTTGGCAGAAAATGTTGTAGTTGGGGATAGAAATGACAGATTTTTATTATTTTTTCAGGTATTTTTTTTCAGAATATTTTGGGAGTTCAAATCCCATGTGTGGACATGTTGAATAATACAGTAAACGCTGAACAATGTAATTACATATGTAAATTGAAAACATTGTCCCTAACCTCACCAACAAACAAAGAGTTGCAAAAGGATCAGTGGTTCACCAATCATGGGCTTGGCAATGTTTTTTTGCGACCATCGGGCGACATCCTAAAAATGTATTTTGGGACGTCCCTGGAACAATCTGGGACCTCATCAATATCCTCAAGAGGACAATAACACTAACACTATGTTTTAAATGCCATTGGACACATGAATGTTCTTACAATGAAACATGTCGAGAAAATTCATATATTTTATTCTGAGAACATGGCAACCATGTAAAGTCGGAAGTTTACATAGACTTTAGCCAAGTAGATTTAAACTCAGTTTTTCACAATTCCTGACATTTAATCCGAGTGAAAATTCCGTTTTAGGTCAGTTAGGATCACCAATTTATTTTAAGAATGTGAAATGTCAGAATAATAGCAGAGATAATTATGTACTTCAGCTTTTATTTCTTTCATCATGTTCCCAGTGGGTCAGAAGTTTACATACAGTCAATTAGTATTTGCCTTTAAATTGTTTAACTTGGGTCAAACATTTCCGGTAGCCACCCAATAAGTTGGGTGAATTTTGGCCCATTCCTCCTGCCAGAGCTGGTGTAACTGAGTCAGGTTTGGAGGCCTCCTTACTCGCAAACACTTTTTCAGTTCTGCCTACACATTTTCTAAAGGATTGAGGTCAGGGCTTTGTGATGGCCACTCCAATACCTTGACCCTATTGTCCTGAAGCCATTTTGCCAAAACTTTAGAAGTATGCTTGGGGTCATTGTCCATTTGGAAGACCCATTTGCGACCAAGCTTTAACTTCCTGACTGATGTCTTCAGATGTTGCTTCAATATGTCCATGTAATTTTCCCTCCTTATGATGTCATCTATTTTGTGAAGTGCACCAGTCCCTCCTGCAGCAAAGAACCCCCACAACATGATGCTGCCACCCCTGCCCTTCACGGTTGGGATGGTGTTCTTCGCTTGCAAGCCTCGCCCTTTTTCGTCCAAACATAAGAATGGTCATTATGGCCAAACAGTTCTATTTTTGTTTCATTAGACAAGAGGACATTTCTCCAAAAAGTACAATCCTTGAACCCATGTGCAGTTGCAAACCGTAGACTGGCTTTTTTATGACAGTTTTGGAACTGTGGCCTCTTCCTTGCTGAGTTGCCTTTCAGGTTATGTCGATATAGGACTCGTTTTACTGTGGATATAGATACTTTTGTACCTGTTTCCTCCAACATCTTCACATGGTCCTTTGCTGTTGTTCTGCGATTGATTTGCATGATTTGCACAAAAGTACATTCATCTCTAGGAGACAGAACGCGTCTCCTTCCTGAGCGGTATGACGGCTGCGTGTTCCCATGGGGTTTATACTTGCGTGCTATTGTTTGTACAGATGAACGTGGGACCTTCATGTGTTTGGAAATGTATCCCCCTGTGGATGAACCAGATTTGTGGAGGTCTACAATTTTTTTCTGAGGTCTTGGCTGATTTCATTTGATTTTCCCATGATGTCAAGCAAAGAGGCACTGAGTTTGAAGGTAGGCCTTGAAATACATCCACAGGTACACCTCCAATTGACTCAAATTAGGTCAATTTGCCTATCAGAAGCTTCTAAAGCCATGACATCATTTTCTGGAATTTTCCAAGCTGTTTAAAGTTGGTGACATTGATAGAATATTCTCCTCACCCTCAGAAAACTAGAAACTGGAATATTCTTGCTACGTTCCAATGAAACGTGTGTAGAACATTATTATTGAATATTCTTAAAATATTGTGACCATGTTCTGGATAAGTTGTGTTTCACATTAAGGTTATGGTCTTTGGGAAACAGTCCTTACATATCACTGGAACATTCATATGAAAATGCCCTGCAGACTCCCAAGGCAGCTTTCTCTAAAGGTGTGGCAACATTTGTTGTTAGCTGGGAAGGTTGTAAGCTAATGCACTGAATTCAAACAAAGTTGCACTGTGGAGAACCATGTTTTAAATGCAATCACATTTGATTTTGGCTTTATTTTAACAACATATTTAGGGCTGGGTTGCTATTTAGCACCTTGTGAGAAATGTAGTCACAGACTGACAATTGATTCGAATCTGTCTCCAAATAATACAGAAGAGCCCCTTCTGTTGGCAAACTTTGGAGAAGCGGAATTATTGAACTGCTGACAGTTATCTATTTTCCTCATTGAAATTGCTTCTTTAAATTGTCATTTCTGTCAAAGTCCCTTCTGGCCGCCCCTCAATCCAAACTTATGGTTTTTGGAAGTGGAGTGCCTCCCAGACAAGTGCCTGTCAATGTAGATTCTGCATACCAGCTAAGGAGATCTCGTTCTCTCTCTCTCTCTCTCTCTCTCAATTCAATTTCAATTTAAGGGGCTTCATTGGCATGGGAAACATATGTTTCTGGGAAACACTTGCTTAAGCAAGTGAAATAAACAATAAACAAAAGTGGAATAAACAATAAAAAAATAACAGTAAGCATTACAATCACAAAAGTGCAAAAGGAATAAAGACATTTCAAATGTCATATTATTTCTAAAAAAAAAATTGTAATAATGTGTGTGTGTGTGTGTGTGTGTGTGTGTGTGTGTGTGTGTGTGTGTGTGTGTGTGTGTGTGTGTGTGTGTGTGTGTGTGTGTGTGTGTGTGTGTGTGTGTGTGTGTGTGCGTGCGTGCGTGCGTGCGTGCGTGTGTGTGCGTGCGTGCGTGCGTGTGTGTGTGTGTGTGTGCATTGAGAAGGGAGGGGGTTATGAAGACAGAAATATGCAACACTTTCCAAACAGCTTCTTGAAAACTGACTCTCTCCCACTTTCTTCAAAGCGTCAGACCTAAGCATGGAGGAGCCTTCCTGAAAAACACATCAAAACAAAAACAACGAGCAGAACATTTAACGCACCTCTTTAATTCCTCAAATTGTACGTCTGTATTCAAAAAGAGGCTACGGGGGATAGGGAAACATCAGTAAAAATGTTTGAAAGCAGCCCCCGCCCAAAATAACCAAACCACTACCACTCTTTGACTTTCCTAATCTTTACTGCCTAATAGAGAGCGGAACTTAAAAACAAATAAGCGTGAATTCAAAGAGCGTATTTTTTTTGCTTCAACATGCATTCAACAGACTGACACAAGGGCTTACTTATGGGTTGGTTATGGGAGCAGTGTCGACTCCCGTATCTAAGACAGACTATCACTGTTTCCTCTCACAGGAAAAGTAGGTTTGATTATTGTTGGGTAAATGAAAAATGGAAGGTAATGGAGAAAGTATGTTATTAACTTAGGTTTTATTTTATTTGTATTGGTTGTTTATCAAATAGAATCCCATTGAGATATGAATCTCTTTTTTTATTTGATTTAAAATAAAGCATATTTTGCCAGATGCCAACTGTGTGAAAGACTGCCTACCCTATACACATACAATAGTTAGTATACTCTTTTTAAATGACCCTTGCAAGCCATAGACATATACAGGGAAGATAAATAAAATTGATGGGAAGTTGGATGGAGCCAAATACAGGACCATTCTGGAAGAAAACCTGATGGAGTCTGCAAAAGACCTGAGACTGTGACGGAGATTTGTGTTCCAACAAGACAATGATAATAATAATAATAATAATAATAATAATAATCCAAAACATAAAGCAAAATCTACAATGGAATGGTTAAAAAATAAACATATCCAGGTGTTAGAATGGCCAAGTCAAAGTCCAGACCTGAATCCAATCGAGAATCTGTGGAAAGAACTGAAAACTGCTGTTCACAAATGCTCTCCATCCAACCTCACTGAGCTCGAGCTGTTTTGCAAGGAGGAATGGGAAAAAATTTCAGTCTCTCGATGTGCAAAACTGATAGAGACATACCCCAAGCGACTTACAGCTGTAATCACAGCAAAAGGTGGCGCTACAAAGTATTAACTTAAGGGGGCTGAATCATTTTGCACGCCCAATTTTTCAGTTTTTGATTTTTTTTTAAAGTTTGAAATATCCAATAAATGTCGTTCCACTTCATGATTGTGTCCCACTTGTTTTTGATTCTTCACAAAAAAATACAGTTTTATATCTTTATGTTTGAAGCCTGAAATGTGGCAAAAGGTCGCAAAGTTCAAGGGGGCCGAATACTTTCGCAAGGCACTGTACATAGTCTAGCGCTATAATGACTCATAACTCATTACCAAGACCTCAGGCCTCACTCCCCTGTCACTGCATAAGCTCTCACCGAGTCATACAGTACCTCTCAACAAACTGCAGGCTACACAATATAAGCTATCATAAACACCCACAGTACCAGCCATTGTAAATATTGTGTTTAGCTAAGAAACCATATAATTGACTCGGTTCAGCAAGTTTGAGTTACTTGCAGAGTGAGAAAGGGAGAGATGGGGGGCTGAAAGAAAATACATAAAGGGGATAGAAAAGTGGAAGGGGGGGGGAAGACAAAGGCTAAAACAGATGAAGCAAGAAAACAGAATGAGGGAAACAACGGTTTAAAGTAGTGGTGAAGAAACAATTGAGTGATAGAATGACAGCGAAAGAGAGAGAACCAAATTCAATTGAAATGTATTCGCAACATGCTTCATAAACAACAGGTGTAGACTGACAGTGAAATGGTTACTTACAGGCCCTTCCCAACAATGCAAAGAGAGAGAAAATAGAGAGATAATCAAAAAGCAAAACATGTAATCATAAAGTAATATACACAACGAGTAACGACAACTTAGCTATACACGGGGTACAAGTACCGAGTCGATGTGCAGGGTTACGAGGTAATTGATGTAGATACAATGGTGCAGCTGTATAACCATGGTGACCATAATAGATCCTCAGTGATGTGGATGCGGAGGAACTGGAATCTTTTGACCCACTCACACTACAGCCTTGTCGATGTGAATGGGGTTGCGCTCGGGCAGGTCTCTGACCTCCTCCCTATAGGCTATTTCGGCGGTGATCAAGCCAACCACCGTAGTGTCGTTGGGAAACTTAATGTTGGGGTTGGCGTCGTGTGCAACCACGCAGTCATTGGTGAACAGGGAGTACAGGAAGGGACTAAGCACGCACCCCTGATGGGCCCCGGTGCTGAGAGTCAGCGTGGCGGATGTGTTGTGGCCTACCCTCACCACCTGGTGGTGGCCCGTCAGAAAGTCCAGGGTCCAGTAACAGAGAACAATCACAGAGTCAGAGAGAACCGCTGCACGAATTTGCTCCTGACGTCGTTTCTTCTTTGTTTGCGTGCGTAAACATGCTTTGTGATGAAATATTGATGGAGCCTTCTAAACTGTCTTGTAAATCGTTTCCCCTTCTCTTAGCTCTCCATCTATCTGTAGCGCCTGGGGTAGACGCTGGGAAATGCGCACGTCTGGAGAGATGAGGCACAGCCTTGTGCGTCGGGTTGTCAAAGATGACAGACCTTTTTTTCCTCCCTCCATCTCTCCCTCCATCCCCCTATCACTACCGGGGGAAGACTGTTTGACTGTTTTCCTTTCACTCAAAAAACATATGCACAGGGTAATTTGATTGATGATGCAGGGGGATAAAGACGGCGCAAAGGTTGGATGGTGCGTTTGGTGGACAGATGATGCTGGAGATTTGTTTGGTCATCTTTCACAATTCTACTATATGTAAAATGTTGGTTGATGTTGCGTGCGTGTGTGTTTGCGATGTGTATGTGCGTGCATGCTTGCGTGTGTGCCATGTGTGTGCGTGTTTGAGAGAGAGAGAGAGAGAGAGAGAGAGAGAGAGAGAGAGAGAGAGAGAGAGAGAGAGAGAGAGAGAGAGAGAGAGAGAGAGAGAGAGAGAGAGCAAACTAAGTGCCGGCGCAGACGGAGCGATAGGCGGGGATGACTGTTCCATCTGGGGACCCGTGACAAGGAGATGGCATTCCAACTGTGACAGATTTGGCAGGGAAGGCCCATATTGGCATCTGCCACTTATTCGTTCACAGTCGAGCATCTTTCATAGTAAATCTGTGTGCCTAGGAGGTAAAACAGTACTGCTTTAAGTCAATTTTGTGTCTTAAACATACTCTCATGTCCATGGAAGCTGTAGAATCTTTTAGGTTTAGGCTTGGCTTAGCCACCCTCAATCAGGTCAATGCACAGGTAGGGACCTAGGGGTGCTCGAGCTCTTCCACTATGAGAAAAGTGCACTTGCAGATTGGTGACATATTTTATTCATTTTTCTTTCTTGTAACTGTAAATGTAATTAATTACCCATCAAACTAGGCAGGCTAATCTCTTGCTTTTTAAAAATTCCCTCTCTCCTGCCCCTTTGCTGCCACGAGAGCACACACTGCTGCACTCTTCCTGGCTGTAGGATAGACTCCTGGCGCAGGATGGTGAGTTTTCGCGACAATTTATCTCAATACGTTAAGTCACTGTCTCAAAATCATGTATTTTTCTGCGAAAAATGGCCTTTGAATGTTTTGGTACAAATACTGGAGAGCTCTTCTTTGTCTACACCCATTTAGCATTGTTCACACCCTCTTAAGCTTTAGTCCCACCCATCTCTTTAATCCGAGCGTTCTGTCCTAACAACAGCAGTCATGCACCCAAGTTAACTGGCTAATGTTGGCTAGCATGCTAGCTACTTCCAGACACAAATGAGAGAACAGCTCACTCTGACCATTTTACTCACCTTAGAAGAGCTGGTTAGACTATTTTTATGTTATCCAGAGCGTTGATAACTGCTGAAAACAATTTACACTTTTTTGCCAACGTTTACTGACACCGCCATATTCAACGGCTGTTGAGCTTTTGTAAATTCGTCAGTTATTCTCCAGGTCAGCACATTCAGACGAGAGTGCTCTGAAATCTGAGTAGATAGCCAGAGTGAATTTACCAGCTATGTTTATTAACGTGGATTCTTTTGTTAAGAAATGTAGATAGCTAACTAAACAATGAAACAAAATCCCAACTCATGACGTTACTAACCTGCATGAATCTGCAGGTAGCTAACCAACCAGGTTCAATGTTAGCTAGCAAACATTAGGCTATAACTAGCCCAGATCACACACGTAACGCTAGCTAGCTGACCTAACAACAGCAGTAATGCACCCAAGATAACTGGCTGACGTTGGCTAGCTTGCTAGCTACTTCCAGACACAAATGAGAGAACGGCTCACTCTGACCATTTTACTCGCCCTATTGAAATAGATACTTGCATAGTGGAGTCTTTTGTTAAGACATGTAGCTAGCTAGCTAAACAATGGACCATAATGCCAACTCATGATGTTACTACACTTCATGAATCTGCAGGTAGCTAACCAACCAGGTTTAATGTGTAGCTAACATTAGACTGTAACTAGCAAAGAAAATGGCTCTGAGATATGAATAATATTACAACACAGATCATACACGTACTGTTAGCTAGATAGCCAGCCAGCTAATGTTAGCTAGCTAACAGTACACTTTAACTTGAAATGAAAATTACTTTCTGACTAAATTAGAAATGTGTAATATTTCAAAATGTAGCTAGCTAGACAATCTTACCCATATGCATGGATGGACGCTTCTCCCTCTCTCACGGTTGCCCTTAGTTTGAAGATGTAATCCAAAGACAGGTGTTTTCTCCATCTCCTTAGCTATCATATTCTAATTCCACTGATTTCAAAACTCGGTTCTCCAGAAAGTGGAGAGCAACACGAATGCAGTTCTATTACGCAATAAAAACATTTTTTTAAAGCCACGTTAGACAGGATTACCTACACATACTGACCACCTCAAATAGACAGAAGCATGCTACATGGCAGACCAATCCGAACTCATCTCTCGGCATGTCCAGCCCACTCCTTATCTCAGCCAATCATGGCTAGCGGAAAGGTTGCCAGATTTTTCTGTGGCTTAACCAACTAGGCTCGTAATTTAACAAGTGACTTTCACTTTTACTGGGGTCATTTTCAATTAAAGTATCTTTGTCTTTCAGTATAACAATTGAATACTTTTTCCATCACTGTGAAAAACCCTGCAGCATTGCAGTTCTTGACACACTCAAACCGGTGCACCTGGCACCTATATCCATACCTTGTTCATAGGCTCTTAAATAGTTTGTCTTGCCCTTTCACCCTCTGAATTGCAGATACACAATCCATGTCTCAATTGTCTCAAGGTTTAAAAATCAGCAACTCTCCTTCATCTACACTGATTGAAATGGGTTTAACCCATAACAGTCTAACCCCTGTCTAAGCCGGGGGAGGGGATTCTACTAAGCTATATGGAATTGTTTTAAGAAGGTCATACCAAGGATCATTTAACTATTTGATTTTGAATTTTAAGATTCCTTGAAGTATAAAAAAAAATATATATAAAATGATTTAATAAAAAAACTACTATTACCCCAATAACAGATTCACTACATGGAACAACAGATAAATCCCCCCCCAAAAATCTAAAGGAAGTTTGTTCTGAAGTGTCTGTCCTATATCTGAAAGATATTAGAAAGATCAGGATTTTTTTAAATAATATGTATTTAACCTTCTTGTTTGGCATTAAACATTATTCATATATACTTCTATACATTTTGTCAACTGGTACCAGGGGACCTTCAGACGATTCTTGTGACTCTAGAGCAAAACAACTGACATGTACATGTTCATGAGTCTTACCTTTCCAAAGGGGTCACATTATTGTTTAGCCCAAACTGATCGGACGCTGCTGACAGAAGTTGGTAGATCAGCTGTGCCAACTTCAGACGAGTCCCAAGACGCTTGTTGGGGTCATAGAGCAAAACACTGTTGTGTTTGTGAGAGTATCATCTTTCCATGTTCGGATGCTACAGACGATTTTGTGAGAAGACTGATTTTCAGGATGTCTCATGGTCTGACAAACACTGCTCTAGTTCTGTCACCTTTCACCGCAGATGAGGAAGTGCGACATAGGCGGATGCGGTGGATTGAGACGCATCCAATGCAAAAAAACTGAAAGATTTGAATGGGGATTTTTGTATTATGCTAATTACATTTTCGCAGGGCGTGGACATCGACCTTAGGGGTTAACAAGTGACATCAATAAGCACTCATAACTTTCATCTGGATTCACCTGGTCAGTCTATGTCAAGACAGGTGTTCTTAATGTTTTGTACACTCAGTGTACAGTGGGCTGGATGACCCCTTACACCCTGCAATGGTAAAGACCTCCACAATTTAAAATGAGCAGGTGGGATGTACCATTTTGGACGTCTATTCCAATTTGGTTCAACATAATTTCATGGAAATACAATGTTGATTCGACCCGTGTGTGCCCAGTGGGTAGGGGCCAGGCACCTGCTTATCCAAAAAGTTTGAATTTTTCAGTCCTTATAAGGATCTGAAGGAACAGTAACGTTCTAATCTCTGACACCAATATCAGTGCACTAAGCCTTTTAACCCAAGGCCAGAGGACAGCAAAAACAGAGAGGGTTTGGGGGAGTGGACCATACTGTCAGCCAACTCTATTCTGGGAATGGACATGGTAGAGAGCACGGTACAAGACGGCCTTGTAAACTGGCACAACAAGGGGAGGTGTGTGTGTTCCTCCCGTCTCCCATCTCTCTCTCTCTCTCTTTGTCTCTTTCTTCCTCTTCCTTCACCAATCCCTCCCTTTCTATAAATCCGCCTTTTCCCTGATGAATGGCGGCGAGGGCCCATCCGTAAAAGGACGGCCCAGAAATCCTATTCATTTGCATACTGTAATTATTCTTTGAATCAGCCTACATTTATTGCTGCCAGCGAAAATATACTGTCAGCATTGCCCAATAGATCACTGTTGAAAAGCCGGTCCACTGAAGAAAAGAAGGTCTGTGAGAAGATATGGGATGGGCTCCACCCCACCAACTAACAGGCCAACACACACTCCATTCTTGTGCTTATAAACATATACACACACATATTAATACACTTTTGGGCAGACAAACACATACACATACACATACACCGTGCACATATCATGTGCACACACACACGCCATGCACATGCTTATAAACACACACTCAGATGAACACACTTCCTCGCAGACATACACAGATCTATGAGATATACTGATCCTAGATCAGTGTAATGGGGTATTAGGACATGGACCATGTTAGTTTAGATAGTGTACTGAGCCTAGATAAGTGTCCCTTGAGTTGGGAATAGCTTGATACCACTTTGAAGAGCATGTTGCTATTGTTTTCCTCACTATGGCCGCACCTTTGGCCTAAAATCTGACAGAGAGGGAAAAAGAGCATTTAAAAGCTGTCTACGTAGCTAAAGATTACATTTGATTTTTTAACAGTCAAACATGTCTTCTGGCGGTGCACACACTGTACACATGCATGTGCACACACACAAACACACACAGTACCCTCGCCCCCCCTCCCATGTCTTGTTCCACTTGGCTGGGTTCGTTATGGAATGGAGTCCTCCTCACTTTCCACTCTGATAATAATACACTGATCTAGGCTCAATTCAGTTCACAGCTGTGTTTGGCTCTAAAAAGTCAATTTCTGATCTTAGTTCAGATCACTTGACTTAAGTTGAGTAACACTAGCTATGTACAGTATGGTCTGTGTTCTAATACCCAATTTAAATGTAAGGCATGCATATCAGGACATCGTCAGTTGTCAGATTAGCAATACCATGTCTGAATGGCTGTCCCAATCATTCTATTAGGTAGCTTTCTTTCCTCATCTCCTTCCTCTTCTTTTCTTCAGGAGCTCTGACAGGTCAAATAATATTGGCTTATACTTTCAGGTCTGTAGGCATATAATAAACCATCTCCAGGTCAGTTGAGGTCGGCGCTGCCGTCTGTCTTCAGTGCCAACATCTGATGTCACCTCAGTTGTGTTCAGCAAGGCCATCTGTTCCCGGAGCTCACCTTTCCCAGCTAGCACACGTTCGGATGAACCATATGTTTCTTAGAGCTTGGCGAGAGCATGGTTGTAATATGATTATTTTGCATAAAGCCTTCCCAAAATGTTTCCGACAGGTTTTCTTGCGGTTCTATTTAAAGTCATGTTCTCAAATTGTTCAGAGAACGTTAAGAAACAACGTTCTTCTGTGGGAATCTCAGTACTCCGGATTAACATTTTCTACAGGTTTCCTCATAGTTCTGTTTAAAGTCATGTTCTCAGAATGTTCAGAGAATGATAAGAAACAATGTTCTTCTGTGGGAATTCCAGTAGTTCAGCATAACGTTCTCTTCAGGTTTGCTCATGGTCCTATTGAAAGTCATGTTCTCAGAACATTAAGAAAACTTTTTATAAAAAAACAAAAAGAAAACATTAGTAAAGTTCTAAGAACATTCTAAGAATTGTATTTAAAAACACATATTTTCACCTAACCTGACAATCTACGTTCCCAGAACAATCTACGTTCACCAGAACAGGTGAAATTTTGACTTCTGTTCAGAATGTTTAAAAAACTTTCCATTTTAACAATCAGGAAACTTATGGTTTCATTCCTAGAACTAATGGGAAACCAAAAACGTAAATTCCACAACTTCCAAGGAACCAAATGTGCTAGCTGAGTTGGTATGCTACTGTTACTCCCTTCTGCATTTCATTATATAGGAAAATGTGTGTATTTACCTTTTATTATGTGTGCTGTACAATATCATTAGGCATGATTATGAATGACAAATACGTCATATTCGTACTTCCATTTCCACTTACGTTATTGTCCAAAGTAATAGTCCTGCAACCTGTCATGAATGCTATTCTCTGTAATTCTTGCAACATTTGTAATAATTTTTATAAATGTTTTATGTAGTATAGTATATCGATTTAAACAGAATGCTTTGTATCCGGTAAGAACAGAAAATTGTAACAAAACAAAACGTTTTTTTTTATACCTTTCTGTTTTCAGGAGATCCAAGGCTACAAGAACAAGAACAGGTCCATAAACAGCATCTCGTCTGCTTTGAAAGGACTGCTAATGTTGATGACTCTAATTCACATTTGTGCATATGGGATTGCAGATGCTTGTTTATTTTCCCTGCACACGTCTCTCGCCCAGGTCTCCAGTGTTGTCGTCTCTACAGCAGATAAGATTGCCTAGCGTTACCCTGCCGCTCAAATGTAGAATGCTAGAATGTACCCTTTCCCTGCCAACACACACACACACACACAAAGGAAAGAGGGGGACAGCTCTTGGCCTACATAGAAATCCCTGTGGGAAAAAGGGGAGAATCTCTGAGCCTCTTTAAGTAGCTGTTTTGTCATGTTTTATATCATTCAACTAATAAAACCCAAGTCCTTTACTAAAGACTCCGGCTCCCAGAAGACCCCTGTTCTAAATGTACTGCAAACACAATTGTTTGCCTTCAAAACATGTTCCTCCTTTTCATCCCCCTCTTCCTCCTCCTCTTCCCCAATCTACAGTCCCATGTCTGTGCTGCTGTTGTTTTCTTGGTAAACACACTAGTGAAATGTATTTGTTGATGGCTATAGGAAAAAATATCAAACTGCTACGGAGTCCATTTTTGTTCCTTGCCATCAGTTTCCAAGTGAGATTTGCCTTTAGCGGGGAAATCTTGAAGAGGATTTTTACTTTGATACAAATGTGTGGACAGCTTATTTGTTCATTTTCTGAATGCAATGTCATGTTCTCTGAATTTCAATGTTTGAAATATTTTACATATAGAACACAGGGTGAACCAGATACATCTCAACGAGCGATTTGCAGTATGTAGCGAGTAGGCCCCTAGATATTGTATTTTATGTTAGAGAAACAAGGACATTTCTTAGTGAGATGGGGATGTCTGTAAGAATGAGAATTGGATGTTCATCATTCCTTAGTAATGCCTGATCTGTGTCTATAAATTCCTGTCTGTCACGTGAACTTATTGAGATGCTGGTTGCTTCTTGAGAATAAATATACGTTATTGGTCATACACATATTTAGCAGATGTTAATGTGGGTGTAGCGAAATGCTTGTGTTCCTAGCTCCAACAGTGGAGTAGTATCTATCAGTGCAGTAGTATCTAAAAAAAAACGATTCACAACAATACACACAAACCTAAAAGTAAAAGAGTAGATTTAAGAAATATATAAATATTAGATTGAGCAATGTCGGAGTAGAAATTACTAAAATACAGTAGAATAGTACTTTATATACATATGAGATGAGTAAAGCAGTATGTAAACATTATTTAAACATTATTAAAGTGACTAGTGGTCCATTATTAAAGTGGCCAGTGATTCCAAGTCTATGTATATAGGGCAGCAGCCTCTAAGGTGAAGGGTTGTGTAACCGGGTGGAAGCCAGCTAGTGATGGCTATTTAACATTCTGATGGCCTTGAGATAAAAGCTGTTTTTCAGTCTCTTGGTCCCAGCTTTGATGCACCTTTACCGACCTCGCCTTCTGGATGGTAGCGGAGTGAACAGGCCGTGGCTTTCCTTGACTACCTTTTTGACCTTCCTGTGACATCGGGTGCTGTAGGTCTCCTGGAGGGCAGGTAGTTTGTCAACTGTGATGCGTTGGGTATACCGCACCACCCTCTGGAGAGCCCTGCGGGCGGTGCAGTAGCAGTACCAGGCAGTGATGCAGCTAGACAGGATGCTCTTAATTGTGCATCTGTAAACGATTGTGGGGGTTTTAGGGGCCAAGACAAATGTCAGAACGTCAGCGATGTGTACGCCGAGGAATTTTAAGCTTTCCACCTTCTCCACTGCAGTCCTGTCGATCTGGATAGGGGCGTGCTCCCTCTGCTGTTTCCTGTGATTTGTTGACGTTCAGTGAGAGGTTCTTTTCCTGGCACCACTCTCCAAGGGCCCTCACCTCCTTCCTGAAGACTGTATTGTCATTGTTGGTCATCAGACCTACTACTGTTGTGTTATCTGGAAACTTGATGATTGAGTTGGAGGCATGCATGGCCACACAGTCAAGGCTGAACAGAGAGAACAGGAGGGGGCTGAGCACACACCCTTCTTGGGCCTATGTGTTGAGGGAGAGCAAAGTGGGAGTGTTGTTTCCTACCTTCAGCACCTGGTGGCTGCCCGTCAGGAAGTCCAGGACCCAGTTTCCCAGGGCTGGGTTCAGACCCAGGGCCCCGGGCTTAATAATGAGTGTGGAGGTTACTATGGTGTTGAATTCTGAGTTATAGTCAATGAACAGCATTCTTACATAGTTATTCCTCTTGTCCAGATGGGATAGGGCAGTGTGCAGTGCAATGGCGATTGCATCGTCTGTGGATCTATTGGGGCGGTAAGCAAATTGAAGTGGGTCTAGGGTGTCAGATAAGGTATATGAATCTTGACTAGGCTTTCAAAGCACTTCACAATGACAGAAGTGAGTGCTACGGGGGCGATAGTCATTTAGTTATGTTACCTCTGCTTTCTTGGGTGGACGTCTTGAAGCAAGTGGGGACAGCAGACGGGGATAGGGAGAGATTGAATATGTCCGTAAACACTCCAGCCAGCTGGTCTGCGCATGCTCTGAGGACGCACCTAGGGATGCCGTCTGGGCCAGCAGCCTTGCGAGGGTTAACACGTTTAAATATCTTACTCTCGTCGGCCACGGAGAAGAAGAGCCCACAGCCCACAGTGTCTTATGGTAACAAAGCATTTTAATGAACACCTAAAGGAAGCATTTTACATTTATTGATGTACTATCTCGATCAAGAAAACAAAATCAAGCAACTTTTTAAGTTCTATTTCTGACTCTGCAGGTGAAACCCTAGAACATTTGGAGAACAGTAAATGCACTGAAGTGTGCAAACTCCTCTTCCTCCCTGCCCAAGAAAGCTTGGTCTGACTCATAACTGAGAAGAATGGGATATGCGATGCTTTTAATCATAATTTTATCTTGGCAGGCTTAATACAAGCTTCACACACCTGTATTTGGGGAGTTCCTCCCATTCTTCTCTGCAGATCCTCTGTAGCTCTGTCAGGTTGCATTGGGAGCATGGTTCCACAGCTATTGACAGGTCCTTAAGCGACTTCTGCGTTGTTGTCTTAGGTGTGTACTGAGGGTCGTTTTTCCTGTTGGAAAGTGAACCTTCACTCTGGAGCAGATTTTCATCAATGATCTCTCTGTACTTTGCTCCATTCATCTTAGCCTTCGATCCTGATTAGTCTCCCAGTCCCTTCCGCTGAAAAACATCCCCACAGCATGATTCTGCCACCACCATGCTACACCGTAGGGATGGTGCCATATTTCCTCCAGTAAAATAAAGGTTAAGATAGGTTCAGGTACTACCTCTACCTGTTTTCTTCCATTTTGTCCCTATTGAAAATGCCCCTGGGTTGAAATCATTCAAATACTTTGAGCATTTGCATGAGTCTACCTGGAGTGCCAGATGGAAAAATTTATTCAGAATTCATTTCGAAGCCAGTGTTAAGATCAGTGGCATTCGGTGCCGTTTAAGATGAGGGAGGGCGATTACATTTTTTTTCATGAGCAAGGCATTATTTCTATTACAGCATATTGGGGATGACTCATTTATATTCCATTCACCCATGCGCAAGATGGCGCCGACAGAGAAGGTCGCCTCGCTTCTAGTCCTTAGGAAACTATGCAGTATTTATTTTTTTGTATTATTTCTTACATTGTTAGCCCAGAGAATTTTAAGTGTTATTACATACAGCTGTTATTACATACAGCCATACAGCCGGAAATAACTATTGGATATCAGAGCAACGTCAACTTACCATCACCTTTGTTCGAACCACCCAAGGCATTCGAACTGATTCCAGAGGCTGACCCAAAACAACGTTGTCGCAGAAGAGATAGACGGAGCGGCCTTCTGGTCAGAATTCGAAGGCGCACACATCACCCACCGCTTATGAGGATAGTACTCACTCATGTCCATTCTCTAGATAACAAGGTAGACAAAATTAGGGAAAGGTTTGCTTTCCAGAGAGACATTCGGGATTGTAACATACTCTGTTTAATGGAAACATGGCTCTCTGGGGACATGCTGTCGGATTCGATACAGCCACTGGGATTCTTTGTACGAGCGCCAACAGGAATAAACATCTTGTTATGCAGGTGAATGAGGACCCAAAAGCGACTTAACGAAAACAGAGTCGTTATTCCAGTTTTAGACAAAAGTGATAATCCTGGAAATTATCTAGGTGAAAGCAAAACAGGAAAACTGAAATCCACTCGTCAGTAGAGAGGAATGACTGGAGACTCGACCACAGACTGCAGGTTGTTTCTGGAAGGCACCGGCCGTAGCTGACACTGACACCTGCTCACACGCAGCATCTGAAGAAGGTAAAACACGACAGGGCGTAACAAGGACACAGAACAGCGAACATCATACAAGGATCCGACAAGGACAGAAGCGGAAAACAGAGGGAGAAATAGGGGCTCTAATCAGAGGGCAAAATAGGGGACAGGTGTGAAAAGAGTAAATGAGGTAGTTAGGAGACTGAGGAACAGCTGGGAGCAGGAACGGAACGATAGAGAGAGAGAGCGAGAGAGGGAGAGAGGGAGGGGGAGAGAAAGGGATAGAAAGAGGGAAAGAACCTAGTAAGACCAGCAGGGGGAAACGAACAGAAGGGAAAGCACAAGGACAAGACATGACAATATAAGACAAAACATGACACATCTCTCCGGGAAGAAGAAGTGTGGGGGTGTATGTCTCATGATTAACGACTCATTGTGTAATTGTAACAACATACAGAAACTCAAGTCCATCTGTTCCCCTGTGTAATGGGATTCTTCTGCTGAAGGAGAGGCGGACCAAAACACAGCGTGGTTATTGTGATACATCTTTAATAAAGGTGAAAATAGAACAATATACAAAAAACAAGAAACCGTGAAGAAACCGAAAACAGCCCTATCTGGTGTAACAAACACAAGACAGGAACAATCACCCACAAACCACAACACCAAACAGGCTGGTATATGGTTCCCAATCAGAGACAATGACTGACACCTGCCTCTGATTGAGAACCATATCAGGCCAAACACAGAAACAGACAAACTAGACACACAACATAGAATGCTCCAACTGCTCTTAAACGCTAGTAAAACCAAATGCATGCTTTTCAACCGATCGATGCCTGCACCCGCTTGCCCGACTAGCATCACCACACTGGATGGTTCCGACCTTGAATATGTGGACACCTATAAGTACCTAGGTGTCTGGCTAGACTGCAAACTCTCCTTCCAGACCCATATCAAACATCTCCAATCGAAAATCAAATCAAGAGTCGGCTTTCTATTCCACAACAAAGCCTCCTTCACTCACGCTGCCAAGCTTACCCTAGTAAAACTGACTATCCTACCGATCCTCGACTTCGGTGATGTCATCTACAAAATTGCTTCCAGCACTCTTCTCAGCAAACTGGATGCAGTTTATCACAGTGCCATTCGTTTTGTCACTAAAGTACCTTATACTACCCACCACTGCGACTTGTATGCTCTAGTCGGCTGGCCCTCACTACATATTCGTCGCCAGATCCACTGGCTCCAGGTCATCTACAAGGCCATGCTAGGCAAAGCTCCGCCTTATCTCAGCTCACTGGTCACGATGGCAACACCCATCCGTAGCACGCACTCCAGCAGGTGTATCTCATTGATCATCCCTAAAGCCAACACCTCATTCGGCCGCTTTTCGTTCCAGTACTCTGCTGCCTGTGACTGGATCGAATTGCAAAAATCGCTGAAGTTGGAGACTTTTATCTCCCTCACCAACTTCAAACATCAGCTATCTGAGCAGCTAACCGATCGCTGCAGCTGTACATAATCTATTGGTAAATAGCCCACCCATTTTCACCTACCTCATCCCCACAGTTTTTATTTATTTACTTTTCTGCTCTTTTGCACAAGAATATCTCTACCTGTACATGATCATCTGATCATTTATCACTCCAGTGTTAATCTGCAATATTGTAATTATTCGCCTACCTCCTCATGCCTTTTGCACACATTGTATATAGACTCCCCTTTTTTCTCTACTATGTTATTGACTTGTTAATTGTTTACTCCATGTGTAACTCTGTGTTGTCTGTTCACACTGCTATGCTTTATCTTGGCCAGGTCGCAGTTGCAAATGAGAACCTGTTCTCAACTAGCCTACCTGGTTAAATAAAGGTGAAATAAAAATAAATATTTAAAAAATAAAATGCCCACTCAGATCACACCCTGACCAAACAAAACATAGAAACATACAAAGCAAACTATGGTCAGGGTGTGACAACCTGACCTAGAATTCCTTACAATCAAATGCTGACAGTATTATCTTCCAAGAGAATTCTCGTCGGTTATTGTCACAGCCGTGTATATCCCCCCTCACGCCGATACCACGACGGCCCTCAAGGAACTCCACTGGATTCTATGCAAACTGGAAACCATATATCCTGAGGCAGCATTTATTGAAGTTGGGGATTTTAACAAAGCAAATTTGAGAACAAGGCTACCAAAATTCTATCAGCATATTGATTGTAGTACCCTGGCAAAACACGGAATCACTGCTATTCTAACTTCCGCGATGCATACAAGGCCCTCCCCCGCCCTCTATTCAGCAAATCTTAACACGACTCTATTTTGCTTCTCCCCTCCTATAGGCAGAAACTCAAACAGGATGTACCCATGACAAGGACCATTCAACGCTGGTCTGACCAATCGGAATCCACACTTCAAGATTGTTTTGACAACATGTTCCCGGTAGCCTCAGAGAATAGCATAGATTTCTAAGTTGATTTGGTGAGTGAGTATACAAGGAAGTGCATAGGAGATGTTGTACCCACTGTGACTATTAAAACCTACCCTAACCAGAAACCATGGATAGATGGCGATATTTGTGCAAAACTGGAAGCGAGAACTGCCGCATTTAACATCTCTAGGGTAGGGGGCAGCATTGGGAATTTTGGATGAAAAGAATGCCCAAATTAAGCTGCTTGCTTCTCAGCCATAAAAGTTAGAATATGCATAGAATTAGTAGATTTTGATAGAAAACACTCTGAAGTTTCTAAAACTGTTTGAATGATGTCTGTGAGTATAACAGAACTCATATGGCAGGCAAAAACCAGAGAAGAAAATCCAACTTGGAAGTGGGAAATCTGAGGTTGGTTGTTTTCAGCTCATTCCCTGTTGACGATACAGTGGGATATTGGTCATATTCCACTCCCTAAGGCTTTCACTAGATGTCAACAGTCTTTAGAACCTAGTTTGAGGCTTCTACTGTGAAGTGGGGGCGAATGAGAGGGGAATGAGTCAGAGGTCTGCCAGGAACTACGAGCTGACCATGCGCGGTCACGTGAAAGTTAGCTTGCGTTCCATTGCTTTTTTACAGACAAAGGAATTCTCCGGTTGGAACATTATTGAAGATTTATGTTAAAAACACCCTAAAGATTGATTCTATACATCGTTTGACATGTTTCTACGGACTGTAACGGAACTTTTGGACTTTTCGTCTGCTCGTGCGTCATGAAGTTGGATTACTGGGCTGAACGCGCTAACAACAAGGAGGAATTTGGACATAATTGATGGACATTATCGAACAAAACAAACATTTATTGTGGAAGTCGGATTCCTGGGAGTGCATTTTGGTGAAAATCATGAAAGGTAAGTGAACATTTATAATGCTATTTCTGACTTCTTTTGACAACATGGCGGATATCAATTTGGCTTGATTTAGTCGTCTGAGCACCGTACTCAGAATATTGCATGGTTTGCTTTTTCCGTTTAGTTTTTTAAAAATCTGACACAGCGTTTGCATTAAGGAGAAGTGGGTCTAAAATTCCATGTATCACACTTGTATCTTTTAGCAATGTTTATTATGAGTATTTCTGTAAATTGATGTGGCTCTCTGCAAAATCACCGGATGTTTTTGGAACTACTGTACATAACGCGCCAATGTAAACTCAGATTTTTGGATATAAATATGAACTTTACCGAACAAAACATACATGTATTGTGTAACATGAAGTCCTATGAGTGTCATCTGATGAAGATCATCAAAGGTTAGTGATTAATTTGATCTATATTTCTGCTTTTTGTGACTCCTCTCTTTGGCTGGACAAATGGCTGTTTTTCTGTGACTTGGCTCTGAACTAACATAATCGTTTGGTTTGCTTTCGTCGTAAAGCCTTTTTGAAATCGGACACTGGCTGGATTTACAACAAGTGTATCTTTAAAATGGTGTAAAATACATGTATGTATGAGGAATTTTAATTATGGAATTTCTGTTGTTTGAATTTGGCGCCCTGCAGTTTCACTGGCTGTTGACAGGTGGGACACTACCGTCCCAAGTACCCTAGAGAGGTTAACCATGGAAAGATGACCAGGAATATGGCTGAGTACAAACATTGTAGTTATTCCCTCTGCAAGGTAATCAAACAAGCGAAATGTCAGTATATCGACAAAGTGAAGTCGCAATTCAACGGCTCAGACACAAAACGTATGTTGCAGGCAATCACGGACTACAAAAAGAAAATTAGCCACGTCGCGGACACAGACGTCTTGCTTCCAGACGAACTAAACACCTTCTTTGCCCGCTTTGAGGATAACACAGTGCCACAGACACAGCCCGCTACCAAGGACTGTGGGCTCTCCTTCTCCGTGGCAAACGTGAGTAAGATATTTAAATGTGTCAACCCTCGCAAAAATGCCGGCCAAGACGAAATCCCTAGCCGCGTCCTCAGAGCATGCATAGACCAGCTGCCTGATGTGTTTACAGACATATTCAATCTCTCCATATCCCAGACCAGTTGCCTGGTGTGTTTACAAACATATTAAATCGTTCCCTGTCCCAGACCAGCTGCCTGGTGTGTATACAGACATATTCAATCTCTCCCTATCCTACCCAAGAAGGCAAAGGTAACTGAACTGAATGACTATCAGCCCGGGGCACTCACTTCTGTCATCAGGAAGTGCTTTTAGAGACTAGTCAAGGATCATGTCACCTCCACCTTACCTGTCACCCTAGACCCACTGCAATTTGCATACCGCCCCAATAGGTTCACAGACGATGCAATCGTCATCTCACTGATAACTGCCCTATCCCATCTGGACAAGAGGAATACCCATGTAAGAATGATGTTCATTGACTACAGCTCAGCATTCAACACCATAGTACCCTCCAAGCTCATTATTAAGCTTGAGGCCCTGGGTCTCAACCCTGCCCTGCGCGATTGGGTCCTGGACTTCCTGACGGGCCCCACCCAAGTGGTAAAGGTAGGAAACAACATCTCAACTTCACTAAGCCTCAACACTGGGGCCCCACAAGAGTGTGTGCTCAGTTCCCTACTGTACTCCCTGTTCACCCATGACTGTGTGGCCATGCACGCCTTCAACTCGATCATCAAGTTTGCAGACGACAGAACAGTAGTACGCTTGATCACCAACAATAACGAGACAGCCTGTAGGGAGGAGGTGAGGGCACTCGGAGTGTGGTGTCAGGAAAACAACCTCTCACTCAACGTCAACAAAACAAAGGAGATGATCGTGGACTTCAAGAAACAGCAGAGTGAGCACCCCCTTATCCACATCGACGGGACAGTAGTGGATGAGGTGGAAAGTTTTAAATTCATTGGCATACACATCACGGACAAACTGAAATGGTCCACCCACACAGACAGTGTGGTAAAGAAGGTGTAACAGCGCCTCTATAACCTCAGGAGGCTGAAGAAATTTGGCTTGCCACCTAAAACCCTCACAAAAGTTTACAGATGCACAATTAAGATCACCCTGTCGGGCTGTATCCCTGCCTCGTACGGCAACTGCACCGCCCACAACCGCAGGGCTCTCGAGGGTGGTGCAACTACCTGCCCTCCAGGACACCTACAGCACCTGATATCACTGGAAGGCCAAAACGATCATCATGAACAACAAACACCCAAGCCACTGCCTGTTCAACCTGCTACCATCCATAAGGCAAGGTCAGTACAGGTGTATCAAAGCTGGGACTGAGAGACTGAAAAATAGCTTATATCTCAATGCCATCAGACTGTTAAACAGCCAGAGAGGCTGGTGCCTACATACAGACTTGAAATCATTGGCCACTCTAACAAATGGCTCACTAGTCACTCTTTATAAATGCCGATGTAATAATGATGTTTACATATCATGCATTACCCGTATGTATATACTGTATGTAGTAGTGAATATAAGTACTTATAACGTCATAACGAGTCAAGCAAAAAAAATACAATTGAGAGGAATATGTTAATTAATGTAGAGACAAACAATTCTGCATATATCTTGGTCATACATTAAATTTACGAAAATCACTATTTATCAACCAAAAAATGATGTCATATCCAATACCAGATGTATCAAACTCCATTCTTTGAATGATGCTGTGTCTGCATGTAAGTATTACAATTATACACTTCAGCAGTGTTTACCACTGAAACTCTCCTGGGACATCAATGATTACACATTGTAACTATGAAATAGACTAGAAACATGATTTAAGTAAAAGCTGATTTGTAATTCATATATACAGAATAAAAAACAGTACATCCTGCCAGCACGCCAACAAGCATGCTGAATGACGCGTGGAAGAGAGCGAAGAATGAGATGGGAGCAACAATCCAGGCTATTTGCTCTGAGACCTGCATAATAATGTAATGAAACAAGCAGGGAGCAGGTTTCGAACCCTCAACATTCTAGACCGAAGTACAGCACGCTATCGATCCCTAACCTTTTAGGGATCGGGGGCAGAATTTTCACTTTGGATGAATTGCGTGCCCATAATGAACTGCCTCCTACTGTGTCTGTGAGTATAACATAACTCATAGGGCAGGTAAACTTCCAAACAGGAAGTAGAAATTCTGGGGCTGGTTGATTTTCAACTCATTGCCTATTCACATCCAAATAAGATATGGATCTGTTCACACTTCCTACGCCTTCCACTAGATGTCAACAGTCAGTAGAACGTAGAATCAAGCCTCTGGTGTGATGTGGGACCGGATGGCAGCTATTTGAGTCACTCGTCTTTTCCTGGTTACGCGCAGTAGTCATTATATCGCCTTGCGTTCCACGTTCTGTAGACAAAAACGAATGCTCCGAGTGGAACGTTATTGGATATGTATGATAATAAAATCCTGAAGATTGATTTTCTACTTAGTTTGACCAGTTTATTCGACCTGGAATATAAGTTTTTGAAGTTTTCGTCCGAGTTCGCCTGGACCAACGCCAGCTTTTGGACATGTGAACTAAACGTGCTAGCAAAAGTAGCTAATTGTACACTAGTATTGGACATTTTTGGACTTAAACAATGATTTATTGCGGAACTAGGATTCCTTGTACTGCATTCTGATGAAAGATCATCAAAGGTAAGGGAATATTTATGATGTAATTTCGTATTTCTGTTGACTCCAACATGGCGGAGAAATATATTTACGTCTGAGCGCCGTCTCATATTATTGCATGGTATGCTTTTTTCGTAAGGTTTAAAAAAATCTGACACAGTGATTGCATTAAGAACCAGTGTATCTTTAATTATATGTAAAACATGTATATACCGTCAACGTTTATGATGAGTGGCCTCCCGGGTGGGGCAGTGATTAAGGGTGGTGTACTGCAGCTCCAGCTGTGCCACCAGACACTCTGGGTTCACGCCCAGGCTCTGTTGTATCCAGCCGTGACCGGGAGGTCCGTGGGGCGACGCACAATTGGCCTAGCGTTGTCCAGGTTAGGGAGGGTTTGACCGGTAGGGATATCCTTGTCTCATCGCGCACCAGCGACTCCTGTGGCGGGCCGGGCCCAGTGCACGGTGTTTCCTCTGACACATTGGTGCGCGATGAGACAAGGCTTAACCAGCCCCTTGTAAATGACCATTGAAAAGGTCTTTCTTTCCTGCCTGCTTCTTAGCCCCATACTTATTCGTGTCCGCCATCAAGGAATCAACAACTGACAAGGTGAAAAAGTTGAAGGAGGCTGTACTTTGCAGTCATGTCTTTGTTGAGGTTGAGGTCCTGGCTGCCTTTTGGGTCTAAAAACTGGTGGATTTGGTTCCACATCATCTTCTAACACAGAGTGCCAACAACTCTCTGGCCAATTGTCTGCAGGTTTCTCTCTTCCCCAACTCCTCTTCTTTGTCACTGACTTCACAACTTTAGATGTCCGGGTAGGTGTGGAGCCGGAGACAGCAGGGGTCCAGCTGGATGAACCAGCTTCCGAGGGAGATGGACACCTAGACATTGGCGGCTCATAATCAGAATCACTGCCACTGTGAAAGATTTAAAGAATCAGTAACAATACTTTCACACAGAATAAACAGATATATATAGAATACAGGGAACATAATCGCTATGGTGAAGTGCTGTTCCATTCCAAGTTTATGTAAAATACATTTAAAAAATATATCACACACACAGTATTTCCAATGTGTACTTTACGCATTTCATTACAGAAGATATTTTTATATATTGCAAATAAAATAAGAAAATCAACAACAACAAAAATCTCAATGAATAATATTTCATATGAATTTCAAACAATGACATTAGCATTATAATTAAAATTAGCATTAGAACCAAGCATTATAACCAATCCAGCATGGCATCCTCGCTGTGCAGAAACATTACGTCCGCCTGGAAGTCAAGATTCATCTTCCTGAAGAAACTCTGTCTCGCTGTCTCGATCAATTTCCTCTATAATTTGGGTTAAATCTGAATACTTAGACTTTTTTTAGCTTTTCCTGATTTATTCGCCATAATTTAAATATATCAACTTGTCGAAAATGCTGTCGAATATGTACTGCTATGCGTAACACTCGTTGCTCCGTCAAGTAGGAGTTGCAATGGCGAATGAACCTCTTTTACGCCAGAGTTTACCACAAAGGCTGGTCTTCGAACGCATAACCATTACATATTGCCGTTTACCTCAGCTCATTGGCTATCTTCCAAGCTAGGTTTCAAGATGATCAGTGATCATTGGGCCAAAATACAGCCAATCAACGATAGACCGGTCCTACCATTGGTGCGCAATGAGGTCATTGATTGGTAATATAATAATAATAGTAATATATGCCATTTAGCAGACGCTTTTATCCAAAGCGACTTACAGTCATGTGTGCATACATTCTACGTATGGGTGGTCCCGGGAATCGAACCCACTACCCTGGCGTTACAAGCGCCATGCTCTACCAACTGAGCTACAGAAGGACCATGTGGAGGATTGGTGTCTTCAAATCGGTTTGTTTCGGTCAATACGTCCCAGGAAAAGAACCATCATGTATGGTTGTGTTAGTAACAACCAGAGGATTGCAATGAAACCAACCATGACTGGATAAACGTTTGTTTAGTGTGTGTAATTACCACGAATGCTTCGTCCAAAGTTGAATGAGACGGAAATCACGACGCAACTGGTTTACAAATGTTTCGTGTTAGGCTATAAAAATGTATTTTATCAAACAAAACGAACATTCACTGTGTTGTTAGGACACTTGGCATTGCCACCAGAGGAAGATCTTCAATGGTAAGCGATTTATTTTATTGTTATTTCTGACTTTCCTGACGCTAATGGGGCGCCGTCCTCAGAAAATCTGACACAGCGGCTGGATTAATAAGACGTTAATCTTTTAAATGTTGAAAGATACATGTATTTACAAGAATGTTTAATAATACAACGAATGGTGTATTGAAAATGTTATCTCTCTGCAGTTTCACCGGATGTTGGCCTGGTGGGATGTGAGCGTCTCCCCTACCCTAGAGAGGTTAATAATGGTGTTGTAGTCGTGTTTGGCCACGCAGTCGTGGGTGAACAGGGAGTACAGGGGGGAACTAAGTACACACTCCTGAGGGGCTGCAGTGTTTAAGATCAGCGTGTCAGTCGTGTTGTTGGCTGACGTGTTGTTGCCTACCCTTACCACCTGGGGGCGGCCCGTCAGGATGTCCAGGATCCAGTTTCAGAGGGAGGTATTTAGTCCCAGGGTCCTTAGCTTAGTGATGAGATTTGTGGGCACTATGGTGTTGAAAGCTGAGCTGTAGTCAATGAATAGCATTCTCATATAAGTGTTCCTTTTGTCCAGGTGGGAAAGTGCAGTGTGGAGTGCGATTGAGATTGCGTCATCTGTGGATCTGTTAGAGCGGTATGTGAATTGGAGTGGGTCTAGGGTATCCGGGAGGATGCTGTTGATGTGAGCTATGACCAGCTTTTCAAAGCACCTCATGGCTACCGATGCGAGTGCTACGGGGCGGTAATGTTTTAGGCAGGTTACAGTACCTTTGCTTCCTTGGGCACAAGGACTATGGTGGTCTGCTTGAAACATGTAGCTATTACAAACTCGGTCAGGGAGAGGTTGAAAGTCAGTGAATACACTTGCCAGTTAGTATTCACATGCTTTGAGTGCACGTCCTGTTAATCCATCTGGCCACGCGGCTTTGTGAATGTTGACCTGTATAAAGGTCTTGCTCACATCGTCTACCGAGAGCATTATCACACAGTCCTCCAGAACAGCTGGTGCTCTCGTGCATGCTTCAGTGTTCTTTGCCTCGAAGCGAGGATAAAAGGCATTTAGCTCGTGTGGTAGGCTCGTGTCACTGGGCAGCTCGCGTCTGGGTTTCCCTTTGTACTCCTTAATAGTTTTCAAGCCTTGCCACATCTGACGAGTGTCAAAGCCTGTGTAGTAGGATTCAATCTTAATCCTGTACCATCAAAAACAATGGAGAAAAAGCATCCCTTAACATTTTAACATCAAAATAGCTGTTATATCATTCAATAGCATCCAATGTGTGGTGTTCAATCTAGGCCTACATTCCACGAACCTTTTGAAAAATACATGCGGGGCTTGACCTGTTTATCCACTTGTCCTTCAGACAAGGAGGTGACTGGACATGTTATTGTGTTATTTGATACAAGAAACTACTTTACAAAATACAATTATTTATTATTCACATACCATTATTACAGAGAATCAGACAAATGATGTTACCCTCTGCCTATTGGCTACTTAGCTTATTCAAGCCTGTCTCAAAACGCAACACTGCCCCTTTAAGACAAAAAAAATCTGACTCACTTTTCAAAGATGTTTAGAAATGTATATGAATAAAATGTGACTAGTATCAGGAAACTAGGCGTATGTCGTGGGTCACTACTTCACAGGAGAGCCAATTGAATGTAAACTTGAAAGCAAAATGTGTTTTTGTCAGGAATGCCTTCTGGAACATGTGAACTTTCATGGGCCTTAATAACAAACTTGTTTGCCATCTGTAAATACAAATAAAATTGTCAGAACTGCATCAGTGTTGCTCTCCACTTTCTGGAGGACCAAGTTTCAGTGGAATCAGAGTATGATAGCTAAGGAGATAACTAAGGAGAAAACACCTGTCTCCGGATTACATCTTCAAACTAAGGACAACCATGGCATCCGTGAGAGAGGGAGAAGCATCCATCCATGTATATGGGTAAGATAATCTAGCTAGCTACATTTTCTAATATTACACGTTTCTAATTTTGTCAGAAAGTCATTTTAATTTCATGTTAAAGTGTACTGTTAGTTAGCTAGGTAACATTAGCGGCTGGCTCGCTAGCTAACTTTATGTGTATGATCTTATTATTTGTATCTCAGAGCCATTTGCTTTGCTAGTTTTAGCCTAATGTTAGCTAGCTAATATTGAACCTGGTTTGTTCGTTACTTGCAGATTCATGCATGGTAGTAACGTAATGAGTTGGGATTATGGTTCATTATTTACCTGGCTAGTTAGCTACATGTCTTAACAAATGACTCCACTATGCATGTAACCATTTCAATAGAATGTCACTGCAACAACTGTTAGCTGGTAAATTCGCTCTGGCTATCTACCCCGATTTCAGAACACGGGTAAGATAGTCTAATTATCTACATTTTCAGATATTACACATTTCTAATTTTGTCAGAAAGTAATTTTCATTTCAAGTTAAAGTGTACTGTTAGCTAACTAGCTAATGTTAGCTGGCTGGCTCGCTACTTACAATTATGTGTATGATATTATTATTAATATCTTCGAGCCATTTGCTTTGCTAGTTATAGCCTAATGTTAGTTAGCCAGAAGCGTCCATCCATGTATATGGGTAAGATAGTTTAGCTAGCTACATTTTAAAATATTACACATTTCTAATTTTGTCAGAAAGTCATTTTCATTTCAAGTTAAAGTGTACTGTTAGCCAGCTAGGCAACGTTAGCGTCTGGTACGCAAGCTAACGTTACATGTATGATCTTATTATTTGTATCTCAGAGCCATTTGCTTTGCTAGTTTTAGCCTAATGTTAGCTAGCTAATATTGAACCTGGTTGGTTAGCTATCTGCAGATTCATACAGGGTAGTAATGTTGTGAGTTGGGATTATGGTTAATTGTTTATCTAGCTAGCTACCTACATCTTAACAAAATAGTCCACTATGCAGATTCCACTATGCAAGTAACCATTTCAATAGAATGTCAGGAAACAACTGTTGATAGACGTAACTGGTAAATTCGCTCTGGCTATCTATTCCAAATTCAGAGCACTATCATCTGAGTGTGCCAGAGCGCAGAATAACTGACAAACTTATGAACGCTTAACAACTGCTGAATATGGCCAGTGTCAGTAAACGGTAAAAAAAAGTAAATTGTTACCAGCAGCACTCTTTGCAGTCACCAACGCTCTGGATAACTTAAAAACAGCCTAACCAGCTCTGATAGGGCGAGTAAAATGATCAGTTAGCTGTTCTCTCATTTGTGTCTGGAAGTAGCTAGCATGCTAGCCAAGGTTAGCCAGTTAGCTCCGTTGCTTGACTGTTGTTGTTAGGACAGAACGCTCGGATCAACCCTTAAAGAAATGGGTGGGGCTTAAGCTTAAGAGGGTGTGAACGATGCTGAATGGGTGTAGACAAAGAAGAGCTCTCCAGTAGGTAGCAAAAACATCCAAAGGCAGTTCTCTCAGAAGTCAGGTTATATGTTTTCCCATTGTTCCTCAAATACAGTGTATGATATACCATTTTGTAGCTCTTTGTCTCTGCTTTTATCCCATGTAAAAAACACAATTTCAAATGTTGCTACATAAGACCGAATCAAGGCGGTCGGTCACTACATGCTACATGCAGGTCTTGCTTTGATCTCAAAACAAGCACATCTACTCACAACCGCTAATGCTGTAAACACAGTCCAGTTAAAGGTAAATGGCACAGATCCATATACAGCCCCACCCCTGTGTGCTCCAGTTTCAACTGTTCTGCCTTATTATTATTCGACCATGCTGGTCATTTATGAACATTTGAACATCTTGGCCATGTTCTGTTATAATCTCCACCCGGCACAGCCAGAAGAGGACTGGCCACCCCACATATGCTCTCTCTAATTCTCTTTCTTTCTCTCTCTAGGAGGACCTGAGCCCTAGGACCATGCCCCAGGAATACCTGACATGATGACTCCTTGCTGTCCCCAGTCCACCTGACCGTGCTGCTGCTCCAGTTTCAACTGTTCTGCCTTATTATTATACGACCATGCTGGTCATTTATGAACATTTGAACATCTTGGCCATGTTCTGTTATAATCCCCACCCGGCACAGCCAGAAGAGGACTGGCCACCCCACATATGCTCTCTCTAATTCTCTTTCTTTCTCTCTCTAGGAGGACCTGAGCCCTAGGACCATGCCCCAGGACTACCTGACATGATGACTCCTTGCTGTCCCCAGTCCACCTGACCGTGCTGCTGCTCCAGTTTCAACTGTTCTGCCTTATTATTATACGACCATGCTGGTCATTTATGAACATTTGAACATCTTGGCCATGTTCTGTTATAATCTCCACCCGGCACAGCCAGAAGAGGACTGGCCACCCCACATAGCCTGGTTCCTCTCTAGGTTTCTTCCTAGGTTTTGGCCTTTCTAGGGAGTTTTTCCTAGCCACCGTGCTTCTACACCTGCATTGCTTGCTGTTTGGGGTTTTAGGCTGGGTTTCTGTACAGCACTTTGAGATATCAGCTGATGTACGAAGGGCTATATAAATACATTTGATTAGATTTTATATACGGCAATGGTCTATTTGCATACAGTATAGGTGTCATGTTTTGTCTTATATTGTCTTGTCATTTTGCTTTTCCTTCTGTTCGTTTTCCCCCTGCTGGTCTTTTTAGGTTCGTTCCCTTTTTTCTCTCTCCCTCCCTCTCTCTCTTCTCTCTATCATTCCGTTCCTGCTCCCAGCTGTTCCTATTCCCCTAATCAATCATTTAGTCTTTCCACACCTGTTCCCTATCTTTTCCCCTGATTAGAGTCCCTATTTCTCCCCTTGTTTTCCGTTTCTGCCCTGTCGGATCCTTGTATATTGTTCACCGTGCTGTGTCTTTGTATCGCCCTGTCGTGTCGTGTTTCCCTCAGATGCTGCGTGGTGAGCAGGTGTCTGAGTCTGCTACGGTCAAGTGCCTTCCCGAGGCAACCTACAGTTTATGATCGAGTCTCCAGTCTGTTCTCGTCATTACGAGTGGAATTGTTTTTTATGCTTTATTTACCGCTCCGATTTGTCTAGGAGTATTGCATATTTCCTTTACTGGATTAAAGACTCTGTTTTCGCCAAGTCGCTTTTGGGTCCTCATTCACCTGCATAACAGAAGGATCCGACCAAAGAATGGACCCAGCGACTACAGACGCTCGTAACACTGCCGTCGAGATCCAAGGAGCCATGCTCGGCAGACACAAGCAGGAATTGTCTGCTGCTCGTCATGCCGTGGAGAACCTGGCCGCTCAGGTTTCCGACCTCTCTGGACAGTTCCAGAGTCTTCGTCTCGTGCCACCTGTTACTTCCTGGTCTGCCGAGCCTCCGGAACCTAGGGTTAATAACCCACCTTGTTACTCCGGGCAGCCCACGGAGTGCCGCTCCTTTCTCACCAAGTGTGATATTGTGTTCTCTCTCCAACCCAACACATACTCTAGAGAGAGAGCTCGGGTTGCTTACGTCATATCACTCCTTACTGGCCGGGCTCGAGAGTGGGGCACAGCTATCTGGGAGGCAAGGGCTGATTGTTCTAACAATTACCAGAACTTTAAAGAGGAGATGATTCGGGTTTTTGACCGTTCAGTTTTTGGTAGGGAGGCTTCTAGGGCCCTGGCTTCCCTATGCCAAGGTGATCGATCCATAACGGATTACTCTATAGAGTTTCGCACTCTTGCTGCCTCTAGTGACTGGAACGAGCCGGCGCTGCTCGCTCGTTTTCTGGAGGGACTCCACGCAGTGGTTAAAGATGAGATTCTCTCCCGGGAAGTTCCTTCCAGTGTGGACTCTTTGATTGCTCTCGCCATCCGCATAGAACGACGGGTAGATCTTCGTCACCAAGCTCGTGGAAGAGAGCTCGCGTCAACGGTGTTTCCCTGCTCCGCATCGCAACCATCTCCCTCCTCTGGCTCAGAGACTGAGCCCATGCAGCTGGGAGGTATTCGCATCTCGACTAAGGAGAGGGAACGGAGGATCACCAACCGCCTGTGCCTCTATTGCGGACTTGCTGGACATTTTGTCAATTCATGTCCAGTAAAAGCCAGAGCTCATCAGTAAGCGGAGGGCTACTGGTGAGCGCTACTACTCAGGTCTCTCCATCTAGATCCTGTACTACTATGTCGGTCCATCTACGCTGGACCGGTTCGGGTGCTACATGCAGTGCCTTGATAGACTCTGGGGCTGAGGGTTGTTTCATGGACGAAGCATGGGTTCGGAAGCATGACATTCCTTTCAGACTGTTAGACAAGCCTACGCCCATGTTCGCCTTAGATGGTAGTCATCTTCCCAGTATCAGATTTGAGACACTACCTTTAACCCTCACAGTATCTGGTAACCACAGTGAGACTATTTCTTTTTTGATTTTTCGTTCACCTTTTACACCTGTTGTTTTGGGTCATCCCTGGCTAGTATGTCATAATCCTTCTATTAATTGGTCTAGTAATTCTATCCTATCCTGGAACGTTTCTTGTCATGTGAAGTGTTTAATGTCTGCCATCCCTCCCGTTTCTTCTGTCCCCACTTCTCAGGAGGAACCTGGCGATTTGACAGGAGTGCCGGAGGAATATCATGATCTGCGCACGGTCTTCAGTCGGTCCCGAGCCAACTCCCTTCCTCCTCACCGGTCGTATGATTGTAGTATTGATCTCCTTCCGGGGACCACTCCTCCTCGGGGTAGACTATACTCTCTGTCGGCTCCCGAACGTAAGGCTCTCGAGGATTATTTGTCTGTGTCTCTTGACGCCGGTACCATAGTGCCTTCTTCCTCTCCGGCCGGGGCGGGGTTTTTTTGTTAAGAAAAAGGACGGTACTCTGCGCCCCTGCGTGGATTATCGAGGGCTGAATGACATAACGGTTAAGAATCGTTATCCGCTTCCCCTTATGTCATCAGCCTTCGAGATTCTGCAGGAGCCAGGTGCTTTACTAAGTTGGACCTTCGTAACGCTTACCATCTCGTGCGCATCAGAGAGGGGGACGAGTGGAAAACGGCGTTTAACACTCCGTTAGGGCATTTTGAGTACCGGGTTCTGCCGTTTGGTCTCGCCAATGCGCCAGCTGTTTTTCAGGCATTAGTTAATGATGTTCTGAGAGACATGCTGAACATCTTTGTTTTTGTCTACCTTGACGATATCCTGATTTTTTCACCGTCACTCGAGATTCATGTTCAGCACGTTCGACGTGTCCTCCAGCGCCTTTTAGAGAATTGTCTCTACGTAAAGGCTGAGAAGTGCTCTTTTCATGTCTCCTCCGTTACTTTTCTCGGTTCCTTTATTTCCGCTGAAGGCATTCAGATGGATTCCGCTAAGGTCCAAGCTGTCAGTGAGTGGCCCGTTCCAAGGTCACGTGTCGAGTTGCAGCGCTTTCTAGGTTTCGCTAATTTCTATCGGCGTTTCATTCGTAATTTCAGTCAAGTTGCTGCCCCTCTCACAGCTCTTACTTCTGTCAAGACGTGTTTTAAGTGGTCCGGTTCCGCCCAGGGAGCTTTTGATCTTCTAAAAGAACGTTTTACGTCCGCTCCTATCCTCGTTACTCCTGACGTCACTAGACAATTCATTGTCGAGGTTGACGCTTCAGAGGTAGGCGTGGGAGCCATTCTATCCCAGCGCTTCCAGTCTGATGATAAGGTTCATCCTTGCGCTTATTTTTCTCATCGCCTGTCGCCATCTGAACGCAACTATGATGTGGGTAACCGCGAACTGCTCGCCATCCGCTTAGCCCTAGGCGAATGGCGACAGTGGTTGGAGGGGGCGACCGTTCCTTTGTCGTTTGGACAGACCATAAGAACCTTGAGTACATCCGTTCTGCCAAACGACTTAATGCTCGTCAAGCTCGTTGGGCGTTGTTTTTCGCTCGTTTCGAGTTTGTGATTTCTTACCGTCGGGGTAGCAAGAACACCAAGCCTGATGCCTTATCCCGTCTTTTTAGTTCTTCTGTGGCTTCTACTGATCCCGAGGGGATTCTTCCTTATGGGCGTGTTGTCGGGTTGACAGTCTGGGGAATTGAAAGACAGGTTAAGCAAGCACTCACGCACACTGCGTCGCCGCGCGCTTGTCCTAGTAACCTTCTTTTCGTTCCTGTTTCTACTCGTCTGGCTGTTCTTCAGTGGGCTCACTCTGCCAAGTTAGCTGGTCATCCCGGTGTTCGAGGCACTCTTGCTTCTATTCGCCAGCGCTTTTGGTGGCCGACTCAGGAGCGTGACACGCGCCGTTTCGTGGCTGCTTGTTCGGACTGCGCGCAGACTAAGTCAGGTAACTCTCCTCCTGCCGGTCGTCTCAGACCGCTTCCCATTCCTTCTCGACCTTGGTCTCACATCGCCCTAGACTTCATTACCGGTCTGCCTTTGTCTGCGGGGAAGACTGTGATTCTTACGGTTGTCGATAGGTTCTCTAAGGCGGCACATTTCATTCCCCTCGCTAAACTTCCTTCCGCTAAGGAGACGGCACAAATCATCATCGAGAATGTGTTCAGAATTCATGGCCTTCCGTTAGACGCCGTTTCAGACAGAGGCCCGCAATTCACGTCACAGTTTTGGAGGGAGTTCTGTCGTTTGATTGGTGCGTCCGTCAGTCTCTCTTCCGGGTTTCATCCCCAGTCTAACGGTCAAGCAGAGAGGGCCAATCAGACGATTGGTCGCATACTACGCAGCCTTTCTTTCAGAAACCCTGCGTCTTGGGCAGAACAGCTCCCCTGGGCAGAATACGCTCACAACTCGCTTCCTTCGTCTGCTACCGGGTTATCTCCGTTTCAGAGTAGTCTGGGTTACCAGCCTCCTCTGTTCTCATCCCAGCTTGCCGAGTCCAGCGTTCCCTCCGCTCAAGCGTTTGTCCAACGTTGTGAGCGCACCTGGAGGAGGGTGAGGTCTGCACTTTGCCGTTACAGGGCACAGACTGTGAGAGCCGCCAATAAACGTAGGATTAAGAGTCCAAGGTATTGTTGCGGCCAGAGAGTGTGGCTTTCCACTCGCAACCTTCCTCTTACGACAGCTTCTCGTAAGTTGACTCCGCGGTTCATTGGTCCGTTCCGTGTCTCCCAGGTCGTCAATCCTGTCGCTGTGCGACTGCTTCTTCCGCGACATCTTCGTCACGTCCATCCTGTCTTCCATGTCTCCTGTGTCAAGCCCTTTCTTCGCACCCCGTTCGTCTTCCCCCCGTCCTTGTCGAGAGCGCACCTATTTACAAGGTACGTAGGATCATGGACATGCGTTCTCGGGGACGGGGTCACCAATACTTAGTGGATTGGGAGGGTTACGGTCCTGAGGAGAGGAGTTGGGTTCCGTCTCGGGACGTGCTGGACCGTTCACTGATTGATGATTTCCTCCGTTGCCGCCAGGATTCCTCCTCGAGTGCGCCAGGAGGCGCTCGGTGAGTGGGGGGGTACTGTCATGTTTTGTCTTATATTGTCTTGTCATTTTGCTTTTCCTTCTGTTCGTTTTCCCCCTGCTGGTCTTTTTAGGTTCGTTCCCTTTTTTCTCTCTCCCTCCCTCTCTCTCTTCTCTCTATCATTCCGTTCCTGCTCCCAGCTGTTCCTATTCCCCTAATCAATCATTTAGTCTTTCCACACCTGTTCCCTATCTTTTCCCCTGATTAGAGTCCCTATTTCTCCCCTTGTTTTCCGTTTCTGTCCTGTCGGATCCTTGTATATTGTTCACCGTGCTGTGTCTTTGTATCGCCCTGTCGTGTCGTGTTTCCCTCAGATGCTGCGTGGTGAGCAGGTGTCTGAGTCTGCTACGGTCAAGTGCCTTCCCGAGGCAACCTACAGTTTATGATCGAGTCTCCAGTCTGTTCTCGTCATTACGAGTGGAATTGTTTTTTATGCTTTATTTACCGCTCCGATTTGTCTAGGAGTATTGCATATTTCCTTTACTGGATTAAAGACTCTGTTTTCGCCAAGTCGCTTTTGGGTCCTCATTCACCTGCATAACAATAGGCCTACTGCAGCTCTGATTGCTTATGCCGCACAAGTCTGTGTAGAGCATTGGCTGAGTAGTGCATGTCAATGCAATACAATCCTACTCCGATGCCTTCTGCCTACAACAAAATCTGTTGCATAGTTTGTTTTCTTTTGGTAGGTTGCGAAACGTTGAACTCTAGAACAGTGGTCACCAACCTTTTCTGAGTCATGATCACTTTGAGTCAAAATGCAAGCCGAGATCTACCACCTAGAATATCTTTGTAATAGGCCCAATACATTACCACCTTATATTGGATTTGCTTGAATTTTTCGGGACATTTAAAAATAGATATGTTTCAACATTTGAGGTAGGCTTTCTCCTTTCAGGAGCCTCCACTGGTTAAGATATAGTCTGCAAAATACATTCACAAAAACACAAGACTTGACTTCCTTAGCAATCAGGCTGCATCTCTCTCTGCCAAAGACCCAAGACAGCGCCAAGCCAGACACTGCAGACATTTCCCAAAACATGTCGTCTGACCTTGTTGTCCAGCCGGCAGGTGAATTATCTCACCCCCCCCCCCCCCCCTCTTTTCCTTCACCCCCTCTTTGGCGTTTAAAACAGGACTGGAGGGGAGTTTTATTGCTAAGTAGGCCCGGGCACGGTAAAGTGCCAGACGACGGTGTTTAACGTGACCATTAACAACAGGAAAGAAAATCAATACGGAGAGGTAGAGAGGAGTTGCATCTCCGTCACGGTGATGTGTAGTTAGTGCCTGATTGTCCCCAGGCTGAGATTTGGCCTCACTCCCAAAGCCTGGCCGTTGTGATGTTATAATGTACTCTGCTCCGACGCAATTCAATTGAGCCCCCCCTTTAGCTGCGGTGGCGGTGGAGAGAGTGAAGGCCTGTAAACATGAATATAAAAAGGGCCATTTCTTTTGGGTTCGAGCCGCACGCTTTTTTAAAATTCATTTTGGGATGTCTGTGTCAGCTGACTTTTTGTGATGATTTGACATGTTTTCTTTTGTTTTCACATTCATTCATTGCTAAATGTCTTTAAAGATGTCTTACATAGAACGAGATGAACAACAAGTCAATTTCTTTGCAAAGCTTTGCTATCAAGATCTTAATCTGTGGCACCATTTATGTCCTACATTTGTACCTAACTATAAATTGAGGCTGATACTTAACTGTAAGCTGAGGCAGAAAATGCACTGAACAAAAGGAAGAAACATACAACACTCAAAACATTGAACACACCCGGAAAAAAAAGAATCGTCTCTTCGCCATCACAAACATTTCAGTTCCAGCTGCCCTTCCCTTCTGGTGCATCTAATAGACAGAGAAGTGTGTGTGAGAAATGTATTTGTGAGAAGATTGTGTCAGAGCCTTTCAGAGAGGCGCATGCCCTCCCGCTGCTATCCCATAAGGCCTCGTGTGTGTGTGTGTTGATTGACAGGCCTTACCTTCCTAATGGAACGGTGAAGGAAGCCGGATGGCACCACTCTGGGTTTGCCGGGGGGTTCCCCCTCAGGCTAGCACACTGATGACTTCACAAGGCAAACAGAGATGCGCACCAAAATCCAAATGAAGAGGAGTAGTTATACACACATTGATGAGGCTATTGAGGTTTCTGTGTGTGTGTGTGTGTGTGTGTGTGTGTGTGTGTGTGTGTGTGTGTGTGTGTGTGTGTGTGTGTGTGTGTGTGTGTGTGTGTGTGTGTGTGTGTGTGTGTGTGTGTGTGTGTGTGTGTGTGTGTGTGTGTGTGTGTGTGTGTGTGTGTGTGTGTGTGTGTGTGTGTGTGTGTGAGTGTTATGCAGTATTGCCCTCTGGGACCCTCTTCCCCTGCTGCCACATCTTATTTGCGGCTTGGGTTTTGTAAATGAGAAGAGCAACTCAAGGAAACAAGACTATTGCTCTTGCTTGCTTTGTTTCTCTCTGCTGGGAGTGAGGGGGTGTTCTTGTACCTTCGTTTTGAATCAATGGAATGACCCAGGGAAAGTGTTCAGTTGAGATTTCTAAACAAAAGTTGACAGTCTGCATTTGACATTAAATAACTGCATCTACTTGACGTCAGGCAGCACATTGGTTGGTATCCTATCCAGCACAGTTTCAAAGATTTGCTAGCGAGTCCTCCTTCCCCCCGCCTTGTTCAGGGGCAGAACGACAGATTCTTTCCTTGGCATCTCGATTTAGCAACCTTTGGTTACTGGCCCAATGGTCTAACAACTAGACTACCTGCTGCCCCAATTAATCAACACACAGCAATAATATCAAAAATCTACAGTAATGATATGATGTCACCACATGAAGTGTTCACTTCCAAAAGCCACATACCATTTTTTGTGACCTTCTCTTTCTGAAAATTCACTTCCTCTCTTCCTGATCACTCTCGCACCAATGCACTCAAATGGCTTATCAGAATCCGTTCACTCTCTCTATCTCTCTCTCTCTCTTTCCTTTCCCCTTATCTCTCCAAGCCTTCTTATAGAAACTCATCAGGCCTCTAACCCTTCTTCTACTGTTCACAGTACGGTGTGCTTTTCATAGCCTGTCACATTATGACAGGTCAGGATGTCAGTCAGTCGTGTATGTCCGGGGGTATCGTTGGATGGGGCCACAGTGTCTCCCGACCTCTCATGTCTCAGCCTCCAGTATTCATGCTGCAATAGTTTATCTGTCGGGGGCTATGGTCAGTCTGTTATATCTGGAGTATTTTTCTCCTGTATTATCTGATGTCCTGTGTGAATTTAAGTATCTCTCTCTAATTCTATCTCTCTCTTTCTCTCTCTCTTTCTCTATGAGGACCTGAGCTAGGACCATGCCCAGGACCATTTCTTAGGACTACCTGGCCTGATGACTCCTTACTGTCCACAGTCCACCTGGTCGTGCTGCTGCTCCAGTTTCAACTGTTCTGCCTGTGGATATGGAACCCTGTGCTACCTTGTCCCAGACCGTCTGTTTTCAACTCTCTAGAGGTGGCAGGTGCGGTAGCGATGCTCTAAATGATCAGCTATGAAAAGCCAACTGACATTTACTCCTGAGGTGCTGACCTGTTGCACCCTCGACAACCACTGTGATTATTATTATTTGACCCTGCTGGTCATCTATGAAAATTTGAACATCTTGGCCATGTTCTGTTATAATCTCCACCCGGCACAGCCAGGAAGAGGACTGGCCACCCCTCATAGCCTGGTTCCACTATAGATTTCTTCCTAGGTTCTGGCCTTTCTAGGGAGTTTTTCCTAGCTACCGTGCTTCTACACCTGCATTACTTGCTGTTTGGGGTTTTAGGCTGGGTTTCTCTACAGCACTTTGTGACATCAGCTGATGTAATAAGGGCTTTATAAATAAAAATACATGCCAATGTCCAGTGTTGGGAAGTAGTGAACTACATGTAGTTCAATTAAACTACATTTTGGGGTAGCTTGGTGGTAATTTTACTAAATTCAAATCTTGTTATTGTTTTCTGTTGTTTTTTTGTGTCATGTAGCAGTGTCGCTAACTACTGGAACTCCACACTATTTTTTATAAGTAGGCAATAATTTAATTTTTTGGCATCAGACATGTTTAATTCTCACTTGAAACATTGTTTTTGTTTAATAAGATAAACTACACATTCTGTTAACATCGATTTGTACTCTATGGCATTTCAGATTTAGATATGATAATTTTTCATTAAGTAGTTTGGATGTAGTGAAATACTTTTTCACAAGGGTATCTTTAGTGTAGCTTAACGTCTTACAGTGTGAAATAATTGGTAGCTTGATAAACTATCTATTTTCAGAGTAGCTTCCCCAACACCGCCCATGTCCAGGGAGCAGATAGTATCCCAACTCCAGATTATCTTTTATTGTCGAGACTTAACATTTAAATTTGTGTTTCATTCAATCCAAATAATGGGCTACACCGTGTTCGTTACGCTAGCATCCAATCAACGCTTCATCCAATCATCACAATTCCCAACAGACACAGACTCTAAGTTCCAAGGGAAACATAGTTCTAAATGTAGTTCCAATATCTGGTCCCCCATGTGCTAATCTGTCAAACCTGTCCCCAAATTACATCTGTCTCGGCTCTAACACTGCACCAGGATTCAGTTTCATTGACAACGGCAATTTTAAAAAACATGACAGAAATTTGGAGGGATAAAAAAAGCCTTTGTTGCCATGGTAATACGAAACTGATGCCAAGCTCTTGATTCTGTCTCTTGGGTTTTGAAGGGGAAATTTTTGATCAAATTTCATAGAAATTTGTCCCCAGAGTCCAGTTTCAGCAAATTCTATGTGTTTTCTAGTACAATGAAACACAAAATAGAATTCCACTATTTTGAAGAGTCACTTTTGTTTTGCAAACGGACACGGAAAACCTCACCACTTTTCTCTCTTTCATAACTTTTCATGTCTTACTTTTATGTTCTATCTCTCTCATCTTAGCTTTACATCCAATTATGTATTTCTTCGTTCCCTGTCACTATCTTCCCTCATCACCCTCTCCTGTTATCTCTTCTTTTTCTCCATCTCGATTTTTCCTTCTACATGCAACATATTCTCACAATATATTTTCCACACAACAAAATGTCATCCAATAATCCTTGTTGGATTATATCCAATGGTGTCTCATCAGGAACAACGTCATTTTCTAGTGCTATAGTGGATCCCTGCTGGCCTCACATCATTAAGAAAACCCTGCACCAGTCATGTCCTCCAAACAAAAATAACATGAGGCTAATTTGGTTATTGGGAATATGAAGACCCATTTCCTAATGACCCGCAGGCTATGATAATAGGAGCATCAACGACGTCACCCGGTTGGTTGTCGTAGTAACGAGCCTACCTTCTAAGCATGCTGCCCCCAACTGCCATTTGATGGCTTGGGCAAGATAAAGCAAACACACACACACACACAAACATAATAACAAAAACACTGCTTAGAGCTGGGATGGGCGATTTTGATGGGGTGGGAGCCACAAAAAATCAGAACTCGTCATGGTTGACCGCTGTGGCTCGCAGGTCTGCATACCCACATCCATACCCACACATGTAGTCAGAGCCAGCCCGAGCCTTTCGGTGGCCCAAAGCAACATTTTGTTTACCCCACCTTGCTCTTGACAGCAGAGAGAAAAGAAATCCTGCTATTCTACACATTTTTCCATGGGGAGGTGAGAAGATTTTGCCATTTTATAGCTAATTTCACGCTGTTCTTAACATTTTTCCTTGAGGCAGAGAGAGAATTTTTTCAGTTTTACAGCTAATTTCCTGCAATTATACACATTTTGCCATAGGGTGGAGAGAAATGTTTGCAGTTTTTATATGATATCTGAGCGAGAGTGACTCAATGGGGGCTCCCCGGTCGGCAATAAACCACTATTACTACAAGTTTAGATAGCTGGCCGCAAGACTAACTTACCAATCTAACAAATATTAGCTGACATGGTTAATTGAGTGACTGTCATTGACTGACATAAGAAAAAACTGCTCATGCTAATGCACAACAAAATATTGACATTGCACCTTGTGTATTCTACTATTCTAACTCTCAACAGGAAGTTGAGACCCTGACTGAACACCCCCCCAAAAAATATTATGATTTATTTATCTTTGTCTTTGGAAATTGATCCGCGGACGTACGCCACTTGACCATACCTGGCTTAGACGGAAAGATGAATGAAAGACAATATGTTGTATCTCAACAGGGGAAATAATGCAGACAATTACATTGATGGAAGCCAGAATCTATCTGCAATATCTGAAGTCAATGCACATGTTAATACAGACACAAGATGAAATTACATTTCAAAAGCTGGAATTGCATTTACTGACAAGGATTTGACCTTTTGTCCAAGTCTATAAAAAACATGTTCTTGTATGTAAAAAGCATGTTATTCAATTTGATGTAAATTTCTACAATGGCACATTTAGGGCAGAAACACCTTTCAAGTTTTTTCTGATCAGTGGTTGTGAAGAAGACAAGGTGAAGGCTTGGCAAGCCAGGTAGTAAGGTGGCAAAATTCCTGAAATGTTCAGAAAATTCACGTGTTTTCCAGTTATCCCAGTTGGAGGATTCCCTAGCTGCTTATTCCCTCCTGAAAACCTGTAACATTTTGGAAAGTCTTCTGGAAATTTGTTACACCATCCACGTCCTTATAGTGGGTTTGGTTATGGTGGAGGCTCCTCGTTCCTCCCCACTCCTAATGCCATTTCGCACTGTGTCAACTTCAGGGAGAGTGTCAACAGCTATGAAAAGGCAGTACTGTAACAGGCTAGTGGCTAGTCACTAGCGCTAGCCGCTAATTGCTGACCCTAAAAGAGCCAATTAGCGACTTCATGCTCTGCTCCAGGGGTCCCAAGGGAAGGGTTTGCACTGCACACCAGTCGAGTCTTCACACACACAGCAGCCAGACATGGCCCATCTGTCTTTCTTCTTAATCATCCATCCACCCATACTTTCTTTATTCCTCTCATTACAACGTGGACAATATACAGTACAAGTCAAACGATTCGACACACCTACTCATTCCAGGGTTTTCTTTATTTTTACTGTGCAAAGCTGTCATCGAGGGAAAGGGTGGCTACTTTGAAGAATCTCAAATATAAAATATATTTTGATTTGTTTAACACTTTTTTTGGTTCCGACATGATGATATGTGTTATTTCATAGTTTTGATGTCTTCACTAAATCCTTGGAATGAGTAGGTGTTTCGAAACCTTTGACTACTACTGCATGTCATTTAGCAGACGCTTTTATCTGAAGAAACCTACAGTCATGCATGCATACATTTGTGCAGCTGGCCCAGGAAATCCTGGTATTGCAAGAGCCATACTATACCAACTGAGCTACAGTGGACTGCAGAGCGACTGGCTGCTGTGTTTTGATGGAACGAGAGCAAGAGGTACCATGGGATACTGAATGTACAGTAGGTTTCAACTACTGATGAGGATCATTTCAGGGACAAGTCCTTATAGAAACAGTAGTGGTGCGAGGGTAAAAATCACTGTGGAAGCCAAGCCAGGGAAAAAGCCATATTACAATGTGTTGTGATAATTGCTTTGTTTGCTCTATAACCTGTTAGTTCTTATGCATTGACACTGTGATATACAGGCCTAAGGCCAAGACAATAAGAAGACACGGTGGCAGAGTAAATTCAACCACACCTTTGTTTCATCTCAAAACTGGACAGCAATCTGTCCGGTGGAGTCCACAGTGCATATTATATTACATGACCTAAATTCCAACATTTTTGTAGTACTAAACAACTATTGATTTAGAACACCTTAATGCAAGTATCAACGCAAACAGGAGCTGCCCCCACTATTCCAGCACCATTTCAACTTCAACATTTTAACATCATCAAATCATCAATGTTTTTTCTAATACAGAGACAACTAATACCATCCTCTTTTCTTTCATGTTGCCAAAATGGTCTATGACAGTCATACAGTACACACTTTTAGTTTGTGTTGTCCTAGGCTGCTTGCTAAAAATGCTTGCTCGCTAGCCTAACTTCCTTTCATTGGCAATGAGTAGCCAGTTAGTTAAGATTATCCTATTACATCTAGGTACATAATGAACTTCCATCCTCTCAGGCCAGAGGCACAATGTATTTGCCAGTACGGAGAATTAAGAAAAACCACAAGTCTTAATCCCTATCTCCATCCATATCTAATTTAGGAAAAGGCCAATTTTAGCTAGCCACCAGAGGACAACACAACAAAAGGCAACATTTCAATTTTCTTTTGTTAATGACGTTTGGCTTTTGATGTGATAAGATTGGTGTGAAGCCAAATCCAAACTGGCTTCCCTTGACACTTTTTTTGGTGCGCGAGGACAATTCACAGTTGAGCTCATTCAGTTTAGTTCAACAATGATTAGCTATTATTTTATACTCTTTTTTATCAAGGGAGGCTAAATCCTCATTGGCTTCCCTTGCATGCAATGCTATAGGTGACAACAACGTCATACCATTTTTGACTAGACAGCATCAGATATACAGTGGGGCAAAAAAGTATTTAGTCAGCCACCAATTGTGCAAGTTCTCCCACTTAAAAGGATGAGAGAGGCCTGTCATTTTCTATGGGGTTGAGATCTGGAGACTGGCTAGGCCACTCCAGGACGTTGAAATGCTTCTTACGAAGCCACTCCTTCGTTGCCCGGGCGGTGTGTTTGAGATCATTGTCATGCTGAAAGACCCAGCCACGTTTCATCTTCAATGCCCTTACTGATGGAAGGAGGTTTTCACTCAAAATCTCACGATACATGGCCCCATTCATTCTTTCCTTTACACGGATCAGTCGTCCTGGTCCCTTTGCAGAAAAACAGCCCCAAAGCATGATGTTTCCACCCCCATGCTTCACAGTAGGTATGGTGTTCTTTGGATGCAACTCAGCATTCTTTGTCCTCCAAACACGACGAGTTGAGTTTTTACCAAAAAGTTATATTTTGGTTTCATCTGACCATATGACATTCTCCCAATCTTCTTCTGGATCATCCAAATGCTCTCTAGAAAACTTCAGACGGGCCTGGACATGTACTGGCTTAAGCAGGGGGACACGTCTGGCACTGCAGGATTTGAGTCCCTGGCGGCGTAGTGTGTTACCGATGATAGGCTTTGTTACTTTGGTCCCAGCTCTCTACAGGTCATTCACTAGGTCCCCCCGTGTGGTTCTGGGATTTGTGATCATTTTGACCCCACGGGGTGAGATCTTGCCTGGAGCCCCAGATCGAGATTATCAGTGGTCTTGTATGTCTTCAAATTCCTAATAATTGCTCCCACAGTTGATTTCTTCAAACCAAGCTGCTTACCTATTGCAGATCCAGTCTTCCCAGCCTGGTACAGGTCTACAATTTTGTTTCTGGTGTCCTTTGACAGCTCTTGGTCATAGTGGAGTTTGGAGTGTGACTGTTTGTCTTTTATACTGATAACAAGTTCAAACAGGTGCCATTAATACAGGTAACGAGTGGAGGACATAGGAGCCTCTTAAAGAAGAAGTTACAGGTCTGTGAGACCCAGAAATCTTGCTTGTTTGTAGATGACCAAATGCTTATTTTCCACCATAATTTGCAAATAAATTCATTGAAAATCCTACAATGTGATTTTCTGGATTCTAATTTTGTCTGTCATAGTTGAAGTGTACCTATGATGAAAATTACAGGCCTCTCTCATCTTTTTAAGTGGGAGAACTTGCACAATTGGTGGCTGACTAAATACTTTTTTTGCCCCACTGTATAGTGCTACACATACAGAGACAGCGGAGTGCTGTTTCGCTCGCTCGGATGCTTTCTCCGGTGAGATATATTCAGCCTCTTCCAAATTTAAGGAAGAATTATGAAACACAGAGTGATGAATGTGTTTTCTCTTTTTGTCTTGGTCATGATTTGGGGGAAGCCTGGCTTCCCTTGGCATCCATGAATACACGGCACTGTATACAAGTCTGTGATTGATGATCAAGAAGGTAGCACAAGGGTGAGGACCTTCGTTTCATGCTTTTTAACATACACTATTTGATGTATATATTGTATACATAAATACATGTATATACTGTACATATACTCAGTATGTATATTTATAACAGTATAGTATTTTGAAGACATTGGTCAATAGATATATAATTCTGATCAAACATTATCGTCCTTTCCTCTTTGTCCCCATAATGCTATTTTGCTTTCCCTCTGTCTCCTTCCCCAATTATTGTAGTCAGGCTTATCCTTTTCTCTTCCCCTCTTCTATATCTTTCTTCTCCTTCTCTCCCCGGGTTATGTCAACACTGCTGAAAGATACTGTGCATTACAGAGCATCAGGGTAGAAGCGCATGATGACCGTACTCAAAACACTGTCATGTCCATTCAGTCCCCGCATTGACGCGGCTCACACAGGCTCAAGTCGTTGCCCCAGATTGCAACATGGTCGCCGTCAGTGCCATCCGCGAGCACATCAGTAGCATTGTCTCTGTCTTTATCCCCCATCTCCTAACAGAGCAAATCCAACCTCCCGGGTCATGTTCATTAGGGCAAGCAATGGAAAACATTTCAAATCCAATCATTATTTCTGTGAGGTACGTGTGAGAATCGCAAGTTAGAATTTGGCCCACACTCACAGTGTATGACCGTTTTGCTTTATTGAAGGCAAACTTCTTATTCAACACATTAGAAATATTGGGAAGCCGAGAGAACTCCAAACGGAACCCACAAGACAAGCAGTGGAGAGAGCACTTACGTGCGTTGCCATTTACAAATACCCTGTTTCGTTCATGGTGTTTACCTTGTATGCCTCGTGTTGCGTTGTCACGACACTGACATGTAACTCTGGCAAGGAGTTAAAACAGATAAATAAGACAACGGCGTCAGAGAGTGGATAATCCCCTTTGTTTCGGCGGATTTGCTCTTCTCATGTGGTAAGGCAAACATCCTCTGTGAAACTGAAAGAGAGGGAGAGCAAAATAAAAAATAAGTAGCTTTGATATGTAAAACTAAAAAAATCTTTACCTGAGGCCATACAATCACGGTTTCCCCTCCTCAATTCAGAGGAATCAAAAGTGGGTAGAGAACAAAAGAGATGGGTGAGGAAAACCATAAATCTCTCTTTGGAGGAAGACGACAAAGGAAGAAGGGAAGAACGAACGCAAAGGAGGGAAAATAAATAAAGGGGGGGAGCAAAGCAAGTTTTTCCTCGGTAGGAAAGCCAAGTTTGTTGTGCAAAATGCAAAGGAGTAAATGGTCTGGTTGTGCATTCCCATAGCTACACCCACCCACACCCCACATCGCTTTGCTATAATCACACATTTTAAAGGGTTAAAAGGTGACACAAGCATAGTGATAAAGTGCAATACAGTTCATTCCTTTTGGCTATGTTTCATGGTAACATGAGAGAACATTTATTTTTTTAGACACGTCCAAGGTCAAACTGTAATGTTGTTCCTTTTTGCGAAACCAAAACGTTACAGAATGAAACAGACAATAGAATTAACACCGCCACATTCACATTAGTGACACGCATTAGTGACTTTAACCACAGAGGCATAAGCTCAGAGGTCATCTCCATGTTTTTCCCTTTCCCTCTTTTTGACTTAATCTAAAATAGTGGGGGCTGGAATGAACTTAACCAACTTAACTATTTCCATAAACTGTATGGACATAGAGCGTCCAGCAACAGGAAATTCAAATCAACACATTGTTTTGGCCACGTCAAGAGCAGCTAACCGAGTAGCCATCACCGGGTGGCTCGGGGATATGAGTTGTCAAAACGGTGGCCCTGCGAAGCGCTTCAACTAATCTAATCTTGCTGATCTCTCCCTGTATGTCTCCTAATGCACGTCTGACCTCATTCTGTTTGGAGGGATACGTCGGAGGGAGGAGAGGAGAAATCCGGGTAAACAAGTCTAATTCGCAGAGTCAATCCGAGAAGATGTGTGAGAAGCTGCCTTAACGGGTGGCGACATGGTGGCAGCGTTTGCCACTTGCATGCCAGCATTGTCCTGAGGGGGGGGGGGGGACAGTAGCTGTTACACTTACAGAGAGGGCAAGGAAATACTGGCCATTTGCTTACATTGTTCTGTTAAATCGGATACCACCAAATCAGTGTTATACTATATTTCATTAAAGGGAAATGTACCTAGGTAGGATGATGTTGTAAATGTCTTTTTTTCGGGGACTGAATATCATCAAAGTCAGACCAAAAGAGGGTAGACATTCCTCCATTATACCAATGTGTTATTTGCCTCAGCTCTATCTGTACTGTGATTTTAGCTGTTTGAACCAAAATGGCAGCTACAGTGTGCGATACTTGCCACTGTTGTCTTTTTCAAAGTTTTGCGAGAGAAGTAGAGGCGGATGTCACTCATACCTGCTTAACAGACCCTACTGCGCCAGTAATGGTTGGACAGCGGGCCAAAGACAGACTGCTGAGCCAGACAGGTGGACATTGGTGATAAGGAGATTTCAGAGCCACATATAACTGAGTGGCAAAGCAGTTTGGAGGATATCCAGCTGAGGACAGTTAATAACTGATGGAGAGAAGTGATAGAGATTGTCATCTTCTAGCTCTCCTCCCACCGCAAATTGATCCTAAATTCTATGTGAATGAATAAACGAATTGCGGCTCATAAGCGTTATACGTTGGTCATATACAGTATGCCCATTTTAGTCATAGGTGCGTATACTGTTTTTACATGAAAGTCGTTGTATTTCCATAACTGACAGTTGTCAATACCGATGCCTGTAACACAATAACCATTCGTTTTGAACCGTACACCGCGTTTGCTTCTCTCAACAGATCTCTACTCATAACAATCCATTGTAAAGATATGACAAAGAGTCAATCAGATATGTGGGAGGGCCCTTGTCAAGGAACTCACAGAGCCGTCTGCTAAACATTTGTTCAAACAAAGATGGATTGTGTTGGAAAACCACTGATCCAATATGTGGCTCTCGCCTCCTCTCCTCTTCTCTCACCACCACAGAAGAGTGGAGGGCGTGCTATCCCTCCCTCCACCCTCGTGAGAGGAGTGATGTGAGAGTTGGCAGCGGAGGTGAAAAACACTCATTATGTCCTTTTACTTGCACACTTCTCTGATGAGTTATTTTGTTGAAGGTTATTGTGTACCGTGTATGTGGTGACTTCCTGCTTTATAACCTGAAAGGGTTCTTAGGCTTGTCCCTGTAGGAGAACCCTTTTTGGTTCCAACAAAAAACGCTCAAAGAAACCTTTCTTCAGGGAGAAAAGGTAGAAAGGTTCTACGTAGAACCCAACCCCAAACCCTACCCGTCTTCAAATAATTATTTTTTGTATTAATTAATGGAACCAAATAATAATTGAAGTGGGAGTACATGTGCACATGTACCGTAGACCCATATACTGAATGTAGAGCAGACTCTGAACTGTTAAAACAATGCTGAAATAGAATAACAAATGTCCGCCCTTTCAAAGTGAGTTTCGCAAGGGGACACAGAATCAAGACAAATCCTTTCTCAGAGTGTATGAGTGTGTTGGGTCGTTGATGTGCCATGTGCCCTGGCCAGCCAGTGCGCTTGCCCTACTGTTCATTTGCTCATAACCTCTGACCTCTACACACGTCAAAAACCAAAATGAAAAAACATAGGCGGTGAGGTGAGAGAGGGCATATCCTTCTGCTATAGGGATGAAGGGGAAACTTTGTGGGGATGGCGTGTGTATCACCATGGGAACGTTCACCCTTTGGTCAAGGCCCCGCCCCCATCAGGCCAGGCTCACAGCCCCTCTTGACAGCAGTGACACGACAAGCAGGTGGGCCAAGGATAGAGATGGTGAATGTAGGCACAGCAGTGTGCCCCATTATGCCCTCAGAGGGCAGCCTCCTTGACCAAGTGATTGTAACATGGGGGTTCATCACTGTAGGGGGAGAATGTGTTCTCTTGGGTTACCCGGGAAGGGTAAATAACAGCAGGGGTGGTGGACACAGGGTCACTCAAAGACTCTACTCAAGCTCCAAATAAATAAATCACACTTTTCAATACACTATAATTCACACAGTATACTGTAGTTGCCCTGATTTTGAGTGATCCTGTTTCAGTAAAAACATATCAGGCACAGCAATATCGGAGAGGTCGTGCTACAGCAACATCGGAGAGGTCGTGCTACAGCAACATCGGAGAGGTCGTGCTACAGCAACATCGGAGAGGTCGTGCTACAGCAACATCGGAGAGGTCGTGCTACAGCAACATCGGAGAGGTCGTGCTACAGCAACATCGGAGAGGTCGTGCTACAGCAACATCGGAGAGGTCGTGCTACAGCAACATCGGAGAGGTCGTGCTACAGCAACATCGGAGAGGTCGTGCTACAGCAACATCGGAGAGGTCGAGCCACAGCAACATCGGAGAGGTCGTGCTACAGCAACATCGGAGAGGTCGTGCTACAGCAACATCGGAGAGGTCGTGCTACAGCAACATCGGAGAGGTCGTGCTACAACAACATAGGAGAGGTCGTGCTACAACAACATCGGAGAGGTCGTGCTACAACAACATTGGAGAGGTCGTGCTGCCCACTGGCCGGTGCTTCAGAATGCCGATGGCCAAGAAGAACGTGTTCAAACATTCATTTGTTCTTTGTGCCGTTGGACTACTAAATACAACATAAATTGTATCGGTATATGTACTTATCTGTCGAGTGCAGTTGGGACAGTTGGGAGTGAATGTATTCATGTCCTCTATGTTGTTAGTGTTTGCAACATGATGGACTGACTGGTTGAAATGTGTCTGATTGTGAGAATGTATGTGTATGTGATCCTTTTAATGAAGGTGATGCCAAAGAAACATGTCCATCCTGGATGGACAATGAAGATTGAATCTTTTCTAATCTGAAAAAACATGGATGTTACCTGGGTATCAGCAACAAGAACAGACACTTTAGTATGAAAAGTCATTATCATAGAAGGAACTCTAGGCATAGCAAGCCAAGCAAGCATTTTTGTGGAACAAACCCAATCTTTCGTTTTCTTGGCAACAACATGTCAATTTAATCCGGCCAACTTTTTGGAGACACCAAATGTGTGTCAAGTAAAATACTTTCACCCATCAATCTGCTCTGTCTCCCATAGTGACTTATTTTACACTCTAGTAACAAAAGTGTTTTGTATTATACTAAAACAGCCTCAGTTTTAGCTATTCCAACACCCGAGTAGTCAGAACAGGCTTTTCCTCCAGGGGGTAAAATGTCCAAGCCTCACATGCCGTCCTCCTGCATGCAAACATCTGCCAGGATACTCAAGGGACCTCCCTCCACACGGTTCCTTCTTAACAGATCCTCACCATGCCCGTACCACTATAATCACATGCACAGCAAGCGTGACAGTCAAGGGACGTTGGGAGAAAAAAGCTGCAAATTGGATCGAAATTGCGTCAATGTAGTTTTCTTAAACACGGCATTGTTAAAATTATCTTTGTTTTCCATGTGTGCCTCAAAATCTCAATTTTATCTTACTGCCAAATAGGTTATAGCCTAATACTATTTACATTCCTTTTACTAATCTTCTAGTTGTTATGCAGTGATTTTAAGGGACTACACGCAGGTGAAAACAAAATGGAGGAACTATAGCATTACCTAATTCATTTTTTATGTCATTGGTCACTGATGAAAGTTAACCAGGAACCATCCACAATTGTTGAAAACCAATGGGACATCACTGTTCTCTCTTGATTCTCCCTCTTGGCTTTGTTCACAGAGCCGTTTCCCACAAATCCACTGTTCTTCAGTCTCCGAGAGCTTAAACACCTGCTTCTCCTCTCCTTTGATAATTACAAACGGAGCACTTCTTAATCCGCTCTAATAGTGTTCAAGCTGAGTCGGTTCGCAGCTACTAATTATACTCACTAGCATGGGGGGGGGGGGTTTGGTTGTCTCTGGCTAGTACAAGTTTGACTCAATACCTTTCGGAATAAACACAGTCCCTAAGCTACAGTAGCAGAGTAGGGCTCTTTTCCCAAATCACGTTTCATCCTCTCTCCTCACCTCTGTCAAACGCCTTGGAGGAGAAGGTCCAAGGGGACGGATCTCGGATGTTCTCCTCCAAGCAGTTTGACCAAAAGGTAAGGAGAGGGGACCTGAAGAATTGAGGAAAAACAGCTTGGAAAAAAGGTCTGCAGATGGTCCAGGGTCCAGATTCAACTCGAGAATCGGCCATCTTGTTGACGATGACACTTAACATAGATGCTGTGGTACTGTACTGTGTCATAACTAGTTTATCATAACTAGTTTAATCATAACTAGTTTAAGTTTCATCATAACTAGTTTAAGACCTAAGAAAATGCAAAGGAAGATTGTTGCGATGAAAATATCCGCAAACACAGTGAACTCTTAACGAGAATCTCTTCAGACATTTAGCAAATCACATTTCCATTTCTCGCTTTTTAAAACAAACCTTAAAATGACTTATTTTCGGGAACATAAACCTAAAAGTATGTTGACACGAAATTTGAAGTGTATCCATTTTCCTGTGGAAGCCGTAGTGAAGATATGTCATGCAATGTTTTACGTAAGACATCTTGACGGCCATATGTGCACCCAATTACCGTCCCACCAAAGGAAGAAATTCTCTCCGACTCTGAAGGATGCACACAGGCAAGTCACTCCCAGAGACCACCGTAGGGACTCATCATCTATAGCTTTCTTCCTGAAGTCAGTTAGCGCAATCATATCATCATTACCGCTGGAGCTGCTTCTTCTTAAATCAAATTATGTTTTCTGACTTCCACAGAAAAGTCTGTTCGTTTTACTGTAACTCCAGAGCTTTTGCACGGTACTTTATAAACATAAGGGGGACGTCGATCTGTGCTCATCAAAAGCTCACTTACAGGGAACAAAGATAAAACAGCATTTTAAACGGTGAGCAATCCAAATGTGTTGCTGTTGCTGATGTGCAGATTCAGAAGTGGCTGTTTGTTTAAATTGCACACACAATCGACACGGGGAGTGAAAGACAGAAGCCTGGGAAGAGGAGGATGAGAGGGCGAGGAGAGAGGAGCCCCAAAATAGGTGGAAGGAGTGTGTGATATTCAGAATTTGAGGTAGTCTTAAAACAAAAGATGAGGAATGTGTGATATTCAGAACTGGAGGTAATCTAAGACAAAAGGGGGAGGAGTGTGAGATATACGGAACTGGAGGTAATCTAAGACAAAAGGGGGAGGAGTGTGAGATATTCGGAACTGGAGGTAATCTAAGACAAAAGGGGGAGGAGTGTGAGATATACGGAACTGGAGGTAATCTAAGACAAAAGGGGGAGGAGTGTGAGATATTCGGAACTGGAGATAGTCTAAGACAAAAGGGGGAGGAGTGTGAGATATTCGGAACTGGAGGTAATTAAAGACAAAAGGGGGAGGAGTGTGAGATATTCGGAACTGGAGGTAATCAAAGACAAAAGGGGGGGAGTGTGAGATATTCGGAACTGGAGGTAATCTAAGACAAAAAGGGGAGGAGTGAGAAATGAAATGGGGTGATATGGAAGTAAAGAGAAGACGGAGCAATGGAAAGAAATGCACAATGTATTATGAAAATGAGGATGAAAGACAATGCAGAATGTGTGCTCTGTCTAATTGAAGGCGAAAGAGTGAATGCCTGCCTGTGCAGCTACTCAGCCTGTACCTTACAGTTCAACTGAAACAGAGAGGATTGGGGAATATTCAATGTACCATACTTCAGGACCTGTCTGTGTGCTGTTATAGGTTCAATCACCACAGAGCTATGTTAGGACATACAGTACTAGATCAGACATCCGAGAAAAACTGCAAGCTAGCCTACATCAGACGAAAATGGTCTGCGTGTTGCATTTAGTTGTACCAGAAAGGGAGTGTTCCGGTTCAGGCCATTGTAGACCAAGCCTCAAGCCTCAACTCCTCACCATGTCCTTCCCCACGCCCCTGAAGTCGGCCATTACTCACGCTGTGTTCATGAACTCCAGATGCTCCCACCCGGGAGAATAGAGTCAGCTAACGCTCATCCCTCTTCATTCCCGCTAACAATTTGGTAATGAAATATAGATTTTTAGTTAGATTCATATTGATGCTATTAGCTTTGCATTGATAAATCACCCTGGCCGGGGGCTCGGCCGTGACCGCGGCTGGCTACAATAGAGTTGGGGGGAGATAACAATCAAGTCACCCATGTGTTAATTTGATTGATACATCTTATTTCTCTTCTGTGTCTCTTAGCTGGCTCGCTCTGTCTCTCTCTCCATCTCTCTTAGTCTCGGGAACACCGTTTCATAACAATGGATCAGTACAAATTGCATTTGTGCAGTATTTATGGCTGTCCATTACCTAACTCAGCCCTCAGTCTTTCTCTCTTTCACACACACAGACGTCCAAACACACATGTGCACAAACACACACACAAACAGAAACAAACAACAATACTGGTACTCGGATACCTTGTACAACAAATTCAGCACAATTGGTTACTCGTACCAAGTGTTTTGCTCAATTACTATTATCAAGGGTATATCATAACCATGGCAATAATGGATATGATTTTCACAGTGCCCTACCGTACAGTTGTTTATGTGTCTGGGTGCTAGGGTCAGTTTGTTATATCTGGAGTACTTCTCCTGTCTTATCCGGTGTCCTGTGTGAATTTAAGTATGCTCTCTCTTATTCTCTCTTTCTCTCTTTCTTTCTCTCTCTCGGAGCACCTGAGCCATAGGACTATACTTCAGGACTACCTGGCATGATGACTCCTTGCTGTCCCCAGTCCACCTGGCCGTGCTGCTGCTCCAGTTTCAACTGTTCTGCCTGCGGCTATGGAATCCTGACCTGTTCATTGGACGTGCTACCTGTCCTAGACCTATTATTTGAACATGCTGGTCATTTTTTAACATTTGAACATCTTGGCCATGTTCTGTTATAATCTCCCCCCGGCACAGCCAGAAGAGGACTGACCACCCCTCATAGCCTGGCTCCTCTCTGGGTTTCTTCCTAGGTTTTGGGCTTTCTAGGGAGTTTTTCCTAGCCAACGTGCTTCAACACCTGCATTGCTTGCTGTTTGGGGTTTTAGGCTGGGTTTCTGTACAGCACTTTGAGATATCAGCTAATGTACGAAGGGCTATATAAATCAATTTGATTGGATTTATAATCTCAAATTCAGCAGTTCAGCAGTACAACTGTCCCAAATCCCAGATCCATTATTTTTACCTGCTTGGTATCTGCATGATTTAATTTAGCGCACGTATCATGAAAGTCCGAAGCTATTGCATGTATCTGGGTTGTGTTCATTAGGGCACACAAAGATTTTTTTTTTTACAATGGTACACATTTCTTATTGAATAAGTATAAGTAGTCCCTCTCTGTTTGAGCCTGTTTCCTTCTGTTTGGGTCCTAATGAACATGTCCCAGAGGTCGACTACAGGCACTTAAATGTTGAGAGAGAGGAGTTTGGATTGAAGTCAGTGGCTATATTTGATATAATTTAATCGGAGTCTGGTGAGATGAAATACTAACATTTAATATGCTATAGTCTTTGTATATGGCTCCTCTCATTAGGACAACTGTAGCCATGTGGTAAAACCAGCTAACAACATGCCACTTGTCATTTAATCACAATTATGTTGTAGACGCAAACCTAAATGGTTCAATATTTAATGCAGAGCTGATATGAGTATGGCTTCGGTAATATGTTTAAGAGTGATGTATAGGTGAGTTGGTACTTTAGCGACAAAACCGACACGTGCACAACAATGAGGCAAAACAGACAGGGTTGGCTTAGATTGTTGATTTAAACTTTATTTATTCGACCAATGTTTATTGAAAATATAAATAAAGCTGCACAATGAGCACTTGTTGTCTCTCAAATACACCGTTACAGTTTTTGGTTAGCTAGCTAGTTAGCAACTTTTAGCCATATTAGCATAGACGTGACGTCAGCCAAAACACCTCAAAACCAGACGTGGTGCCAAGAACAAGATCCAATGCAGAACGAGCCACTTACGATTCACCACATGGCAGGTTCTTGTTATTGCTGTCTGGCTATCAAGAAACAATGACAACACACAGCCCCCCCCCTCCCTTTAAAGCACACGTATTGGTTTTATGATGTTGTCAGCTAACCCTTCTTTGTGTCATAGTATATGATCTGAGTAGACTAAGAGCTACAGTAAGCAGACACCACTGGGGAGGAGACAGGCTGAAAAGTGTTCTCCTCACACGGTGTGGTGTTGGCCGACACTGGGCTCTTTATCAGGAGAGTAATAGTGCAGCACTGTTAACCAGGAGACCCCAGGCTGTTTGTTTTCCTCTAACAAGATGAGTCTTTGCTTTTTCTTTCCCACCTCTCTTCTTCCCTCTATTTCTTTCTCCTGGAAAAGTTGGAGAAGCTGACCGATGACAAGGGGGTCAAAATTGATGCCACTGCTCTGGCGTAACGCATCACAGCATAGAAAAGGGTCAGGCACACAATTAAAAATATTTATTTGACTTTTGACAGTGTTTCTGTTTTTTGTCTCCCGTTTTGAGCCTAATGAACACAGCCCAGTAGTTATTTTTTTCAAAAGTGCCAACTATTTTGACAGGATTGATGGTTCGACATCACAAAGGTTGTAGGAGCTGAAATGTCTTATAACGTTAGATCACTATTCTGTCAAACGTTTTCCATTGCATGCACTAATGAAAGTGACCCAGGTGCGCATGTGAGTCTACCTAGATGTCAGTCACGTCCCACGAACCCACTTCAGTTTCCTATCGTAGGATGTCAAACAGCGGTCAGCGACAGTGAGGGAGGGGGAGGAAGAGTGCTCTAATGAGGGGTCAGGAGGGTAAGAGGGCTTTCAGGGGTCCTCTAATCACCCTGTCCCCGTCAATCGGTTGCCAATACCAATCGCCGCCGATGGCCATCCTTCACCCCAGCTGGGCAATAGTAATGGCTCGCCCGTTAGCAGTGCGATCACCGAGTGCTTGAGCCGGAGAGACGGCGTCTCAGTGAGATCCATCACTTCGGGCCCAGAGGTAGCGCTGCAACTGCCGCCGTTATGCCCCGTAATGGCTGACACTCCGATTGTCACCCAGGTGTGACAAGATCCCCTGACAGAGAACACAGAACAGGGCAATGCAGTCAGTAGAGGGGATGGAAAGAGAGGTAGAAAGGGAGGAAGGAAGAGAATCGAGGGAAGGGTGAGGTCTGGGGTGCTAGAAAATACTATGCACAGAAGAAGAAAAGGACAGTGGAGTGGAGAACAGGAGATAATGAGAGGAAAAGAAGGAGGGGCGATGATAGAGGGTGGATGAGGGAGGGAGGATGAGGGAGGGAGGGAGGATGAGGGAGGGAGGATGAGGGAGGGAGGAGGAGTGAAGGTGTTAAAGAAGCGACGGGAGCAGCTCAAACATTTCAGGCACGACGCCCCGGTGGCACTGGGTAATGAGGCAGCACAGCAGAATATACCCAGACCGCCGTTTGATAAAGGCGAGCTGACACCGGAGCGTGGATAGGTGCTTTTGTGATGCAGACACATGTCCATCCATCACTTCTCTGCACTCCTGAGGGGGAGGTGTGTGTGTGTGTGTGTGTGTGTGTGTGTGTGTGTGTGTGTGTGTGTGTGTGTGTGTGTGTGTGTGTGTGTGTGTGTGTGTGTGTGTGTGTGTGTGTGTGTGTGTGTGTGTGTGTGTGTGTGTGTGTGTGTGTGTGTGTGTGTGTGTGTGTGTGTGTGTGTGTGTGTGTGTGTGTGTGTGTGTGTGAGAGATAGAGTGTCTAGGGACTGAAATGGTCCAAGAATGGCCACAAACAGCTTGTGGCACACTGGACATTACAGGGAAAACAAATGTGATACATTTTTTGAAAGGGGTTTCAAATGAGACATTACACCCAGGGCGGGCAAAGACATCAGTGGCAACACTTCATTTAAATGGTAAGTCATAAAGCCTTCACAACTGTGACATGAATCATTCATGACCGGTCTTCTCCATGAATGTAAAACAAGCCAAGATACAAAGTACCCACAATTATTTTCCTTTTTACTGTCCATCTAACTAAATTGCAGTGGTTACATTGCAAAATATATTTGACATTCATGATGCATATGTAATATCTCCATTGAATTACTACACGCAACTACACGGCATAATGATGGAGAGACCCTTAGAGAGAAGAACCAAATATATAAAGAAACAACCCAGTGGAATCAAACCAGACTCGAACACACAGGCATGCAGCACCAAGACCTGGGTCACGTTCAGTATGGCACAACATAGAAAAACATATTATAACATGTTCAACAGAAAATTAAACAAACAAACCAACAGCAAAAAAAATGCTGGAAGGTGAGGCCACAATCAGGGTCCATTTTAGTTTCACTCTGAAACATCTTGAGTTGAGGTGGAACTGACCCCTGCCCTGACTCAAGATCAGGGTGTGTCTAATGCTCTCTAAAGCATGCATGAACTGACTGGTTGTGGAATAGAGGTACTGTACGTTACATCCTGGTGTTTCTTGTAGTGTGTCTGCACATTGTGTGTGAAATAGTGTGAAATGTGTTGTGAATTCTCCGGTTTTAAAATTAGCAAGCCAAACACACACGCGCACGCGCACACGCACACACACACACACACACACACACACACACACACACACACACACACACACACACACACACACACACACACACACACACACACAATGAAGCTGAGCTTTCCAGGAAAATAAGGGGAGACTTTTACGCCCTGAAATTGGATGCTATACTAACTGTACACAGCCATAAAGCCAGAACACAATTCCACCCATCAGCAGAAACAAACAAAGGCCCACTTTGTTCCATTGTTCTCCACATATCGTTTCTCGTCTTCCACAGTTGTTGGTTGAACAATACGTACGCCGTACTGTTCACACAAAGAAGACACATCATTCTGGAAATGATCTGTTGACTTTAGCTTCCATTTGTAACTCATTGCCACCTGTTTCTATTTCAAAAGGCAACCGATACATAACACGAAACGGAATTCACTGAATTAGTTTTCAATTTGATTTCTATGCAGGGTGACTTACAAAATGCTGATGGTGAAACAACTGCATATCACTTTCATCGCGCATAAATCCTTCAAGTGTCAACTTTCGCCACACTATTGTAGAATAGTCTTGTATTGCTGCTGCGGTTTGGTTCTTGGCCACGGGGGAACAAACTGCTTACACGCTCCATAACATGGGGGACCCTGCCTTGAGTAGAAGCATCACACCCCCCCCCCCTTGAAAAAAGTCTGCTGACTTGATTTTCACACCCCTTGTTGTCTTACTTCCCATATATTCTCATCAACGTGTTGTTTGTTCGGCATCTGTTATTGTCAAGATGGCCACCTGTCTCCGTTGCTCTCCTGAGATGAGAGGCAGGACAGTTTACACATGCCAGAGCATAACCAGACATAATGTACAGTGAAGCTATATAGCGTCTATGTTTCTATTTTTATTTTACCAGGTAAATTGACTGAGAACGCATTCTCATGTATAGCAACGATCTGGGATAATGTAACTACGGGGAGTAGTTACATTATCCCAGCAAACTTAGACTCACTCCAATTTGCATACCACCACGACAGATCCATAGATGATGCAATCTCTATTGCAATCCACATTGCCCTTTCCCACCTAGACAAAAGGAACACCTATGTGAGAATGATATTCGTTGACTACAGCTCAGCGTTCAACAACATAGTGCCCTCAAAGCTCATCACTAAGCTCAGGACCCGGGGACTAAACACCTCCCTCTGCAACTGGATCCTGGGCTTCCTGACGGACCCCCCAGGTGGTAAGGGTAGGGAACATCCGCCACGCTGATCCTCAACACAGGGGCTCCTCAGGAGTGCATGCTCAGTCCTCTCCAGTACTCCCTGTTCAGTCATGAATGCATGGCCAGGCACGACTCCAACACCATCATCAAGTTTGCCGATGACACAACAGTGGTAGGCCTGATCACCGACAATGATGAGACAGCCTACAGTGAGGGGGAAAAGTATTTGATCCCCTGCTGATTTTGTACGTTTGCCCACTGACAAAGAAATGATCACTCTATAATTTTAATAGTAGGTGTATTTGAAAAGTGAGAAACAGAATAACAACAACAAAATCCAGAAAAACACATGTCAAAAATGTTAGAAATTGATTTGCATTTTAACGAGGGAAATAAGTATTTGACCCCTCTCAATCAGAAAGATTTCTGGCTGCCAGGTGTCTTTTATTCAGGTAACGAGCTGAGATTAGGAGCACACTCTTAAAGGGAGATGATTGTGGACTACAGGAAAAGGAGGACCGAGCACACCCACATTCTCATGGAATGGGTTGTAGTGGAACAGGTTGAGAGCTTCAAGTTCCTTGGTGTCCACATCAGCAACAAACTACCATGGTCCAAACACACTAAGACAGTTGTTAAGAATGCACGACAAAGCCTATTCCCCCTCAGGAGACTGAAAATATTTGGCATGGGTCCTCAGATCCTCAAAAGGTTCTACAGCTGCACCATCGAGAGCATCCTGACTGGTTGCATCACTGCTTGGTATGGCAACTGCTCGGCCTCCGATCGCAAGGCACTAAAGAGGGTAATGGGTACGGCTAGGTACATCACTGGGGCCATGCTTCCTGCCATGCAGGACCTCCATAACAGGCAGTGTCAGAGGAAGGCCCTAAAAATGGTCAAATACTCCAGCCATCCTAGTCATAGACTGTTCTCTCTGCTATTGCATGGCAAGCAGCAAAAGGCTTCTTAACAGCTTCTACCCCCAAGCCATGCTGAACAGCTAATCAAAGGGCTACCCAGACCCCTCTTTTACGCTGCTGCTACTCTATGTTTATAATCTATGCATAATACTTTAACTCTACCTACCTGTACATATTACCTCATTTACCTCAACTAACCGGTGCCACCACACATTGACTCTGGCACGGTACCCCCTGTATATCGCCTCGCTTGTAATATTACTGCAGCTGTTTAATTATTTGTTGGTATTATTTTCTATTTTCCACTTATCTATTTTTTACTCAACACTTATTTAAAAAAAATCTTAAGCATTGTTGGTTAAGGGCTTGTAAATATGCATTTCACTGTAAGGTGCAGGGCGTTGAATACTGTTGTATTCGGCGCATGTGACAAATAACATTTAATTTGATTTGATTGAGAGGAGGGGAGATGAATGAGCCAATTGGAAGCTGGGGATGATTAGGTGACAATGACGGTATGAGGGCCAGGTATGTCCATATTAGGCCAGCCTCAGACTGTTAGGCAGCCTGCCACGTTCTCGGAGTCTGCCCTAATATTTGTACTGTGTTCAGCGACTAAAGTTCGCTATCCTTTTTCTCGTCACAAAACACGATGTACTACAGGTCGTTTTTCCCACTCAAATGTGGATTCACATTGGAAACGCCCTTACCAATTGTGGCAGATGGCAGGGGGAGTTTATGGGAGTGGTTATTGAGGGGAGATATCTGGCAGCCTGTTGGATCCATCCCCGGGCTTTGTATGGAGTTCCTGCCCAAAAGAGGCATGGCTGTGGTTCGTTAAGCCAGGGAGTGCTTGGGGATAAAGGAGGAAGCAGCCTGCACAAAGGGGCAGAGTAGGAGAGAACCAAGAGCATTATGAAGAGTGGAAGAAGAGAGAATACTATCTGTGAGATTACCCATTGTGACCTGGACTGTCGGACAACCCGCCTTGTGTACAGGACCGGATTGGCTGAGGACCCAAGTGTGAGGATTACCCCTGGAAATTGGAATGGACAAAGAGAACGGCTTGTGGACTGTGAGGTGATTGGTGAATTCCCCCTTCCTTCCCAGTGTACCAAAACCCCTAATAAACTTTCCATTTGCATTCTATTTGTGCTACTCGTGCAAGATTTGTTATTGAACTTGGTGATGTGGAAACCCCACATCCTTGAGCCTGCTACATATGGTGGAGAATGCGGGCAACCCAAACCAAGCTCGATAACTAAACAGACACAGAGCACAATGGAAGCATTGTGAGACAGCTGGTGGAGGCGAACATAGCACAGCAGGCTATGCATCGGGAGCTGCTGGATTAACAACATCAGCAGACCGCTCTCCCACGAGCTGAACTCAGCCAGCTGACAGCCGCGCAGGCCGGCATAGCGGCAGGCACAGCAGTCTCTCGTCCTAAACCCAGTAGGTTTCTACTGAAGCTGGCAGAGTCTGACGACATGGAGACTTACCTACAAGCCTTCGAAAGGACGGTGGCTAGACCTATCAGGATCTGACGGTTGACCAGGCGATGCAGTACAAGGTGTTGAAAAAGGAAATCCTGCGCCGGCTGGTCAAGCAGCAGGAGGACAACTACCTACAAGAGGTGCAGGCCACAGTCCTCCAGGAGAGGGAGGCCAAGGATGCACTGAGAGGGTAGGTGTCCCTCAATCAGCAGAGATCTGCAGAGCTCCAGCATAGCCTGGAAGAGCAGAATGTTGCTATGAGGGAGGATCTTGCCAGGCAGAAGGAGGAAAAGCAGGAGACCCTTAGAGAGCTGAAGGACCAGCTTGTCCAGCAGCAGAAGGACAGCTCCCTACAGAAGGTCTTGCAGGAGGCCCTGGCTGTAGCCCTCCAGGAGGAGGCGGTGGACGCTCTGAGAGGGGAGGTGATCCTCAATCAGCAGAGAACTGCAGAGCTACAACAGAGCCTGGAGGCTGCTCTGAGGGAACTGAGGGAGCAGGAGAGAGAGGAGCAGAGATGAGGCCAATCTGAAGATGGAGGCCCTTCAAGCAGCAGACGACCTGCAGCTCAGGATTCTGACAGAGAAGGCAACCATCCGCCTTACAGGAGCAGCTAGCTAAGAGGGAGCAGGAGATCTCCCTTCAGAAGAAGGCACTGCAGGAGGCCTAACGGGAAAAAGAGTCAGTGGAAGCGATTCGTGACTGGCCCTGTCCCCTCACTAAGAAGCAGGTTAAGTGGACCGAGGAGACAGAGAAAGCCTTCCAGGACCTAAAGTGAGCACCGTGTTCTGTACCCATGCTGGTGACACCAGACTTCTCCAAACCACTGGTGGTTCAGACCAATGCGTCCAAAACAGGGGTGGGTGCCGTTCTATCACAGCTCCAAGAAGGTGAGGAACACCCAGTCATGTACATTAGCTGGAAGCTGTTGCCGCGGGAACAAATATATTCCACGGTGGAGAAAGAATGCCTAGCGATCAAGTGGGCACTGGAAAAGCTGAAGTATTACTTATTGGAACTGCAAGTCACCCTCGTAATAGACCATGAACTACTGGTTTGGATGTCATTGAATAAGGACAGTCACGCCCGGGTCACCCGCTGGTTCCTATCCTTACAGCCCTTTGCTTTCTCTGTTGTCCACAGAAATGCCAATGCCCTCTCCAGGAAGTATGCTCTAGGGAGCTGGGGGGTGGCAGACAGCATAGGAGTTGAGGGAAGTGGTTATTGAGGGGAGATATCTGGCAGTCCGTTGGCTCCACCCCCCTGGCCTTATATGGACTTCCTGCCCCAATGAGGCATGGCTGTAGTTCGTTAAGCCAGGGAGTGTTTGGGGATAAAGGAGGAAGCAGCCTGCACAAAGGGGCAGAGTAGGAGAGGACCAATAGCATTATGAAGAGTAGGAGAAAAGAGAATACTATCTGTATGATTACCCATTGTGACCTGGACTGTCGGTCAACCTGAATTGTGTACCAGACCGGATTGGCTGAGGACCCGAGTGTGAGGATTATTCCTGGAAAACAGAATGGACAAAGAGAATGGCTTGTGCACAGTGAGGCGATTGGTGAATTCCCTCTTCTTCCCCAGTGTACCAAAAGAAAACATAGACTTCCCATTTGCATTCTAATTGTGCTACTGGTGCAAGTTTTGGTGATGTTAAACAATTCAAAGGCCCTGGTTGAAAATAAAATGGCAAGTTATTAGCAAAAATGTAAAACGACCCTGTACGGTAGATTCACAAGGCTGTTGGTCGTCATCAGCTGGAATGTAAGCAGCTGTATTTTGGAGACACACTGCTCACGCCGACTGGAGAAAGGTCTCGAAAATGTGACCTAAACATTGCCCACTCTAACTCTCCTGGATAGGCCACCGCACCTATCACAACATTCCATTTCAGCGGTCAAAACCTAAACAAGATTACATATGTCCCCTTATGACTTGCAAAATGGAACATAAGGACTCGAGCCACAGGGTGCCGACAGGCCCAAACGAAGGACTGCACTCAATGCAGCAGGTGAAGTGATATAACATCGACATCTCTGTTCTCAGTGAGGCCAGACTCCTGGGTCGCTCAGGAAGGAGGGGCTACACACCTTCTTTTGGAAGGGATACCACCCAGAAGGAGAACGTCTGCAGGATATGGGCATTTCCATGAAGAACTGCTTCCTGTCAAATCTCACAGAAACACCAACTGGCATTAGCGAAAGGCTAATGTCACTCCGCATTCCCCTCGTTGAAAAGCAGCATGCCACTCTCCTCAGTGCTTATGCACCAACTCGACCATCAGAAGATGATGCAAAAGACCGGCATTAGCGAGGGCCACACCTTTACAGGATTCTGGACGAGGCCCTCCACAGAGTACCCAAATATGTACTCAACGCAAGAGTGGGGAGAGATTGTGAGATGGAGTGGAGTGATAGGACAGCACGGCGTTGGTCATGCCAATACAAAACCTCCTGGATGCACCCACGATCATGACGCTAGTCACGTGAAGAGCGGAGTGCTGGACAGATCATCGGATTATGTTAACCAAGCTCAGAATGAAGGTTCGCCCAGCCATCCACCTCAAGAAGTCCACAAAAAAAGGCAGCACTGTGCTCGACTTCAGGAATCAGAGGCAGGTAACGACCTACGTCGCTCTCTATCAGAAAAACTAGAAAACATTGAGACCCTCCTGAATGCAGACTGTGCAATTGATGACAAATTGTCATTCCTAACATCATTCTATGAGTCAGCAGCCCACTCCATTGGCTACAACAGAAAGAAACACCAGGACTGGTTCAATGAAAACTCAACAAGCCTACTTCTGAGGCCCTCAAAAAGCAATGACAAGTGGAGCGGAAGGGGGCACAGAAGTGCTCTACGATATCTACAAAATGAGTGGTGGATCTCCAAAGCATAAGAAATCCATTCTTTTTCAGACAGATATGACATGCACAACTGTTATGATGCACTGAAGACCATCCATGCATGGCCCACGGAGTTGCTCTCTCTCTCTCTTCAGAAGTACAGATTGGTCCACTCTCATAAAATACCAAACTAAGATATTACAGAGGTGGAAAACACTTTGAAGCCCTCTTAAACCAGCCGACCCAGGTGACTACTCAGTGGTGGAGGAGCTCACAACCCTGCCCACCATCCAGAACCTTAATCGCCCACCCAGGTCTGGGCTGCCATCAGGTCACTGAAGAATAACCAAACTCCTGGACCTGACTCCATCCCTGCTGAGTTCAAAGGAGTTGTTCTGTTCATCATCTGAGATATCATCTGAGATATGTGGTCATTGTCACCACATTCAACAACAAGGGAGACAAAATCCATCTGCAGCAACAGCAGGGGCATACCCCTCCTTGCAGTTGCTGGCAACGTCTGCAGACTCATCGTCACCATCGCTGAAGACCTGCTACCGGAGTCCTAGTGCGGCTTAAGAGAGCACAGAAGCACGGTGGACATGATCTTCAGTGCACGCCAAATGCTGTGAAAAAAATGCTGTGAACAGAAACCACATCTGTTCATGGCCTTTGTGGACCTCTCCAAAGCCATCATCATTGTGCACCGACATTGTGCAAGGTTATCCTGCAGTAGGGCTGCCCAGGGAAATTTGTGAACATCCTGCCTCAGTTTCATGAGGGGATGGTGCCAGAGTAACAATTGTTGGTCAGAAATCTGAACTCTTTGGAGTTGGCACTGGTGTGAGGCAAGGGTGTGAGGCAAGGGTGTGTGCTTGGTCCAGGATGGAGTCAGGTGCAGAAGTTTGGTTGTGTATCTACACTCATTTTATGAATGTGAAACAGAGACAGTAAAGGTGCATTAAAGCTGGCACCGGGAGACGGAAAAACAGCTTCTGTCTACAGGCCATCAGACTGTTAAATAGTCACAACTAAGCATTTCACTGCACTTGCGATGACATCTGCAAAATATGTGTACGTAACCAATACAATTTGAACATGGACAGCCTACAGCTGACACAGTCCTTTCACATAAAATGCCTCCAAAACATTTTGAAATTGATCGGACAGGACCGTGTTCCGCACTCAGAGATCCTAAAGAGAACCAACTGCATGAGCATTGATGCGTCCATCACACACCACCTGCTTAGACGGCTTGGCTTGTCGCGTAAGATGCTATACGGACCGCTATAACTGGGCCGTCGCTATGCAGGTGGGCAGAAAAAGTGGCTAAAGGACCAACTGAAGACATCACTGAAGAGGTTGGGGATAAACCGCGCCTCCCTCCAGACTGTTGCTGAGAACCGCTCTACCTGCGTGGCCCCTGCCTTCAAGGAGTGCAGTTGGCCGAGGAAAAGAGGACTGAATGTCACCTGGTGAAGCAACAGAGAAGAAATATGACCGTGCCTTCACCGGCCTTTGTGTGCCCTGTCTGTGGCAGAGGATGTGCATTCTGCATCGGATTATACAGTCATCAGCAAACCCACAAGCAGTAGTGGAATTCATCATTGGATACAATGGACTACCTTAATGGTGTGTGTGCCTATGTGTGTGTGTGTGTGTGTGTATGTGTGTGGCCTCCAGATTGCGGGCCTGACAAAAACTAGGGCAAAGCAATTGGCTAGGTACTGCTTTGTTTCAGCTGTCGTGGACAGCCTAGCTCTTTGTAGGAGGTGCTTTTGTACCCTTGAGTGCCATGCATACATGGACCTTTGAAATGTTTGGTTCCTTTTTTGTCAATTTGATTGGTGTATTCAAATAAATTATTTAAAATGTGCGTATGTGTGTGTGTGATATTTACCTCCCACAGTAGACGGTTTATCTCTGCAGAAATCGAGCAGTGTGCATATGACCCCAACACACAGACACATGCACAAACACACACACACACACACACCTCACATGGACCAACAGAACAGGAGAAGCCTGTCACTCCGATCAGCCACCAGTCAGTCTCTCCTCTTGCCTGCAAAGGGGTGAACTAAAGCGAGGCAGTTTCCTGTCAAAGAACATATGCCAACCCATCTCCTTCTCCCAGCCAGACTGGTGACATGATCTACTCTCGGGCCCTATGGCCAACATGACTCTCACTGGTCCTCTGCTCGTGGCTCTGGCCATGATCTGTGTATTTTAGGCCGATGACTGACGCTGTCACCACGCCTAGAGATGATGCGGTCCCATTGACAAACAGGATGTGATAGCTACACTCTACTATGGCTGTGTGTGTGTGTGTGTGTGTGTGTGTGTGTGTGTGTGTGTGTGTGTGTGTGTGTGTGTGTGTGTGTGTGTGTGTGTGTGTGTGTGTGTGTGTGTGTGTGTGTGTGTGTGTGTGTGTGTGTGTGTGTGTGTGTGTGTGTGTGTGTGTGTGTGTGTGTGTGTGTGTGTTCAAAGGGCATCAGACGAATGCGTTCACAGAGTGGATCCAAGAGGAAACAATGGAACCAAGCGGATGTTGGAGTCATGGACTGAAACCGTTGATTTGGATTTATGTTTTGTGATCAGTAAACAAAACTGGTTTTAACTGATTTTTCACACCTGAGTGTGGCTGTGGGGCCCGTTTGCCTCAGCTTAAACCCAATCTCAGTCATTTTGGGTGAAAGAGAAAAACTGATCTGTCCTTAGCTGCCCCATTTATTGCCTTTGTTTCAACGGCTGTCTATCCAGTGGTTTGTTGTCTATGTCTTTTGACAATCCACACTTCACAATCTGTACTTTTATTAACATTGTTATGGCAATATTCCTTGTATTATGTATGTGGTGTGGTGACGTTATCTACATTTTGTCTATAAATGAGCCATGTGTAATACAATTTGATGTGTTTCATCCTTTGCAGCTGAACTATTCTCCACCCTAACCTTGGTATTGTGCGCCATCTCCTGATAGAAATTGTACTTACACTATGACTGTGTTTAGCGGTTTAGTGTTGAACTGGGATGTGGACATGGAAGGTAGGGTTAGGGTTGAGGTTTGGGTTGAACTGGGAGATGGACATGGAAGGTAGGGTTAGGGTTGAGGCTAGGGTTGAACTGGGAGGTGGACATGGAAGGTAGGGTTAGGGTTGAGTCTAGGGTTGAACTGGGAGGTGGACATGGAAGGTAGGGTTAGGGTTGAGTCTAGGGTTGAACTGGGAGGTGGACATGGAAGGTAGGGTTAGGGTTGAGGCTAGGGTTGAACTGGGAGGTGGACATGGAAGGTAGGGTTAGGGTTGAGGCTAGGGTTGAACTGGGAGGTGGACATGGAAGGTAGGGTTAGGGTTGAGGTTAGGGTTGAACTGGGAGGTGGACATGGAAGGTAGGGTTAGGGTTGAGGCTAGGGTTAGGGTTGAACTGGGAGGTGGACATGGAAGGTAGGGTTAGGGTTGAGGTTAGGGTTGAACTGGGAGATGGACATGGAAGGTAGGGTTAGGGTTGAGGCTAGGGTTGAACTGGGAGGTGGACATGGAAGGTAGGTTTAGGGTTGAGGCTAGGGTTAGGGTTGAACTGGGAGGTGGACATGGAAGGTAGGGTTAGGGTTGAGGCTAGGGTTAGGGTTGAGGCTAGGGCTAGGGTTGAACTGGGAGGTGGACATGGAAGGTAGGGTTAGGGTTGAGGTTAGGGTTGAACTGGGAGATGGACATGGAAGTTAGGGTTAGGGTTGAGGCTAGGGTTGAACTGGGAGTTGGACATGGAAGGTAGGGTTAGGTTGAGGCTAGGATTGAACTGGGAGATGGACATGGAAGGTAGGGTTAGGGTTGAGGCTAGGGTTGAACTGGGAGGTGGACATGGAAGGTAGGGTTAGGGTTGAGGCTAGGGTTAGGGTTGAACTGGGAGGTGGACATGGAAGGTAGGGTTAGGATTGAGGCTAGGGTTGAACTGGGAGGTGGACATGAAGTTAGGGTTAGGGTTGAGGCTAGGGTTGAACTGGGAGGTGGACATGAAGTTAGGGCTAGGGTTGAACTGGGAGGTGGACATGAAGTTAGGGTTAGGGTTGAGGCTAGGGTTGAACTGGGAGGTGGACATGGAAGGTAGGGTTAGGGTTAGGGTTGAACTGGGAGGTGGACATGGAAGGTAGGGTTAGGGTTGAGGTTAGGGTTGAACTGGGAGGTGGACATGAAGTTAGGGTTAGGGTTGAGGCTAGGGTTAGGGTTGAACTGGGAGATGGACATGGAAGGTAGGGTTAGGGTTGAGGTTAGGGTTGAACTGGGAGGTGGACATGAAGTTAGGGTTAGGGTTGAGGCTAGGGTTGGGTTGAACTGGGAGGTGGACATGGAAGGTAGGGTTAGGGTTGAGGCTAGGGTTGAACTGGGAGGTGGACATGAAGTTAGGGTTAGGGTTGAGGCTAGGGTTGAACTGGGAGGTGGACATGAAGTTAGGGTTAGGGTTGAGGCTAGGGTTGAACTGGGAGGTGGACATGGAAGGTAGGGTTAGGGTTGAGGCTAGGGTTAGGGTTGAACTGGGAGGTGGACATGGAAGGTAGGGTTAGGGTTGAGGCTAGGGTTAGGGTTGAACTGGGAGGTGGACATGGAAGGTAGGGTTAGGGTTGAGGCTAGGGTTGAACTGGGAGGTGGACATGAAGTTAGGGTTAGGGTTGAGGCTAGGGTTGAACTGGGAGGTGGACATGAAGTTAGGGTTAGGGTTGAGGCTAGGGTTGAACTGGGAGGTGGACATGAAGTTAGGGTTAGGGTTGAGGCTAGGGTTGAACTGGGAGGTGGACATGGAAGGTAGGGTTAGGGTTAGGGTTGAACTGGGAGGTGGACATGGAAAGGTAGGGTTAGGTGGGGTTGAGGTTAGGGTTGAACTGGGAGGTGGACATGAAGTTAGGGTTAGGTTAGGGTTGAGGCTAGGGTTAGGGTTGAACTGGGAGATGGACATGGAAGGTAGGGTTAGGGTTGAGGTTAGGGTTGAACTGGGAGGTGGACATGAAGTTAGGGTTAGGGTTGAGGCTAGGGTTAGGGTTGAACTGGGAGGTGGACATGGAAGGTAGGGTTAGGGTTGAGGCTAGGGTTGAACTGGGAGGTGGACATGAAGTTAGGGTTAGGGTTGAGGCTAGGGTTGAACTGGGAGGTGGACATGAAGTTAGGGTTAGGGTTGAGGCTAGGGTTGAACTGGGAGGTGGACATGGAAGGTAGGGTTAGGGTTGAGGCTAGGGTTGAACTGGGAGGTGGACATGGAAGGTAGGGTTAGGGTTGAGGCTAGGGTTAGGGTTGAACTGGGAGGTGGACATGGAAGGTAGGGTTAGGGTTGAGGCTAGGGTTAGGGTTGAACTGGGAGGTGGACATGGAAGGTAGGGTTAGGGTTGAGGCTAGGGTTGAACTGGGAGGTGGACATGAAGTTAGGGTTAGGGTTGAGGCTAGGGTTGAACTGGGAGGTGGACATGAAGTTAGGGTTAGGGTTGAGGCTAGGGTTGAACTGGGAGGTGGACATGAAGTTAGGGTTAGGGTTGAGGCTAGGGTTGAACTGGGAGGTGGACATGGAAGGTAGGGTTAGGGTTAGGGTTGAACTGGGAGGTGGACATGGAAGGTAGGGTTAGGGTTGAGGTTAGGGTTGAACTGGGAGGTGGACATAGGGAAGTTAGGGTTACTGGGGTTGAGGCTAGGGTTAGGGTTGAACTGGGAGGTGGACATGGAAGGTAGGGTTAGGGTTGAGGCTAGGGTTGAACTGGGAGGTGGACATGAAGTTAGGGTTAGGGTTGAGGCTAGGGTTGAACTGGGAGGTGGACATGAAGTTAGGGTTAGGGTTGAGGCTAGGGTTGAACTGGGAGGTGGACATGGAAGGTAGGGTTAGGGTTGAGGCTAGGGTTAGGGTTGAACTGGGAGGTGGACATGGAAGGTAGGGTTAGGGTTGAGGCTAGGGTTAGGGTTGAACTGGGAGGTGGACATGGAAGGTAGGGTTAGGGTTGAGGCTAGGGTTGAACTGGGAGGTGGACATGAAGTTAGGGTTAGGGTTGAGGCTAGGGTTGAACTGGGAGGTGGACATGAAGTTAGGGTTAGGGTTGAGGCTAGGGTTGAACTGGGAGGTGGACATGAAGTTAGGGTTAGGGTTGAGGCTAGGGTTAGGGTTGAACTGGGAGGTGGACATGAAGTTAGGGTTAGGGTAGGTTTCAACTGTACACAAATTAAAACAGTTCCATATAGCTTAGTAGCTTAGACTCTTATGGGATAACACACTACTCTCTCTTGGATAAGGTCTAACTTATTTGTAGATTTTGATGAGTGCTTTGGGTTATTGTCTTGCTGGAATATCCACTTGCAGCCTCCTAGAATGGGAAACAAGGTTTTTGGATAAACTGTCCTAGTCCTGGGTAAAGCTAATTGTTCCGCTGATCTCAACAAGGGCCCCAGGACCAGTGGAAGCAAAATAACCCCATAACATCAAAGATCCACCACCATATTTTACAGTAGGTACAGTGCCTTGCTAAATGATTCATCCCCGTTGGCGTTTGCCTTTTTTGTTGCATTACAACCTGTAATTTAAATAGATTTTTATTTGGATTTCATGTGATGGACATACACAAAATAGTCCAAATTGGTGAAGTGAAATAAATCATGTAAAAACGGAAAAGTGGTGCGTGTTTATGTATTCACCTCTCTTTGCTATGAAGCCCCTAAATAAGATCTGGTGCAACCAATTACCTTCAGAAGTCACATAATTAGTTAAATAAAGTACACCTGTGTGCAATCTAATTGTCACATGATCTATCACATGATCTCAGTATATATACACCTGTTCTGAAAGGCCCCCAGAGTCTGCAACACCACAAAGCAAGCGGCACCATGAAGACCAAAGTTGCTCTCCAACCAGGTCAGGGACAAAGTTATGGAGAAGTACAAATCAGGGTTGGGTTATAAAAAAAAACATACGAAACTTTGAATAACCCACGGAGCACCATGAAATCCATTGTTAAAAAATGGAAAGAATAACAAAAAACCTGCCAAGAGAGGGATGGATAAACAACATTGTAGTTACGGTATTAACCTAAATGACAGAGTGAAAAAAAGAAGCCTATACAGACTAAAAAAGTAATACTGCAAAAAATGTGGCAAAGAAATACATTTTTGTCTTAATACAAAACCTTGTGTTTGGGGGAAATCCAACGAAACACATCACTGAATACCACTCTAAATATTTTGCATCGTGTTATTTGATTTAACCTTTATTTAACTAGGCAAGTCAGTTAAAAACATTATTCTTTACAATGATGCCTTCCCCTAACCCGGACACCACTGAGCCAATTGTGCGCCGTCCTATGGGACTCCCGATCACGGCCAGTTGTGATACAGCCTGGGATCGAACCAGGTTCTGTAGTGACGCCTCTAGCCTGAGATGAAGTGCCTTAGACTGCTTCTCCAGTCGGGAGCCCATTTTATGGGTATGCTTGTCATCGGCAAGGACTAGGGAGTTTTTTTTAGGATAAAATGAAAAGGAACAGAGCTAAGCACAAGTCCTTGAGGAAAACCAGGTTCAGACTGCTTCCAACAGACACATTCAGCAGGACAATAACCTCAAATCTATGACCAAATATACACTGGAGTTACTTACCAAGATGACATTGAATGTTCCTGAGTGGCCAAGATAGTTTTGACTTAAAATCGTCTTGAAAGTCTGTGGCAAGACTTGAAAATGGCTGTCTAGCTATGATCAAAAAACAACTTGACAGAGCTTGAGGAAATGTTAAAAGTATAATGGGAAAATATTGTACAATCCAGGTTTGCAAAGCACTTGGGAGACTTACCCAGAAAGACTCACAGCAATCATTGCCAAAGGTGATTGTAACATGCATTGACTCAGGGGGTTGAATACTTATCTAATCAAAACATAGACATTTTATTTTCCATTCATTTATTTTTGATTGTTTTGATTTTTTTACTTTGACATTACATAGTATTATGCGTAAATCATTTACATAGACTTACCAGGTGAGAGGTATGATCCCTTATTGATGTCAATTGTTATGTACACTTGAATTAGTGTAGATGAAGGGGACTAGACAAGTTAAAGATGGATTTTTAAGCCTTGAGACATGGATTATATGAGGGCCATTCAGAGGGTGAATGGGCAAAACAAAAGATTTAAGTGCCTTTGAACGGGGCATGGTAGTATATGCCAAGCACACCGGTTTTAGTGTCAAGAACTGCAACGCTGCTGAATTTCTCATGCTCAACAGTCTCCCGTGTGTATCAAGAATGGTCCACCACCCAAAGAACATCCAGCCAACTTGACAACTGTGGGAAGCACTGGAGTCAACAAGGGCCAGCATCCCTGTGGAACACTTTTGACACCTTTAAGAGTCCATACCCCGACAAATTGAAGCTGTACTGAGGGCAAAAGGGGGTGCGACTCAATTTAGGAAGGTGCTCCTAATGTATTATACACCTGGATTGTCCTCTCAAAAAATGAATGTCAAATTCCTTCCAGCTCGGTAACACTTTTTACTTTGTAATAAAACAGATCATTTAGAAATAATAATTGGTGTGAGGGCTTTACTAAGCACTGTTAAACAACTATTGTCATGTTACATAATCACAATCATGTGTCATAAACATATCACCTCAAAAGGCTGATGAAAGAGCCTCAATGATAACAAAATGACCAAAACCATGCCCATGTGAATATAGCAAGTTTTATTTGTACTAACAGGTATTGTGCCATATAAATACTTTGAAAGTACAACCCCGCCATCTAAAGTCCTAAAAGAATATCTGAGCACTTGCCATTAGCAAACACGGCTAGTCTTCATGAAGCATTCTGAGAAATACGTCCCTCTAAAGCACCAACCTTTTCTTATTTACAAAAGTCGGCCGTTTTATAATTGACTTCAAATCATAAATTATATATATATATTTTTACACACGACAATCGATCAAGGTGGATAACTATCATATAATAATCGATAAATAACAAAGAAATAACATCCGATTGGTACAGTTTAACATGTATGGCTTTCCTTCCTTGTGGGCAGCTAAAATAACTTGAAAACACTGCCGAAGCCATTTCTAAGACAGAGATACCCAGTGATTCAGCAAAACACCAAAATAAAACACTGCAAAAAACACGGAGAAGCCAGTCTTTCAACGTTGGGATATCAACTTGAGTGGACATACAGACTTAACGCAACAGAACATACATACTCCATCTAGGTGCTATTCAGAAGCTGTGATGTAGAGGTTAAAAAAAGGTGGTTAAACTATGACCTCCAGTGGGCGATCGAGATAAGACGAACAACCACCAACACAAACTATAACGTCTGACATTTTCACAACTGTATTGTTTGCATGTGAGGGCATTTTAATGTAGGCCTATAGGGAAGGTAGGACATGGGGAAATAATGAACAATGTTTTTTTGTTTTTAAAGTTGTTTAATAAGATTAGTACAGATTTTCTCAGGAGAACCCACATAGGGCCCCGTCCCCAAGTTTGGGAAACACTGTACTAACCTCTCTCTGCTTGCGTCCCCTGTTACTGGCCCAACAGTCTAACCTCGAGACTACCTGCCGAGGCTACCTGCCGAGGCTACCTGCCGACGTTTACGTGCATTTACCCTCCACCACATCCCAGGTCAGCAGAGTCTAGCATGCTTGCTGCTCATGTCAATATGGCTGGAGATGGCTGGTAAGTCACAAACAGCTGCCTCATTATTGTTGCTTAAAGATGGAATAATAAGTTGGGGAAACTGTCCGCCCCACAGCCTTTGTTATAGTTTTTCGTTTTTTGGGACGAAGCAGAGCCTGGGGAGCATCGCGCAATGATGTCCGAGGGAAAACGTGGTAATATCACAAACGGACGTGGCTGTTTCACCATTAAGGATTCCAGCTTTAAAAAGGTAGGTAGTAACGTTGCTGGTGTGAGCTGACCTGACCAATCCAAACCGTTTCCAAATACCACAGAAAAAAGTGCCAAAAGCTCAAATAAACAGATGACTAAAACACTCACACACATTCACAGTAAATACACATACCAATCTGATTACTTCACCCTTTTCTAACAATTCTCTGGAGGGCTACGACATGAAAGTTTCAGTCTTTGCTTCTTTTGTTTTCTCCGACATGGATTTAAAGGGTTTAAAGTTGACATAAAACTTCCTGGGGGATCCTGGTTTCATGCCCTTTAACAACTGATTTAGGATCAGTTATCTAACCCAACTGCACCATCTCTAGATCAGTATACTTTCACCACAGAAACATCTAAGTGGAGGCTGCTGAGGGGAGGACAGCTCATAATAATGACTGGAACGAAGCGAACAGACTGGCACCAAACACATGGAAATCATGTATTTGATGCATTTGATACCATTTTCACTTATACTGCTCCAGCCATTACATGAACCAGTCTGTCCCAATTAAGGTGCCACCAACCTCCTGTGATCTAAGCCGAGTGGGTGATGTAGCAGATGGTTCAGTAGCAGATGGTTCAGCGCATCGCTACTGCCTTCCTGAGAAGTTCTGTTGCTCTGGATGTGGAAATGCCTTAGCCGTTCTGGGTGCGACACATTGACGGTGCTTGTTGAGTTACAGTGCAGACGGTTGTGAGTTTACACTCCAGTTGAGGAAGAATTTCCACTCTGTCACGTCCGCATGTTATGGTAACTCCTTTTGTCCGGGTGGATTAGTTAGTTGTAAACAAAGAGTGCCCCTTGAGACAATTGGGCCCCGAAAGTGAAGAGCTCCTGTAGTCATGGCTTGGTTCCTGTGAGAGACTGCAGGCCTTTCATTTTGCAACAGTGCATTTTGGGAAGTGGAGTTTTCATGTCCCCTTCTTGGCTGTTGAAGTAGCGGAACAGCTGATCACCTGCAGAGGACAGAGACAAGGGGCAAAATGGAGTCAGATCACAGATCACACCAAGACACGTTTGTGTGTGCGCGCGTTGCTGCGTGTCAGTTGTCTTTCTCTGAGTGTATTTGTGTGTGTGCAAGTATAACTCCGACTGTGTGTTTCCGAATGTGCAAAAATGTCCGTTTGTGCAAGAGTGCGTGAGTTCATCTTTCGGTGTGTGTCAATGTGCCCTCACGTCTCACACGTTGCAAAGGCAACAGTAGAAGACGAAGTAAGTAAAGAGAACAGACAGGCAGGTAGAGAGTGTCCAGGAGGGCCTGCATGTGGTCATGATTGGCAGGATGTTGACATGCCATATGGAGACACACGACTGTTTACCCCGAGGGGGGCGTCAAGATGTTTTTGTTTTCCTGTCAGCTCCTCGTACCAAAGCCCGAGAAAGAGCCGTCTGACACAGACGCCCAAGTATCACTGCCTCGCTTTAGGTGTTTCAAACACTGATTTCTCTTTTGGATTCTCGGAGCTGGGAGCAGAAAGGAGTGGCGAGAGATTTTTTTTTTTTAAAGGTCTAAATTCCTTTAGTATTTTTGTTATTGACAAGATAGCGGGAATGCAAAGAGAGAAAAACACATGTAAAAGAAGAACAGACAGTAAGGAGACAGATTCTATAGCTGAAATCCAGATAGATAAATTGGGCCAGGGGACATATAGGTGGAACATTAGCACTCAACCAGACTCTGGCACAGGTGAGGAATTATAAAAAGGGGAGAAAGATCACAGCAAAACAAAACCCAAACAAAAAGTACCATACTTGTTTGGAGGCCTCTGTGGAGGAGTGGACTTCGTTTTCAAAATGTCCGTTGTACTGCAGTATCCCTGTAGAAACAAGAGACATAGCAACACTTTAGAATCCCAAGACCTTCACAACCAAAAAAACTGAACTTAATAATGCAACAGTCAGTTAAGGTACTGGTTCTATATTTCTAGGGCAATATTCACTTTGGATTTCAGGTTAATATTGCCTGGGAGTGACATGCAGGGGTGAAAGTGATGGATTTTCTGCTTGTTCTATTTTTTAGTCTCCTATTGAAATTGTGTTCAAATTATAATATACACCATTTAGCGGACACTTTTATCCAAAGCGACTTAGTCATGGGTGCATACACTTTACGTATGGGTGGTCCTGGGAATCAAACCCACTACCTTAGCATTGCAAGCACCATGCTCTACCAACTGAGCTACAGAGGATCAATGGTCACTGTGCTTGGTGGCCCGGTATCTTATTAGCATGCACACACACACACCAATTACATCCCCATAACTGACATCTGATTAATAATGTATAAAACATTTCACAGGTCAGTGTCACAAGCAAATGTGTTTGTTCAAAGTTGAAGGACTGCCATCCAAGGACAAAATCATATACAAGGGCAGACATGCAAACACACACACACACAACACACACACACACACACACACACACACACACACACACACACACACACACACACACACACACACACACACACACACACACACACACACACACACACACACACACTTCGTAAAGAAATGTAAATGACTTTTTTGATGGTTTTTCATCATTAGTGTACGTGTGCAAATCTGTACTCGCACCAGTCCAGTCAGCCTATGCTTTTGCACAAATCCAATTATTTGGAATGAGTAAAGACCAAATCAGAATGTTTATAAACAAAGCTGTCTGGTAGTTCAACACCACTCTCTTGCCTCTATTCTTCTAGGTTGATAGCTAGCTAGATAGTTTGCTTCATTTATGAAGGAAATGCTTGCTAGCTAGCTAGCTAGCTGACCTACATTGCAGCTGACATGTTAGTCACAGTTAGCGAGCCAGCTAGCTCTAATTGCAGTGTTTGATAGGAAGCTAACCTGTTCCATTCATGAAAATAGTGACAATTATCTCACACAGCAGGGATGTATTGTGCAAAAACAGTAGCTGGCTAGTTAGTTTGTGTTTTTCTTCCAGAATGTAATTGAACAGAATTAAGACATATCGTGATAGCGTGGAAAGAATAGGAGTCCTTGTCAAGGGGCTGTGGGTCAGATTTGAATCCGCGCAGACACAGGTATACATGTGTGCTAGAAGTGGCGACTCCAACCGCTAAGCCACCTAAGCCTCAAAGTACAGGGCTAATTAGTACATCTGATGTGCCATTAATCTGGGGGGTGGAGCTTCCTTCAGGGCAGTGGATGGCAACTTTCGTACCAAATCGTTGTGGTGTACCTCCCGACAGCCCTGACCCACCCCCTGGCTGCCTGGGAAGTAGCGCATAAATTACTGCAAATTAAATTGCCGGGCCTCTGATGTGCCCTTGGCCAGCGCTCCTGTGTCACATGTCAGGTGTACTCCTCTCGCACTTTCTCTCTCTATGTCTGTATATCTCTCTCACTGGGTCACTCTTTCACTGCCTGTTTCTCCCTCTCTTTCCTCTGTCTCTCTCTCCTTCCCTGTACTTGCTTGCTGAGCTTTCCCCCCACTGTCACTCCAATTGTGTCAGGTCTCTCTGATGTCCTGGCCATGGAATTTACTCTGTGTGTGTGTGGACTTGCCACCTCTATCATTCTCATTCACTCAGACACACACACACACACACAGCCCATCTGTGTCACTGTGATCCATGCATGCACATACTGACACACACACACACACACACACACACACACACACACACACACACACACACACACACACACACACACACACACACACACACACACACACACACACACACACACACACACACACACACACACACACACACACACACACCAACCCAGGACCTACACACAGGTCAACACTAGACAGAGACCTATTCCTTGACTGGTACTATCACCGGCAGAAACATGTCCTTCTGTCGGCCTTGGTAAACATGTTTCCCAAAGCTATTAGCATTCATGCCAAAACACTCACAGAAAAAGAGAAGGTGGAGGACAAATATATATATATATAAATATTTTTAAAGGTCACGTTATTAAATGTGACTCAAAGGGCTAAAGAGGATGATGATGATATCTACGACGACAAGCTGCAGAGTTAGAGTTGCTACTCTCAAAATGACCTTAGTGTACAGTGTAAAGGACATGGTCAGTTTTGTGCATGTCTGTCTATCTTTCTCTCCCTCTCGGTGTGTCTGTATACATGCTGAATTATGTATGGCTGTGGTGAAAATTATAAAACCATTTTCACTGCCAATTAATGGACTACATTACGCAACACTCAATCCCTCCTTACCTTGTGGGTCAAGCCTGGGATCTACAAAGCCCCAGTGCTGGTAGAGAGCTGCCAGCTCGTGGGTGCTGTAGTTCTTCAACCGACCCAGGATGCCCATGTCCATCGGGGTGTCTCTGCTGTTCCCAGCAGTCGACTCCCTCTTCCCGTGGCCGAGGAGGGTGGTGGGTGCCAGGTACCCGCTGCTGCCCTGCGCCCCAAACATGTTTGTGACTGACCAAAGGTCTTGACCTTTCAGGGCTGCAGGTGGATCCCGTGGACGGCTGTGGGGGTGTGGGTGGGGCTGGAGGTGAGTTCTGTCTGGGGTAAGATGGGACGCGTGGTCGGCCCAGCCATGGTTCCTGGCCAGAATAAAGCCGAGGCCCTCTTGCGGAAGCAGGCTTCCCTCGGCAGCCGCCCGATAATGTCCGGTTTTGGGGCTGCTGGTCGACTGCTGGGAGAAGCCTTGAATGATGGTTGAGGCGGTGGTGGTAGCGGCAGGAGCTTTGGGGTTGGCTTTCGTTTTAGATCGGACGCTCTTATTTGCCACCTCCTCCATATGGGTTGGGCGGCTCAACTTCTTTTTTTGAGGTAGGAGTGACTTCCCACCACCAGGGGGAGACCTTGTATGTGACACTGACACCATGGCCTGGCTGGTGTTGGGCTGGGAAGTAGTAGTTGTACTGCTTGTGTGGGTCTTTGGCCTCTTGGTGCCTCCACCTGAAGGTTGTGGGGCGGTGGAACCCGGGGCTTGTGTGCGCTGGGCCCGGGGGACTGAGAGTGCCGGGCAGTCTTTGCCCTCCAGAAAGGGCGGGGGCCCCGTGCGCCGTCCAGCAGCCTTGGGGCCCTTGAAGCCGGTGACGCAGGGGGCCCACTTGGGGGCCAGGGAGCTGCCACTATCCACCCTGTGGGCCACACGCTGGTGGATCCACAGCACCTCCAGGTAATGGGTTGCGTGGGAGCAGAACGGACACCGGTGTCTGACCAGCTTACCCTCAGACACTGCTGCCACAGGATTGACACCGCCATCCTCCTCCTGGCCATCGGGCGGGGCAGACAGGTTGAGGAGACTGGCGTAGATGATGGCATCCTGGGAGGATTGCCCTTTGACTTTTAGGCTCCTCGACTTCTCCGACTGGCAGCTTGATGCCGCCCTCTCCTGGCCAGGAGGACAGACGTAGGGATTTGTGTAGGGCTGGCTGAGCAGCGTGCTCTTCAGCCGGAGATATTCCACATAACCTGAGGCCTTGGGAGCGCCGTGGCTTGGTTCTTCCATAATAGCTCCCAGTATGTGATGATGTGCATCCCTGACGTCCTTGTGCTGCTTGTGCATGTGGGACGTGAAGGAAGAGGGGTCACTGGTGTGGAAGTCACAGTGCTCGCAGAGGTATGGCTTGGCATCTGTGGATTGCAGAGTACAGTTAGACTAAGCTCATATTGAAAAACAGTCATTTTAAGAAAATGAGCTTCAGCAAAGTATGAAGATTTAATAAGTGCTAACATGATATAACAAACATGTGGATGAGAAAGGAGTTCATTGTCATGCTACTCTCCATAGGTCATTTACCTATATGAATGGTACAGAAAGGGTTATTCCCCATTCAGCAAAGTACCAGATGTAAAGGCCTTTCATATTTCTTTATGTAGGTTGAAGGGTGTAATGGGAAATCTATGCCACACGATGGTGCCATAACACCAATTAATTTGCAGTGGCAACCTAAAGGCAAGTGCTAAAACACACATTTTACCTGTATGAGTACTGCTCCATGGCAACTGAAGGCCAGTTTTTAACTGGGAAACTGAACTGAAAGTGCTACCAAATTCATAATTATATCTATCACTTTTGCTTGTCAATGTCATGAGTGCAATTTCAAACATTAAAAGCCTATTACAAACTTCTGAGTTGCTCGATATGGGCATATTTACCATGCACTTCCGGTTCTTGGTTAATACTGTTATCAAGAGGACTCTGAAGGGAACCATTTATTATCCTGTCACAGAGTTTAACAGTCAAAGCAGCGTCACTTTTCAGACTGTCTTGTCTCCAATAATCAGTTGCTGTACATGAATACAGACAATTCAACCATAACACAAGAACAGGTCCCTGTTTGACATACTGCTCAATCTGCAGTCTACTATGCTAAGTATGCTACATACCTCAGCAGCGAGGGAGAGAAATGTGCCCACGTACACAGAGGCGTTTAGTTATGCTAAGATGTGTGAATTGATGAATCAACACATGAGGTGAGTTCTCCCTTTTACCACGTGAAAATAGATTGACCATAACTCAGGACTGAGTAGCAATAGAAACCAAAACAAACATGACTGAATCACACTGAAAACTGTGATATGCATCAAAGACTATAGTATGGGAATGGAATTTGGTATGGTAATGTCTGAAATTTGGGGGGGGGGGTCATTGTTATTGCTGTAGTAGTAAACAAAATGTTCCCTTTTCAATCAGGATTTTAAGTGTGAATACGACCAAGATGCCCTTTGTCATGTCATTTAAATAAAAATAAAAAATTGTTGCTAATCTAGGCATTTTTTTTGTCTTACCTTCATAGGTTGGGTCCTTGATACTATTCCTCTTTATGGAAGAGGAAGATAGAGAATCTTCTTGTCTTGGTGTGCTGGGCTGCTGACTGGCAGAGTTTGATTTAGTGGCTGGCTTGATGGACTGATGGCCATATTTCACCTTCTTTTTCTGCAATATCCCAAACGTCTCTGGTCTGAGCCCATTCCACAAGGTGCGGCTAATTCTACTGTCACCCTGCTGGTGGGAGATTCCACCGCTGCCACCATTAATGACAACATCCTGGGCCCCTTTCTTCTTCTTTCTTTGGGAGGAGTCCAGCTGCCTCTTCCGCTTCTCCTGTTTCAGAGGCACATACTCGCCCTTCTCCTGGGCAAACGCCACCTCGGCATCCACCAGCCTCTCCTCCCAGCCTAGGCTTTTATCTGTCACCTCTACCACACATCCTCTGGTGACCAACTGCCAGGCCTGGTAACTGCATACCGGGTCCAGCTCGGGGATCCGTCTTCCAAGATTCCCCTCTACAGCTGCCTCTCCAGCCCCGGCTGCCCTGAGGTTAAGGCATGCCAGGAAGCGCCTCTTGGCGGCGGGTGACGACGAGCTGTTGCCGGGGTCTTGCTGTGGCGGCTTGCTGGGGGTGTGGCTCTGCTTGTGGACCCTCTCGTGCAGCCGGAGGGTCTTGCGGTTGTAGAAGAAGTTGCCGCAGCCAGCACACAGCTCGTAGAGACAGTCCTCGTTCACCAGGGACGCCGGATCCCGGGTGACCCCGTTGAGGGTGGTCTGGGACTCACTGCTGTCGCCACTCCCACCCCGCAGCTGGCTCTTGGCCCGATGAATCCGCATGTGGCTCTGGAGAAACCAGGCCTGGCGGAAGCGCCGGCCGCAAATGCGGCAACCGTGGTCCAGGGAGCCTCGATGCTTCTTCATGTGGGCCTTGAGGAGCAGGGCCTGGGGGAAGACCTGGCTGCAAGAGCCACAGGGAAAGGAACCCGCACCGTCCCCATTGTCCACCCAGAAGGTCCCTCCCGGAAGTGGGTCGCCCTCAGTCATGGTTTGCGGCTCGTCCTCCTTGCCGTCATCCTGGACGACTCCTTCTTCGCCTTTCTTCTTGGAGCTTTTAGTCTTGCCATTGACTTTGTGCTTCTTGGCCGAGGTGCCATTGGCGAGGTTGTCGGCGGGACTATCCAGTTTCTTAGGGTCCCCCTGTGTTTGTCCTTGCTCCCCAACCCCCTCCTCACAGTCCAACTTGCCCAGGCTCCGGTTGAGCAGGCCCAGCTTGTGGCTGCGGATGTGGGCTTTCAGGCTGCCCTTCAGAGCAGCCCGGTGTTCACAGTAGGGACACTTGTAGGGCTTCTCTCCAGTGTGCCTGCGCATGTGCTGGGACAGCGAGCTCAGGAGAGGGAAGCCCCGTCCACAGATGCCACAGGTGTGGCCAGAGACCGTCGCATCGTACTCCTCCTGGTCACTCTTGACAGCGTCGGCCTTGCATTGGTCCGCCTGCTCCTGCTTCGGCTCCACCTCCATTTCCGGCCCCAGGGCTGTGGTAGCTCAAGTATCCCTGACGAAGAGAACTAACCCGTGCGTTCCAAAGTCATAAGGTTCTCATAGTGATTGCGATGGGGGACGTTTGTAGATATTGCTTTACTTCTGTTGTTGGAGGGATTTTCTTTAACCGACATTAAGACTGGAGAGATGATCATTGAAAAACACCTGAAAACACAAGAAAAAACGATTAGAAAACATTTAGAATCTAATTATGGGTTATATGATAATCACACAACCAATGCAGTAACTGACATCTGGTAGGCTATATTTTCAACCCAGAGACAGACAGAGACAGAAAGAACGCAGTTGGCACAGTCACCAGGAGGTCAAATAGAGAGGAAATGCTATCATGCCACAGTCATCAACAACAAAGCAACTTTGTCTAAATGTCACGGCTGTCGAAAGAAGTAGGCCAAAGTGCAGCGTTGTGAGCGTACATTTTACTTTTATTTTAGTAAATTTCGCCAACAAAACAACAGACGAAAAACAACCGTGAAGCTTACAGGGCTATAGTGCCACTGACAACTTCCCACAATGACAAAAGGGGAAAAGGCTGCCTAAGTATGATTCCCAATCAGAGACGACGATAGACAGGTGTCCCTGATTGAGAACCATACCCGGCCAAAACATAGAAATACAAAAACACAGAACATATAATGCCCACCCCAAATCACACCCTGACCAAACCAAATAGAGACATAAAAAGGCTCTCTAAGCTCAGGGCGTGACACTAAAGGACTAGCCTCTTTAGAATGATAGTTGCTAATAAATAAAAATGACACATCCCGTTCCCTGGTATGCTCAGTGAATAAAATAATTTTTACCACACCCTAACAACAGTTTGCAATCATATGAAAGAGCTTCTCCCACTGGGCCCCAGTGCAACGTGTTTAAGTATAAGCATTATTACTAAAAAAAACTACTTTCTACATAGTCCGTTTCTCACTGTGTATATGTACGTCTGTGCATATTTCAGTTTTATAAATGTAACAGTGTGTGTAAGAAAGAGGAGAGGGAGAGAATTTGCATGACACTGATTTTGGAATGGCTATTGTCACGAACAGAATGATTGACGGTTGTCCTTAAAGGAAGCTTGTACTGAAAGTGTGTGTGTGTGTGCGTGTGTGTGTGTGCGCTCCTGTCCTCTGTTCCCCATGCCTTAATTGAGTGTGTTTAGTGAAGCATGAAGAGGTGCATTCAGTCCTGACAAGTCAGGATGAGGCCTCAGGGCCAGTCCATTCCAAACCCCATCAATACGCCATTATCAACAAACTACATTTATTTCTCTCCATCTCATACACACACACACACACACACACACACACACACACAGTCATACTCACTCACACATGCAGACTGAAACTCACACACACATACACACTCACTCACACAATCCCAATACTGTCAGTGGATGCCAAGGTCACATTGAGAGTGGTCGTAATATGAAGGGAAATGACTGAATGTGCCATCATCAACAAACAGTAGTTAACCTCACTCCTAGAAGACACACTGAGAGGAAAGCAAAGGCAAAGAAATGATGAAAAGGGGCAGGTGGCGTCAGTATAATCACGAGAACATCTGATAAATCTGTTTTCGTAATCAACCTCCAGCACACTAGATCACCTAAAGTCAAATAAAACAAAATGTGTTCCTATGTCAAAGATCTTCAGAAAAATCATTATTCATGTCTAAGATAAGCATTTATCTCTGCGAAGGGGCATCGGTTCCAAGTTGCTTTTTATTTCTGTGGATGATATACACACATCCATTACAGCCAAGTAAGTGGCAGTCGTTTCCAGACCACAGCAGAAGATGTTGGTTTCCTTCTCGAAAACTACAACAGGGAGAAAAGTGCCCAGGCTCTCTTAAAGCCAACGCAGGCCAGGCAGCCTGCGGGAAAGAAACACCATTGTGTCAGCTGCACCAGAACTGTCACATTTCCTCACGTCTCGCCCTCCACCTATCACCAGGGGGTCCTTGGGGTCCTACGGTGGCCATTGTTGGACAATGGGCCCAGCGCCCTACACTTCAGCGCCCTGCAAAAGATGTCTGGGGGTGGGGGGGCAGTGGAGTTGGGGGGGACGATGACAAAAGAGACCTATCTATTCTCAGCCGTGTGTGTGTGTGTGCGCATGTATGTGTGTGTGCCAGTGTGCGTGCCTGCATGCGTTCATGTGTGTGTCTCAGCATGTGTGTGTGTGTGTGCCCGCCACTTTGGGCTTTTCGCTGTGCGCGCTCTACCGGGCGAAATAGAGAAGAAACTGGCATGGGCTCCAGAATGGGAGTTGAGTTAGACGAGTGTGGCGGCAGGTGTTGAGGGCAGACGCTGACGGATTAGCACACGGACCGAGTGGCACAGTGTCTCTGGGTGGGGGGGACAGGGAGGGGGGTGGTTAGTGGTAATTAAAAGGTTAAGGTGAAGGCCGGGTGATGAGGGGTTAACACAATAGGGGGATGGTGGGATGATGTCAGAGCGAAAGGAGGCAACAGATGGTAGTGGAGGCCATCAGTCCTGTGTGTGTGTGTGTGTGTGTGTGTGTGTGTGTGTGTGTGTGTGTGTGTGTGTGTGTGTGTGTGTGTGTGTGTGTGTGTGTGTGTGTGTGTGTGTGTGTGTGTGTGTGTGTGTGTGTGTGTGTGTGTGTGTGTGTGTGTGTGTGTGTGTGTGTGTGTTCTTCTACCCTTGTGGAGACCTAAAATCCCCAAAGGTCCACACAAGTATAGTAAAACAAGAAGCATTCTCCCTCGTCCCCATGAGGACAAATGCTATTTTAGGCTTAGGGTTTAGGGTTAGGTTTACTATTACAGTTAGAATTATGGTTAGGGTAAGGGGTTAGGTGTACTATTATGGTTAGAATTATGGGTAGGGTAAGGGGTTAGGTTTACTATTACGGTTAGAATTATGGTTAGGGTAAGGGGTTAGGTTTACTATTACGGTTAGAATTATGGTTAGGGGGGTTAGGTTTACTATTATGGTTAGAATTATGGTTAGGGTTAGGGGTTAGGTTTACTATTAAGGTTAGAATTATGGTTAGGGTAAGGGGTTAGGTTTACTATTACGGTTAGAATTATGGTTAGGGGTTAGGTTTAGGGTTAGGTGTTAGAGTTAAAATAGGGAAGGGGTTTTGAATGGTTAAATTATGGTTAGGGTAAGGGGTTAGGATATTAAGTTAGAATTAACAGGGGTTAGGTTTACTATTAGTTAGAATTATGGTTGCGTAAGGGGTTAGGTTTATATTACGGTTAGAATTATTTCCAACTAGTGTACTATTACGGTTAGAATTATGGTTAGGGTAAGGGGTTAGGTGTACTATTATGGTTAAAATACATAGGGGTTAGGCAACATGGTTGAGGGGTTAGGCCGGTTAGAATTATGGTTTCATCTATTTTAGAAACTGGTTCAAATTCAATTCAGCATAGTTGTTTACTATTCCCATTATGGTTTTGGACCAGTTAGAATTATGGTTGAGAACTAAGTTATTAAAAGGGTTAGGTGTTAGAGAAAATAAGATTTTGAATGGACATTCTAGACATACTTAGAAATTTAAACATCTCCACCAAAGGTCTTGGGTCTTAAAAATAATAGCAACATTGACTAGCCTATATGCTTAATCTTTTTTGAAACTCTCAAATTCAATTCAGCATAGTGCTCCCATCATTTTGGACCAATGAGAACAAGCTACAAAAATGTAAGACAGACATCTAGACATACTTAGAAACTAAACAACTCCACCAAACCTTCCTGAATAGAACACACACACACACAAACACACACTCAAAACACACACACACACACACACACACCAACACACACTCAAACACCCAAACACACACACACACACCCACAAACACACACACTCCAACACCCACAAACACACACACACACTCAAACACCCACAAACACACACTCAAACACCCACAAACACACACAAACACACACTCAAACACCCACAAACACACACTCAAACACACACAAACACACACACAAACACCCACAAACACTCCAACACCCACAAACACCCACACACAAAACAAAAAGATGCTTTCTTTGAGGGGGTTTAAACACATGCTGTGTCATTTAGTGGAGCGAGAAGGCTTCTGACAGAGTGTGTTGTGTATTCTGACCTCTCTGACATCTGGCTGTTTCTTTATTAGTCACTGTTCGTATGAATCTCTGTGTTCTTCGAAAGCCAAAACTAAACAGAAATGGGCCTAATAGAGAAGACCGTGATCTTGAATGATCATTGATTTGTGCAATAGACAGCATGCCAATAGAAACTAAGTGCAAAAATGTACAATCTGCAGTATTTACAATTCAAAACAAATTGTAAGTGTGCCTCTAAAGATATTTTAACTCTGTGTCGAACCATTCAAAGAGGTAAGCTCTATTGAAGATGAGAGGGGCAGTGTTCCCTCGATTGGTCTCCATGAAGGAACTTATAGGCTGGGTGTTTCCAACACTGTCCCTGGAGAGCTGCCATCCTGTAGGTTTTCACTCCAACCCTAATCTAGCACACCAGATTCTAATAAATAGCTGGTTGAAAAGCTGAATCAGGTTATTTACAACTGGGGTTGGAGCAAAAACCATCAGCAGGGTAGTTCTCCAGCAACAGAGTCGGAGATCCCTGATATAGGCTATAGTTTAGCTAGTTAACACATTCAATGAAAACAGAGCTGATATCACATTCAATTTAAAAAAAACTGGAAGTGTGATGCTTTAGACACACACACACACACACACACACACACACACACACACACACACACACACACACACACACACACACACACACACACACACACACACACACACACACACACACACACACACAGGAACAAAAAAAACAGGATAAACCGATGGAGGATACACACACAGGCGCAGAATGCCAAACATGTTGCTCTGGGCTGAATTTGTTCTTTACAGACCCTCTCTCCCTCTCCCTTTTCTCCCCCTCTTTTCTTTGACAGATGAATAGCCATGTCCAGTCAGCTGTACTCACGTCCAAACCAGCTCAGCACAAACTCCCCATGGCCAGGGCTCTGCTGCTGAGCTAAGAGCCTGTGTGTGTATGTATATGTGTGTGTGTCTGTATACACGTGTGTGTGTGTGTGGTGAGTGAGAGAAAGAGAGCGACAGTAAGTGAATACATGTATGTGTGTGGCTGTGTGCACGCACCAGTACACCCATGTCTGAGTACGTGAGTACGTGCTGAAGTCATCCACATACGTTCTCTCAACCAACCGCAAACTGTGCCAACAACACAGCCACTAGTGCTAGCATGTGACCGTCCCTATGCTAATGTTATGCTATACAGTGCGCTTCTGTCAGTGTTCCAAATGAGTGTTTTGCCCAATCCCAAATCAACCTCTAGCCCCCTACGCCTATCCAATCCTTACAGATCTAGGACGGAGTAGGGCAGAAACTCTGCCCTACTCCGTCCTAGATCTGTAAGGATTGGATAGGCGTACACAATGAGGTGAACATTCCTGTGAGTTTATCAAAAGGCAAGGGGCAGTTATTATGGTATTGCTTACACCTATCTAATTGTTTCATTTCATAGAGGGTAGGGGTCCATTTGGGATTGGGTGAATGTATCCCAGTGTTATAATTGTTTTATTTGACCTTCATTTAACTAGGCAAGTCAGTTAAGAAAAAAAAATATTTTTATTTTTTATTATTTCACCTTTTATTTAACCAGGTAGGCTAGTTGAGAACAAGTTCTCACTTACAACTGCGACCTGGACAAGATAAAGCAAAGCAGTGCGACAATAAAACAACAACACAGAGTTACACGTCGGATAAACAAAAGTACAGTCAATAACACAACAGAAAAATCTATATACAGTGTGTGCAAATGGAGTAAGGAGGTAAGGCAATAAATAGGCCAATAGTAGCGAAGTATTTACAATTTAGCAAATGAACACTGGAGTGATAGACGTGCAGATAATGACGTGCAAGTAGAAAAGAGCAACAAAAAAAGTCAATATAAACAATATGGGGATGAGGTAGGTAGTCGGATGGGCTATTTACAGATGGGCAATGTACAGATGGGCTATGTACAGATGGGCTATGTACAGATGGGCTATGTACAGATGGGCTATGTACAGATGGGCTATGTACAGATGGGCTATTTACAGATGGGCTATTTACAGATGGGCTATTTACAGATGGGCTATTTACAGATGGGCTATTTATAGATGGGCTATTTACAGATTGGCTATGTACAGCTGCAGCGATCGGTCAGCTGCTCTGACAGCTGATGCTTAAAGTGAGTGAGGGACATATAAGTCTACCCCGGTCAAACCTGGACGACGCCGGGCCAATTGTGCACCGCCCTGTGGGACTCCCAATCATGGCCGGATGTGATGCAGCCTGGATTCAAACCAGGGACTACACACTAAGATGCAGTGTCTTAGACCGCTGCGCCCCTCGGGAGCCCAAGGTTTCACCCTGATTGTTTTGTAGGTGGAAGGTATAAAATAGCAGACAAAACAGGAGACAATACCACTTAAAATACAAGAGAGAGGGTAGTAAATTAAGCAACAGAGATAGGCTGGGGGATGCCTCCACTTTGATAACAAAGGGACCCTCTTCGGTCCTAAAGTGTCCCTATTTTGTCTATAGAAGCGACGAGGGTGACAGCCGTCTGTTGCGGTTAGGTCACAGTGTAGAGGCCGTTTAAATGAGGCTTTGTTTTCCAGGCCGTACTGCAGCTCGAGCATCCGCCACACTGACTAATCCACATACCGGAGGCCCACTATGTGAAGACGTGTCAGAAACACTGTGTTATAGATGTATACAAAACACAGACTCACTGTGTGTAGGAGTGCAAGAAGCACAGACTCACCGTGTGTAGGCGTGCAAGAAGCACAGACTCACCGTGTGTAGGCGTGCAAGAAGCACAGACTCACCGTGTGTAGGCGTGCAAGAAGCACAGACTCACTGTGTGTAGGAGTGCAAGAAGCACAGACTCACCGTGTGTAGGCGTGCAAGAAGCACAGACTCACCGTGTGTAGGCGTGCAAGAAGCACAGACTCACCGTGTGTAGGTGTGCAAGAAGCACAGACTCACTGTGTGTAGGCGTGCAAGAAACACAGACTCACCGTGTGTAGGCATGCAAGAAACACAGACTCACTGTGTGTAGGCGTGCAAGAAACACAGACTCACCGTGTGTAGGCGTGCAAGAAACACAGACTCACTGTGTGTAGGCATGCAAGAAACACGCACACACTGTGTTTATAGGCGTGCAAGAAACACAGACTCACTGTGTGTAGGCATGCAAGAAACACAAGACTCACAGTGTGTAGGCGTGCAAGAAACACAGACCCACTGTCTGTAGAAACATGTCCGAAACACATGTATGAAACACTGTTTATAGATGTGTCAGAACAGTGTGTAGATATGTTACACGCATTGTCTAAAATGCTGCTTAATGACATGCATAAACACTGTCATGGATAGATGCAGTACGTATTGGATACAGGTGTGTCAGAAAACACTGTAGATGTGTCTCAAACACCGTGTATACGGGTCAGAAAACACTGTAGATGTCTCAAACACCGTGTATACGGGTCAGAAAACACTGTAGATGTGTCTCAAACACTGTGTATACGGGTCAGAAAACACTGTAGATGTGTCTCAAACACCGTGTATACGGGTCAGAAAACACTGTAGATGTGTCTCAAACACCGTGTATACGGGTCAGAAAACACTGTAGATGTGTCTCAAACACCGTGTATACGGGTCAGAAAACACTGTAGATGTGTCTCAAACACCGTGTATACGGGTCAGAAAACACTGTAGATGTGTCTCAAACACCGTGTATACGGGTCAGAAAACACTGTAGATGTCTCAAACACCGTGTATACGGGTCAGAAAACACTGTAGATGTGTCTCAAACACCGTGTATACGGGTCAGAAAACACTGTAGATGTGTCTCAAACACCGTGTATACGGGTCAGAAAACACTGTAGATGTGTCTCAAACACCGTGTATACGGGTCAGAAAAACATGGTACATTTGTACGAAAAACAGTGCAGTTGTGTAAGAAACGCTGTATATAGATGTGTTACATAAATTCACTTTGTATGGGTGTGTTCCACACAATGGGAGTGTTAGAAATACTGTTTATAGATGTCAATCAGCAAAACAGACATATGAGGAAGGATGTCTGGTCACCATTCCCATAACACCACTCTCCCAAATCCACAAAATAAAGATCTAGTAATATATCCCACAAAAAAAGCAAAAAGGTGATTGTTAAAATAAGAGTAAGACATAGGATGAAGTCTCATTGTTCATGCTTTGTTTAAGCATTATGTTATGGCATAAGAGGTGCCAAATGTGCACTCATGCAAACACACAGCATGTCTGGCCCTTAAGGCTTCCGGCAGCTGGTGTGGTTATGCTGCTGCTGCCGCTGTGTGTGTGTGTGTGTGTGTGTGTGTGTGTGTGTGTGTGTGTGTGTGTGTGTGTGTGTGTGTGTGTGTGTGTGTGTGTGTGTGTGTGTGTGTGTGTGTGTGTGTGTGTGTGTGTGTGTGTGTGTGTGTGTGTGTGTGTGTGTGTGTGTGTGTGTGTGTGTGTGTGTGTGTGTGTGTGTGCGTGCGTGCGTGCGTGTGTGCGCGCATTTTGGAGGGAAAGACAGCAAACACACATCACACTCCCATCGCCCTCCTTGTTCAACTCTCCCTCCCTGTTACACAACAAATACACAGGGACTTGATAGCATGTGATGAGCTGCTCAATGAGCTGCCTTTTAACATTCCAGGCCTGCTACACCTCTGCAATGTGCTGGAGATAAGCCAGGGAGGTATCTTGAGCACGGAAGTTGAAGGAATGAAGAAAACACCTGCAAAACGCACATTTCTTTTTTTTTTTTACTAGGCAAGCCAGTTAAGAACACATTTTTATTTACAATGACAACCTACTGAAAGGCAAAAGGCCTCCTGTGGAGACGGGGATTTAAATGTTTAATATAGGACAAAACACCCATCATGACAAGAGAGACACCACAACACTACAGAAAGAGAGACCTAAGACAACAACATAGCATGGCAGCAACATGGTAGCAACACAGCATGGCACAAACATTTTATTTATTGTACTCGGTCAGTTGACTGAGAACACATTCTCATTTACAGCAACAACCTAGGGAATAGTTACAGGGGAGAGGGATGAATGAGACAACTGTAAACTGGGGCTGATTAGGTGCCTGCGATGGTATGAGGGACAGATTTGGAATTTAGCCAGGACACCAGGGTTAACACCCCTACTCTTACAGTAAGTGCCATGGGATCTTTTGTGTCCACAGAGAGTCAGGACACCTGTTTAAAACCCCTTCCAAATGACAGCACCCTACAGAGGGCAGTATCCCCAATTAATACCTTGGGGTATTGGGATATATTTTTTAGACCAGAGGAAAGGGTGCCTCCTACTGGCCACCCAACACCACTTCAAGTAGCATCTGGTCTCCCATCCAGGACTAAACCTGCTTAGCTTCAAAAGCAAGCCAGCAGTAGAATGCAGGGTGGTATTCTGCTGGCAAGCAACAGCACAAAGGCAAGAAGATAGAGGCAACAACACATCACACGAAGCAGCCACAAGTGTCAGTAAGAGTGTCCATCATTGAATCTTTGAATGACGAAATGGAGATAAAACCGTCCAGTTTGAGTGTTTTTTGCAGCTCGTTCCTGTCACTAGCTGCAGCGAACTGAAAAGAGGAGCGACACAGGAATGTGTGTGCTCTGGGGATCTTTAACAGAATGTGCCTGGCAGAACGGGTGCTGTATGTGGAGGACGAGGGCTGCAGTAGGTATCTCAGATAGGGGGAGTGAGGCCTAGGAGGGTTTTATAAATAAGCATCCACCAGTCGTGCCTTTTACTGAGGAGTGGCTTCCGTCTGGCCACTCTACCATAAAGGCCTGATTGTTGGAGTGCTGCAGAGATGGTTGTCCTTCTGGAATGTTCTCCCATCTCCACAGAGGAACTCTATAGCTCTGTCAGAGTGACCATCGGCTTCTTGGTCACCTCCCTGACCAAGACCCTTCTCTCTCGATTGCTCAGTTTAGCCGGGCGGCCAGCTCTAGGAAGAGCCATGGTGGTTACAAACGTCTTCCATTTAAGAATTATGGAGGCCCTGTGTTCTTGGGAACCTTCAATGCTGCAGACATTTTTTGGTACCCTTCCCCAGATCGGTGCCTCGACACAATCCTGTCTCAGAGTTCTACAGACAATTCCTTCAACCCCATGGCTTGGTTTTTGCTTTGACATGTGCTGTCAACTGTGGTACCATATATAGACAGGTGTGTGCCTTTCCAAATCATGTCCAATCAATTGAATTTACCACAGGTGGATTACATTCAAATTGTAGAAACGTCTCAACATTCCATAGCAATGGAAACATCATGCACCTGAGCTCAATTTCAAGTCTCATAGCAAAGAGTCTGAATACTTACAGTGAGGGAAAAAGGTATTCGATCCCTTGCTGATATTGTACGTTTGCCAACTGACAAAGAAAGGATCAGTCTACAATTTTAATGGTAGGTTTATTTGAACAGTAAGAGACAGAATAACAACAAAAAAATCCAGAAAAACACATGTCAGAAATGTTATACAATTATTTGCATTTTAATGAGTGAAATAAGTATTTGACCCCTCTGCAAAACATGACTTAGTACTTGGTGGCAAAACCCTTGTTGGCACTCACAGAGGTCAGAGGTCAGACATTTCTTGTAGTTGGCCACCAGGTTTGCACACATCTCAGGAGGGATTTTGTCCCACTCCTCTTTGCAGATCTTCTCCAAGTCATTAAGGTTTCGAGGCCGACATTTGGCAACTTGAACCTTCAGCTCCCTCCACAGATTTTCTATGGGATTAAGGTCTGGAGACTGGCTAGGCCACTCCAGGACCTTAACGTGCTTCTTCTTGAGCCACTCCTTTGTTGCCTTGGTCGTGTGTTTTGGGTCATTGTCATGCTGGAATACCCATCCACGACCCATTTCCAATACCCTGGCTGAGGGAAGGAGGTTCTCACCCAAGATTTGACGGTACCTGGCCCCGTCCATCGTCCCTTTGATGCGGTGAAGTTGTCCTGTCCCCTTAGCAGAAAAACACCCCCAAAGCATAATGTTTCCACCTCCATGTTTGACGGTGGGGATGGTGTTCTTGGGGTCATAGGCAGCATTCCTCCTCCTCCAAACACGGCGACTTGAGTTGATGCCAAAGAGCTCCATTTTGGTCTCATCTGACCACAACACCTTCACCCAGTTGTCTTCTGAATCATTCAGATGTTCATTGGCAAACTTCAGACGGACATGTATATGTGCTTTCTTGAGCAGGGGGACCTTGCGGGCGCTGCAGGATTTCAGTCCTTCACGGCATAGTGTGTTACCAATTGTTTTCTTGGTGACTATGGTCCCAGCTGCCTTGGGATCATTGACAATATCCTCCAGTGTAGCTCTGGGCTGATTCCTCACCCTTCTCATGATCATTGCAACTCCACGAGATGAGATCTTGCATGGAGCCCCAGGCCGAGGGAGATTGACAGTTCTTTTGTGTTTCTTCCATTTTCAAATAATCGCACCAACTGTTGTCACCTTCTCACCAAGCTGCTTGGCGATGGCCTTATAGCCAATTCCAGCCTTGTGTAGCTCTACAATCTTGTCCCTGACATCCTTGGAGAGCTCTTTGGTCTTGGCCATGCTGGAGAGTTTGGAATCTGATTGATTGATTGCTTCTGTGGACAGGTGTCTTTTATACAGGTAACAAACTGAGATTAGGAGCACTCCCTTTAAGAGTGTGCTCCTAATCTCAGCTCGTTACCTGTATAAAAAAGACACCTGGGAGCCAGAAATCTTTCTGATTGAGAGGGGGTCAAATATTTATTTCCCTAATTAAAATGCAAATCCATTTATGACATTTTTGACATGCGTTTCTATGGATTGTTTTGTTGTTATTCTGTCTCTCACTGTTCAAATAAACCTACCATTAAAATTATAGACTGATCATTTCTTTGTCCGTGGGCAAACTTACAAAATCAGCAGGGGATCAAATACCATTTTCCCTCACTGTATGTAAATCAAATATTTCTGTTTTTATTTTTAATACATTTGCAAATATTACTAAACACCTATTTTCACGACGTTGTATTTTGGTATTTTACTAGGATCCCCATCAGCTGTCGCAAAAGCAGCAGCTCCTCTTCCTGGGGTCCACACAAAACATGAAACATACAGAATGACATAATACAGAACATCAATAGACAAGAACAGCTCAAGGACCGAACAACATACATTTTTAATGGGATACTGTGTGTAGATTGAATCCATTTTAGAACAAGGCTGTAACATAACAAAATGTGGGAAAACGAAAGGGGTCTGAATACTTTCCAAACGCATTGTATAGCTAACGTGAGTTTAAGGCACGATTTTGAGCAAGTCCAGGATGTTGTGTATATGAGGTGGCGTTTCTTCTATTTTCCTGGTGGGCCTGACAGCGGAGCACAGACCTCTCTCTCGATCTCTGCAGCCTGGATTGGTTGGTGTGGGGGACACAGGAGTATAATCCGGTAGCATTAATTTGCTCTCTAAAAAAAGCACTCTCGACAGGGATTAGATTATCACGGTAAAGTCAGCTCAGACTCTCTCTCTCCATCCAACCCTCTGTCTGTCTCTCTGTCAAGCGCAGTGTGTAAAATAATCTGGAACGACACAAGGGTTAAATACCCAAGTGAGAGCATCTAAAGAAATACAGTCAACATGTCCAATACACATGATCCATCTCATCCAAGTCCATCTAATTTCTCAGACAGCGCATCTTTCACATGTAATTAGTGCTAGCCTGGCAGGCTAATGTTGTGTAGCTCAAACAATGATAGTGTCATTACACAGAGATTACAATAAGTATCAATTTGCTGATGGTATACTTTTAGTAGAATAAGTGTCAATTTGCTGATTGATACAATTGTAGGTGAAATTGGTGGAGCTTGATGCTGAAACGGTGCTAAAACATGGTGATAGTCCTAGTATCGTATAGCCTGGCAATAGGCACGATATTTCCGGATGCATCTCCGTCATAGAAAGAGTCGAGTAAGGGAAGCTTATATAATTCTGAAATGAAAGGCACACAGTCTAAAGCCGGTAAAACATATCGCCTAAGGCTGTGTAGGCTACATCTACGCTATCACTCTTATGTAACTTTATCCAGAAAGTAACTACCCACATAGACAACAGATTAACATCCAATTTTGGTTGCCATTGGATTGAGTTGTCAACAAATGTGAATTCAACTTGAAATAAACCAAACCATGAAATCCTATTGTCGATATGTAGGACAGGAGTCTTTCAAATAGGATAAAAGGCCATATCTGCATTTTTTTTACAGACAAATTCCCCCTTAAAAACAATTATATCACCACCCAGTCTATCACCACCTTCCACAACAAACAGTACTTAGTCAGTAGTTAGACTGTTTTTAACAAGTAATTAGGCCTATCATTAAATAATTTGCAGTCTATCAATCACTAAATTAAACCGATAGTTTGTAGCAAACCTAAGGAAGGGAAGCACTGCTAGCGTACACGATGGTAGGCATTTTTGTAAATAGAAGGTGCTCTTTGGTCAGGGAGTACAACATACATCTGTGTACTCCCTGACGAAGGCCAAGCTGCCGAAACAAGTCAGAGTTTTTCCATCTTTGTTCCATTGAACATTCCATACAAATAAAGGCATTTGAATGATATGGTTTCCATTGCTTTAAAAATAAAACACATTGTTTGTTGACAGTTTGAGCATCTACACATCATCTGTGAGGGACCATTCTAATGAAGTGCTATCCAATATGTCCTCATTTCCTGTGTGCAACTAATGACAGCTGGCAGAATCAGGATCAGGTTCCCTGAGGTGGTGCAGCATCTCAACACCGCCTCATTGGGAGACTACAGTATAGGCTATAGGTAACCGGACACCCTGAGACCTATCTAATCATGGCTCCTTCTCCCCGTCTCAGAGGGCTGAACAGAAGGGATCTGGGTCTGCCTTACCTCCTCATCTCCCATCTGGACAAATGAACAATGTTTACATTTACATTTCCCTACAGATGTGAGATCTTAATTTGATACAGTTTGCTATAGCATGAAAATAATCCTGCAGCAACAGGAAAAAGTCATTATTTTTTGTGGATTATAATTAAGAGACATTTTTGTAGGGGTTGATACATTTTCCATAAGGGTAAATGAAGTTAGAAATTTCAAAGTGGAAATTACAAACTTCAGAAGACTTTTTAAATCTAAAATACACTAAAATACACAAGTTTAAAATGTCCTGCGTTGCAACTAACAAATAGTTAGTTACTTTATAAATGGCACCTTAATAATGAGGTTTACATATCTTGCAATTCTCATCCCATATGTATATACTGTATGTTATACCACCTATTGCATCTTGCCTATGCCACTCGGTCATTGCTCATATATTCTCATATATTTATTTGTACATATTCTTATTCCATCCCTTTATTTAGATTTGCGTGTATTATGTAGTTGTGTAAATTGTTAGATTACTTGTTAGATTTTGCTGCACTGTCAGAACTAGAAGCATAAACATTTAGCTACACTTGCAATAACATCTGCTAACCATGTATATGTGACCAATAAAATTTGATTTCTCCCTCAAAACCATCAGAATAAATCTATGATTTTAAAAAATGTAAATAACGTTGATGTTTTTTTGTGAGGAAGTCACACCATTTTACATCTAGCTAAGGATTATTTTGCTTCATTGATTTGACTATGGGTACTAAAGCTAGCATACATTTTTACAACATTAGCTTGCTATCTGAGCCAGTCAGTGAAATGATGCTGCTGACCAACCCACTACTAACTTAGTGCTTAACACACATTGTTGAATCTTCCAAAAAAAGCTAGTTGGCAAGATACTTTAGTAGTGCTAATTCTTTATTATGTGTTCAGGAATGAGCTATTCTGCAGCGAGTCATTGCAGTAGCCTCCCGAGTCCGCTGTTGTGCTCAGCCTACCCAACGATATAAAGCAACGTTAGCAATCACGGGGAAACATGCTAATCTACAGACTGATTTCTGATAACAGTTCCTCTTAAATTTCGGGCCGCAAGTCTACAACTTTAGGTTAATTTAAAAAGGCTAAGAAATGTTTATGCAGAGCTAGCTAGCTAGTCAGCTATGTCAGTAAGCTAGCTACAATAGTTAGCTAAGCAGCTGGTCAAGTAAGTTTTGCAGGAGATAGCCACCGCCTTGTTTTTATTTTCTCACAATTGCAAACTATTAAATCACGGTCACAAAGTTTGTAATAATTTAGCTAGTAAATCTGCCTATTTCATGGAGAGTCATGCGAGAGTGCAGTGATATGTAACGAGTGCCCTGAGAGTCAGAAAGCAAGTTCAGGGAATGAGTGTTTTAAATAAAAGAAACAATGAACACAAAACAGAAACAATGAACACAAAACAGAAACAATGCACCGACATGAAAACAGAGTCAATAACACCTGAGGAAAGAACCAAGGAGAGTGACAGATATAGTGAAGATAATCAAGAAGGTGATGCAGTCCAGGTGAGTGTCAGGAGGCGCAGGTGCGCAAGACGATGGTGACAGGTGTGTGTGATAATCAGCAGCCTGATGACCTAGAGGCCAGAGAGGGAGTATACGTGACAGTACCCCCTCACCGGATGCGCTGCTCCAGCCACAAGATGCCTTCAAAGGGGATGAACCCGGGGACCAGGATTGGACCGGTCACACCTGCTGATGTGCGAGAACCTGTCACGCCAGTTGAGGCACGGGAACTTGTGGAGTCAACTGGGGAGCAGGAACCTGACAAATCAGTTGAGGCAGGGGAGTCTAGCGATCCGGTTGAGGTATGAGAACCTGACAAGCCGGTGGAAGCAGGGGAGCCTGGAGATCCAGCTAAGGCATGAAAGCCCGACGTGCCGGCTGAGGCAGGGGAGCCTTGTCGATCCGGCTGAGGCATGAGAGCCTGACACAGGGAAGCCTGGTGATCTGGTTGAGGTATGAGAGCCTGTAGCAGGGAAGCCTGGTGATCTGGTTGAGGCATGAGAGCCTGTAGCAGGGAAGCCTGGTGATCTGGTTGAGGTATGAGAGCCTGTAGCAGGGAAGCCTGGTGATCTGGTTGAGGTATGAGAGCCTGTAGCAGAGAAGCCTGGTGATCTGGTTGAGGTATGAGAGCCTGACGCAGGGAAGCCTGGTGATCTGGTTGAGGTATGAGAGCCTGTAGCAGTTCGGACCCGACGTCATTACTCTGACACGAAAAAATATATAAAATAAACGCTTCCTTTAGGTGAGGTGTTTTTCTGTAATGAGTGCGCTGAGAGTCGGGAAGCAAGTTCAGGGAGTGAGTGTTTTAATAAATAAAAGAAACAATGAACACGAAACACAAACAATGCACCGACATGAAAACAGAGTCAATAACACCTGAGGAAAGAACCAAGGGGAGTGACAGATATAGGGAAATTAATCAAGGAGGTGATGGAGTCCAGGTGAGTGTCATGAGGCGCTGGTGCGCAAGACGATGGTGACAGGTGTGCGGGATAATCAGCAGCCTGATGACCTAGAGGCCCGAGAGGGAGTATACGTGACATGACATCACAAATTAGTAACTATGTTTTCATTTTTGAATGGCGGACGCTCTGGAATACAAAGATTTTAGGATGAGTTCGAGTTATCGTGGGAAAATCGATACAGTTACATATCGGGATATCATTTTTGACGATATTTCATCTTGTATTGTTTTGACAATACCAATGCCTGAAATAAGACTCCAGTATTTTCCCCATTATAGCTTGTTCTCCATCTTCACTTTAAATAGAGATCCAATTTGTGTCCAGTGCTTTTATTTCCATGACTGAACAAAACTAATTTTCTCATGGCGTTCTCTTGATGTTTGGAACATCGAATAGCAATAAAATCCCAGTATCGAATCGCAAATTAATTTAGAATCGCGAGCATCGCATATTTTATTGGCACATGAGTATTGTGATAATATCGTATCGTAAGGTCCCTGGCAATTCCGAGCACTAATGAGTTCCACGTCCCACAAGACAGGACATTTGAAGTACTTGCGTCACGTAGGAGTGACGCCACCTTTCGGAAGAAAATGAATCTAAGGGGTCACTACTACAGCGAGAGTGAGAGGAGTGAGAGTGAAGAACCATGGGAGTATGAGTTTTCCCAGCAGATCAATAATTAAAGGAAAACTCCACCCAAAAACGTTGTATTTATTTAATTTGTCAATTCTTCATATAATCCCAAAATGTCTCCCAATGTAGTTTACTTAAATTAATTGGCCTAATTTGTGGAATAAACACATGGAAAAACACATTGGTACCTACATTACCAGTCAAAAGTTTGGACACACATTGTAGATTAATGGTGAAGACATGAAAAAACTATGAAATAGCACATATGGAATCATGTAGTAACCAAAAAGTGTGAAACAAATCTAAATATATTTTATGAGATTTTTCAAAGTAGCCACCCTTTGCCTTGACAGCTTTGCACACTCTTGGCATTCTCTCAACCAGCGTCACCTGGAATGATTTTCCAACAGTCTTGAAGGAGTTCCCTCATACGCTGAGCACTTGTTGGTTGCTTTTCCTTCACTCTGCGGTCCAACTCATCCCAAACCATCTCAATTGGGTTGATGTCGGGGGATTGTTGGAGGCCAGGTCATCTGATGCAGCATTTAATCACTCTTCTTCTTGGTTAAATAACCCTTACATAGCCTGGAGGTGTATTGGGTCATTGTCCTGTTGAAAAACAAATGATAGTCCCACTAAGCCCAAACCAGATGGGGTGGCGTATCACAGTAGAATGCTGTGGTAGCCAATTATGGTTCAGTGTGCCTTGAATTCTAAATAAATCACTGACAGTGTCACCAGCAAAGCACCCACACACCTCCTCCTCCATGCTTCACGGTGGGAACCACACATGCAGAGATCATTGGTTCACCTAATCTGTGTCTCGCAAAGACACAGTTGGAACCAAAAATCTCAAATTTGGACTTCCACCGGTCCAATGTCCATTGCTAGTGTTTCTTTTTGGTGTCCTTTAGTAGTGGTTTCTTTGCAGCAATTCGACCACGAAGGCCTGAATCACGCAGTCTCCTCTGAACAGTTGATGGTGAGATGTGTCTGTTACCTGAACTCTGTAAAACATTTATTTGGGCTGCAATGAGGCTGGAAACTCTAATAAACATATCCTCTGCGTCAAAGATAACTTTGGGTCTTCCTTTCCTGTGGCGGTCCTCATGAGAGCCAGTTTCATCATAGCGCTTGATGGTTTTTGCGACTGCACTTGAAGAAATTGTCAAAGTTCTTTACATTTTCTGCATTGACTGATCTTCATGTCTTAAAGTAATGGACTGTCATTTATCTTTGCTTATTTGAGCTGTTCTTAACATAATATGGACTTGGTCTTACCAAATAGGGTTATCTTCTGTATACCACCCCTACCTTGTCACATCACATCTGATTGTCTCAAAAGATTTTAGAAGGAAGACATTCCACAAATTAATTGAATTGAAATGCATTCCAAGTGACTACCTCATGAAGCTGGTTGAGGGAATTCCAAGAGTGTGCAAAGCTGTTTATTTTTTTATTTAACCTTTATTTAACCAGGTAGGCAAGTTTACAATTGCGATCTGGCCAAGTAAAGCGAAGCAGTTTGACACATACAACAACACAGAGTTGTACATGGAGTAAAACAAACATACAGTCAATAATACAGTAGAAACAATAAGTCTATATACGATGTGAGCAAATGAGGTGAGATAAGGGAGGTAAAGGCAAAAAAAGGCCATGGTGGCGAAGTAAATACAGTATAGCAAGTAAAACACTGGAATGGTAGATTTGCAGTGGAAGAATGTGCCAGTAGAAATAAAAAAAATAATAGGGTGCAAGGGAGCAAAATAAATACAGTAGGGGAAGAGGTAGTTGTTTAGGCAAAATTATGTTTGGGCTAAATTATAGATGGGCTATGTACAGGTGCAGTAATCTGTGAGCTGCTCTGACAGCTGGTGCTTAAAGCTAGTGAGGGAAATAAGTGTTTCCAGTTTCAGAGGTTTTTGTAGTTTGTTCCAGTCATTGGCAGCAGAGAACTGGAAGGAGAGGCGGCAAAAGGAAGAATTGGTTTTGGGGCGCGTGCTACAGTTGGGTGCTGCTATGGTCACCAGCGAGCTGAGATAAGGGGGGACTTTACCTAGCAGGGTCTTGTAGATGACCTGGAGCCAGTGAGTTTGGTGACGAATATGAAGCGAGGGCCAGCCAACGAGAGTGTACAGTTCGCAGTGGTGGGTAGTATATGGGGCTTTGGTGACAAAACGGATGGCACTGTGATAGATTGCATCCAATTTATTGAGTAGGGTATTGGAGGCTATTTTGTAAATGACATCGGCGAAGTCTAGGATCGGTAGGATGGTCAGTTTTACGAGGGTATGTTTGGCAGCATGAGTGAAGGTTGCTTTGTTGCGAAATAGGAAGCCAATTCTAGATTTAACTTTGGATTGGAGATGTTTGATGTGAGTCTGGAAGGAGAGTTTACAGTCTAACCAGACACCTAGGTATTTGTAGTTGTCCACATATTATAAGTCAGAACCGTCCAGAGTAGTGATGCTGGACGGGCGGGCAGGTGCAGGCAGTGATCAGTTGAAGAGCATGCATTTAGTTTTACTTATATTTAAGAGCAGTTGGAGGCCATGGAAGGAGAGTTGTATGGCATTGAAGCTTGTCTGGAGGGATGTTAACACAGTGTCCAAAGAAGGGCCAGACGTATACAGAATGGTGTCGTCTGGGTAGAGGTGGATCAGACTCACCAGCAGCAAGAGCAACATCATTGATGTATTCAGAGACTGCCAGAGGCCAGGACAACAGGCCCTCCGATTTGACACACTGAACTCTACCAGAGAAGTAGTTGGTGAGCCAGGCGAGGCAGTCATTTGAGAAACCAAGGCTATCGAGTCTGTCGATGAGGATGTGGTGATTGACAGAGTCGAAAGCCTTGGCCAGGTCAATGAAAACAAGGCAAAGCGTGGCTACTTTGATGAATCCAAAATGTAAAATATATTTTGATTTGTTGAACACTTTTTTTTCGTTACCACATGATTCCACATCATAGTTTTGATGTCTTCACTATTAAACTACAATGTAGAAAATAGCAGAAATAAAGAGAAACCTTGGAATGAGTAGTTATGTCCAAACTTTTGACTGGTACTGTATATCCATTCACGATTCAGGCAACATGTTTCCCATCTGTATAGAGTGGGGGACTTTAGTGAAAATGTTTTATTAAAGATGCCTAATATTGGCCCCTAAGTGCTGTTGTGTACTGTATATACATTTTGTTCAAACCCATTTGTTATTTGTTTAGCCTGATTGATTGCTCTTCATTTGAAGCATGGTAATGATCAAACTATCCCCAAATTAGAAAGCTAAAAACAGGGACAGTAGGCATACTGTATGCTGGCAAGACAGTCACACGAACAGCCTCGATAGCTAGATAGTAGATCCTCTGTTTAGTACCAACATCCAAAGAGAAGATGCATATTCAGCTAAATGCCTCACTCATGCACACACACACACTAACCGGATACAAACAAATACACACACCATGCCAGAACAGAGTCCTCTGCCCACATTGCTCTCAGCCGTGGCATTGCCAACTGACCAGAGCCAAGCTCTTCACCAGACACCAGCATGTGTGTTCTAAACACAGCTACCGCAATTGAGCACTCTCTCCACACACACACACCCCAAAACCACTCTTATGTCTACAGCCTTTACACACAAAGAACTTTAAGCAAAAGCACACTCACATTGAGTATGAAGCATTTCAACAATATTATGCACAACTGTCATTCTTGACTATGAATAGTGTTTTTCAGTTCGTGGTCCACAGTGGCACAGCAGCTGTGAAAACAGTGTATTTGCATACTACTGAGGATGCCACTACAGTACCCTGCACCTGACACATGAGGAATGTCATTCAATAAAACTGTCCCTACAGTAAAGTGCAGTACATTTCTACATCTTTTTCAAAACGTAGTAAAAATGTATACTGTAGATTGGATTCTACTTCTATGTAGCATAGTAATAATGCCTTAGATGGTGGTTAACCATTTCTATCAGGCTATAGATTACATTAGGTATTTAGCAAGTTGTCCTGTAGCATAGCAGGTTGTCCTGTACCATAGCAGGTTGTCCTGTAGCATAGCGGGTTGTCCTGTAGCATAGCAGTTTGTCCTGTAGCATAGCAGGTTGTCCTGTAGCATAGCAGGTTGTCCTGTAGCATAGCAGGTTGTCCTGTAGCATAGCGGGTTGTCCTGTAGCATAGCAGTTTGTCCTGTAGCATAGCAGGTTGTCCTGTACCATAGCAGGTTGTCCTGTAGCATAGCGGGTTGTCCTGTAGCATAGCAGTTTGTCCTGTAGCATAGCAGTTTGTCCTGTAGCATAGCAGGTTGTCCTGTAGCATAGCGGGTTGTCCTGTAGCATAGCAGGTTGTCCTGTAGCATAGCAGGTTGTCCTGTAGCATAGCAGGTTGTCCTGTACCATAGCAGGTTGTCCTGTAGCATACATTGACCGCAGCACTAAGCGTCATGAATACCCCCATCATGGGAATAACACATGAATGCAATCATTTCAGGATCCTACCTTCCTACATGATTCCAAGATCCTACCTTCCTACATGATTGCAAGATCCTACCTTCCTACATGATTAAAAAACTACTTTTTCAAGATAAACCATATAACTGAAAAATCTCAACAAACAACCTCTGTCCGCCATGTCTCCCCCCATGTCTCTCCCACTTAATCTGTATGATTAAATCATTTTTCCTTGGCCCTAATTTAGTCGGGGATGACGATACTCTGCCTGCCGGATAGTTGCTGAGCATACTCCCCATTGATGGCCATGCTGAGAAGATTACCCTAATAGCAGCAGATTACCTCCCCACATGTTGGCCACACACGGGGGGATGGTGTGTGTGTGTGTGTGTGTGTGTGTGTGTGTGTGTGTGTGTGTGTGTGTGTGTGTGTGTGTGTGTGTGTGTGTGTGTGTGTGTGTGTGTGTGTGTGCGTGTGCGTGTGCGTGTGCGTGTGCGTGTGCGTGTGCGTGTGTGTGTGTGTATAGGGAGCCGTGGTAGTAGAATATCTCTCGCTAGCTTTATATCTGAAAGCATGGCTACCTACAATATTGGTCTAAATCTGTCTGTCTAAAATACCTGTCTGTCTTTGTCTATCCTTTTTGTCTGTCAATTCAAATAAAATGTTCTTGATCGCATACACATATTTGCAGATGTTATCGCAGGTGCAGCGAAATACCTAACAATACAAACAAATCCAAAAAAGAATAAGAAAGTAATTAAGAAATATCATAAGGAGCAATGTCAGAGTCCAGAATATAAATATGTAACCTCAGCAAAAAAATAAATGTCCCTTTTTTAGGACCCTGTCTTTCAAAGATAATTTGTAAAAATCCAAATACCTTCCCAGATCTTCATTGTAATGGGTTTAAACACTGTTTCCCATGCTTATTCAATGAACCATGAACAATTAATGAACATGCACCTGTGGAACAGTCATGCACCTGAAGACACTAACAGCTTACAGACGGCAGGCAATTAAGGTCACAGTTATGAAAACTTAGGACACTAAAGAAGCCTTTCTACTGACTCTGAAAAGCACCAAAAGAAGGGTCCTTGCTCATCTGCGTGAACGTGCCTTAGGAGGTATGAGGACTGCAGAAGTGGCCAGGGCAATAAATTGCAATGTGCGTACTGTGAGACGCCTGAGACAGCGCTACAGTGAGACAGGACGGACAGCTGATCTTCCTCGCAGTGGCAGACCATGTGTAACAACACCTGCACAGGATCGGTACATCCAAACATTACACCTGCGGGACAGGTACAGGATGGCAACAACAACTGTCCGAGTTACACCAGGAACTCACAATCCCACCATCAGTGCTCAGACTGTCCGCAATAGGCTGAGAGAGGCTGAACTGAGGGCTTGTAGGCCTGTTGTAAGGCAGGTCCTCACCAGACAACACCGGAAACAACGTCGCCTGTGGGCACAAACCGTTGCTGGATCAGACAGGACTGGAAAAAAGTGCTCTTCACTGACTCGTCGCGGTTTTGTCTCACCAGGAGTGATGATCGGATTCACGTTTATTGTCAAAGCAATGAGCATTACTCCGAGGCCTGTACTCTGGATCAATTTGGAGGTGGAGGGTCCGTCATGGTCTGGGGCGGTGTGTCACAGCATCATGGGACTGAGCTTGTTGTCATTGCAGGCAATCTTAACGCTGTGCGTTACAGGGAAGGCATCCTCCTCCCTATGTGGTACCCTTCCTGCAGGCTCATACTGACATGACCCTTCAGCCTGACAATGCTACCAGCCATACTGCTCATTCTGTGCGTGATTTCCTGCAAGACAGGAATGTCAGTGGTTTGCCATGAACAGCGAAGAGCCCGGATCTCAATCCCATTGAGCACGTCTGGGACCTGTTGGATCGGAGGGTGAGGGCTAGGCCCATTCCTCTCAGAAATGTCTGGGAACTTGCAGGTGCCTTGGTGGAAGAGTGGGGTAACATCTCACAGCAAGAACTGGCAAATCTGGTGCAGTTCATGAGGAGGAGATACACTGCAGTACTTAACGCGTCTGGTTGCCACACCAGATACTGACTGTTACTTTTGATTTTGACCCTCTCCCTCCCCTTTGTACAGGGACACATTATTCCATTGCTGTTAGCCACATGTCTGTGGAACTTGTTCAGTTTATGTCTCAGTTGTTAAATCTTATGTTTGCAAAAATATTTACACGTTAAGTTTGCTGATTATAAATGCAGTTGACAGTGAGAGGACCGTTTCTTTTTTTGCTGAGTTTATGTATATGATGGTGTGTATAGACATTATGGACAGTATATTAATACAAATGGTGTGTACAGCAGTAGTTATTAAGGATGAGCCTTGACTAGAATACAGTATATACATAAGAAGTGGGTAAAACAGTATGTAAACATTATTAAAGTGAACAGTGTTAAATGACTATTTAAGGTGCATGGTAGAGTACCGGGTGGCAGCCAGCTAGTAACAGTGACTAAGTTCAGGGCAGGCTGGCTTGTGGTGACTATTTTAACAGTCTGATGGCCGGGAGATAGTCTGTCTGTCTTTTCAACCATCCAGATTCATCTACATATATCTTTCCATCTATAGACACATCATTAGGATTACAGACCTCTAAACATCAGATCCCATTCTGCCAAGCTTGATTTCGACTGCGTCAGGCCTACACTGATATGCTTTCTTTCAAAGTCTAGGCCTATCCAGGAGGCAAGTCATCCAAACCATTTTTATTTGACAAGACTTAAGATTTGATCGACTGGCAGACAACAGCGTCTGATGAAGGCACAAAACACGACAGGACAGGGTGATACACAATCACGGCAAAAAACACGACAGGACAGGATTATGACGCAATCACAACATGGTGAATACAAACTAAACGGAACAGGAACGGATCACAAAGCGGAATAGCATGGGGAGCACAGGGACAAGACATGACAATAAATGACAAACATGACACTAGGCCTATCCAGGAGGCAAGTCATCCAAACCATTTTTATTTGACAAGACTTAAGATTTGATAGCGGGGGTTTTTGTGTCTCTGGCCTACAGTTCCACAGCATGCTGTGTGGATACACATCTGCAATACAGAAATACAACTCAGGATGGAGATGGTCTAACTGTCTATTGCCTAACTGTCCATATCTCCTCTATAGGTCTCCGACATACTGTGGTGAGAAGGTTGAACAGCAGCAACGGCTGAAGAATGACAAAGGCATACAAATATTATTGAAACTGCCAGTGTGGGTTTTTAGGCAGTCCAGATGGAGTAGACTAAGAGGCCATTGAGTGAGTGGAGAGAAAAGGAATTCTAGTAATCTGCTGCTGATCCTGTACAATAGACGCCTTGTCTCTTTTGTTAGGGCCACTCACAAACACAAGTTTGCACTGACAACGATAGCACCAATAGTCTGCCTTAGGAATGGAAAGAGAGAGAAAGATACGTGTGAAAATGATCAAATAGGTCTACAGAAAGAAACCAATGGAAAGCAATTGTGTGCCAGCAGGGTGAGCCCGTTTTTCGTTATCTGGAGATGTCAAGAGAAAAATGAAATTCTATGTCTCTTATCTAGTCAAGTGTAGCCTAGAATAGACATTATAGATCTTGATATTATAGAGCCTTCTACCCTGCCTGTTGAACGCTACATTCGCACTGTGAATTAATTAACCATTGAAGGACTGTTTATCCCCTCTCCTCTTCACCACAATGCACTGTCCTCCTCAAACGTTTTGGTGGCATCATGAAAAGCAATCATTAAAACATTTGCATTGAACTGTCGTTTATTTTATACAGATGTACATTTATACAGTAGGAAAATAAGTTTTTAAAAAGTACCTTACCTCAAGACCTAAACGAATTTGTTGTGTCCTCCAGTAGCCTACCTACACACTTCAGCAAATATTTTTTTTAAACACGATGACAGTAGCATGCATCCGTAGAAAGTTGTCAAATTATTTTATCGGGAACAGTCCTCCAATTACATGTTTATAGTTTACTGCTTGCTCCCCGATGAATTCCTGGCGTGATTTCTTACTTAATATGCCCAGAGTGCAAAGTTTCCGTCGGGTCGTTTAATAATGGTCTCGATGTCCCGTTTCGACTCGCTACCCTTGAAATAGAATCGGTTTAGTACTCGACAGACTACAAGCAATAGGCTTCCAGACAAAAATGCATCAAAACAAAAAAAGTAGGCGCTAAAGCTCCGCCCTGTGTTTCCAGCAGACTGCAGTTTCTGTAGCCTAGATACAAAAACATGTCGTGAAAACAATAGGCTATATTTGATGTAATTTCTTAATCCGATTTGGCTGTTGAAATCATCCCTGCACACTGCCTGGACACGGACATCCACCGCTAATAAATAAATAAAATAACGCTTGTAAATGTAGTTTGCCGACAAGCGTTCTCTTACCTACCTGTACGTTGTTAAAACCCCAAGGGCAGAGTAAAGTAGATGCTGTGCATCGATGGCATGCATCAAAGGTAAGATGTCTCAGTGACGCCTCCTCCACTGTGGCGGATAGTTTCTCTGTTTTTTATGTGTAATAAAGTAGGTTAAATACCCAGACTCACGTAACATAGTAACAACTCACAACAAGCCTATATAGTGCATTCGTAATGTATTTAGACCCCTTGACTTTTTTCCACATTTTGTTACCTTACAGCCTTATTCTAAAATGGATTAAATAGCCCCCCCCCCTCATTAATCTACACACAATGCCCCATAATGACAAAACGAAAACAGGCTTTTAGATTTTATTGCAATGTTGTTTTTTTTAAACGGAAATATCACATCTGCATAAGTATTCAGACCCTTTACTCTGTACTTTGTTGATGCACCTTTAGCAGTGATTACAGCCTCGAGTCTTCTTAGGTATGATGCTACAACCTTGGCACACCTGTATTTAGGGAGTTTCTCTCATTCTTCTCTGCAGATCCTCTCAAGGTCTGTCAGGTTGGATGGGGAGCGTTGATGCACAGCTATTTTCAAGTCTCTCCAGAGATGTTCGATCGGCTCAAGTCCGGGCTCTGGCTCGGCTACTGAAGGACATTGAGACTTGTTCCGAAGCCACACATGCGTCGTCTTGGCTGTGTGCTTATGGTCATTGTCCTGTTGGAAGGTGAACATTCACCCACAGTCTGAGGTCCTGAGCGCTCTGGAGCCGATTTTCATCAATGATTACTCTGTACTTTGCTCCGTTCATTATTGCCTAGATACTGACTAGTCTCCCAGTCCCTGCCGCTGAAAACATCCAACAGCATGATGCAGCCACCACCATGCTTCACCGTAGGGATGGTGTCAGGTTTCCTCCAGACGTGACACTTGACATTCAGGCCAAAGAGTTCAATCTTGGTTTCATCAGACCAGAGAATCTTGTTTCTCATGGTCTAAGAGTTTTTAGATGCCTTTTGGCAAACTCCAAGCATGCTGTCAAGTGCCTTTTACTGAGGAGTGGCTTCTGTCTAGCCTCTCTACCAGAAAGGCCTGATTGCTGGAGTGCTGCAGAGATGGTTGTCCTTCTGGAAGCTTCTCCCATCTCCACAGAGGAACTCTGGAGCTCTTTCGGGTCTTGGTCACCTCCCTGACCAAAGCCCTTCTCCCCCGATTGCTCAGTTTGGCTGGGCTGACAACTCAACTCTCAGACTCTCAGACCACTCTCAGGCCTTGGTGGTTACAAACTTCTTCCATTTAAGAATGATGGAGGACACTGTGTTCTTGGGGACCTTGAATGCTGCAGAAATGTTTTGGTGCCCTTCCCAGATCGGTGCCTCGACATAATCCTGTCTGTCTCACAGCTCTACAGACAATTCCTTCAACCTCATGGCTTGGTTTTTGCTCTGACATGCACTGTCAATTGTGGGACCTTATATAGACAGGTGTGTGCCTTTCCAAATCATGTCCAATCAATTGAATTTACCACAGGTGCACTCCAATCAAGTTGTAGAAGTAACTCAAGGATGATCGATGGAAACAGCAAGCACCCTCCCTGGCGAGGATGCTGTGGGACTAATTTCCAGCGTGTGTGTAGTTGTTTTTGTTTGTCTAGCGTTTCGTAGTCCAGTTCTCCCCCTCACGTAAGACATATCGTTCACCTCCAGCTCGTGGCTTCAGCCAATCAGACTATCCCCATGCACTCATAGCTTGGGGGGACATCGGTGAATGATTACAAAATTGTCCCTGTTGTTACCAGTGTAGGATGAGCTAGAGTAGCAGTATTCTATGTATTTCTCATTCCTGTTATTACGTTACTACTGATATTGTCTGAAATGATTATTCACTGTTTACTACTTCCGGTATATTTAAACAGTCCTTGTGCTTGTGTGTTGCTGTGCAATAGCCTACTATTTGTATAATATACAGTCCTTGTCATTATTCTTACTGTGATTTTGTCATGCTAGGTATTAATCCGGTGTTACTATGTAATACATGGTTATTAGGTCATCATTAGGTCATCATTAGGTACAGTCCTAGGTAAAGTCCTTGTTGTCCCCATGTGCAGTTGCAAACCGTAGTCTGGCTTTTTTATGGAGCAGTGGCATCTTCCTTGCTGATCGGCCTTTCGGGTTATGTCAGTACCCGTTTCCACCCACATCTTCAACAGGTCCTTTGCTGTTGTTCTGGGATTGATTTGCACTTTTCGCACCAAAGTACGTTCATCTCTAGGAGACAGAACGCGTCTCCTTCCTGAGTGGTATGACGGCTGCGTGGTCCCATGGTGTTTATTGTCATGCAGGTGAAAGAGGACCCAAAAGCGACTTGGCGAAAACAGAGTCTTTAATCCAGTAAAGTAAATACAAACAAAAAACACAACTTTCACTCGAAATGACGAGGACAAACTGGAGACTCGATCTTGAACAGCAGGTGAACAGCAGGTTGCCTCGGGAAGGCACTTGAACCAGACAGACTCAGACACCTGCTCACCACGCAGCATCTGAGGAAAACACGACACGACAGGGCGATACACAAACACAGCACGGAGAATTCTAGACAAGGAACCGACAGGACAGGAACGGAACACAAAGGAAGAAATAGGGACTCTAATCAGGGGAAAGGATCGGGAACAGGTGTGGGAAGACTAAATGATTGATTAGGGGAATAGGAACAGCTGGGAGCAGGAACGGAACGATAGAGAGAAGAGAGAGCGAGAGAGTGAGAGAGGGAGGGGGAGAGAGAGGGATAGAAAGAGGGAAAGAACCTAATAAGACCAGCAGAGGGAAACGAATAGAATGGGAAGCACAGGGACAAGACAAGATAATAAATGACAAAACATGACAGTACCCCCCACTCACCGAGCGCCTCCTGGCGCACTCGAGGAGGAATCCTGGCGGCAACGGAGGAAATCATCAATGAGTGAACGGTCCAGCACGTCCCGAGACGGAACCCAACTCCTCTCCTCAGGACCGTAACCCTCCCAATCCACTAAGTATTGGTGACCCCGTCCCCGAGAACGCATGTCCATGATCTTATGTACCTTGTAAATAGGTGCGCTCTCGACAAGGACAGGGGGGGGGGAGGGAAGACGAACGGGGGTGCGAAGAAAGGGCTTAACACAGGAGACATGGAAGACAGGATGGACGCGACGAAGATGTCGCGGAAGAAGCAGTCGCACAGCGACAGGATTGACGACCTGGGAGACACGGAACGGACCAATGAACCGCGGAGTCAACTTACGAGAAGCTGTCGTAAGAGGAAGGTTGCGAGTGGAAAGCCACACTCTCTGGCCGCAACAATACCTTGGACTCTTAATCCTGCGTTTATTGGCGGCTCTCACAGTCTGTGCCCTGTAACGGCAAAGTGCAGACCTCACCCTCCTCCAGGTGCGCTCACAACGTTGGACAAACGCTTGAGCGGAGGGAACGCTGGACTCGGCAAGCTGGGATGAGAACAGAGGAGGCTGGTAACCCAGACTACTCTGAAACGGAGATAACCCGGTAGCAGACGAAGGAAGCGAATTGTGAGCGTATTCTGCCCAGGGGAGCTGTTCTGCCCAAGACGCAGGGTTTCTGAAAGAAAGGCTGCGTAGTATGCGACCAATCGTCTGATTGGCCCTCTCTGCTTGACCGTTAGACTGGGGATGAAACCCGGAAGAGAGACTGACGGACGCACCAATCAAACGACAGAACTCCCTCCAAAACTGTGACGTGAATTGCGGGCCTCTGTCTGAAACGGCGTCTAACGGGAGGCCATGAATTCTGAATACATTCTCGATAATGATTTGTGCCGTCTCCTTAGCGGAAGGAAGTTTAGCGAGGGGAATGAAATGTGCCGCCTTAGAGAACCTATCGACAACCGTAAGAATCACAGTCTTCCCCGCAGACAAAGGCAGACCGGTAATGAAGTCTAGGGCGATGTGAGACCATGGTCGAGAAGGAATGGGGAGCGGTCTGAGACGACCGGCAGGAGGAGAGTTACCCGACTTAGTCTGCGCGCAGTCCGAACAAGCAGCCACGAAACGGCGCGTGTCACGCTCCTGAGTCGGCCACCAAAAGCGCTGGCGAATAGACGCAAGAGTGCCTCGAACACCGGGATGACCAGCTAACTTGGCAGAGTGAGCCCACTGAAGAACAGCCAGACGAGTGGAAACAGGAACGAAAAGGAGGTTACTAGGACAAGCGCGCGGCGACGCAGTGTGCGTGAGTGCTTGCTTAACCTGTCTTTCAATTCCCCAGACTGTTAACCCGACAACACGCCCATAAGGAAGAATCCCTCGGGATCAGTAGAAGCCACAGAAGAACTAAACAGACGGGATAAGGCATCAGGCTTGGTGTTCTTGCTACCCGGACGGTAAGAAATCACAAACTCGAAACGAGCGAAAAACAACGCCCAACGAGCTTGACGGGCATTAAGTCGTTTGGCAGAACGGATGTACTCAAGGTTCTTATGGTCTGTCCAAACGACAAAAGGAACGGTCGCCCCCTCCAACCACTGTCGCCATTCGCCTAGGGCTAAGCGGATGGCGAGCAGTTCACGGTTACCCACATCATAGTTGCGCTCAGATGGCGACAGGCGATGAGAAAAATAAGCGCAAGGATGAACCTTATCGTCAGACTGGAAGCGCTGGGATAGAATGGCTCCCACGCCTACCTCTGAAGCGTCAACCTCGACAATGAATTGTCTAGTGACGTCAGGAGTAACGAGGATAGGAGCGGACGTAAAACGTTCTTTTAGAAGATCAAAAGCTCCCTGGGCGGAACCGGACCACTTAAAACACGTCTTGACAGAAGTAAGAGCTGTGAGAGGGGCAGCAACTTGACCGAAATTACGAATGAAACGCCGATAGAAATTAGCGAAACCTAAAAAGCGCTGCAACTCGACACGTGACCTTGGAACGGGCCAATCACTGACAGCTTGGACCTTAGCGGAATCCATCTGAATGCCTTCAGCGGAAATAACGGAACCGAGAAAAGTAACGGAGGAGACATGAAAAGAGCACTTCTCAGACTTTACGTAGAGACAATTCTCTAAAAGGCGCTGTAGAACACGTCGAACGTGCTGAACATGAATCTCGAGTGACGGAGAAAAAATCAGGATATCGTCAAGATAGACAAAAACAAAGATGTTCAGCATGTCTCTCAGAACATCATTAACTAATGCCTGAAAAACAGCTGGCGCATTGGCGAGACCAAACGGCAGAACCCGGTACTCAAAATGCCCTAACGGAGTGTTAAACGCCGTTTTCCACTCGTCCCCCTCTCTGATGCGCACGAGATGGTAAGCGTTACGAAGGTCCAACTTAGTAAAGCACCTGGCTCCCTGCAGAATCTCGAAGGCTGATGACATAAGGGGAAGCGGATAACGATTCTTAACCGTTATGTCATTCAGCCCTCGATAATCCACGCAGGGGCGCAGAGTACCGTCCTTCTTCTTAACAAAAAAGAACCCCGCCCCGGCCGGAGAGGAAGAAGGCACTATGGTACCGGCGTCAAGAGACACAGACAAATAATCCTCGAGAGCCTTACGTTCGGGAGCCGACAGAGAGTATAGTCTACCCCGAGGAGGAGTGGTCCCCGGAAGGAGATCAATACTACAATCATACGACCGGTGAGGAGGAAGGGAGTTGGCTCGGGACCGACTGAAGACCGTGCGCAGATCATGATATTCCTCCGGCACTCCTGTCAAATCGCCAGGTTCCTCCTGAGAAGTAGGGACAGAAGAAACGGGAGGGATGGCAGACATTAAACACTTCACATGACAAGAAACGTTCCAGGATAGGATAGAATTACTAGACCAATTAATAGAAGGATTATGACATACTAGCCAGGGATGACCCAAAACAACAGGTGTAAACGGTGAACGAAAAATCAAAAAAGAAATAGTCTCACTGTGGTTACCAGATACTGTGAGGGTTAAAGGTAGTGTCTCAAATCTGATACTGGGAAGATGACTACCATCTAAGGCGAACATGGGCGTAGGCTTCTCTAACTCTCTGAAAGGAATGTCATGTTTCCGAACCCATGCTTCGTCCATGAAACAACCCTCAGCCCCAGAGTCTATCAAGGCACTACATGTAGCACCCGAACCGGTCCAGCGTAGATGGACCGACAAAGTAGTACAGGATCTTGATGGAGAGACTTGAGTAGTTGCGCTCACCTGTAGCCCTCCGCTTACAGATGAGCTCTGGCTTTACTGGACATGAATTAACAAAATGTCCAGCAACTCCGCAATAGAGGCACAGGCGGTTGGTGATCCTCCGTTCCCTCTCCTTAGTCGAGATGCGAATCCCTCCCAGCTGCATGGGCTCAGACTCTGAGCCAGAGGAGGGAGATGGTTGCGATGCGGAGCAGGGAAACACCGTTGATGCGAGCTCTCTTCCACGAGCCCGGTGACGAAGATCTACCCGTCGTTCTATGCGGATGGCGAGAGCAATCAAAGAGTCCACATCTGAAGGAACCTCCCGGGAGAGAATCTCATCCTTAACCACTGCGTGGAGTCCCTCCAGAAAACGAGCGAGCAGCGCCGGCTCGTTCCACTCACTAGAGGCAGCAAGAGTGCGAAACTCAATAGAATAATCCGTTATGGACCGTTCACCTTGGCATAAGGAAGCCAGGGCCCTAGAAGCCTCCCTACCAAAAACTGAACGGTCAAAAACCCGAATCATCTCCTCTTTAAAGTTCTGGAACTTGTTAGAGCAATCAGCCCTTGCCTCCCAGATAGCTGTGCCCCATTCTCGAGCCCGGCCAGTAAGGAGTGAAATGACGTAAGCAACCCGAGCTCTCTCTAGAGTATGTGTTGGGTTGGAGAGAGAACACAATCTCACACTGCGTGAGAAAGGAGCGGCACTCAGTGGGCTGCCCGGAGTAGCAAGGTGGGTTATTAACCCTAGGTTCTGGAGGCTCGGCAGGCCAGGAAGTAACAGGTGGCACGAGACGTAGACTCTGGAACTGTCCAGAGAGGTCGGAAACCTGAGCGGCCAGGTTCTCCACGGCATGGCGAGCAGCAGACAATTCCTGCTCGTGTCTGCCGAGCATGGCTCCTTGGATCTCGACGGCAGTGTAACGAGCGTCTGAAGTCGCTGGGTCCATTCCTTGGTCGGTTCCTTCTGTCATGCAGGTGAAAGAGGACCCAAAAGCGACTTGGCGAAAACAGAGTCTTTAATCCAGTAAAGTAAATACAAACAAAAAACACAACTTTCACTCGAAATGACGAGGACAAACTGGAGACTCGATCTTGAACAGCAGGTGAACAGCAGGTTGCCTCGGGAAGGCACTTGAACCAGACAGACTCAGACACCTGCTCACCACGCAGCATCTGAGGAAAACACGACACGACAGGGCGATACACAAACACAGCACGGTGAATTCTAGACAAGGAACCGACAGGACAGGAACGGAACACAAAGGAAGAAATAGGGACTCTAATCAGGGGAAAGGATCGGGAACAGGTGTGGGAAGACTAAATGATTGATTAGGGGAATAGGAACAGCTGGGAGCAGGAACGGAACGATAGAGAGAAGAGAGAGCGAGAGAGTGAGAGAGGGAGGGGGAGAGAGAGGGATAGAAAGAGGGAAAGAACCTAATAAGACCAGCAGAGGGAAACGAATAGAATGGGAAGCACAGGGACAAGACAAGATAATAAATGACAAAACATGACAATTTCACCATGAGGCCAATGGTGACTTTAAAACAGTTACATAGTTTAATGGCTGTGATAGGAGAAATCGGAGGCTGGATAAACAACATTGTAGTTACTCCACAATACTAATTTAATTAACAGAGTGAAAAGAAGGAAGCCTGTACAGAATAAAAATATTTTAAAACATGCATCCTGTTTGCAACAAGGCACCAAAATAATACTGCAACAAATGAGGCAAGGATTTTTTTTGTCCTTAATACGAAGTGTGATGTTTGGGGAAAATCCAATACAACACGTTACTGAGAACCTTTCCACATTTTCAAGCATAGCGGTAACTGATTCATGTAATGGGTATAGTTGTAATCGTTAAGGACTGGAGAGATGTCAGGATAAATAATAAATGGAATGGAGCCAAGCACATGTAAGATCCTATAGAAAAACCTCTTTCAGTCTGCTTTCCATCAGACATTGGGAAACAAATTCACTATTCATTATGAATATTGTGTGTAGATGGGTGAGGCTGCAATCGTTTTAATGCATTTTGAATTCAGGCTGTAACACAACAAAATGTTGCATAATTCAAGGGGTATGAATACTTTCTGAAAACCTCCTTCCATCAGCAAGGGCATTGAAGATTAAACGTGGCTTGGTCTTTCAGCATGACAATGATCCCAAACACACCGCCCGGGCAACGAAGGAGTGGCTTCGTAAGAAGCATTTCAAGGTCCTGGAGTGGCCGAGCCAGTCTCCAGATCTCAACCCCATAGAAAATCTTTGGAAGGAGTTGAAAGTCCGTGTTGCCCAGTAACAGCCCCAAAACATCACTCCTCTAAAGGAGATCTGCATGGAGGAATGGGACAAAATACCAGCAACAGTGTGTGAAAACCTTGTGAAGACTTACAGAAAACGTTTGACCTCTGTCATTGCCAACAAAGGGTATATAACCAAGTATTGAGATAAACTTTTGTTATTTACCAAATACTTATTTTCCACCATAATTTGCTAATAAATTCATAAAAAACTCTACAATGTGATTTTTTTGATTTTTTCCCCTCATTTTGTTTGTCATAGTTGAAGTGCACCTATGATGAAAATTACAGGCCTCTCTCATCTTTTTAAGTGGGAGAACTTGCACAATTGGTGGCTGACTAAATACTTTTTTGCCTCACTGTATTATAGTTGTATTATCCTTATACAGTACATACTGTACGTAGGACAAATCATCAGAAACAGGGGTATTGTAAAGCAGTTGGCTACTGTAAAACTGTAGCACGTTGTTGTATACCATTTATTATATGTTGGTGATCAAATGATTGTATCTTTTTAATAAGGTACAAAACAGGTTCCAATGGACAGAAAAACAAGTGATGAGACCGAACAAGACAAACCGTTCCCATTCTACCCCCAAACCACAGGACTTCCCCAACCCAAAGTTAGATTAGTGGTTCACAATAGCGGCCTTTTTACAGTCATGTTGTACACCATTTCTGCCCCATGCAACAATGTTCAAAATCAGCTTCTCTACTGATACAGTATCGCCTGTCTCTCTGCTGGAAATTCATCAGCTTGTAGTGTATCAATGAAATTCAGATAACGACTGTAATATATTGTTTTATACAACCCAGGTATTTCGACAGTACATTGTACACTATAATTAAGCAATAAGGCACGAGGGTGTGTGGTACATGCCCAAAATAAAATGGCTAAGGGCTGTTCTTATGTACAACTCAACTCGGAGTGCCTGGATACAGCCCTTAGCCATGATATATTGGCCATATACCACAACCCCATGAGGTTGCTATTATAAACTGGTTACCAACGTAATTTGAGCAAATTTAAATGGTTGATGGAGAATGATAATGTGGTTTTAACAGCCACATCTTTTGTTTGGTTTGTCCTTCCAAAATAAATTGATGTCATATTGTTACACTTATGAAGTAAAAATTCAGAAATGTACAATGGTTAACAGTTATATGTTAACCAGGCACTACATTATCTTGGTTCGGTAGTTATCATTTTTGAGCAGTTTGATTAATTAAGTGATAGTTGATTGCATTGTTAGCAAAAGACAAAGAATTCATACAAGAAGTAAGTGAATATTTCATTTTGAACAGCAGACACTTCAATTAGATATGCAACCAAATTGAGAGTGATTTGTGACTTTGTTTGTTGTACTCAGTCAGTTGGAAATGTGCTTAGAGTTTTGAACCATGAGCCATTTTGATGATCTGTTTCGGGTTTTTATGCTTAGAGTTGTGAAACTGTACCAAATAGTTGATTTAAAAACACCATAAAGTGAAACACTCACTTTATCACCCAAACTCTCCAGAGGGTAGTGAGGTCTGCACAACGCATCACCGGGGGCAAACTACCTGCCCTCCAGGACACCTACACCACCCGATGTTACATGAAGGCCATAAAGATCATCAAGGACAACCACCACCCGAGCCACTGCCTGTTCACCCCGCTATCATCCAGAAGGCGAGGTCAGTACAGGTGCATCAAAGCTGGGACCGAGAGACTGAAAAACAGCTTCTATCTCAAGGCCATCAGACTGTTAAACAGCCACCACTAACATTGAGCGGCTGCTGCCAACACACTGACTCAACTCCAGCCACTTTAATAATGGGAATTGATGGGAAATGATGTAAAATATATCACTAGCCACTTTAAACAATGCTACCTAATATAATGTTTACATACCCTACATTATTCATGTCACGTTCTTTCAAAATCGAACCCAGAAGCAGACCAGGACAAGGAGAGTAGGAAGAAGGTGAGTATTTATTTACAAGTGAATGTGAATGGGTAGATATATCCAGGTGGCGTAGTGGGCAGCGGTGGTGAGTTGATGGGAGTAAATAGGTGGATCCAATGGGGTAGCGGTATTCTCCGATGACCAGGCGGGAATGGGGTAAATGATCCGGGTGAGTAACTGAAGACAGAACAAACGGAGGTAAGTTTAAGGCAAGCAATACGTAAAAAACAACAAAACAAATTCTATCCAACTTGAGGCTGATACTATGGCCAACATACTGTTCATGGCTAACGATCCAGGAGGGAATGGATGTCAGGTCAGAGCTTTTGAAGGGGAGAGGTGATGATCAGGACAGGTGTGCAGATTACTGATGGGATACAGGTGCGGGTGAATATCGATCTCCCAACAAGCTAATTCGCCCGGCAACCAGACAGGGTGCGTTCCAGGACACTGGAAACACACTCCAGGACAGAAACACAGGCAAACACAGACTCAGGAAGCGGGATTCTTGACAGTACCCCCCCCCCTCTCCGAACGCCACCGGGCGGACTACCTGGAGCGCCAGTGTGGAGGCGGTAGAAGTCACGAAGCAGGTCGTCATCAAGGATCTGACGCCGAGGAATCCAACTCCGCTCCTCTGGACCATATCCTTCCCAATCCACGAGATATTGGAAACCTCGACCCCGCCGTCTGGAATCCATTATGCGGCGCACCGTGTAGGCAGGACCACCTCCGATCATCCGAGGAGAAGGGGGCAACAGAGGACTGAGGAGAACCGGCTTGAGGCAGGAGACATGAAAGGTGGGGTGTACTCGAAGCGTTGCCGGCAATTTGAATCGGACCACAACAGGGTTAATGATTCTCTCCACCACAAACGGACCAATGAACTTTGGTGACAGTTTCCTCGACTCAGTCCGTAGAGGAAGATCCCGTGTAGCCAACCAAACCTCATCTCCGATGGTATAAGCGGGAGCAGGAATACGGCGACGATTCGCCTGGATCTGATACCGGTCAGAAACTCTAAGGAGGACCTTCCTGGCCCGATGCCAGGGCCGGTGGCAACGACGAATGTAGGCCTGGACAGAAGGAACCGAAAGATCCCTCTCCTGAGAAGGAAACAAGGGAGGTTGGTATCCGTACAGGCATTGGAAGGGGGACATCCCAGTGGCAGATGAAGGAAGGGTATTATGGGCATACTCGACCCAGGGTAATTGAGATGACCAAGAGGTGGGATCAGAGGAGACAAGACAACGCAGCGTGGACTCCATCTTCTGGTTGGCTCTCTCTGCCTGACCATTAGATTGTGGGTGAAATCCAGAAGAGAGACTGACTGTAGCTCCAATGGCCAAACAGAAGGATCTCCAGACAGCAGAGGTAAACTGAGGACCACGGTCAGAAACAATGTCACTGGGCAATCCGTGGACCCTGAAAACCTCCCTAACCAGGATCTCGGACGTCTCCGTGGCAGATGGAAGCTTGGAGAGAGGGACAAAATGAGCAAACTTGCTGAATCTGTCCACAATGGTCAGAATGACCGTGTTCCCAACAGAAGGGGGCAATCCCGTGACAAAATCCACGGCCAGATGCGACCAAGGTCGACGAGAAATAGGTAGGGGGTGAAGAAGCCCAGAGTTGAGACGATTGGTACTTTTGTTCTGAGCACAAACAGGACATGCGGCAACAAACCTCCGGGTATCTTCTCCCATGGCAGGCCACCAAAATCGTCTGCGCAGTAGCGCCATAGTCCGAGCAACGCCAGGGTGACAAGCCATCTTGCTGCCGTGGGACCACTGAAGAACAGCAGAACGGACCGACTCAGGCAACGAACAACCGACCGGGTGGACCGTTACCGGGGCCGGGCTGTGTCCGAAGGGCCACCATCACATCCTCCTCAATCCTCCATGTAACGGCTCGCACGACAAGGTTCTGGGGAAGAATCGTCTCAGTCTTGGCCCCACTCTCATCCGTCTTGGAGAACATCCGGGACAAGGCGTCCGCTTTGCCGTTCTTCGACCCAGGTCGGAACGTCAGGGAAAAATTGAAGCGTCCAAAAAACAAAGCCCACCTGGCCTGACGGGAGTTTAGACTATTGCACATAAGCCAGATTCTTGTGGTCAGTCCAGACCACAAACGGTTGCTCCGCTCCCTCCAACCAGTGACGCCACTCCTCCAAGGCAAGCTTCACAGCGAGAAGCTCCCGATTACCCACATCGTAGTTTCTCTCAGCTGGTGAAAGAAGACAAGAGTAGAAGGCGCAGGGATGGAGTTTACCGTCAGTGGAGCTATGCTGGGACAGGATGGCGCCCACCCCCACATCAGACGCGTCCACCTCAACAACAAACTGACGGGAAGTTTCAGGTTGAGAGAGAATCGGCGCATTGGTGAATCGGCTCTTCAAGTTCAGAAATGCTCGGTCTGCCTCAGGAGTCCAACAGAAAATTCTGGTGCAAGACGTCAGAGCAGTTAAAGGGGCGGCCACCCGGCTGTAATCACGGATAAACCTCCGATAGAAGTTCGCAAATCCCAGGAATCTCTGGAGCTGCAATCTCCTACCGGGCCGGGCCCAATCCCGAACCGCCCGAACCTTCTCTTGGTCCATCTTGATCTCACCCCTGGAGATGATGTACCCGAGGAAGGATGTAGTGTGGGCGTGAAAATCACACTTCTCTGCCTTCACAAACAGACGGTTCTCCAATAACCGCTGCAGGACCTGCTTAACATGCTGGATGTGGCTGGAAAGCTCCTTGGAGAAAATCAGGATGTCATCCAGGTAAACGAACACAAACAGACCGATCATATCCCTCAGCACGTCATTCACCAAACCTTGGAACACTGCTGGAGCGTTGGAAAGTCCAAACGGCATCACCTGGTACTCGAAATGTCCCATAGGTGTATTGAATCCAGTCAACCACTCGTCCCCCTCTTTGATCCGAACCAGATGATACGCATTGCGTAGATCAAGCTTCGTAAACACAGTAGCACCCTGTAAAGAATCGAAAGCGGAGCTCATTAAGGGCAAGGGGTACTTGTTCTTGACCGTAATATCATTCAACCCCCGATAATCAATACACGGTCGAAGAGAGCCATCCTTACTCAAAAAGAAAATCCAGCTCCCAGGGGTGATGACGAGGGACGAATGAGACATGCAGCAAGAGACTCCTTTATGTAGGTCTCCAGGGCTTCCCGCTCAGGTCGAGAAATACTGTATAACCGTCCCTTGGGAAAGGCAGCTCCAGGGAACAGCTTAATTGTACAATCATAAGGTCGGTGGGGAGGAAGTGACTGAGCTTTCTGCTTACTGAACACCTCACCCAACTCGTGATATGTTTCAGGAACCAGGGACAAATCAGGAGGAGCAGACTCACTGACCTGACTGGGGACAGCATGAGAACAGGCAGTCCTGAGGCAGTTAGCATGGCACTCAATGCTCCAACTAGTTACCTTTCCAGTCACCCAATCGAACGAAGGATTGTAATCCAGACGGGAGATGACAAGTGCCTGGATAAGGACCTGCGCCGCTTCCTGTGTGAGGCAGGGTCGTACTCTGCGGATGTTGTAGAGCATGAACCTACAGGAACGGGCCACCGCCTTGATGTTAGTTGAGAACGACAGGTGTTGTCCAGGATCACGCCAAGGTTCTTAGCGCTCTGGGAGGAGGACACAATGGAGTTGTCAACCGTGATGGCGAGATCATGGAACGGGCAGTCCTTCCCCGGGAGGAAGAGCAGCTCCATCTTGCCGAGGTTCAGCTTGAGGTGGTGATCCGTCATCCACACTGATATGTCTGCCAGACACGCAGAGATGCGATTCGCCACCTGGTCATCAGAAGGGGGAAAGGAGAAGATTAATTGTGTGTCATCTGCATAGCAATGATAGGAGAGACCATGTGAGGTTATGACAGAGCCAAGTGACTTGGTGTATAGCGAGAATAGGAGAGGGCCTAGAACAGAGCCCTGGGGGACACCAGTGGTGAGAGCGCGTGGTGAGGAGACAGATTCTCGCCACGCCACCTGGTAGGAGCGACCTGTCAGGTAGGATTCAGGAGGGAGGAGAAGGTGGCAAAGGGCTTCCTAGGGTTAGAGACAGATGCTTGGAATTTAGAGTGGTAGAAAGTGGCTTTAGCAGCAGAGACAGAAGAGGAAAATGTAGAGAGGAGGGAGTGAAAGGATACCATGTCCGCAGGGAGGCGAGTTTTCCTCCATTTCCGCTCGGCTGCCCGGAGCCCTGTTCTACTGCCGTTCAGAGTGGTTGCTTCAATGGCTTCCGGTAATTGCTCCTTGGAAAGCCCCAGCTGTTCCACTAAGTCGGCATCAATGAAGCTGTCATCGGCACCTGAATCGATGAAAGCGTTAATCGCTAAACTCTGATTCTTATTTATGAGGGTAGCAGGAAAACGAGGTCTGACAGGGCTCTTAAGAGGTTGAAACTGGCTCGCTAACAAACCTCCCAAACTTAACGAGCCGAGCAGTTTAACGGGCGCTGAGGACAAATGGAGATGTAATGTCCCGAGCTACCACAGTAGAGGCAGCTTTTGGTCTCACGTCTACGTTGGCGCTCGTCCTTAGTTAACCCGTGCCGCCCCACTTGCATAGGTTCAGGATCTGGCGGCAGGACTCCTCCACTAATCCCGTGTGAGGGAAAATGATCAACCCGTTCTGGTCCACTTCCTGACCCGAATGGTAACCGAGTCTCAGATTGATTAGATGGACCCCACTGCTTCTCCCTCCTCTCTCGGACTCTATTATCCACCCGAATAGCTAAGGTGACCAAACTATCTAGGTCACTAGGCTCTGGATAGGAGATCAGCTCGTCCTTGAGTTGCTCCGACAACCCCTGGTAAAAAGCCGCTTGTAGTGACTCCTCATTCCAACCACTCTCCACAGACAATGTCCTGAACTCGATCATAAAGTCTGCCACACTGCGAGCTCCTTGGCGAAGAGTGAACAAACGTTTAGCTGCGTCCTTACCTCGGACTGGATGGTCAAAAAGCTTTCTCATCTCTCCCGTGAACTCCAGGTATGAAGCCATGCAGGTCTCCTGTCGTTCCCAAACGGCTGAAGCCCATTCCAGAGCTCTTCCACGCAGCAGTTCAATAACAAAGGCTATCCTAGTGGTGTAAGAATGGGGCTGCAGATCAAACACTAACCCACACTGCATAAGAAACGAACGGCATCTTCCCAAATCCTCTTCATATTTATCAGGCGTCAGTACCTTGGGTTCACGGAAGGAAACCGCACCAGACACGGCAGGTGAGATGGGTGAAACAGGTGGTGAATGAATCGCCGGCAAACTGAGCTGATCCTGCATTTGTGTCAAGCTTTCAGATAAGTTCTGGATTGAACCCGCTATCTCCTGTAGCGCTGTCTTGTGTTGTCCCAATGTCTTCCCCTGCTGGGTAATGGCATGGCAAACGGAGTCCAGGTCCGCTGGGTTCATCCTTGGCCGGATCGTTCTGTCACGTTCTTTCAAAATCGAACCCAGAAGCAGACCAGGACAAGGAGAGTAGGAAGAAGGTGAGTATTTATTTACAAGTGAATGCCAATGGGTAGATATATCCAGGTGGCGTAAGCAGGCAGCGGTGGTGAGTTGATGGGAGTAAATAGGTGGATCCAATGGGGTAGCGGAATCCTCCGACGACCAGGCGGGAATGGGGTAAATGATCCGGGTGAGTAACTGAAGACAGAACAAACGGAGGTAAGTTTAAGGCAAGCAATACGTAAAAAACAACAAAACAAATTCCATCCAACTTGAGGCTGATACTATGGCACAACATACTGTTCATGGCTAACGATCCGGCAGGGAATGGATGTCAGGTCAGAGCTTTTGAAGGGGAGAGGTGATGATCAGGACAGGTGTGCAGATTACTGATGGGATACAGGTGCGGGTGAACATCGATCTCCCAACAAGCTAATTCGCCCGGCAACCAGACAGGGTGCGTTCCAGGACACCGGAAACACACTCCAGGACAGAAACACAGGCAAACACAGACTCAATTCATCTCATATGTATACGTATATACTGTACTCTATATCATCTACTGCATCCTTATGTAATACATGTATCACTAGCCACTTTAACTATGCCACTTTGTTTACATACTCATCTCATATGTATATACTGTACTCGATACCATCTACTGTATCTTGCCTATGCCGCTCTGTACCATCACTCGTTCATATATCTTTATGTACATATTCTTTATCCCCTTACACTGTGTATAAGACAGTAGTTTTGGAATTGTTAGTTAGATTACTTGTTGGTTAATTACTGCATTGTCGGAACTAGAAGCACAAGCATTTCGCTACACTCGTATTAACATCTGCTAACCATGTGTATGTGACAAATAAAATTAGATTAGATTTGATTCGATTTGAAACTGCCATAACACACTGTGGTCAGAGGAGGGCGACAGAGTTTCAGTGGGAGTGTATCTGGTTCTCATTACACTCTGACAGTCAGTGGTGTCCAGGCTGAAGATGCCGGAAATTACTACTGTCGGCAGAGGTACAACGGGTTTTACTGTGTAAGAGCGTCGTACAAAATCCTCCCTCAGCTATAGAGGAACTGCTCTGACTCAACAGCTGCAGAGCTACGGAGTCTCCTGTATTCTAAAGTATCCTAAACACCATTTCATCCAAATATGACACTACAATACAATAATGGAGTTGGCTAGACTTGTCTATGGACAATGTTACTGTACATATCTCTTAATGTATTCTGCAAAAATGGACATTTGTGTAAATACACTGGGACCACTAAGGAAACAGAGCTGTAAGAAATGCTTGATTTTGCCGGAAATGTTGAACAACATTCATAAAAGGTTTTGATTTTTTGGGACAGTTTTGATTGAACTTCATATTATGAAAAGCACCCATTTCAGAACACAAATATATGAATGCTGACCCTGTCCAAACCCAACTTCCCAACTATTCATCACCTACTCAACTTCTAAACCCCTCCAACCCTGAAAGAGTGAATACAGTCATAATGGTTCCATTCAAGAAGTACTATTTTGATGTCACGATTATATATATATATCTGTCAATATGACATTTTGTTTTATTAATACAAATTCATAAAAAGATCTTAGATTGAAGTCCCATATTTGAACATTATGCAAAGTCCAGTGTAATATCTGCTTCCCCAGTCCATGTTCAGTTCTAAAGTCAAACACACAGCTGCCCCAGTCCCAGAAGATTAAGGCTGTGAGATTGTGAGATTTTTATGGTCCCTGGAACCGCCACTGTCCTAGAATAGAGCATCAACGTAGTTTAGAGCACATGGCTTCAGTATTAGTAATATCATGAAGACCAGTGATTTTATAGATAATGGATTCAGTACTAGTAATGTCATGAAGACCAGTGATTTTTTAAATATATATATATATATATTTTTTTTTAATTTTACCCCTTTTTCTCCCCAAATTTGTGCTATCCAATTGTTTAGTAGCTACTATCTTGTCTCAGGTTGAAAGCCATGCGTCCTCCGATACACAACCCAACCAAGCCGCACTGCTTCTTAACACAGCGCGCATCCAACCCAGAAGCCAGCCACACCAATGTGTCGGAGGAAACACTGTGCACCTGGCAACCTTGGTTTGCCTGTGGCGCCCGGCCCGCCACAGGAATCGCTCGTGCGCGATGAGTCAAGGATATCCCTACCGACCAAACCCTCCTTAACCCGGACGACACTGGGCCAATTGTGCGTCGCCCCACGGACCTCCCGGTCAGTACAGCCCCCTTTAACCCGGGAGGCTAAGCGAGCATGATTGGAATTGTACTGAACTCATCAAACATATGGTTTCTATATGTTTGATACCCTTCCATTCACTCCATTTCAGCCATTATTATGAGCCATCCTCCCCTCAGCAGCCTCCTGTGACCTACAGTGATACTAATACTGAGGACATGCTATAAACGCACTGGTCTTCATGATATTACTAATACTGAATCCATTTTCTATAAAATCACTGGTCTTAGCCTCCCAGGAGTGAAAACCTACAGGACAGTAGCTCTACAGGAACAGGGTTGGAGTGAAAACCTACAGGACAGTAGCTCTACAAGAACAGGGTTGGAGTGAAAACCTACAGGACAGTAGAGCTCCAGGAACAGGGTTGGTGTCCCTGGTGTCACGGCCGTTAAAAGAACTGGACCAATGTGCAGCGTGGTGAGTGTACATTTTCTCTTTTATTCGAAATGACGCCGACAAAACAATAAACAATACAAAACCAACCGTGAAGCCTGTGTACCATCAAACAATGTTAACTTCCCACAAACACAGGTGGGAAAAAGGGTACCTAAGTATGGTTCCCAATCAGAGACAACGATAGAGAGCTGTCCCTGATTGAGAACCATACCTGGCTAAAACCTAGAAATAGAAAATCATAGAAACACAAAACATAGAATGCCCACCCCAACTCACCAACTCACCAAAATAGAGACATAACAAGGATCTCTCAGGTCAGGGCGTGACACCTGGTGTAGTAGAGAATCATTGTATCATCTAAACTGCTGTGAAATATATTTTCCATAACCAGAAATATTGTATTTTCAGCTGTTTGATCAGGTGTGCAAAACCTAAAGTAAAACAAAAACAACATTTAACAATGGGAACCATGGAAATAGCACACATTGACCAATATACTCTTCATAGACGTGCCTTCAATGAGAATGAAACATATAGAACTCCTACTAACTATGTGAATTGGTAATCAAGAAAAAGTTTCATAGCCTTTTGCAGGTTAATTTAAAAGACACATAACCTTTTTTATGTTTTCAAGATTATCAGAACAACATTAATAAAGTTATAATGTAATTTACAAGACATTCTATCACAAGTTGAAACCAAAAAGTATATTCACATGAACAACAGGACTTTTTAAGATAGCAAGCACACTTAGCAAAATAAAAAAAAATAGATAGCAAAACTGAACATTTATGTAAATGAGAAATTACACGTGTATAAACTTACTTCTAAAATCCAGTCTCGTGCCTCCACCAAAAGTGTACCACTGTGATACAAACTCATGCAACGGCCATACAAAAACCTTTGAAACTTTAGAGACGTGTCTTGCTCTTTGTCAAGCTAAATTTAGTCAAACCAATCTCAGATTTCAACAATAACCCTATTGTTTAAAAATATACACACTGTATAAGCACCTTGTTTGATATATTACATCTGAATAGGCATTTTAATTTAACTCACTTTACTTCAGAATGTTATTAACACAACATGGAACTGATCAATTAATTCTGCAATTCGTTCTGCAAAAACTTTCAAGAGTATGAAATCGGCTGTGCACTATGTTGATAATATCGAATCATATTGTAACAAGTAATCATGAAAAGAGCTTGATACAGCAATGAAAGAATGTGTCAGTATAAATACGTTTTTGTAATGACTTACAGACAACACATGGAGGTGGAGTTCAGAACTTTTCTTAATGACAGTGCAGTGATTTGACCAGGAGGAACATTTCTATAGAGAGACACTTTGCATTGGCATCACATGCTTCAGTGCTCTGGGAGTGTTTATAGCCCTGTGAGTTGAATACTTCATGTGAGAGCTGTATTTCATTTAAACAGAACCCACGGCAACCATGACTGTTAAGCAGGTGAATGAGGACCCAAAAGCGACTTAGCGAAAACAGAGTCTTTATTCCAGTAAATGGCAAAAGTAATACTCCTGGACAATATAAGAAGAAAACAAAACATGAAAAACTTAAATCCACTCGTAGTGACGAGGACAGACTGGAGACTCGACCATTGACTGCAGGTTGCCTCGGGAAGGAACCGATCGTAGCAGACTAAGGCACCTGCTCACACGCAGCATCTGAAGGAGACAAGACACGACAGGGCGAGACAATGACACAGCACAGCGAACATCATACAAGGATCCGACAAGGACAGAAGCGGAAAACAAGGGGAGAAATAGGGACTCTAATCAGAGGACAAAATAGGGGACAGGTGTGAAAAGACTAAATGAGTGAGTTAGGAGAATGAGGAACAGCTGGGAGCAGGAACGGAACGATAGAGAGAGGAGAGAGAGGGAGGGGGAGAGAGAGGGATAGAAAAAGGGAACGAACCTAATAAGACCAGCAGGGGGAAACGAACAGAAGGGAAAGCATAATGACAAGACAATATAAGACAAAACATGACAATGACTTTCATCCCCATCTTCATCTGGACTCTGGTCTGTTACGCACAAGGTGAGAGACATTTTGAACATTTTCAGTATGCAAGCATCATGTCGTAAATGTGGAATTACGGTTATAATCTTCCAAATATTTTACCTTCCTATATGTGATATTTTCCTTCTTTCTCTCTGCAGGGTCTTGGGGCCAGTATGTATTAACTCAGTCTGCAGCTCAATCAGTCCAGCCTGGTCAAACTGTCTCTATTGACTGTAGCACCAGTAGTAAAGTTACTCAGTACTCTGGCTCACAGTATTACCTGGCCTGGTACCATTAGACGTCTGGAGAAGCTCCTCAACTCCTGATCTGTTACACATCAGACAGGTTCACAGGAGTTTCCACCAGGTTCAGTGGAAGTGGGAGAGGAAATGGTATTGACTTCACTCTGACCATCAGTGATGTCCAGGCTGAGGATACAGGAGTTTACTACTGTCAGAGTCACCACAGTGGTCCTGTGTTCACACAGTGATTTAGAGCAGCACAAAAACCTCCCTCAGTCAGAGTCCACTGCTGCACTTTCCTTCAGGGTTTAAAGTTATTTCCCCACGTGCACAGAATACAACACGTGTTAAATAGCACAGTGAAAGTCTTACCTTGAGAGCACTTTCCAACAATGCAGTGATGATAATGCTACTACTAATATATATAATAATATAGAACATAGAATAATACAAAAAAACGCACAATGTCGAAGATGTGTGTTAAAGAAACACGATAATCAAGTATATATATATCTTTGTGTATCTCCAAATAAATGTGCTTTATACAAATGTCCAGTTGTTGTCAATAGCTTCCCAAATGAAGATAACAGAAGATAGATTTATGCTAGAATCTGTTGCACGGAAGAATTGTATTTTTTCTAGCCTTATTTTGTTAACTCAGGCCATATATTCAAAGAGAACCAACAACACAGATATGGATTAAATGCATTACACATCCATTTATCTGTCAAAATATCAAATCATTCAAGCTTTTTACACAAGATAAAATCACATAAAAAAATATGGATTTTAAATGTGGGAAAAATATATAACTGTGTGGATTGCCCCTAGACACACCTACAATCTACTTGATATGTTTTGTCTATAGCTTCAAACTATCTTCTCAGTGTCATGTGTCTATTGACTGTAGCCTTAATGACAAAATTGAAAGTATCTAATTGTTAACTACAAACACAAATCCTCTCTCTCACACACACACACACACACACACACACACACACACACACACACACACACACACACACACACACACACACACACACACACACACACAGTTTCCTTATTATCACTCTATGACAAGGGTTCAAGAGAAGATAACAAACTTGTGAGGATTTCAAGAATGAGAAACTAAAGAATTAGATGTCTAAAGTCTACTATCTTCCAGATAGCTCTTAGATCTCGTATTCTTTCACGGACCATTGTGAACATGAACTCCTCCAGCAACTCCAGCTTGGTCTCCACCTCCCGGGATTCGGGCCGCTTGGGGCTGTGCTGGGGCTGTGCTGTGTCCTAGGCCTCCCTGGTAACATAGCTGTCCTGGTGGTCATCCTGCGCCGCTCGTCCCGACGGCTCAACTTCACCCTGTGCCTCATGCTGAACCTGGCTTCCTCCGACATCCTGTGCCTGGCCATGGTTCCCGTTTGGGTCTACAATATCCTGTACGACTGGACTCTGGGCCATGCTGCATGCAAGTTAGCCACCTTCCTGCTCTTCTTCAGTCTGTGTTCTAACGTGCTAACAGTTACTCTACTCGGTGTCCATCGCTAGCTCCAGGTGCTCTACCCGCAGATATGGAACAGGCTGGGGCGCAAGGGGGAGGTGGTGCTGCTCCTGGCCCTGTGGGGGCTCGCCTGTGCCCTGACTGCCCTCGCCGTTGCCACTCGTGATGTGGTTGATGGCGAGCTCAAGTGCCAGCGACACACGGGCTCCGATGCTGAAAGAGTTGCTGTCCTTGTCTTGGAGACCCTTTTATGGTTTGTGGTTCCGTTTTCTGTGCTGGTCATGTCCTACTGCCGCCTCCACCGGCGGGTGAACCAGACGGCGCTGTTCAGTAGTGCAAAAATGACGCGGAGGATCCGTGAGCAGCCCAAGTCGTCGTAGAGGGGCGACAGGTCACACATGTCTGATGTCTGAAGCTGTGCTCTGCTGTTGTGACCAAAAGCATGTGACTGGAATGCCAATCCCTAATTCTAACCCTCAGCCTACCCATAATCAAACCACCTAACCTTAACCTTAACACATCAGGGTACTCTCAAAAATAAATATATTTTTAGGTGTTTTTAGAGCAGCCAAATAAGAGTTCCATTGGCCCTGCTATTTTGTCCCCAACACAACCTACATTTTGGTTTGCTGACTGTATAGGCTGTACTTTCTAGGTATCCATAGTGTAATGAATTTCCTCCTCTTCTTCCGAAGAGGAGAGGCGAAACGGATCAGAGGACCAATGCGCGGTGTGGTAAGTGTCCATGGTTCTTTTTAATACGTTAAGGTACACATGAACAACTGACTACAAAAAACCAATAAATGTGCAAACTCAAAACAGTCCTATCTGGTGCAATCACAGAGACAGAAACAATCACCCACAAACACACAGTGAAACCCAGGCTACCTAAGTATGATTCTCAATCAGAGACAACTAATGACACCTGCCTCTGATTGAGAACCATACTAGGCTGAAACATAGAAATGCCCAAAACATAGAAAAACAAACATAGACTGCCCACCCAACTCACGCCCTGACCATACTAACTAAATACAAAACACAGGAAATAAAGGTCAGAACGTGACACATAGGGTAGCCTAGATTTGTTATATTGTTGGTCTCTAAGCCTAAATTGTATTGCTTCTGTCAGCTGTCCCATGAATAAATTAATATATTTGGTTACCACGAGTAAGTTTCTCTTATAGTGCATGTACTTCTGCTTTGGTTCAGAGGAGCTTCAATTTACCAGTGTTTTGGAATATTTCTCTGCTTTTGAAGTTGCCTCATTGTATGTCAAATTCAGGTATTTGACCAGTGAGCACAATGGAAAACCACACTAGATCCATGCAACAACATTTCTGCCTAAATAGATCAATTAAAGCATGCATTTCAAACCTTTACCCCACTCTGATGACCAATATGGGTTTAATCATTTTAGTTTCAGTCTAACCCACAACAAGAATTGAGCCAAATTGCCAACACTGCCAATAAAAATAATTCTGAACCAAATGAAGGTAGAACTTGCCATCTGTCAGACGTAACAACACATTTGGTACACGGACAAACAGCCCAAAGGAACATGCCTTTGGGTTCAAAATTAGAACAAATCTTTAGCGTATATTGACACTGTATAACATGTTTTCAACACTATAGGCTACATAGTACTATACAGTACTATACAGTACTATACAGTACTATACAGTACTATACAGTACTATACAGTACTTACATGTGACTGAAAAGCCCTTGACACCTCTGATTTTAGGGTATGAATGATATAGCTGTCAGGCCTCCCTCTGCCAGCTATCTTCAATCCCCAGTGTAGATCCAAGTTCATGAGATTGACATACTGTAGTTTAAAACATATTTTGAAACAATACATCGTTTTTGGGGGGTTATGATCAGGTGGTAAAAATTATGAGCTGACGCACACCCAGCATTTACTGTAGAGGTGCTGACTAACTGTATAAATATAGAGAAAGTAGAACACTCTACATAGATATGAGTCACAAACGCCACATATGTTCCCAACAATTGAATGGATATATATGGTGTAACTTTCTTTTTATGCAGTTCTGGAGAACTTGCAGATTTTCAGATGTAGGTGGTATATTTTCAAAACTCTAAGTACAAACTCGAAATTCATAACACATGTAATGCCCTCTATCTTATGTTCAGAACTTTTGATTGTGAATTCATTGGGGTTTCACAGATCTTTCACTCTTGAGTTATTCAAGCAAAATCAAGTCTAATTTGCTATTTTGCTATTGAATAGAAAGAATATTAGACAGTAAATATAATTTTCTAATTATAGTAGAGTAGGTAAATATAATTTTCAAATTATAGTAGAGGGTACATATCATTTTCAAATTATAGTAGAGGGTAAATATCATTTTCAAATTATAGTAGAGGGTAAATATCATTTTCAAATTATAGTAGAGGGTAAATATCATTTTCAAATTATAGTAGAGTAGGTAAATATCATTTTCAAATTATAGTAGAGGGTAAATATAATTTTCAAATTATAGTAGAGGGTAAATATAATTTTCAAATTATAGTAGAGGGTAAATATCATTTTCAAATTATAGTAGAGTAGGTAAATATCATTTCCCACACAGTATTTGACCATATCTTGACATGCACAATGTTTTAAATCTTCAAATAAATGGCAGGTTGTGAGCATGTTCAGAAATACAGTGCCTTCAGAATGTATTCACAACCCTTGACTTTTTCCACATATTTTTACAGCCTGAATTTAAAATAGATTAAAGTAAGATTTTGTGTCACTGGCCTACACACAATATCCAGTAATGTCAAAGTCATATAATGTTCTAAGAAATTTTTAAAATGAATATATTGTGAAAGCTGAATTGTCTTGAGTCAAAAAGTATTCAATCCTTTTAGTATGGAAAGCCTAAATAAGTTCAGGACAAAAAATGTAGTTATTGAATTTATTAATTACACTTTGGATGGTGTATCAGAGAGACTCACAGCTGTAATCACTGCCAAACGTGGTTCTACAAAGTATTGACTCGGGTGTGAATACTTATGTAAATGAGCTATTTCTATATTTCATTTTCAATACAGTTACAAAAGTATTCCAAAGCATATTTTCACTTGCTAATTTTTGGGTATTGTGTGTAGATGGGTGAGAATGCAATCATTTTAATGCATTTTGAATTCAGGCAGAAACACAACAAAATGTGGCATAATTCAAGGGGTATGAATACTTTCTGAGGCACTGTATGTCAGTCTTATAGTTGTATTATCCTTATACAGTACATACTGTACGTAGGACAAATCATCAGAAACAGGGGTATTGTAAAGCAGTTGGCTACTGTAAAACTGTAGCACGTTGTTGTATACCATTTATTATATGTTGGTGATCAAATGATTGTATCTTTTTAATAAGGTACAAAACAGGTTCCCATTCCACCCCCGAACCACAGGACTTCCCCAACCCAAAGTTAGATTAGTGGTTCAAAACAAAAAAATATTTTTACAGAGTCATGTTGTACGCCATTTCTGCCCCATGCAACATTGTGAAAAATCAGCTTATCTACTGATACAGTATAGCCTGTCTCTCTGCTTGAAATCAGCTGCTTGGGTATTTTCTGTATACCAGGGAGCTAGTTTCTTATGACAAATGTTTTTGGTTTTTAGGGGTCCGACTGCATCTAGGGTATTGCGCAAGCTTAAATTGAGTTCCTCAGTTAGATGGTTAACTGATTTTTGTACTCTGACGTTGTCACGCCCTGACCATAGAGAGGCTTTCATTCTTTATTTTGGATTAGGCCAGGGTGTGACTAGGGTGGGCATTCTATGTTCATTTTTTATGTTTTGGATTTCTGTGGTGTTTGGCCGGGTGTGGTTCTCAATCAGAGGCAGCTGATTGAGAACCATACTTAGGTTGCCTTTTCCCACCTGTGTGGTGTGGGTAGTTCTTTTCTGTTTAGTGTGTTTCGCACATGACGGAGCTGTTTCGGTTGTCTCTTTGTTGTTTTGCATTTTAGTGTTCAGTTTCGAATAAACAATATGAACACGTACCACGCTGCATCTTGGTCCTCACCTTCTTCCACCAACGGCCGTTACAGACGTCCTTGGGTAGTCGAGAGGGAGTCTGGAGGAGCATCTAGGAATCTTTGGGTTGTCCGGGAATTTATAGCACAACTTTTGATGATCCTTGGTTGGGGTCTGAGCAGATTATTTTTTGCGATTGCAAACGTAATAACATGGTGGTCCGATAGTCCAGGATTATGAGGAAAAACATTAAGATCCAGAACATTTATTCCACGGGACAAAACTAGGTCCAGAGTATGACTGTGGCAGTGAGTAGGTACGGAGACATATTGGACAAAACCCACTGAGTCGATGATGGCTCCGAAAGACTTTTGGAGTGGGTCTGTGGACTTTTACTTCTGAAGTTGCCTCATTGTATGTCAAAATCTTGACATGTATTTGAGCAGTGAGCACAATGGAAAAACACACTCTAGAGATCTATGCAACAACATTTCAGAACATGTTAGACATTGCACTGTCAACAGTATGAAAATTGTTGCAACTATGTTGATTAGAGGCTGACCGATTAATCGGAATGGACGATTAATTAGGGCTGATTTCAAGTTTTCATAACAATCGGTAATCTGCATTTTTGGACACCAATCATGGCCGATTACATTGCGCTCCATGAGGAGACTGCGTGGCAGGCTAACTGCCTGTTATGTGAGTGCAGCAAGGAGCCAAGGTAAGGTTCGTAAGCATTCATTCAAACAGCACTTTACTGCGTTTGCCAGCAGCTCTTTGCAATGCTTCATGCATTGCGCTGTTTATGACTTCAAGCCTATCAACTCACGAGATTAGGCTGGCAATACTATAGTGCCTATAAGAACATCCAATAGTCAAAGGCATATGAAATATAAATGGTATAGAGAGAAATAGTCCTGTAACAACTACCACCTAAAACTTCTTACCTGGGAATATTGAAGACTCATGTTAAAAGGAACCACCAGCTTTCATATCTTCTGAGCAAGGAACTTAAATGTTAGCTTTTTTACATGGCACACATTGCACTTTTACTTTCTTCTCCAACACTTTGTTTTTGCATTATTTAAACCAAATTGAACATGTTTCATTATTTATTTGAGACTAAATTGATTTTATTGATGTATTAAAAGTGTTGTTCATTCAGAATTGTTGTAATTGTCATTATTACAAATATATATATATAAATCGTCCGATTAATCGGTATCTGCTTTTTTTGGTCCTCCAATAATCAGTATCGGTGTTGAAAAATCATAATCGGTCGACCTCTAATGTTGATAATTTATATCTCATCGTATTGTATCACCTAATCATACTATTTCATTATGAGGACCATATCACATCAATTAATATAAATTCAAACTCACTCAGGTAGATCAAATCATCAAAAGTATCTTAAATATGATACAGCAATGAGGTAATGTGTCAGTATATATATATATATGTTTTTGTAATGACTTTCAGACTACACTTGGAAGTGGGTTTCAGAAGTTTTCTTAATTACAGGGCAATGCTTTGCCCAGAAGGGACATTTCCAGCTTTGCATTGGCAGTGAATTCTTCAGTCCTTCTCTCTCTGCAGGGTCTTGGGGCCAGTATGTATTGACTCAGTCTGCAGCTCAATCAGTCCAGCCTGGTCAAACTGTCTCTATTGACTGTAGCACCAGTGGTAAAGTTACTCAGTACTCTGGCTCACAGTATTACCTGGCCTGGTACCATCAGATGTCTGGAGAAGCTCCTAAACTCCTGATAAATATATATTATGTTATGACGGACTAAGCTGTTAAAAATGTTTTCTTTAATCATTGACAACAGTTCTGAAGAATGAACACAAGAGCAAATTCAGTCAGTTTATTAGAAATGAATGTTGGCAAAGATGCTAATAGTTAATGAGCCAAAAACATCAGTATTGATTCTCAATAGTGGAAAAGTGAAACGGTCCATTCCATTGAACATATTATTTCTCTATAATAATGAGATTGATTACCTGTAGTGCACTTGATCACTGATTTAGACGGATGCAGTACCATCTAACTCTGCTAAACCACTGTTACAGAGACCTTCAGTGGTAAGATCTTTAGAGAGTGGAGTTCACAGTAATTACCAATAAATGGAGAGACTCTCTCTGTGAAATGTTGTGTGAACGTGTGTAGACGTGTGTTATTATCAGGGTCCGAGAATGACAGCTTTCCTCTGTCACAGTCCAGATGCACTCTGATCTGCTTAGGTTTCTGTTTCAATGTGATATCAGTGGGTGGAACAGGTGGGCATAATGCCCAGTATTTACCTTCGTAATATCCGACACTCCAGTATCCACTCTTTATCAATCCAGACCTCTGGACAGAGTCTGTGATCACACCTATGGTCCAGTTTTCACTCTCCCCAACCTCAACAAGCCAGCTGTGTGTCCCTGAGTTAAAGCTCTCAGAGGCCAGGATGAACTGGAGGTGATCAAACCTCTCTGGGTTGACAGGAAGCCACTGTAAATAATCACTGTCTCTCACACTGGTCAGATCTTCAGACAGGCGGAGACGTGGATGGGCAGTATTGGGGTCCAGAGTCACAGGAGCTGAACATAGAGATTAGATTACAACTACAGATTAAAATTGACACGGGCTGGGTTTCCCACTTTCAATGTTTTTTTTAAAAACATTTGAAATAACACCACAGCGCCATCTAGCTTGTAAAATAACTGGAAACGTTTCCCCATACAAATATAGTAATGCAACAGGATTCACAGAGAGAGATGTTTTGTTTATTTGTTATTGTATTTGACGTTGTGTTCATTGGGCCAACATTTTACGGTTTAATTACTTACTATATTGAACAATCTCCTGCATCTTCTGCCAGACTTTGAACTGCAGGTTGCCCAGGTGCTTTGCCACATTGATAAGTGGACCTGAAACCCTCTTTAGATCCGGCATTGTGTACTGGGTTCTGGAAAACATTCAAGAGTAATTGATACTGTGGGATTGGGTTCAGAGCCACAGAGAAGATAGAGAAAGGACACGACTAACTTGCCTTTTCATTGTGACCTTGTAGTTCTGTAGAAGGAAGAAAAAATGTGCAAATTACCAATCAATGTAATCACTAAAATCAATGAGATCAATTTAGTTAATCAAGTATCACAAATAATGTACATATGAATATTAGTACCTACCTGCAAGAATGAGATGTCTTCAGCTCTCAGCTCCTCTTCTATGGCTCTGATTGTTTCAGACAGTGATGATATCTCTCTGCACATCTCTTCAATCTTCTCCCTCACCGTCTTATTCTTCTGCCCCTCTTCCTCCCGCAGTGCAGCTATGCTATCTGCCTCTTCATCTCTTAGAAACTGATGAAGCTTTTCAAACTCCTTCTTAATCTGCTTCTCTGTGTGCTGAGCCTGGCTCTGGAGACAGTAAGAGGGATATTTGATAGACCACAGCGTTTATGTGAAGGGGTAAGCTACTGTAGTTTAACATTGTTATATTACTCAGAATTCTTACCTTAATATTTTCTGCTGCTTGATCACAAGATTGTATAACTTCGTTAAAGGCCTTCAGGTTTCCCTGTAAGGATTTTAGTGCAGTCTGGAGTTTCTCCTAAAATTGGTAGTAGTTGTAGTGAGCTATTATTGAAGTAGCCACATGAAACACGGACAACTTGTTTTACACATTTTCATGAAATGGACCATTGAACTTTCTGACCTCAAATATAAAATATATAATTGTACACCTTCAATAAAAACATTTCCATCAATGCAATTTCTCACAAAACAAAATGAACCGCCAGTGACCAGCTGAAACCATCCAAGTTTTCATACCTTATAATTCTTAGCAGCTTTATCGATCTGACAAAGGCCGTCGTTGGTGTTTTTCTTTAAGGCCCTACACTTTAAACACAGTAGCTGTTTATCCTCCAGACAGAAGAGCTCAAGCTTCTCATTATGCAGATTGCAGAGCACCTCAGACTCAGTCGTATCTCCCCGACTCCTCTCCTGTAAGACAGCCTCACACTGCCTCTTCAGATTCAGATCAAGTGGAAGCTCCAGCGATGATCTTCTTCTAGAGAGAGGGCATTCCAGCACGTCGTTATGTTTCCACAGTTCCAACAAGCAGACTTTACAGATGCCGTGTCTACATGACAGGATGACCGGGTCCTTGAAGATGTCACGGCACACAGAACAGGAGAGATTCCCCTCTGGGAGAGATTCCCCTCTGGGAGAGATACTATGGAAGCCATTTTAAGGAAATTACATCGCACAAGGCCTGTAGGATTACCAGTTTAGAATATCAGTGTTAATGCAAAATCCTTCTGCCGAGTCCTGCACTGAACTTTGCACCCTAACAATACAGGTTGAGGTGTGTGTGTGTTCTTAATTGTCATGGCTTGTCTCCAAGTTCCACCACTGTGTCTTAACCACTTCATGGCTTGATTCACAGTCACTTTATGCCCCAGTTCTATAAAAAATGGTATTTCCTGTCCTCATTCCTTTTTCCTGGTGTTACCTGTCCCGCATCATTCTCCTATTAACTGAGCTATCTAAACTAGGGGACAGCAATAGGAAACTCATTAACAGGGAAGGCTGAAATGTCACCAGGTTGCAAAAGAAAAGACACAACAAGGAAACCATTTGAGTAGCTTTCATTGAGGACAGGTAACCCTTTCATGACCAGGTACCTTTGGTGTGTTTATAGCCATGATTCTATACACGTGGCTCAGGGTGTGTATTTATTGCAGAGATCTAGAACACTGCGGCATCACAGGGGGAAGGTTTGAGCGACATAGTGGCCTGCCCCTTTTAGAACTCCTAAAGTTGACCGTGCCCAACAGAATAATGTTCTAGTGAGGGCCATTCTGTGTGGCTGCATCAAATCATTTTGATGATTTGATATATCCGAGTTGGGACTGATAATCATATATTTGATATGATCCCATAATAAAATCTAGTAATATTATATAATGCAAAATGAGGAGCCATACAGTACCAGTCAAACGTTTGGACACATCTACTCATGAGCCAATCAGTTGTGTTGTGACAAGGTAGGGTTGGTATACAGATGATAGCCCTATTTGGTAAAAGACCAAGTCCATATTATTGCAAGAACAGCTCAAATAAGGTGAACCTACTCTGCGTCTCACAAAGCAATTATCTTCTTAAGTAACAGACACATCTCAACATCAACTGCTCAGTGGAGACTGAGTGAATCAGGCCTTCATGGTCGAATTGCTGCAAAGAAACCACTACTAAAGGACACCAATAATAAGAAGAGACTTGCTTGGGCCAAGAAACATGAGCAATGGACATTAGACATTAGAAAATCTGTCCTTTGAGTCCAACTTTGAGATTTTTGGTTCCAGCCGCCGTGTCTTTGTGAGATGCAGAGTGGGTGAACAGATGATCTCTGCAAGTGTGGTTCCCACTGTGAATCATGGAGGAGGAAGTGTGATGGTGTGGGGGTGCTTTGCTGGTGATTTATTTAGAATTCAAGGCACACTGAACCAGCATGGCAACCACAGATTTCTGCAGCGATACGCCATCCCATCTGGTTTGCGTTTCATGGGACTATCATTTTTTCCCAACAGGACAATGACCCAACACACCTCCAAGCGGTGTAAGGGCTATTTGACCAAGAAGAAGAGTGATGAAGTGCTTCATCAGATGACCTGGCCTCCACAATCACCTGACCTCAATCCATTTGAGATGGTTTGGGATGAGTTGGACCACAGAGTGAAGGAAAAGCAGCAAACTATTGCTCAGTATATGTGGGAACAAGTCTGTTGGAAAAGCATTCCAGGTGAAGCTGGTTGAGAGAATGTCAAGAGTGTGCAAAGCTGTCATTAAGGCAAAGGGTGTCTACTTTGAAGAATCCAAGAAAAAAATAATAAAAATTTGTTTAACACGTTTTTGGTTACTACATGATTCCATATGTGTTATTTCATAGTTTTGTTGTCATCACTATTAATGTACCATGTAGAAAATAGTAAAAATAAAATAAACACCTTGAATGGGTAGGTGTGTCCAAATTTTTGATTGTTACTGTATAAACATAATTCACAACAGTTTTCATACTGGGGAACTTGAATGTGTCCAATATGCTGAAGTTCTACAATATACCAGCAGGGTGCATCAGTTACAAAGCAGTATTTAGACTGCCGGGTCCTACCTACCATGCGTGGACTTTTTTTGGTGGGGGGTTATTCTATCAGAAAAATAACATGTTGGTCAAGCTCAGGCACTTAAATCCTAATAAAAATAGGTGGATTGTTCACAAATGGACCATGACACATTTACACCCTGTCTGGGACTAGTGCTGATTGATTAGTGCTTTTTGAGGTTGGTTGGGTTTCATTTTGATTATAAAAAAAGAATCACGGGTTTTATTTTTCGGTTTAGATTCTTTGGGTTGAATACTGTAACACAGAATCAAACAATTAATAGAAGTCCCATGATGATAGTGACTGCCCATTACTGCTTATCACTTAGTAACCATCATTTATTCACATTATTTTACTTGACTAAAATATTTCAGTTGTAGCGTATAATCTTTTTTATTTTATTTGATGACTTTATTATTTCATTCCAAGTCATCCTCTCATCTCGATAGAGTTGCTGCCTATGCTGTCTGACAAAATAATCTAGTTCTTCAAAGTAAATAAGGCATCATTTTATGACTGCTTAATTCCAACTATCAATCAGTTAGATCATGTATGTTCAGGTAGAGATACCCCGAGAAGCAACATCTGTTCTCTATAGAGTACCATACCATAATACCCATTAAATCTAGCCTTCAAACAACAAAATGTTTCCAATCCTTTTTCCACCATTAATTTTTCCCAAAGGTGATTTTAGACACACTTCAAATAAGAGCTGTGTTTTGTGTAGGCTTAACCTGGCGTGATATTTTGATAACCGTTTAAACCTCTCTAGGACAAGTGTCACATCCTGATCTGTTTCACCTGTCCTTGTGCTTGTCTCCTCCCCTCCTCCAGGTGTCACCCATCTTCCCCACTTATCCCCTGGGTATTTATACCTGTGTTTTCTGTCTGTCTGTGCCAGTTTGTCAAGTCAACCAGTCGTTTGTCTCAGCTCCTGCTTTTTCACAGTCTCACTTTTTCCTCACTTTCCTGGTTTTGACCTTTGCCTGTCCTGACTCTGAGCCCACCTGCCTGACCACTCTGCCTGAGAGCCCGCCTGCCTGACCACTCTGCCTGAGCCCGCCTGCCTGACCACTCTGCCTGAGCCCGCCTGCCTGCCTGAGCCCGCCTGCCTGACCACTCTGCCTGAGCCCGCCTGCCTGACCACTCTGCCTGAGCCCGCCTGCCATCTGGTGCCTTTGCTGCTACTCTGGATTATTATTTTAAGTAGGATTGTAAAAATAATGAAGAGATTTTGGATACTTTATTTAATGGGTTATACTTCTCATAGAAATTGAATAGCACCTGGGAACATAGCAAAATTACTGAAATTGTTAAAATTCACTTTGAGACAGAGCTGCTGGAAAACGTGTGGCGAGCCACACCACTTTCAAAGCTTTTTTGCAACGAAAAAGTAAATAGGCGTTGTACGTCGCCTCTGTTTTGTCTATCAGTGTTGGGATTAGTTACTTAAAAGTATTACGCATTACTTTGTGTGGAAAGTAACATGTTATAATGTGACTAGAGAAATCTTAACCACTTTGACTGTCGGCGGGAGCAAGGCGAGCCGACCACGGTCTATCAAAGAGAGGCTACTTACTAACTCAGGTTTGATCACTAGTTTCGCCTTCATGTGTGGCGCTGCCTATGCTAGTCTACAAGTCCTGCACACTAATATGGGCTGGTTAATTAGCCATACTGTAAGCAAACATCTGTACAGATTTCCTATCTTTTCATTCCAAATCTCTCAAGCAGTCAGTTCTGGTTAAAGACCGCACATAGGCTACCCAGACCTATAGGGATGTATAGAGGGCACACTAGCCACTAGACAGGACAGCCCTCAATGAGCTATCACAGAAGCAATCATCTGTCAACATTTCTCCAACCAGCCTTTCTCCACTGGCTGGAGAACTAAATGTGGAGATCGGATCATGCAAACACGCTTTTAATTGGCACAGTAACAACTACTTTTTAAAATTGGATAAAGTGTTACTTTACTTTGTTAATCATTTAACATTACCTCCAACACTGTCTAGTGAATACAATCCTGTGCCTGGGATTTCACGTAACCCCCACGCTCTCTTTAACAGGTGGATTCACTTGTCATTCACAGTGGTCTCCTAGCTACAGCCTACAGCAGTGTTTTCCAACCCAGGTCCTCGAGTATCCCAACAGTACACATTTTATGTAACCCTGGACAAGCACACCTGATTCAACTTGTCAACTAATCATCAAGCCCTCAATGAGTTGAATAAGGTGTGTTTAACAAGGCCTACAACAAAACGGTGTACTGTTGGGGGTATTCAAGGACCAGGGTTGGGAAACACTGGCCTACAGAGCCTTAACTATTTCTGGTTGCACCATAGAGATCGAGGACTCATCTTTGTAACTGTGACATTATAGAATGTGACAGCATTGTCGGCGCCATTGAGGCGCTCTCCATTTTGAAGTACGATTGGCTTAACCATCCCGATGACCCGTTTGGACACGAATCAAACCGGATCACCAGGAGGGATCAACCAATGAAGTTGGAAGTCCCATCCAGTTGACTATATTAAAATGGACAAAATTGAGGAAATGTTAACGTTGTTGAAGCAACAGCTGTGCTGGAATGCTAACAATATGGGTGCTACTTCGAGAACACAAACTCTCGCATCTTTCATAGCAAAGAGCGAGGGAGACTGGAGCAGCAGTGGTGGAAGTATTGTGCGATTCTCTTGGCTCGAGTACAGTTAGTGAGAATGAGTGGACGATGGTGAACAGTGGAATGAAAAAGGGCTAAAGTTGGAAATTAACAGCAGGTTATGGTTGGCGTGAGATTCATGAGCAAGGATATTTTGGGGGGGGTGACCTGTTTGCGGCCTCAAAGATGGAAAAGGATGAATTGGGTAAAGGGGGAATCGGTTCGATTGACCGGAAGTGGTATTTGACCAGGCAGAAGCTACTCTTCCTGGGGTCCAGCAAAATTAAGGCAGTTTATACAATTTTAAAAACAAAAAAATACAATACATTCACAGATTTCACAATGTAGTGTGTGCCCTCAGGCCCCTACTCCACCACTACCACACATCTACAGTACTAAATCCTTTTGATAATCTGAGGACCCATGCCAAATCTTTTCAGGAATATGTTTTGTTGTGCCCTCTTCACGACTGTCTTGGTGTGCATGGACCATGTTTGTTTGTTGGTGATGTGGACGCCAAGGAACTTGAAGCTCTCAACCTGCTCCACTACAGCCCAGTCACTGAGAATGGGGGTGTGCTCGGTCCTCCTTTTCCTGTAGTCCACAATCATCTCCTTTGTCTTGATCACATTGAGGGAGAGGTTGTTGTCCTTGCACCACAAGGTCAGGTCTCTGATCTCCTCCCTATAGGCTGTCTCGTCGTTGTCGGTGATCAGGCCTACCACTGTTGTGTAATCAGCAAACTTTAATGATGGCGTGCCTGGCCGTGCAGTCGTGAGTGAACAGGGAGTACAGGAGGGGGCTGAGCACACACCCCTGAGGAGCCCCCGTGTTGAGAATCAGCATGGCGGATGTGTTGTTACCAACCCTTACCGCCTGGGGGTGGTCCGTCAGGAAGTCCAGGATCTAGTTACAAAGGGAGATGTTTAGTCCCAGGGTCGAGCTTTAAGGCCACTATGGTGTTGAACGCTGAGCTGTAGTCAAAGAATAACATTCTCACATAGGTGTTTATTTTGTCCCGGTGGGAAAGGGCAGTGAGGTAGTGCAATCTCAATTGCGTCATCTGTTGGTGCTGTATGCAAATTGGAGTGGGTCTAGTGTTTCTGGGATAATGGTGTTGATGTGAGCCATGACCAGCCTTTCAAAGTATTTAATGGCTACAGACGTGAGTGCTATGGGTCGGTAGTCATTTAGGTAGGTTACCTTAGTGTTCTTGGGCACAGGGACTATGGTGGTCTGCTTGGAAATTGTTCAGTCGTGTGGATTGACATGCATATTATTAATATTAGCTCTCTGTGTACATCCAAGGGCCTGCCATGCTGCCCTGTTCTGAGCCAATTGCAATTTACCTAAGTCATTTGTGGCACCTGACCACACGACTGAACAGTAGTCAAGGTGGGACAAAACTAGGTCCTGCCTTGTTGAGTGTTAGGAAGACAAGAGTCATTTTATTATGGACAGACTTCTCCCCATCTTACCTACTACTGTATCAATGTTTTGACCATGACAGTTTACCATCTAGGGTTACTCCACATTATTTATTACAAGATTTAGTTGAGGTTTAGGGTTTAGTGAATGTTTTGTCCCAAATACAATGCTTTTAGTTTTAGAAATATTTAGGACTAACTTATTGCTTGCCACCTACTCTGAAACTAACGGCAGCTCTTTGTTGAGTGTTGCAGTCATTTCAGTCATTATAGTACCTGACGTGTATAGTGTTGAGTCATCCGCAAACATAGACACTCTGGCTTTACTCAAAGTCGTTTAGTAAAAATTGAAAAAAGCAACAGACATAAACAGCTACTGTCGTCATATGGAGGACACCAAGGCGCAGCGTGGTAAGTGTACATACTTCTTTATTTAAAGAAAGAACACTGAACAAACTATCAAAACAAACCATGACGCTAATATGCACCATGAAGACAGGCAGCTGAACATAGACCAAGAACCCACAAATACCCTAGACAAAATGGCTACCTAAATATGGTCCCCAATCAGAGACAACGATAAACAGCTGCCTCTGATTTGGGAACCAATTCAGGCCACCATAGACATACAAATACCTAGACTTACAAAAAAAACTAGATATACAAATACCCCATGATATACAAAAACCCCTCGACAATAAAAACACTAATATACCCACCCTAGTCACACCCTGACCTAACTAAATTAATAAAGAAAACAAAGATAACTAAGGTCAGGGCGTGACAGCTACCCTGGGGAATTCCTGATTCTACCTGGATTATGTTTGAGAGGCTTCCATTAAAGAACACCCTCTGTGTTCTGTTAGACAAGTAACTCTTTATCGGTATGATTCTGATTTCGTGTGTGTTAACAGCGCAAAAGGAGAAAGCGCTGTGGCTCAACAAGATGTCGTCATATGATGTGGAAAGCTAGGATGTTCAGTGTAGGGCACTGGTTGTGTCATCTCTGGTGTTCGTTGGACATAGAGGCTGTGTGGTTCAGGGATAACATTCCAGGAGTGGTAGACACACGTTGATTGAATCGAATGATAGGCTTCCTTCCTTCCGTCTCTCAGTATTACTGTCGTTTGATGAAGTGGTTCTCCCAACTAAAACTTGGGTGTGTGGGATATGTGGTGAGAGACCGTATGTACAGAAGCTGTTGCAGTGTTGTAAAAAGTACAGTCACAAATTGTAAAAAGTTTGGTCACGTGGCAAGTGTTCCGAATTAATAAATATGTAGTTGTTGAAGAGTCAGTTGAAGCATGTTGTTTTAATTGTGATGGCAATCACGTTCCCGGAATGCCCTGTATGGATGGATGTCACAGTAGCTAGGATCAGGGCTATCCAGGGCCATCCAGCAGGTCTCCTGTGTGGAGGCAGTGAAAATAGCTGTAGGAGTGAATAGAGAGGAGATGGTAGTGGATATCCCACAGTCTGCAGTGAATGACATGCAGGAGAAGGATCCCAACATACTAATAAGAATTTCTTCCGTTTATACCGCAAATTCTAAATTGCACTAGTCAAACTAATACTTTTTCAAAAGAAGCTAGACATTGTGAAGGCGGCAAATAGATTCTGTATCTCCAGGACTTTACAGCCGGAATGTTACAGGGAGTGAATGAAGAGGTTCCCCCCTCCCAGGTTCCTGAGCCTGTGTAGAGATCTGAAAAGTACCGTTTTTGTTTGAAATAGAGTAAGGCAGGTTCGGTTAGAATAGACTGCGATAGCATGATCAAAGTCCACTGTTTAGCATTGTGTGTGTTTAGAGTGAAATTCATATTTAAAGACATTGTAGCCATTCTTTGCACAACGCTCAGTCCAGCTATAGTAGTTTACTAAACTATGCAAGGAAAATGGACTCTGTTAGCAGACTATCAATCTTCCAGATGATTGAGGAACAGATGTGCTACATCGATTAAGAAAGCTAAATCAAGCTACTTTTTAAGCTCCATCTCTGACACTGCTGGTGATCCTTCAAAATGTTGGAAAACAGCAAATGCACTGAAGCGTATAAATGCAACTTCTTCCCTGCCAAAGCAAGTTCTGTCTGACTCTGGCATCATATCTGAGAAGAATGGGTTAAGTGAGGCTTGCAATCATTATTTTATCTCAGCAGGCTTTTTATTTGAGATACTGTACATGGTGGTTTAATTGACCTTGGTCAGTCATTCGACTGCTCTTTCCTCTGCCAGACTCTAGCGGACTCGACGGTTAACCTGTCAACTTCTAGTAAATCTTTGCTATCATTTTAACAATTTACTATCTGTGATGTGCTAGATGCCTTAAGATTGATGTAAAACAAAATTCACTGGGGCTTATTGTCATGTTTTGTCATATATTGTCATGTCTTGTCCTTGTGCTTTCTCTTCTATTCGTTTCCCCCTGCTGGTCTTATTAGGTTTCTTTCCCTCTCTCTCTATCCCTCTCTCTCTCTATCCCTCTCTCTCTCTATCGTTCCGTTCCTGCTTCCAGCTGTTCCTCATTCGTCCTAACTACCTCGTTTACTCTTTCACACCTGTCCCCTATTTTGCCCTCTGATTAGAGTCCCTATTTCTCCCTCTGTTTCTGCGTCTGTCCTTGTCGGATCCTTGTTTGATGTTTGCTGTTCTGTGTCCTTGTTCCGCCCTGTCGTGTTTTTGCCTTCTTCAGATGCTGCGTGTGAGCAGGTATCTATATCAGCTACGGCCTGCGCCTTCCCGAAGCGACCTGCAGTCTGTGGTCGCGTCTCCAGTTGTTCCCCTCTACTGCCTAGAGGACTTCAGTTTTCCTGTTTTGACTTTACCTGAGATTATATCCAGGATTATCGTTTTTGTTATAGACTGGAATAAAGACTCTGTTTCTGTTAAATCGCCTTTGGGTCCGCATTCACCTGCATAACAGAAGGATCCGACCAAGAATGGACCCAGCGACTACGGATTCTCTCTACTCTGCTGTCGAGTTCCAGGGAGCGATGCTAGTTAGACACGAACAGGAATTGTCTGCTGCTCCACATGCCGTTGAGACCCTGGCCGCCCAAGTCTCCGGCCTCTCGGAAGAGATTCACAATCTCCGCCTCGATCCACCGGTTACCTCCTGGGCTTCCGGGTCTCCGGAGCCCAGAATTAATAACCCACCGTGCTACTCTGGGGAGCCTACTGAATGTCGCTCGTTCCTTACCCAGTGTGATATAGTGTTCTCTCTCCAGCCCCACACGTACTCCAGGGGTATTGCTCGGATCGCCTACGTCATATCACTCCTTACTGGACGGGCTCGGGAGTGGGGCACAGCTATCTGGGAGGCAAGGGCTGAGTGTACTAACGAGTATCAGAACTTTAAAGAGGAGATGATACGGGTTTTTGATCGTTCTGTTTTTGGGAAAGAAGCTTCCTGGTCCCTGTCTTCCCTATGTCAAGGTAATCGATCCATAACGGATTACTCTATAGAGTTTCGCACTCTTGCTGCCTTCAGTAACTGGAACGAGCAGGCGTTGCTCGCTCGTTTTCTGGAGGGACTCCACGCTAAGGTTAAGGATGAGATTCTCTCCCGGGAGGTTCCATCCAGCGTGGATTCTTTGATTGAACTCGCTATTCACATTGAACGACGGGTAGATCTTCGTCACCGAGCTCATGGAAGAGAGCTCCGGTTAACTGTGTTCCCCCTCTCCCCGACACTACCATCTTTCCCCACTGACTCAGGTGTTGAGCCCATGCAGCTGGGGGGTATTCGCATCTCGACTAAGGAGAGGGAACGGAGAATCACCAACCGCCTCTGTCTCTATTGCGGTTCCGCTGGTCATTTTGTCATTTCATGTCCAGTTAAAGGCCAGAGCTCATCTGTAAGCGGAGGGCGACTGATAAGCGCTACTACTCTGTCCTCTCCGTCAAGTACCTGTACTACCTTGCCGGTCCATCTACGCTGGACCGGATCGGCAGCTTCCTGCAGTGCATTAATAGACTCTGGGGCGGAGGGCTGTTTTATGGACGAAGCCTGGGCTCGGGAACATGACATTCCTCTCAGACAGTTAGGGAGCCCACGGTCATGTTCGCCTTGGATGGTAGTCCTCTCCCCAGTATATTATGTGAAACACTACCTTTAACCCTCACAGTATCTGGTAACCATAGTGAGACCATTTCTTTTTTGATTTTTTGTTCACCTTTTACACCTGTTGTTTTGGGTCATCCCTGGCTAGTGTGTCATAATCCTTCTTTTGATTGGTCTAGTAATTCTATCCTTTCCTGGAACGTTTCTTGTCATATGAAATGTTTAATGTCTGCTATTCCTCCTGTTTCTTCTGCTCCCTCTTCACAGGAGGAACCTGGTGATTTGACAGGAGGGCCGGAGGAATATCATGATCTGCGCACGGTCTTCAGTCGGTCTAGAGCCACCTCCCTTCCTCCTCACCGGTCGTATGATTGTTGTACTGATCTCCTCAAGAAGCGTTTTGCATCCGCTCCTATCCTTGTTGCACCTGACGTCACTAAACAGTTCATTGTCGAGGTAGACGCGTCGGGGGTGGGCGTGGGAGCCATTCTGTCCCAGCGCTCCCATACTGACGATGGGGTCCACCCTTGCGCTTATTTTTCTCATCGCCTGTTGCCGTCGGAACGTAACTATGATGTGGCTAACCGCGAACTGCTCGCCATCCGTTTAGCCCTAGGTGAATGGCGACAGTGGTTGGAGGGGGCGACCGTTCCTTTTGTCGTTTGGACTGACTAAATGAACCTTGAGTACATCCATTCTGCCAAACGACTCAATGCGCGTCAAGCTCGTTGGGCTTTGTTTTTCGCTCGTTTCGAGTTCGTGATTTCTTATCGCCCGGGTACTAAGAACATCAAGCCTGATGCTTTATTCCGTCTCTTCAGTTCTTCTGTAGCGTCTACCGACCCTGAGGGGATTTTCCCTGAGGGGCGTGTTGTCGGGTTGAATGTCTGGGGAATTGAGAGACAGGTCAAGCAAGCACTCACTCACACTCCGTCGCCGCGCGCTTGTCCTAGTAACCTTCTTTTCGTTCCTGTCTCTACTCGTCTGGCTGTTCTTCAGTGGGCTCACTCTGCCAAGTTAGCTGGCCACCCCGGCGTTCGGGGTACGCTTGCTTCTATTCGCCAGCGGTTTTGGTGGCCTACTCAGGAGCGTGACACGCGCCGTTTCGTGGCTGCTTGTTCGGACTGCGCGCGGACTAAGTCCGGTGACTTTCTTCCTGCTTCTGCTCCTGGCCTTGCTGGGTCTCAGTCTGTCCCCAGCCACCGCATCTCTCCTGCCCTTGCTGTGTCTCAGTCTGTCCACAGCCACCGCCTCTCTCCTGTTCCTGGTCTTAGCCTTGCTGTGTCTCAGTCTGTCCCTAGTTGTTACTCTCCTGGCCTGTTTGGTCCTGATTGCTCTAACGCTTACAGTTCTCTACCCGTGTCTCATTTTTATAAGAGTTATTGCCCTAGATTCCCTCTTCATCATCTCCCATTACGGTCCTGAGGAGAGGAGTTGGGTTCTTTCTCGGGACGTGTTGGACCGTTCGTTGATCAATGATTTCCTCCGTTGCCGCCAAGGTTCCTCCTCGAGTGCGCCAGGAGGCGCTCGGTGAGTGGGGGGGTACTGTCATGTTTTGTCATGTCTTGTCCTTGTGCTTTCTCTTCTATTCGTTTCCCCCTGCTGGTCTTATTAGGTTTCTTTCCCTCTCTCTCTATCCCTCTCTCTCTCTATCCCTCTCTCTCTCTATCATTCCGTTCCTGCTCCCAGCTGTTCCTCATTCGTCCTAACTACCTTGTTTACTCTTTCACACCTGTCCCCTATTTTGCCCTCTGATTAGAGTCCCTATTTCTCCCTCTGTTTCTGCGTCTGTCCTTGTCGGATCCTTGTTTGATGTTTGCTGTTCTGTGTCCTTGTTCCGCCCTGTTGTGTTGCCTTCTTCAGATGCTGCGTGTGAGCATGTATCTATATCAGCTACGGCCTGCGCCTTCCCAAAGCGACCTGCAGTCTGTGGTCGCGTCTCCAGTTGTTCCCCTCTACTGCCTAGAGGACTTCAGTTTTCCTGTTTTGACTTTACCTGAGATTATATCCAGGATTATCGTTTTTGTTATAGACTGGAATAAAGACTCTGTTTCTGTTAAGTCGCCTTTGGGTCCTCTTTCACCTGCATAACACTTATGTGCTTGATCCATTTTTGTTGAAGCTCTCTGCCCCCCTAAATGCTGAATAGTTAACCAATATTTCTTACCTGACGATCATATCTGGTACTATCCCCTCAGCGTTGAAAGGTGGCCCATGTACTCCCCCTTTCTTGCCTAGCTACAATATTAGAATCCTTGATTAATTCTCAACTAAGATCTTTCTTATCTTTGATATGTATTGCAAATTGATATGTTTTGTACATCAGTTGGGTTTTAGACCAGATCATAGCACTATCTCTGCTGCATCCCTAGTTATAAATGATGTTGTTAAATGTATGGAGAAAAAGCAACATTGTGCTGCCCATTGACCTGTCAAAGGCCTTTGATAGTGCTAGTCACTTACTGCTAATTCAGAGGTTTTCCTCAACAGATAACTCAATATGTATCTACTGATGGTGTTTGGTCAGGTTTCCTGGATTTTACGAAAGGTGTCCCGCAGGGGTCGATTCTGGGTCCTGTACTTTTTACTGTTTACATTAACAACATCAACTTTTCTGTAAAACTGTTTTAACCTGCACTTGTACGCTGATGATACTGTTGCTCATGCTATTGCCCCAACGGTTGACCAGGCTCTATCTGAACTACAGTCTGCCTTCGTTGTATTACAGAAAAAGTTTATTGATTTGAAATTAGTATTGGATGCAGGCAAAACTAAGTAAACTCAGCAAAAAAAGAAACCAAATAACTTCACAGATCTTCATTGTAAAGGGTTTTAACACTGTTTCCCATGCTTGCTCAATAAAACATAAACAATTAATGAACATGCACCTGTGGAACGGTCGTTAAATACACTAACAGCTTACAGACGGTAGACAATTAAGGTCACAGTTATGAAAACTTAGGACACTAAAGAAGCCTTTCTACTGACTCAGAAAAACTCCAAAAGTAAGATGCCCAGGGTCCCTGCTCATCTGTGTGAATGTGCCTTAGGCATGCTGGGAGGAGGCATGAGGACTGCAGATGTGGCCAGGGCAATAAATTGCAATGTTTGTACTCTGGGACGCCTGAGACAGTACTACAGGGAGACAGGATGGACAACTGATCATCCTCGCAGTGGCAGACCACGTGCAACTACACCTGCACAGGATCGGTACATCTGAATATCACACCTGCGGGACAGGTACAGGATGTCAACAACAACTGCCCGAGTTACACCAGGAACGCACAATCACTCCATCAATGCTCAGACGGTCTACAATAGGCTGAGAAATGCTGGACTGAGGCCTGTTTGTAGGCCTGTTGTAAGGCAGGTCCTCACCAGACATCACCGGCAACAATGTCGCCTATGGGCACAAACCCACCTTGGCTGGACCAGACAAGACTGGCAAAAAGTGCTCTTCCCTGATGAGTTGTGGTTTTGTCTCACCAGGGGTGAAGGTCAGATTCATGTTTATTGTTGAAGGAATGAGCATTACACCGAGGCCTGTACTCTGGAGTGGGATCGATTTGGAGGTGGACGGTCCGTCATGGTCTGGGGCGGTGTGTCACAGCATCATTGGACTGAGCCTGTTGTCATTGCAGGATATCTTAACGTTATGTGTTACAGGGAAGACATCCTCCTTCCTATGTGCTACCCTTCCTGCAGGCTCATCCTGACATGACCCTCCAGCATGACAATGCCACCAGCCATACTGCTTGTTCTGTGCGTGATTTCCTGCAAGACAGGAATGTCAGTGTTCTGCCATGAACAGCGAAGAGCCCGGATCTCAATCCCATTGAGCACGTCTGGGACCTGTTGGATCAGAGGGTGAAGGCTAGGCCCATTCCTCTCAGAAATGTCTGGGAACTTGCAGGTGCCTTGGTGGAAGAGTGGGGTAACATCTCACAGCAAGAACTCGCCAATCTGGTGCAGTCAATGAGGAGATGCACTGTAGAACTTAATGCAGCTGGTGGCCAGACAAAAAACTGACTGTTACTTTTAATCTTGACACCTCCCTTTGTTCAGGGACACATTATTCCATTTCTGTTACTCGCAGGTCTGTGGAACTTGTTCAGTTTATGTCTCAATTGTTGAACCTTGTTATTTTCATACAAATATTTACACACATTAATGTTGCTGAAAATAAACCCAGTTGACAGTGAGAGGACGTTTCTTTTTTTGCTGAGTTTATATGTTCTCTAGAGCGCTTTAAAAAAAAGCATATGTGCTTTGGATGGTATCCATATTGATCGTGTCAATGCTTGCAAATATCTGTGTAAATTAACAGCTGTCTTTTAAAAAGCATATTGACGAGTTAGTTAAAAAGCTGAGAATAGAAAGGGGTTTCTGCCATAGAAATAGGTTCTGCCTCTCACTAAATACTAGAAAGCAGATGATTCAGTCGACGCTCCTGTCGGTCCTCGACAACGGGGAGACATCATCGATATGAACGCAGCTGCCACTTCATTGAAGCCATCAGATGCAGTTTATCTTCGTGCGCTGTGCTTTATTATAGGCGACAATTTTAGTGGTCATCACTGCATTCTCTACCAGAAATGTGGAATGCCCTCTTTGATGTCACGTAGGTTAATACATTGCTATGTTTTCATGTATAAAGCCCTTTTACAAAAAGTCCCCCTGTTCCTAACATCATTACTAAACTTTAGACATATGAGTTACCACACCCTGTCTCAGGAATGGAAAAGTCTGGAAATTTGTTTCTTCTTCTACTGAGTTGGCTACATTACAGCTTTTAGTTTTCTTGCACCTTATTTGTGGAACAATCTTCAAAAGGTTCTTATATTTGATGTTCTGGTGCCTCTAGGGCCATTCAGAAAGCTGATTGAGGACCTTTATTTCTGATATGAGGAATCAAGGTAAGACTCAGATGCAGACACGTTGAATAAACAATGGCTTAATAGTCCAAGGGGCAGGCAAGAGACAGGTCAAGGCAGGCAGAGGTCAATAATCCAGGGTACCGGTCGGCAGGCAGGCTCAGGGTCGGGGACAGGCAGAGTGGTCAGGCATGCTCAGGGTCGGGGACAGGCAGAGTGGTCAGGCAGGCTCAGGGTCGGGGACAGGCAGAGTGGTCAGGCAGGCTCAGGGTCGGGGACAGGCAGAGTGGTCAGGCATGCTCAGGGTCGGGGACAGGCAGAGTGGTCAGGCAGGCTCAGGGTCGGGGACAGGCAGAGTGGTCAGGCATGCTCAGGGTCGGGGACAGGCAGAGTGGTCAGGCAGGCTCAGGGTCGGGGACAGGCAGAGTGGTCAGGCAGGCTGTTACAGAGACGGGACAGGCAGAATGGTCAGGCAGGCTCAGGGTCGGGGACAGGCAGGGTAGTCAGGCAGGCTGGTACAGAGACGGGACAGGCAGAGTGGTCAGGCAGGCTCAGGGTCGGGGACAGGCACGGTGGTCAGGCAGGCTGGTACAGAGACGGGACAGGCAGAGTGGTCAGGCAGGCTGGTACAGAGACGGGACAGGCAGAGTGGTCAGGCAGGCTGGTACAGAGATGGGACAGGCAGAGTGGTCAGGCAGGCGGGTACAGAGACGGGACAGGCAGAGTGGTCAGGCAGGCGGGTACAGAGACGGGACAGGCGAGGGTCAAAACCAGGTGGGCGAGGAAAAGAGACTAGGAATAAAACAAGAGCTGAGACGACAAACGCTGGTAAGCTTGACAAACAAGACGAACTGGCAACAGACAGACAGAGAAACAGGGGATAATGGGGAAGATGGGAGACACCTGGAGGAGGGTGGAGACAATCAGAAAGACAGGTGAATCATGGCGTGACAGATGAATGCGTTTGTTTTTTACGTCTGTGTTCCTTTCTGCTTGCTTTTTGTATTTACATTGATGTATATATATTTTTTTGTCATTTCTGTAATTCAGGGCTCATCTGCAAAGGAAACCTTGGTCTCAATGTGACTCCCTGATAAAATAAAGGTCAAGTCATTTAAGTTGTTGTTGCCTCATGTGTCTCAGGCCCTTTTTGATATCAGATTCAGAATGAATAATAACAAGATTTGTGGTTGTTTGAAAATGTTTAATTCACCTTAGGCCAGGAGTGTTTCCAATTCACATGATCCGACAAGAAAAAACCCAGCCCTATAGTCATTGCACAGACGAAAAGGGAAGCTATCTATCATTTAAAAAAATTGTCATAGCCTCCAGATAGGACCCAGTTTTACCTGACAAGGTAATGAGATCAGGAAAAAAAACATAAGAACACCTTCTAGATATTGAGTCTGGAATAAAAAAATATTTTTGTATGATGGTGTGTATGGACAGTATATTAATAGAAAAGGTGTATACGAAAGGTGTGTGAGGGTCTTTGTACACAAGTAAGTCAAACTCAATCACTGTGGTGGACTTTTGGTGGAGGGACCAAACTGAGTGTTGCTAGTAAGTAGTCAATACTATACACATACAACAAAGATTTTACTGAGGAAATCTGTCAATTTAAATAAATTGACTAGGCCTACTCTGTGGATTTCACATGACTGGGCAGGGGTGCAGCCATGGGTGGTCCTGGGAAGGCATAGGCCCACCCACTTGGGAGCCAGGCCCACCCACTGGGGAGCCAGGCCCAGCCAATCAGAATGAGTTTTTCCCCACAAAAGGGCTTTATTACAGACATACATACTCCTCAGTTTCATCAGCTGTCCAGGTGGCTGGTCTCAGACGATCCTGCAGGTGAAGACCCCAGATGTGGAGTTCTTGGGCTGGCATGGTTACACATGGTCTGCGGTTGTGAGGCCGGTTGGACGTACTGTCACTCTAAAATGACGGAGGTGGCTTATGGTAGAGAAATGAACATTAAATTATCTGGCAACAGCTCTGCTCGACATTCCTGCAGTCAGCATACCAATTTCAAGGTCCCCCAAAACTTAGACACATTGTGTTGTTTCACGAAACTGCACATTTAAGAGAGGCCTTGTATTGTCCTCAGCACAAGGTGCACCTGTGTAATGATCATGCTGTTTAATCAGGTTCTTGATTCCACACCTGTCACATAGATGGATTATCTTTGCAAAGAGGAAATGCTCACTAACAGGGATGTAAACAAATTTCTGCACAGAATTGGAGAGAAATAGGCTTTTTTGTATGCATGGAACATTTCTGGGATATTTTATTTCAGCTCATGAAACATGAGCCGCTGACCCATTATGGATGCTACCAACGAGGCAGTGATCGCTGAGATCTTGGTTGAAGACAGCAGAGGTGTATATAGAGGGCAAGTTGGTTAGGATGATATCTATGAGGGTGCCTGTGTTTACGGCTTTGGGGAGGTACCTGGTAGGTTCATTGATAATTTGTGTGAGATTGAGGACATCAAGCTTAGATTGTAGGATGGCTGTGGGTGTTAAGTATGTTCCAGTTTAGGTCGTCTAGCAGCACGAGCTCTGAAGATAGATGGGGGGGCAATAAGTTCACATATGGTGTCCAGAGCACAGCTGGGGGCAGAGGGGGGTCTATAGCAGGTGGCAACGGTGAGAGACTTGTTCTTGCTCTTCTCTACTTTGCATTCAAATCTATGGATATGCATCTCCGCACTTGGTGTGAGATCTGTACAGGCCTTCAACAATACAGTAGATGATAGCTGTCCAACTGTATAACTAAAAGCTAGTATTCAACAGCATATAATAACAACGTATGCCAAGCACGCCTGACCAACTTGTCCTATTGAAATCTGAACTTTGTTCATCACTTTTCATGAATCAATCAACTTCGTTTCGTGTTGATATTAATGAAAGAGAGTGACCCGGCTCTACATGTTTGCTGGTTTGTGACCCACTGACTTCGCCTTTAAAGGGGAATAAGGCAACCCGAGAGTTGACACACACATGAACTTTATTTATACACACTGGAGATGAACATGGAGGTAAACATGGGGATGGTTCTGTAAAGATACAGAGAATGAAGGAATAAAGAATATTCACATACAGGCTAGAATATGCCACAGTTGACTGTGCCTTTAAACAGCTTGGAAAATGCCAGCTAATGATGTCATGGCTTTAGAAGCTTCTGATAGGCTAATTGACATAATTTGAGTCAATTGGAGGTGTACCTGTGGATGTATTTCAAGGCCAACCTTCAAACTCAGTGCCTCTTTGCTTGGCATAATGGTAAAATCAAAAGAAATCAGCCAAGACCTCAGAAAACAATTGTAGACCTCCACAAGTCTGGTTCATCCTTGGGAGCAATTTACAAATGCCTAAAGGTACCACGTTCATCTATACAAACAATAGTACGCAAGGCAGAGTATAAATGTCATGTTTTGTCATTTATTATCTTGTCTTGTCCCTGTGCTTCCCATTCTATTCGTTTCCCTCTGCTGGTCTTATTAGGTTCTTTCCCTCTTTCTATCCCTCTCTCTCCCCCTCCCTCTCTCACTCTCTCGCTCTCTCTTCTCTCTATCGTTCCGTTCCTGCTCCCAGCTGTTCCTATTCCCCTAATCAATCATTTAGTCTTCCCACACCTGTTCCCGATCCTTTCCCCTGATTAGAGTCCCTATTTCTTCCTTTGTGTTCCGTTCCTGTCCTGTCGGTTCCTTGTCTAGAATTCTCCGTGCTGTGTTTGTGTATCGCCCTGTCGTGTCGTGTTTTCCTCAGATGCTGCGTGGTGAGCAGGTGTCTGAGTCTGTCTGGTTCAAGTGCCTTCCCGAGGCAACCTGCTGTTCACCTGCTGTTCAAGATCGAGTCTCCAGTTTGTCCTCGTCATTTCGAGTGAAAGTTGTGTTTTTTGTTTGTATTTACTTTACTGGATTAAAGACTCTGTTTTCGCCAAGTCGCTTTTGGGTCCTCTTTCACCTGCATGACAGAAGGAACCGACCAAGGAATGGACCCAGCGACTTCAGACGCTCGTTACACTGCCGTCAAGATCCAAGGAGCCATGCTCGGCAGACACGAGCAGGAATTGTCTGCTGCTCGCCATGCCGTGGAGAACCTGGCCGCTCAGGTTTCCGACCTCTCTGGACAGTTCCAGAGTCACGTCTCGTGCCACCTGTTACTTCCTGGCCTGCCGAGCCTCCAGAACCTAGGGTTAATAACCCACCTTGCTACTCCGGGCAGCCCACTGAGTGCCGCTCCTTTCTCACGCAGTGTGAGATTGTGTTCTCTCTCCAACCCAACACATACTCTAGAGAGAGAGCTCGGGTTGCTTACGTCATTTCACTCCTTACTGGCCGGGCTCGAGAATGGGGCACAGCTATCTGGGAGGCAAGGGCTGATTGCTCTAACAAGTTCCAGAACTTTAAAGAGGAGATGATTCGGGTTTTTGACCGTTCAGTTTTTGGTAGGGAGGCTTCTAGGGCCCTGGCTTCCTTATGCCAAGGTGAACGGTCCATAACGGATTATTCTATTGAGTTTCGCACTCTTGCTGCCTCTAGTGAGTGGAACGAGCCGGCGCTGCTCGCTCGTTTTCTGGAGGGACTCCACGCAGTGGTTAAGGATGAGATTCTCTCCCGGGAGGTTCCTTCAGATGTGGACTCTTTGATTGCTCTCGCCATCCGCATAGAACGACGGGTAGATCTTCGTCACCGGGCTCGTGGAAGAGAGCTCGCATCAACGGTGTTTCCCTGCTCCGCATCGCAACCATCTCCCTCCTCTGGCTCAGAGTCTGAGCCCATGCAGCTGGGAGGGATTCGCATCTCGACTAAGGAGAGGGAACGGAGGATCACCAACCGCCTGTGCCTCTATTGCGGAGTTGCTGGACATTTTGTTAATTCATGTCCAGTAAAAGCCAGAGCTCATCTGTAAGCGGAGGGCTACAGGTGAGCGCAACTACTCAAGTCTCTCCATCAAAATCCTGTACTACTTTGTCGGTCCATCTACGCTGGACCGGTTCGGGTGCTACATGTAGTGCCTTGATAGACTCTGGGGCTGAGGGTTGTTTCATGGACGAAGCATGGGTTCGGAAACATGACATTCCTTTCAGAGAGTTAGAGAAGCCTACGCCCATGTTCGCCTTAGATGGTAGTCATCTTCCCAGTATCAGATTTGAGACACTACCTTTAACCCTCACAGTATCTGGTAACCACAGTGAGACTATTTCTTTTTGATTTTTCGTTCACCGTTTACACCTGTTGTTTTGGGTCATCCCTGGCTAGTATGTCATAATCCTTCTATTAATTGGTCTAGTAATTCTATCCTATCCTGGAACGTTTCTTGTCATGTGAAGTGTTTAATGTCTGCCATCCCTCCCGTTTCTTCTGTCCCTACTTCTCAGGAGGAACCTGGCGATTTGACAGGAGTGCCGGAGGAATATCATGATCTGCGCACGGTCTTCAGTCGGTCCCGAGCCAACTCCCTTCCTCCTCACCGGTCGTATGATTGTAGTATTGATCTCCTTCCGGGGACCACTCCTCCTCGGGGTAGACTATACTCTCTGTCGGCTCCCGAACGTAAGGCTCTCGAGGATTATTTGTCTGTGTCTCTTGACGCCGGTACCATAGTGCCTTCTTCCTCTCCGGCCGGGGCGGGGTTCTTTTTGTTAAGAAGAAGGACGGTACTCTGCGCCCCTGCGTGGATTATCGAGGGCTGAATGACATAACGGTTAAGAATCGTTATCCGCTTCCCCTTATGTCATCAGCCTTCGAGATTCTGCAGGGAGCCAGGTGCTTTACTAAGTTGGACCTTCGTAACGCTTACCATCTCGTGCGCATCAGAGAGGGGGACGAGTGGAAAACGGCGTTTAACACTCCGTTAGGGCATTTTGAGTACCGGGTTCTGCCGTTTGGTCTCGCCAATGCGCCAGCTGTTTTTCAGGCATTAGTTAATGATGTTCTGAGAGACATGCTGAACATCTTTGTTTTTGTCTATCTTGACGATATCCTGATTTTTTCTCCGTCACTCGAGATTCATGTTCAGCACGTTCGACGTGTTCTACAGCGCCTTTTAGAGAATTGTCTCTACGTAAAGTCTGAGAAGTGCTCTTTTCATGTCTCCTCCGTTACTTTTCTCGGTTCCGTTATTTCCGCTGAAGGCATTCAGATGGATTCCGCTAAGGTCCAAGCTGTCAGTGATTGGCCCGTTCCAAGGTCACGTGTCGAGTTGCAGCGCTTTTTAGGTTTCGCTAATTTCTATCGGCGTTTCATTCGTAATTTCGGTCAAGTTGCTGCCCCTCTCACAGCTCTTACTTCTGTCAAGACGTGTTTTAAGTGGTCCGGTTCCGCCCAGGGAGCTTTTGATCTTCTAAAAGAACGTTTTACGTCCGCTCCTATCCTCGTTACTCCTGACGTCACTAGACAATTCATTGTCGAGGTTGACGCTTCAGAGGTAGGCGTGGGAGCCATTCTATCCCAGCGCTTCCAGTCTGACGATAAGGTTCATCCTTGCGCTTATTTTTCTCATCGCCTGTCGCCATCTGAGCGCAACTATGATGTGGGTAACCGTGAACTGCTCGCCATCCGCTTAGCCCTAGGCGAATGGCGACAGTGGTTGGAGGGCGACCGTTCCTTTTGTCGTTTGGACAGACCATAAGAACCTTGAGTACATCCGTTCTGCCAAACGACTTAATGCCCGTCAAGCTCGTTGGGCGTTGTTTTTCGCTCGTTTCGAGTTTGTGATTTCTTACCGTCCGGGTAGCAAGAACACCAAGCCTGATGCCTTATCCCGTCTGTTTAGTTCTTCTGTGGCTTCTACTGATCCCGAGGGGATTCTTCCTTATGGGCGTGTTGTCGGGTTAACAGTCTGGGGAATTGAAAGACAGGTTAAGCAAGCACTCACGCACACTGCGTCGCCGCGCGCTTGTCCTAGTAACCTCCTTTTCGTTCCTGTTTCCACTCGTCTGGCTGTTCTTCAGTGGGCTCACTCTGCCAAGTTAGCTGGTCATCCCGGTGTTCGAGGCACTCTTGCGTCTATTCGCCAGCGCTTTTGGTGGCCGACTCAGGAGCGTGACACGCGCCGTTTCGTGGCTGTTTGTTCGGACTGCGCGCAGACTAAGTCGGGTAACTCTCCTCCTGCCGGTCGTCTCAGACCGCTCCCCATTCCTTCTCGACCATGGTCTCACATCGCCCTAGACTTCATTACCGGTCTGCCTTTGTCTGCGGGGAAGACTGTGATTCTTACGGTTGTCGATAGGTTCTCTAAGGCGGCACATTTCATTCCCCTCGCTAAACTTCCTTCCGCTAAGGAGACGGCACAAATCATTATCGAGAATGTATTCAGAATTCATGGCCTCCCGTTAGACGCCGTTTCAGACAGAGGCCCGCAATTCACGTCACAGTTTTGGAGGGAGTTCTGTCGTTTGATTGGTGCGTCCGTCAGTCTCTCTTCCGGGTTTCATCCCCAGTCTAACGGTCAAGCAGAGAGGGCCAATCAGACGATTGGTCGCATACTACGCAGCCTTTCTTTCAGAAACCCTGCGTCTTGGGCAGAACAGCTCCCCTGGGCAGAATACGCTCACAATTCGCTTCCTTCGTCTGCTACCGGGTTATCTCCGTTTCAGAGTAGTCTGGGTTACCAGCCTCCTCTGTTCTCATCCCAGCTTGCCGAGTCCAGCGTTCCCTCCGCTCAAGCGTTTGTCCAACGTTGTGAGCGCACCTGGAGGAGGGTGAGGTCTGCACTTTGCCGTTACAGGGCACAGACTGTGAGAGCCGCCAATAAACGCAGGATTAAGAGTCCAAGGTATTGTTGCGGCCAGAGAGTGTGGCTTTCCACTCGCAACCTTCCTCTTACGACAGCTTCTCGTAAGTTGACTCCGCGGTTCATTGGTCCGTTCCGTGTCTCCCAGGTCGTCAATCCTGTCGCTGTGCGACTGCTTCTTCCGCGACATCTTCGTCGCGTCCATCCTGTCTTCCATGTCTCCTGTGTTAAGCCCTTTCTTCGCACCCCCGTTCGTCTTCCCTCCCCCTCCCGTCCTTGTCGAGCGCACCTATTTACAAGGTACATAAGATCATGGACATGCGTTCTCGGGGACGGGGTCACCAATACTTAGTGGATTGGGAGGGTTACGGTCCTGAGGAGAGGAGTTGGGTTCCGTCTCGGGACGTGCTGGACCGTTCACTCATTGATGATTTCCTCCGTTGCCGCCAGGATTCCTCCTCGAGTGCGCCAGGAGGCGCTCGGTGAGTGGGGGTACTGTCATGTTTTGTCATTTATTATCTTGTCTTGTCCCTGTGCTTCCCATTCTATTCGTTTCCCTCTGCTGGTCTTATTAGGTTCTTTCCCTCTTTCTATCCCTCTCTCTCCCCCTCCCTCTCTCACTCTCTCGCTCTCTCTTCTCTCTATCGTTCCGTTCCTGCTCCCAGCTGTTCCTATTCCCCTAATCAATCATTTAGTCTTCCCACACCTGTTCCCGATCCTTTCCCCTGATTAGAGTCCCTATTTCTTCCTTTGTGTTCCGTTCCTGTCCTGTCGGTTCCTTGTCTAGAATTCACCGTGCTGTGTTTGTGTATCGCCCTGTCGTGTCGTGTTTTCCTCAGATGCTGCGTGGTGAGCAGGTGTCTGAGTCTGTCTGGTTCAAGTGCCTTCCCGAGGCAACCTGCTGTTCACCTGCTGTTCAAGATCGAGTCTCCAGTTTGTCCTCGTCATTTCGAGTGAAAGTTGTGTTTTTTGTTTGTATTTACTTTACTGGATTAAAGACTCTGTTTTCGCCAAGTCGCTTTTGGGTCCTCTTTCACCTGCATGACAGAAATCCCTGACCGGTTTCCTTTATCTCCGGTAACTGAGTTAGGAAGAATCATTGTATCTTTGTAGTCACTGGGTTTACTGACACACCATCCAAAGTGTAATTAATAACTTCGCTATGCGCGAAACAGACGGTTACTGTCACGACTTCCACAGAAGTTGGTTCCTCTCCTTGTTCGGGCAGCGTTTGGTGTTCGGTGTCACCTGTCTTCTAGCCATCGTCGTTCCACTTTTCATTTTTCATTTGTTTTGTCTTGTTTTTTCCGACACACCTGGTTCTCATTTCCCTCAGTAAGTCTTGTGTATTTAACCCTCTGTTCCCCCCCATGTCTTTGTGTGGAATTGTTTCTGTAAGTGCTTGTGCACATTGATACTGGTGCACGTCGGGTTTTGTACCCGATTAGGTTATTTCTTTATGCTGTTGGTTTTGACATTTAACTGCTCTAGCTATTACATAGTTCTGCTCTCCAGGGTCTGACTTCGCTGCCACCAGTTACACATCCCTTACAACTATGTAAAATGAAAATATTTCAGCATACCTCTCCCTTTTTGTAATGGGCTCAAATCCTAGGAATCAAACTGCATTTCATAATTCATTCTTTTTTATTATTTTAAAGAAAATTCCACAGAATGAAGGACCAATTCTTAAATGACAATCTGTTTCAAATAATGCTGAGTGATTAAATTCCAGTTGACTGTAACCATGTCTATATAATATGACATTTAAAGATGCATTATGCAGAAATCAATACACCATTTCCTGGTTGCTAAAAATTCTAATAGTTCACCTAACTTATTTTTATGTGATAAAACAAAGAAGTATAGTGTAAGAGCATGGCTTCAACCCTGTACCTGTTGAGCTACTGTCCTGTAGGTTTTCACTCAAACCCTGTTCCTGTAGAGCTACTGTCCTGTAGGTTTTCACTCCAACCCTGTTCTTATTGAGTTACTGTCCTGTAGGTTTCCACTCCAACCCTGTTCCTGTAGAGCTACTGTCCTGTAGGTTTTCACTCCAACCCTGTTCTTGTTGAGCTACAGTCCTGTAGGTTTTCACTCCAACCCTGTTCCTGTAGAGTTACTGTCCTGTAGGTTTTCACTCCAACCCTGTTCCTGTAGAGTTACTGTCCTGTTGGTTTTCACTCCAACCCTGTTCCTGTAGAGCTACTATCCTGTAGGTTTTCACTCCAACCCTGTTCCTGTAGAGCTACTATCCTGTAGGTTTTCACTCTAACCCTGTTCCTGTAGAGTTACTGTCCTGTAGGTTCACTCCAACCCTGTTCCTGTAAAGCTACTGTCCTGTAGGTTTTCACTTCAACCCTTTTCTTATTGAGTTACTGTCCTGTAGGTTTTCACTCCAACCCTGTTCCTGTAGAGCTACTGTCCTGTAGGTTTTCACTCTAACCCTGTTCCTGTAGAGTTACTGTCCTGTAGGTTCACTCCAACCCTGTTCCTGTAAAGCTACTGTCCTGTAGGTTTTCACTTCAACCCTGTTCTTATTGAGTTACTGTCCTGTAGGTTTTCACTCCAACCCTGTTCCTGTAGAGCTACTGTCCTGTAGGTTTTCACTCTAACCCTGTTCCTGTAGAGCTACTGTCCTGTAGGTTTTCACTCCAACCCTGTTCTTATTGAGTTACTGTCCTGTAGGTTTTCACTCCAACCCTGTTCTTGTTGAGCTACTGTCCTGTAGGTTTTCACTCCAACCCTGTTCCTGTAGAGTTACTGTCCTGTAGGTTTACACTCCAACCCTGTTCCTGTAGAGCTACTGTCCTGTAGGTTATCACTCCAACCCTGTTCCTGTAGAGTTACTGTCCTGTAGGTTTTCACTCCAACCCTGTTCCTGTAGAGCTACTGTCCTGTAGGTTCTCACTCCAACCCTGTTCCTGTAGAGTTACTGTCCTGTAGGTTTTCACTCCAACCCTGTTCCTGTAGAGCTACTGTCCTGTAGGTTCTCACTCCAACCCTGTTCCTGTAGAGCTACTGTCCTGTAGGTTTTCACTCCAACCCTGTTCTTATTGAGTTACTGTCCTGTAGGTTTTCACTCCAACCCTGTTCTTAGAGTTACTGTCCTGTAGGTTTTCACTCCAACCCTGTTCCCGTAGAGTTACTGTCCTGTAGGTTTTCACTCCAACCCTGTTCTTGTTGAGCTACTGTCCTGTAGGTTTTCACTCCAACCCTGTTCCTGTAGAGTTACTGTCCTGTAGGTTTTCACTCCAAAACTGTTCCTGTAGAGCTACTGTCCTGTAGGTTTACACTCCAACCCTGTTCCTGTAGAGTTACTGTCCTGTTGGTTTTCACTCCAACCCTGTTCCTGTAGAGTTACTGTCCTGTTGGTTTTCACTCCAACCCTGTTCCTGTAGAGCTACTATCCTGTAGGTTTTCACTCCAACCCTGTTCCTGTAGAGCTACTATCCTGTAGGTTTTCACTCTAACCCTGTTCCTGTAGAGTTACTGTCCTGTAGGTTCACTCCAACCCTGTTCCTGTAAAGCTACTGTCCTGTAGGTTTTCACTTCAACCCTGTTCTTATTGAGTTACTGTCCTGTAGGTTTTCACTCCAACCCTGTTCCTGTAGAGCTACTGTCCTGTAGGTTTTCACTCTAACCCTGTTCCTGTAGAGCTACTGTCCTGTAGGTTTTCACTCCAACCCTGTTCTTATTGAGTTACTGTCCTGTAGGTTTTCACTCCAACCCTGTTCTTGTTGAGCTACTGTCCTGTAGGTTTTCACTCCAACCCTGTTCCTGTAGAGTTACTGTCCTGTAGGTTTACACTCCAACCCTGTTCCTGTAGAGCTACTGTCCTGTAGGTTATCACTCCAACCCTGTTCCTGTAGAGTTACTGTCCTGTAGGTTTTCACTCCAACCCTGTTCCTGTAGAGCTACTGTCCTGTAGGTTCTCACTCCAACCCTGTTCCTGTAGAGTTACTGTCCTGTAGGTTTTCACTCCAACCCTGTTCCTGTAGAGCTACTGTCCTGTAGGTTCTCACTCCAACCCTGTTCCTGTAGAGCTACTGTCCTGTAGGTTTTCACTCCAACCCTGTTCTTATTGAGTTACTGTCCTGTAGGTTTTCACTCCAACCCTGTTCTTATAGAGTTACTGTCCTGTAGGTTTTCACTCCAACCCTGTTCCTGTAGAGCTACTGTCCTGTAGGTTTACACTCCAACCCTGTTCCTGTAGAGCTACTGTCCTGTAGGTTCTCACTCCAACCCTGTTCCTGTAGAGTTACTGTCCTGTAGGTTTTCACTCCAACCCTGTTCCTGTAGAGCTACTGTCCTGTAGGTTCTCACTCCAACCCTGTTCCTGTAGAGCTACTGTCCTGTAGGTTTTCACTCCAACCCTGTTCTTATTGAGTTACTGTCCTGTAGGTTTTCACTCCAACCCTGTTCTTATAGAGTTACTGTCCTGTAGGTTTTCACTCCAACCCTGTTCCTGTAGAGTTACTGTCCTGTAGGTTTTCACTCCAACCCTGTTCTTGTTGAGCTACTGTCCTGTAGGTTTTCACTCCAACCCTGTTCCTGTAGAGTTACTGTCCTGTAGGTTTTCACTCCAAAACTGTTCCTGTAGAGCTACTGTCCTGTAGGTTCTCACTCCAACCCTGTTCCTGTAGAGTTACTGTCCTGTAGGTTTTCACTCCAACCCTGTTCCTGTAGAGCTACTGTCCTGTAGGTTCTCACTCCAACCCTGTTCCTGTAGAGCTACTGTCCTGTAGGTTTACACTCTAACCCTGTTCCTGTAGAGCTACTGTCCTGTAGGTTCTCACTCCAACCCTGTTCCTGTAGAGTTACTGTCCTGTAGGTTTTCACTCCAACCCTGTTCCTGTAGAGCTACTGTCCTGTAGGTTCTCACTCCAACCCTGTTCCTGTAGAGCTACTGTCCTGTAGGTTTTCACTCCAACCCTGTTCTTATTGAGTTACTGTCCTGTAGGTTTTCACTCCAACCCTGTTCTTATAGAGTTACTGTCCTGTAGGTTTTCACTCCAACCCTGTTCCTGTAGAGTTACTGTCCTATAGGTTTTCACTCCAACCCTGTTCTTGTTGAGCTACTGTCCTGTACGTTTTCACTCCAACCCTGTTCCTGTAGAGTTACTGTCCTGTAGGTTTTCACTCCAAAACTGTTCCTGTAGAGCTACTGTCCTGTAGGTTCTCACTCCAACCCTGTTCCTGTAGAGTTACTGTCCTGTAGGTTTTCACTCCAACCCTGTTCCTGTAGAGCTACTGTCCTGTAGGTTCTCACTCCAACCCTGTTCCTGTAGAGTTACTGTCCTGTAGGTTTTCACTCCAACCCTGTTCTTGTTGAGTTACTGTCCTGTAGGTTTCCACTCCAACCCTGTTCATGTAGAGCTACTGTCCTGTAGGTTCTCACTCCAACCCTGTTCCTGTAGAGTTACTGTCCTGTTGGTTCTCACTCCAACCCTGTTCCTGTTGAGCTACTGTCCTGTAGGTTCTCACTCCAACCCTGTTCCTGTTGAGCTACTGTCCTGTAGGTTCTCACTCCAACCCTGTTCCTGTAGAGCTACTGTCCTGTAGGTTTTCACTCCAACCCTGTTCCTGTTGAGCTACTGTCCTGTAGGTTTCCACTTTAACCCTGTTCCTGTAGAGCTACTGTCCTGTAGGTTTTCACTCCAACCCTGTTCCTGTAGAGCTACTATCCTGTAGGTTTTCACTCCAACCCTAATCTAGCGCACCTGATTCTAATAATTACATGGTTGATAATGTGAATCAGTTTTAATACAATTTGGGTAGGGGTGAAAACCTACAGGAGGGAAGCTCTCCAGGAACAGGGTTGGTGAGCCCTGGTGTAGTAGAGAATAATTTTACCATCTAAACCGCTGTGAAATATATTTTCCATAACAGGAAATATTGTATTTTCACCTGTTTGATCAGGTGTGCAAAACCTAAGTAAAGCAAAAACAAAATGTAAGAATGGGAAGCATAGAAATAGCACACATTGAATAATCTACGCTTCATAGACGTGCTTTCAATGAGAATGAACCATCTAGAACTCATATAGTATAGTCTTGGTTTCATGCATGTCAACATCAGAAGCCTCCTCCCTAAGTTTGTTTTACTCACTGCTTTAGCACACTCTGCTAACCCTGATGTCCTTGCCGTGTCTGAATCCTGGCTCAGGAAGGCCACCAAAAATTCAGAGATTTCCATACCCAACTATAACATCTTCCGTCAAGATAGAACTGCCAAAGGGGGCGGAGTCGCAGTCTACTGCAGAGATAGCCTGCAAAGTAATGTCATACTTTCCAGGTCCATACCCAAACAGTTTGAACTACTAATTTTGAAAATTACTCTCTCCAGAAACAAGTCTCTCACTGTTGCCGCCTGCTTACCGACCCCCCTCAGCTCCCAGCTGTGCCCTGGACACCATTTGTGAATTGATCGCCCCCCATCTAGCTTCAGAGTTCGTTCTGTTAGGTGACCTAAACTGGGATATGCTTAACACCCCGGCAGTCCTACAATCTAAGATAGATGCCCTCAATCTCACTCAAATCATCAAGGAACCCACCAGGTACAACCCTAACTATGTAAACAAGGGCACCCTCATAGACGTCATCCTGACCAACTGGCCCTCCAAATATACCTCTGCTGTCTTCAACCAGGATCTCAGCGATCACTGCCTCATCGCCTGTATCCGCCACGGAGCCGCAGTCAAACGACCACCCCTCATCACTGTCAAACGCTCCCTAAAACACTTCTGTGAGCAGGCCTTTCTAATCGACCTGGCCCGGGTATCCTGGAAGGACATTGACCTCATCCCGTCAGTTGAGGATGCATGGTCATTCTTTAAAAGTAACTTCCTCACCATTTTAGATAAGCATGCTCCGTTCAAAAAATGCAGAACCAAGAACAGATACAGCCCTTGGTTCACTCCAGACCTGACTGCCCTCGACCAGCACAAAAACATCCTGTGGCGGACTGCAATAGCATCGAATAGCCCCGTGATATGCAACTGTTCAGGGAAGTCAGGAACCAATACACGCAGTCAGTCAGGAAAGCTAAGGCCAGCTTCTTCAGGCAGAAGTTTGCATCCTGTAGCTCCAACTCCAAAAAGTTCTGGGACACTGTGAAGTCCATGGAGAACAAGTGCGCCTCCTCCCAGCTGCCCACTGCACTGAGGCTAGGAAACACGGTCTCCACCGATAAATCCATGATTATCGAAAACTTCAATAAGCACTTCTCAACGGCTGGCCATGCCTTCCGCCTGGCTACTCCAACCTCGGCGAACAGCTCCGCCCCCCCCATAGCTCCTCACCCAAACCTCTCCAGGTTCTCCTTTACCCAAATCCAGATAGCAGATGTTCTGAAAGAGCTGCAAAACCTGGACCCGTACAAATCAGCTGGGCTTGACAATCTGGACCCGCTATTTCTGAAACTATCTGCCGCCATTGTCGCAACCCCTATTACCAGCCTGTTCAACCTCTCTTTCATATCGTCTGAGATCCCCAAGGATTGGAAAGCTGCCGCAGTCATCCCCCTCTTCAAAGGGGGAGACACCCTGGACCCAAACTGTTACAGACCTATATCCATCCTGCCCTGCCTATCTAAGGTCTTCGAAAGCCAAGTCAACAAACAGGTCACTGACCATCTCGAATCCCACCGTACCTTCTCCGCTGTGCAATCTGGTTTCCGAGCCGGTCACGGGTGCACCTCAGCCACACTCAAGGTACTAAACGATATCATAACCGCCATCGATAAAAGACAGTACTGTGCAGCCGTCTTCATCGACCTCGCCAAGGCTTTCGACTCTGTCAATCACCATATTCTTATCGGCAGACTCAACAGCCTCGGTTTTCGGATGACTGCCTTGCCTGGTTCACCAATTACTTTGCAGACAGAGTTCAGTGTGTCAAATCGGAGGGCATGCTGTCCGGTCCTCTGGCAGTCTCTATGGGGGTGCCACAGGGTTCAATTCTCGGGCCGACTCTTTTCTCTGTGTATATCAATGATGTTGCTCTTGCTGCGGGCGATTCCCTGATCCACCTCTACGCAGAGGACACCATTCTATATACTTTCGGCCCGTCATTGGACACTGTGCTATCTAACCTCCAAACGAGCTTCAATGCCATACAGCACTCCTTCCGTGGCCTCCAACTGCTCTTAAACGCGAGTAAAACCAAATGCATGCTTTTCAACCGATCGCTGCCTGCACCCGCATGCCCGACTAGCATCACCACCCTGGATGGTTCCGACCTTGAATATGTGGACATCTATAAGTACCTAGGTGTCTGGCTAGACTGCAAACTCTCCTTCCAGACCCACATCAAACATATCCAATCGAAAATCAAATCAAGAGTCGGCTTTCTATTCCGCAACAAAGCCTCCTTCACTCACGCTGCCAAGCTTACCCTAAGTAAAACTGACTATCCTACCGATCCTCGACTTCGGCGATGTCATCTACAAAATGGCTTCCAACACTCTACTCAGCAAACTGGATGCAGTCTATCACAGTGCCATCCGTTTTGTCACTAAAGCACCTTATACCACCCACCACTGCGACTTGTATGCTCTGGTCGGCTGGCCCTCACTACATATTCGTCGCCAGACCCACTGGCTCCAGGTCATCTACAAGTCCATGCTAGGTAAAGCTGCGCCTTATCTCAGTTCACTGGTCACGATGGCAACACCCATCCGTAGCACGCGCTCCAGCAGGTGTATCTCACTGATCATCCCTAAAGCCAACACATCATTTGGCCGCCTTTCGTTCCAGTACTCTGCTGCCTGTGACTGGAACGAATTGCAAAAATCACTGAAGTTGGAGACTTTTATCTCCCTCACCAACTTCAAACATCAGCTATCCGAGCAGCTAACCGATCGCTGCAGCTGTACATAGTCTATAGGAAAATAGCCCACCCATTTTCACCTACCTCATTCCCATACTGTTTTTATACTGTTTTTATTTATTTATTTTTCTGCTCTTTTGCACACCAATATCTCTACCTGTACATGACCATCTGATCATTTATCACTCCAGTGTTAATCTGCAAAATTGTATTATTCGCCTACCTCCTCATGCCTTTTGCACACATTGTATATAGACTGCCCATTTTTTCTACTGTGTTATTGACTTGTTAATTCTTTATTCCATGTGTAACTCTGTGTTGTCTGTTCACACTGCTATGCTTTATCTTGGCCAGGTCGCAGTTGCAAATGAGAACTTGTTCTCAACTAGCCTACCTGGTTAAATAAAGGTGAAATAAAAACAAAAATAAAATAAAAATATTTCTACGTGAATTTGGTCATCCAAAAAAGTTACATAGCCTATTGCAGGTTAATTTAAAAGACACATAACCTTTTTTTATGTTTTCAAGATTATCAGAACAAAAACAATAAAGTCATAATGTAATTTACAAGACATTCTATCACAAGTTGAAACCAATAAGTATATTTACATGAACAGCAAGACATTGTATGACAGCTCACTTAGAAAAAGTAGCAAATATTACAACAAAAATATAACAAAATAAGATAGCAATAGAGCAAATAGACAGCAAAACTGAGCATGTATTTAAATGAGAAATTACATGTATATAAACTTACTTCCAACATCCAGTCTAGTGCCTCCACAAAAAGTGTACCACAGTGATACAAACTCATGCAACGGCCATACAACAACCCTTGAAACTGTAGAGACACGGCTCTATCTCTTTGTCAAGATAAATTTAGTCAAACCACTCTCAGATTTCAACAATAACCCTATTGTTTGAAAATATACACACTGTGTAAGCACCTTGTTTGATATAGTACATCTTGAATAGGCATTAATATTTAACTCACTTTACTTCAAAATGTAACATAAATTCTCCAAAAATAAAAACACATTTCTACTTTTGTTTTTGAGAGATTTGTAAGTGTTAAGAAAATGAATTGTGATTTTGATAACAGAGGTCAAGATCGAGAATTGAATACTACTAACACTCAGTTTAGTCCCTTCACCAAAAGTCCACCACAGTGATAGAGTCTGATTGACTCGCAGTACAAAACCTCCAGAAAGACACAGAGGTGAACGTTAATAACACAACATGGAACTGATCAATGAATCTTACGTTGTCACTGATGCCCCCTACTGGTATACTCTGGAACTCCAGGAGATTGGACACATTCACGTTCCTCGTTCCGCAATAAACTTTCAACAGTATGGAACTGCTGTGCACTATGTTGATAATATCTAATCATATTGTAAAAAGTAATCATGAAAAGAGCTTGATACAGCAATGAAAGAATGTGTCAGTATAAATACGTTGGTGTAATAACTTTCAGACAACACATGGAGGAGGATTTCAGAACTTTTCTTAATGACAGTGCAGTGATTTGCCCAGGAGGAACATTTCCATAGAGAGACACTTTGCATTGGCATCACATGCTTCAGTGCTCTGGGAGTGTTTATAGCCCTGTGAGTTGAACACTTCATGTGTGAGCTGTATTTCATTTAAACACAACACACGGCAACCATGAATTTCATCCCCATCTTCATCTGGACTCTGGGCTGTTACGCACAAGGTGAGAGACAGTTTAACATTTTCAGTATGCAAGCATCATGTTGTAAATGTGGAATTACGGTTGTAATCTTCCAAATATTTTACCTTCCTATATGTGATATTTTCCATTTTATCTCTCTGCAGGGTCTTGGGGCCAGTATGTATTGACTCAGTCTGCAGCTCAATCAGTCCAGCCTGGTCAAACTGTCTCTATTGACTGTAGCACCAGTAGTAAAGTTACTCAGTACTCTGGCTCACAGTATTACCTGGCCTGGTACCATCAGATGTCTGGAGAAGCTCCTCAACTCCTGATCTGTTACACATCAGACAGGTTCACAGGAGTTTCCACCAGGTTCAGTGGAAGTGGGAGAGGAAATGGTATTGACTTCACTCTGACCATCAGTGATGTCCAGGCTGAGGATACAGGAGTTTACTACTGTCAGAGTCACCACAGTGGTCCTGTGTTCACACAGTGATTTAGAGCAGCACAAAAACCTCCCTCAGTCAGAGTCCACTGCTGCACTTTCCTTCAGGGTTTAACGTTATTTCCCCACGTGCACAGAATACAAAACACGTGTTAAATAGTAGAGTGATTTCTTACCTTGAGAGCACTTTCCAAACAATGATGCTAATACTACTACTAATAATATATATATAATAATAATAAAAATATAATAAACTAAAAAAATGCACAATGTCGAAGATGTGTGTTAAAGAAACACGATAAAGCAAGTATATATATATCTTTGTGCTTTATACAAATGTGCAGTTTTTGTCAATAGCTTCCCAAATGAAGATAACAGAAGATAGCAGTCATGGTAGATTTATGCTAGAATCTGTTGCAGGGAAGAATTGTAGTTTTTCTAGCCTTATTTTTCCACTAAATGGAAGCATTAAACTAAGGCCATTACATTCAAAGAGAGCCAACAACACAGAGATGGATTAATTGCATTACACATCCATTTATCTGTCAATAGTTCAAATCATTAAAACTTTTTACACAAGATAAAATCACATAACAAATATGAATTATTAAATGTGGGAAAAATATATAAAAACGACTTTATATGTTTAGTCTTTAGCTTCAAACTATCTTCTCAGTGTCATGTGTCTATTGATGAGAATCAGGTTGAGTGTAGCCTTAATTACAAAATTGGGAGTATGGAACTGTTAACCTCAAACACAAATCTCTCTCTCCCTCTCTCTCTCTCACTCACTCACACTCACAAGGCTCAGACTCAAGCTCACACTCACAAACACACAGCTTTGTCAGGAGGAAGCTGACCAGAGGCAGTTAACCCACATCAGTTTCCTTATTATCACTCTGTTACAAGAGTTCAAGAGAAGATAACAAACTTGTGAGGATTTGAAGAACGATAAACAAATAATTAAATGTCTAAAGTCTGTCTTCCAGACAACTCTTAGATCTCGTATTCTTTCAGGACCATTGTGAACATGACCTCCTCCAGCAACTCTAGCTTGGACTCCACCTCCCGGGATTCGGGCCGCCTGATATCGAGCATCATCCTGGGGCTGTGCTGTGCGCTGGGCCTCCCTGGTAACATAGCTGTCCTGGTGGTCATCCTGCGCCGCTCGTCCCGACGCCTCAACTTCACCCTGTGCCTCATGCTGAACCTGGCTTCCTCCGACATCCTGTGCCTGGCCATGGTTCCCGTTTGGATCTACAATATCCTGTACGACTGGACTCTGGGCCATGCTGCATGCAAGTTAGCAACCTTCCTGCTCTACCTCAGCCTGTGTTCTAACGTGCTAACAGTTACTCTACTCGGTGTCCATCGCTACCTCCAGGTGCTCTACCCGCAGATATGGAACAGGCTGGGGCGCAAGGGGGAGGCGGTGCTGTTCCTGGCACTTTGGGGGCTCGCCTGTGCTCTGACATCCCCCACTGTTGCCACTCGCGATGTGGTTGATGGCGGGCTCCATTGCCAGCAACACACGGGCTCCGATGCTGAAAGAGTTGCTGTCCTCGTCTTGCAGACCCTTTTAGGGTTTGTGGTCCCGTTCGCTGTGCTGGTGACCTCCTACTGCCGCCTCCACCGGCGGGTGAACCAGACAGCGCTGTTCAGCAGTGCCAAGATGACGTGGCTGGTCACCAGTGTGGTGGTCGCCTTCTTCATCCTCTGGATCCCTGTGCATATTGTCAATGTGGTAGATATCGCCTGCATTGTGCTGCGGGCTTCTCTGCCGGAGTCGTCAATTGCGCTGCCGCGCCAAAGAAGCGCAGCAGAGCTTGTCGCCCGGTGCTTTTTGTTTTTTAACTGCTGCCTGGATCCCTTCTTGTACGCCTTCGCCTCGCGGATGATCCGTGAGCAGCCCAAGTCGTCGTCGAGTGGCGAAAACAGGATACAGGTCACAAATGTCTGATGTTTAAAGCTGTGCTCTGCTGGTGCGACTAAAGCCATATGCCTGGCATGCCGACCCCTAATTCTAACCCTCAGCCTACACATAGTCAAACCCCCCACCCTAACCTTAACAAATCAGGGTACTCTCAAATTTTTTTTTTAAATTAGGTGTTTTTAGAGCAGCCAAATAAGAGTCCCATTGCCCCTGCTGTTTTGTCCACAAAAAAAAACACATTTTGGTTTGCTGACTGTATAGGCTGTACTTTCTAGGTATCCATAGGTTAGCCTAGATTTGTTATTTTGGTGATCTTTCGCCCTTCAAGCTTGACCTCTATTGGTCACAGCCTTAATTGTATTGCTTCTGTCAGCTTTCCCATGAATATATACATATATTTGGTTACCATGAGTAAGTTTCTCTTATAGTACATGTACTTCTGCTTTGGTTCAGAGGAGCTTCAACTTACCAGTGTTTTGGAATATTTGTCTACTTGTGAAGTTGCCTCAATGTATGTCAAAATCAGGTATTTGAGCAGTGAGCACAATGGAAAACCACACTAGATCTTTGCAACAACATTTCTGCCTAAATAGATCAATTAAAGCATGCATTTCAAACCTTTACCCCACTCTGATGACCAATATGGGTTTAATCATTTTAGTTTCAGTCTATCCCGCAACAAGAAGTGAGCCTACTTGCCAACACCGCCAAACAAAATTCATTCTGAACCAAATGAAGATAGAACTTGCCATGTCAGATATAATAACACATTTGGTAAACAGACAAACAACTTTATCTGCACCCAAAGGAACATGCCTTTAGGTTCAAAATGAGGGGAAAAAAAGCTTGAGATTGACATACTGTAGTTGAAAACATATTTTGAAACTATAAACAGATTTTGGAGGTTATGATCAGGTGGTAAAAATCATGAGCTGACGCACACCCAGCATTTACTGTGGAGGTGCTGACTAACTGTATAAATAGAAAGAGAGAAAGTAGAACACTCTACATAGATATGCATCACACACCCTGCATATGCTCCCAACAATTTAATGGGTATATAGAGTGTAACTTACTCTTTATACGGTTCTGGGGAACTTGCAGATTTTCAGATGTAGGTGGTATATTTTCAAAACTCTTAATACAAAACTTGACAGTCTTAATACTTGTCATGCCCTCTATCTTATGTTCAGAACTTTTGATTGTGAATTCATTGGTGTTTCACAGGTCTTTCACTGTTGAGTCATTCAAGCAAAATCAAATCTAACTTGCTTTTCTTTTTGAAGTGGTGAATAGAAAGAATAGTAGATAGTAAATATAATATTCAAATTAGAGTAGAGGGGTAATATCATTTTCCACACAGTATTTGACCATAACTTGACATGTACAATGTTTTACATCATTTGAATCCAACGGCAGGTTGTGAGCATGTTCAGAAATGCAGAGCCTTCAGAAAGTATTCACACCCCTTGACTTGTGGTTCACAATAGCGGTCTTTTTACAGAGTCATGTTGTACGCCATTTCTGCCCCATGCAACAATGTTCAAAATCAGCTTCTCTACTGATACAGTATCGCCTGTCTCTCTGCTTGAAATTCATCAGCTTGCAGTGTATCAATGAAATTCAGATAACGACAGGAATATTTTGTTCTATACAACCCAGGTGTTTCAACAGTACATTGTACACTATAATTAAGCAATAAGGCACGAGGGTGTGTGGTATATGGCCAATATTCCACGGCTAAGGGCTGTTCTTGCATACAACGTAACTCGGAGTGCCTGGATACAGCCCTTAGCCATGGTATATTGGCCATATACCACAACCCCACGAGGTTGCTATTATAAACTGGTTACCAACGTAATTAGAGCAAATTTAAATGGTTGATGGAGAATGATAATGTGGTTTTAACAGCCACATCTATTGTTTGGTTTGTCCTTCCATCATAAATTGATGTCATATTGTTACACTTATGAGGTAAAAATTCAGAAATGTACAGTGGTTAACAGTAATATGTTAACCAGGCACTACATTATCTTGGTTCGGTAGTTATCACCTTTGAGCAGTTTGATTAATTAAGTGATAGTCAATTGCATTGTTAGCAAAATACAAGGAAATCATATCAGAAGTAAGTGAATATTTCATTTTGAACAGCAGACACTTCGATTACATATGCAACCAAATTGAGAGTGATTTGTGACTTTGCTTGTTGTACTCAGTCAGTTGGAAATGTGCTTAGAGTTTTGAAACTGTACCAAATACTTGATTTAAAAACACCATAAAGTTAAACACCCACTTTATCACCCAAACTGCCATAACACACTGTGGTCAGTGGAGGGCGCCAGAGTTTCAGTGGGAGTGTATCTGGTTCTCATTACACTCTGACAGTCAGTGGAGTCCAGGCTGAAGATGCCGGAAATTACTACTGTCAGCAGAGGTACAACGGGTTTTACTGTGTAAGAGCGTCGTACAAAATCCTCCCTCAGCTATAGAGGAACTGCTCTGACTCAACAGCTGCAGAGCTACGGAGTCTCCTGTATTCTAAAGTATCCTAAACATCATTTAATCAAAAATATGACACTACAATACAATAATGGAGTTGGTTAGACTTGTCTATGGACAATGTTACTGTACATATCTCTCAATGTATTCTGAAAAAAATGGACATTTGTGTAAAGACACTGGGACCACTAAGGAAACAGAGCAGTAAGAAATGCTTGATTTTGCAGGAAATGTTGAACAACATTCAGAAAAGGTTTTGATTTTTTAAAATAGTTTTATTGAACTTCATATTATGAAAAGCACCCATTTCAGTACACACATATATGATTGTTTACCCTGTCCAAACCCAACTATTCATCACCTACTCAACTTCTATACCCCTCCGACCCTGAAAAGAGTGAATACAGTCATATTGATTCCATTCAAGAAGTACTATTTTGATATCACGATTATACTGTACATATCTGTCACAAATACATTTAGTTTACATATAGAAATTCCTAAAAAGATCTTAGATTGAAGTCCCCTATTTGAACATTATGCAAAGTCCAGTGTAGTAGCTGCTTCCCCAGTCCATGTTCAGTTCTCTAAGTCAAAAACACAGCTCATGAAGACAAGTGATTTTATAGATAATGGATTCAGTATTAGTAATATCATGAAGACCAGTGATTTTATAGATAATGGATTCAGTACTAGTAATATCATGAAGACCAGTGATTTTATAGATATTGCATTCAGTATTAGTAATATCATGAAGACCAGTGATTTTATAGATATTGCATTCAGTATTAGTAATATCATGAAGACCAGTGATTTTATAGATATTGCATTCAGTATTAGTAATATCATGAAGACCAGTGATTTTATAGATAATGGATTCAATATTAGTAATATCATGAAGACCAGTGGGTTTATAGATAATGGATTCAATATTAGTAATATCATGAAGACCAGTGATTTTATAGATATTGCATTCAGTATTAGTAATATCATGAAGACCAGTGATTTTATAGATAATGGATTCAATATTAGTAATATCATGAAGACCAGTGGGTTTATAGATAATGGATTCAATATTAGTAATATCATGAAGACCAGTGATTTTATAGATAATGGATTCAATATTAGTAATATCATGAAGACCATTAAGTTTATAGCACATGTCTTCAGTATTAATATCGCTGTAGGTCACAGGAGGCTACTGAGGGGAGGATGGCTCATAATAATGGCTGAAATGGAGTGAATGGAAGGGTATCAAACATATAGAAACCATATGTTTGATGAGTTCAGTACAATTCCATTCATTCCGTTCCAGTCGTCACTATGAGCCAGTCCTCCTCAATTAAGGTGCCACAAATGTAAATCAAAACTAGATATAGAACTGTTGTCTGTGAACCTTCCAATTCATGATACACTATGACCACAGGAGTATTATATCAGATATTGCCCCACTATAGTATGATACAGCACCACTGTGGTCTCTATCTTGTACAGTAAATATACAATGAAAAGCCTATAGACAGGCAGTGCAACTAGTGCTCCCATTATAAACACAAACCTCCTCACACACAGTCAAGTTAACACTATGGGCCATTAGTAGTCAGTATTACATGATATCTATAGATCTGAAGCCAACCTGCAAGAAGCCCCTTCCACCAAATACAACTAACATTTAGCTTCACTATAAATGTTCTCTCATTCAAATGATGAACCTGAGAATGTAGAGTCAGAGATGATGTTAAGTCCATAGAGAATGACATCATCTCTTGGTGGTTCCTCTGTGGAGGAGGGCCCGCTCTGGTGATACTGGGAAACACTAGCAATAACACGTCATTAACATGTCTCTCTTCAGTCTGTGCTGCTGCCGCTGCTCTCCTCCAGCTGCTACTGGAACAGCAATACATACAGTTGAAGTTTACATAAACCTAGCCAAATACATTTAAACTCAGTTTTTCACAATTCCTGACATTTAATCCTTGTAAAAATGCCCTATCTTAGGTCAGTTAGGATCACCACTTTATTTTAAGAGTGTGAAATGTCAAAATAATAGTAGAGAATCATTTATTTCAGCTTTTATTACTTTCATCACATTCCCAGTGGGTCAGAAGTTTACATACACTCAATTAGTATTTGGTAGCATTGCCTTTAAATTGTTTAATTTGGGTCAAACGTCTTGGGTAGCAGGGAGAGTACAATAGACGGCACTGTGATTTATGACCCCATGTCATGGGTCCCGTGTCATGCGTCCCGTGTGTTTATGGGCATCCTGTCAGGACATCCTGTCAGGAAGTTATTATGTGTTCTAGGGTGTGCCCATATAACAGCAACATCTTAAGACATCAGTCAGGAAGTTAAATCTTGGTCGCAAGTGGGACATCCAAATGGACAATGACCCCAAGCATACTTCCAAATTTGTGTCAAAATGGCTTCAGGCCAACTAGGTCAAGGTATTGCAGTGGCCATCACAAAGCACTGACCTCAATCCCATAGAAAATGTATGGGCAGAACGGAAAAAGTGTATGCGAGCAAGGAGGACTAGAAACCTGACTTAATTACACCAGCTCTGTCAGGAGGAATGGACCAAAATTCACCCAACTTATTGTGGGAAGCTTTTGGTAGGCTACCAGAGAGAATACAGTAGACGGCACACGTCAAATGTGTGATTTATGACCCTATGTCATGGGTCACGTGTGTATGCCCATATCTGGGCATCCTGTCAGGACATCCTGTCGTCCGTTCTCATGCCTTAGAGTGAGTGTTAATTTATGCATGTATTGCATCTGTTACTTTGACATTGTCATGATGATTGATGTGTAGGGACCTTGTTGAACTGGGGGATGAGTGGGGGATGTGACAACTACTGTTGCAAAAAGGTGTTTTAAGAAATACATTCGGTTGACAGATTTGTAATATTTTTATTTTTTATTATATAACATGCATGTGGTCATGTTAAGACAACTTCAAAGTAACAGATGAAATACATGCATAAATTAACACTCACTCTAAGGTGTGAGAACCGGACAACAGGATGTCCTGACAGGATGCCCATATTTGGGCACTCCCTAGAGCACGTGATAACTTCCCACCTGCATGTCCTGACAGGATACCCATATATGGGCATACACACGTGACCCATGACATAGGGTCATAAATCATAAGTTTGACGTGTGCCGTCTACTGTATTCTCTCTGGTACCCTACCACAAGCTTTCCACAATAACTTGGGTCAATTTTGGCCCATTCCTCCTGACACCTGTGGTTACTGCGTATACAGTAGTAAACTCCTGTATACTCAGCCTGGACCTCTCTGATGGTCAGAGTGAAGTCAACACCATTTCCTCTCCCACTTCCACTGAACCTGGTGGAAACTCCTGTAATAGATCAGGAGTTTAGGAGCTTCTCCAGACGTCTGATGGTACCAGGCCAGGTAATACTGTGAGCCAGAGTACTGAGTAACTTTACTACTGGTGCTACAGTCATTTGAGACAATTTGACTGGACTGATTGAGCTGCAGACTGAGTCAGTTCATACTGGCCCCAAGACCCTGCAGAGAGAAAGAAGGAAAAGATCACATATAGGAAGGTAAAATATTTGGAAGATTATATTCGTAATTCCACTTTTACAGTGGGGAGAAAAAGTATTTTGTCAGCCACCAATTGGGCAAATACTTATTTTCCACCATAATTTGCAAATAAATTCATAAAAATCCTACAATGTGATTTTCTGGATTTTTTTTCTCATTTTGTCTATCATAGTTGAAGTGTACCTATGATGAAATTTACAGGCCTCTCTCATCTTTTTAAGTGGGAGAACTTGCACAATTGGTGGCTGACTAAATACGTTTTTGCCCCACTGTACAACGCGATGCTTGCATTCTGAAAATGTTCAAAATGACTCTCACCTTGTGCGTGACAGACAAGAGTCCAGATGAAGATGGTGATGAAAGTCATGGTTGCCTTGGGTTCTGTTTAAATGAAATACAGCTCTCACATGAAGTGTTCAACCCACAGGGCTATAAACACTCCCAGAGCACTGAAGCATGTGATGCCAATGCAAAGTGTCTCTCTATAGAAATGTTCCTCCTGGTCAAATCACTAAACTGTCATTAAGAAAAGTTCTGAAATCCACCTCCATGTGTTGTCTGAAAGTTATTACAAAAACGTATTTATACTGACACATTCTTTCATTGCTGTATCAAGCTCTTTTCATGATTACTTGTTAAAATATGATTAGATATTATCAACATAGTGCACAGCAGTTTTCATACTGTTGAATGTTTAATGGTGAACAGGGAACGTGAATGTGTCCAATCTCCTGGAGTTCCAGAGTATACCAGTAGGGGGCATCAGTGACAAAATAAGATTCATTGATCGGTTCCATGTTGTGTTAATAACATTCCCCTATGTGTGTGTCTGGAGATTTTTGTACTGCGAGTCAATCAGACTGTCACTGTGGTGGACTTTCAGTGGAGGGACCAAACTGAGTGTAAGTAGTATTCAATTCTCGATCTTGACCTCTGTTATCAAAATACCAATTCAATTTCTTAACACTATTACAACTACTTTAAATAGAAAATAGAAATGTGTATTTATTTTTAAAATAATTTGTGTTGCATTCATTAAACTTAGAAGTAAATTGAGTTAAATTAAAATGCCTATTCAAGATGGTATATCAAACAAGGTGCTTATAAAGTGTGTATTAATTTCGAACAATGGTGGTATTGTTGAAATTTGAGAGTGGTTTGGATAAATGTAGGTTTACAAAGCGCGAGAGCCGTGTCTTTATAGTTTCAAAGGTTTTTGTATGGCCGTTGCATGAGTTTGTATCACTGTGGTACACTTTTGTTGGAGGCACTAGACTGAATGTTGGAAGTAAGTTAATCTACATCTAATTTCTTATTTTCTTAAATCTTAGAAATATAGCAAATAGTCATACTATCTATCTATTTTTGCACTTTTATTTTATATTTGCTTTCTTTTGCAAAGTGCTGCTATCTTACTAATTCTTCTGTTCATAATAATATACTTTTGGTTACACCAGGGCTCACCAACCCTGTTCCTGTAGAGCTTACCTCCTGTACCTCCTCCAGCTCTACAGGAACAGGGTTAGAGTGAAAACCTACAGGACAGTAACTCTACAGGAACAGGGTTAGAGTGAAAACCTACAGGACAGTAACTCTACAGGAACAGGGTTGGAGTGAGAACCTACAGGACAGTAGCTCTACAAGAACAGGGTTGGAGTGAAAACCTACAGGAGGGAAGCTCTACAGGAACAGGGTTGGAGTGAAAACCTACAGGAGGGAAGCTCTACAGGAATAGGGTTGGAGTGAAAACCAACAGGACAGTAACTCAACAAGAACAGGGTTGGAGTGAAAACCTACAGGACAGTAACTCAACAAGAACAGGGTTGGAGTGAAAACCTACAGGACAGTAACTCAACAAGAACAGGGTTGGAGTGAAAACCTACAGGACAGTAACTCAACAAGAACAGGGTTGGAGTGAAAACCTACAGGACAGTAACTCAACAAGAACAGGGTTGGAGTGAAAACCTACAGGACAGTAACTCAACAAGAACAGGGTTGGAGTGAAAACCTACAGGACAGTAACTCAATAAGAACAGGGTTGGAGTGTAAACCTACAGGACAGTAGCTCTACAGGAACAGGATTGGAGTGGAAACCTACAGGACAGTAGCTCTACAGGAACAGGGTTGGAGTGAAAACCAACAGGACAGTAACTCTACAGGAACAGGGTTGGAGTGAAACTACAGGACAGTAGTTCAACAGGAACAGGGTTGGAGTGAAAACGTACAGGACAGTAGTTCAACAAGAACAGGGTTGGAGTGAAAACCAACAGGACAGTAACTCTACAGGAACAGGGTTGGAGTGAAAACCAACAGGACAGTAACTCTACAGGAACAGGGTTGGAGTGAAAACGTACAGGACAGTAGTTCAACAGGAACAGGGTTGGAGTGAAAACCAACAGGACAGTAACTCTACAGGAACAGGGTTGGAGTGAAAACCAACAGGACAGTAGTTCAACAGGAACAGGGTTGGAGTGAAAACCAACAGGACAGTAACTCTACAGGAACAGGGTTGGAGTGAAAACCAACAGGACAGTAACTCTACAGGAACAGGGTTGGAGTGAAAACCAACAGGACAGTAACTCTACAGGAACAGGGTTGGAGTGAAAACCAACAGGACAGTAACTCTACAGGAACAGGGTTGGAGTGAAAACGTACAGGACAGTAGTTCAACAGGAAAAGGGTTGGAGTGAAAACCAACAGGACAGTAACTCTACAGGAACAGGGTTGGAGTGAAAACGTACAGGACAGTAGTTCAACAGGAACAGGGTTGGAGTGAAAACATACAGGACAGTAACTCTACAGGAACAGGGTTGGAGTGAAAACCTACAGGACAGTAACTCTACAGGAACAGGGTTGGAGAAAAAACCAACAGGACAGTAGTTCAACAGGAACAGGGTTGGAGTGAAAACCAACAGGACAGTAACTCTACAGGAACAGGGTTGGAGTGAAAACCTACAGGACAGTAACTCTACAGGAATAGGGTTGGAGTGAAAACCAACAGGACAGTAGCTCTACAGGAACAGGGTTGGAGTGAAAACCAACAGGACAGTAACTCTACAGGAACAGGGTTGGAGTGAAAACCAACAGGACAGTAGCTCTACAGGAACAGGGTTGGAGTGAAAACCAACAGGACAGTAGTTCAACAGGAACATGGTTGGAGTGAAAACCTACAGGAGGGAAGCTCTACAGGGACAGGGTTGGAGTGAAAACCAACAGGACAGTAACTCTACAGGAACAGGGTTGGAGTGAAAACGTACAGGACAGTAGTTCAACAGGAACAGGGTTGGAGTGAAAACCAACAGGACAGTAGTTCAACAGGAACAGGGTTGGAGTGAAAACTAACAGGACAGTAACTCTACAGGAACAGCGTTGGAGTGAAAACCAACAGGACAGTAGCTCTACAGGAACAGGGTTGGAGTGAAAACCAACAGGACAGTAACTCTACAGGAACAGGGTTGGAGTGAAAACCAACAGGACAGTAATTCTACAGGAACAGGGTTGGAGTGAAAACCTACAGGACAGTAGTTCAACAGGAACAGGGTTGGAGAGCCATGCTCTTCCACTATACTTGCTTGTTTTGTCACATAAACTGAAGTTAGGTGAACTATTAGAATTTTAGCAACCAGGAAATGGAGGAGTGATTTCTGCATAATCTTTATAGGTAATATTATTTTTGAAATGGTTACAGTCAACTGGAATTGACTTCCTCAGCATTATTTTAAACAGATCATCATTTAGGAATAGGTCATATATTCTGTGGAATTTTCTTTCAAATAACAATAATAATGAATAATGAAATGCAGTTTGATTCCTAGGATTTTATCCCATTACAAAAAGGGAGAAGAGTGCTGAAATATTTTCATTTTAAATAGTCAAAGTTTTGAAGATAGTTGAATGGTTTTTCAGTAATCTCATACAGTTATAAGATGCTTCAATAGCCACACAAAGATAAGTGAAAGAGTGACAGAAAGACTGAGAAGCTGTGTGTTTGAGGGACAGAAACCTATTGAAAACAAAACATCTTAGTTAAAAAGCTAAGATGTAAAACTGCTGCATCATTATTGTCATATCAGTCTGGTGATTGACTGACAGCTCCCCTCTCTCTAACTCCCCACCTGTCTGCTAGGTGACGTTCGTCCCACCATGACAGTCCTGCCCCCCTCCAGTGTGGAGCTGCAGCAGGGGAAGGCCACTCTCATGTGCCTGGCAAACAAGGTCTTCCCCTCAGACTGGAAGATGAGCTGGAAGGTGGATGGGAGCAGTAGCAGGGGAGGACGGTGGACTCTGACCTGGTGGACCTTCATGGTGTTTTAGGTCAGGTCGTGACAAGGGGGGTTTCTAGATAGAAATATACTATTTGGTGTATGTGTATGGTTCCCAATTGGAGGCAACTGATAATCGTTGCCTCTAATTGGGGATCATACTTAGTGTGTTCCTTTTCCCACCTGCGATGTGGGATAGATATTGTTTTGTAGTAGTGCCTATGTGCTCTACGTACTTCACATCATTATATCTTTGTGTCACGATCGTCGTATTGAGTAGACCAAATCGCAGTGTGGTGTGAATGCATGATTTTAATGAAAGACGAAAAAAACACGAAGTATACTAACAAACAAACTAACTAACAAGACGAACGTGACTGCTATCAAAACACTGTGCTAACGTGCAACATAACATAGACAATAACCCACGAACCACAATACAAAACAGGCTACCTAAATATGGTTCCCAATCAGAGACAACGACAAACACCTGATTGAGAACCATATCAGGCCAAAACAAATAGAAATAGACAAACTAGACATACAACATAGAATGCCCACTCATATCACACCCTGACCAAACAAAACATAGAATCAAACAATGCAAATCATGGTCAGAGTGTGACAGTACCCCTCCTAAGATGCGGACTCCGCAAAACCTAAACCTACAGGGGAGGGTCTGGGTGGGCATCTGGCCGCGGTGGCGGCTTTGGCGCGGGACATGGACCACACTCCACCATAGTCATTGCCCTCTTCAAGGGCCTCTTTAGAGTGACGACCCTCGCCTCCGACCTTGGGCCTGAGACCCTAATTAAAGGCCCCACTGGACTGAGGAGCGCCTCTGGACTGAGGGGCAGCTCCGAACTGAGGGGCAGCTCCTGTCTGGCTGACGGCTCTGGTGGCTCGTGGCTGACTTACGGCTCTGGCGGCTCCTGGCTGGCTGACGGCTCTGGCGGATCCTGGCTGGCCGGCGGCTCCTGGCTGGCTGGCGGATCTGGCTGGCCGGCGGCTCTGGCAGCTCCTGGCTGACCGACGGCTCTGGCAGCTCCTGGCTGACCGGCAGTTCCTGGCTGACCGGTGACTCTGGCGGCTCAGGACAGACGGGGGACTCTGGCGGCTCAGGACAGACGGGGGACTCTGGCGGCTCAGGACAGACGGGGGACTCTGGCGGCTCAGGACTGACGGGGGACTCTGGCGGCTCAGGACTGACGGGGGACTCTGGCAGCTCAGGACAGACGGGGAACTCTGGCAGCTCAGGACAGACGGGGGACTCTGGCAGCTCAGGACAGACGGGGGACTCTGGCAGCTCAGGACAGACGGGGGACTCTGGCGGCTCAGGACAGACGGGGGAGTCTGGCGGCTCAGGACAGACGGGGGACTCTGGCGGCTCAGGACAGACGGGAGACTATGGCGGCTCAGGACAGATGGGAGACTATGGCGACTCATGACAGACGGGAGACTATGGCGGCTCAGGACAGACGGGAGACTATGGCGGCGCTGGACAGGCGGGAGCACTTGTAGGGATGAGACGGAGGGACAGCCTGGTGCGTGTGGCTGCCACCGGAGGGCTGGTGCGTGGAGGTGACACTGGATTGACCGGACCGTGCAGGTGCACTGGAGCTCTTGAGCACCGTGCCTGCCCAACCTTACCTGGTTGAATGCTCCCGGTAGCCAGGCCAGTGCGGCGAGGTGGAATAGCCCGCACTGGAATGTATCGAACTGTGCTATGCACACGCACCAGGGACACAGTGCACTCCACCTCATAACACGGTGCCTGCCCAGTCCCTCTCTCTCTCCGGTAAGCACAGGAAGTTGGCGCAGGTCTCCTACCTGGCTTCGCCACACTCCCTGTGTGCCCCCCCAATATTTTTGGGGGGGCTTCCTTTCGGGCTTCCAGCCACACTGCCGTGCTGCCTTCTCATAATGGCGCCTCTCTGCTTTCGCTGCCTCCAGCTCTGCTTTGGGGCGGCGATATTCCCCTGGCTGTGGCCAGGGTCCTTCGCCGTCCAGAATCTCCTCCCAAGTCCATGAGTCCTGTGTTCTTTGCCGCTGCTGACCGTTACCACGCTGCTTGGTCCATTGTTGGTGGGTTATTCTGTCACGATCGCCGTATTGAGCAGACCAAAGCGCAGCGTGGTGTGAATGCATGATTTTAATGAAAGACATTTACATTTTACCTTTAAGTCATTTAGCAGATGCTCTTATCCAGAGCGACTTACAAATTGGTGCATTCACCTTATGACATCCAGTGGAACAGTCACTTTACAATAGTGCATCTAAATCTTAAAGGGGGGGGGTGAGAGGGATTACTTATCCTATCCTAGGTATTCCTTAAAGAGGTGGGGTTTCAGGTGTCTCCGGAAGGTGGTGATTGACTCCGCTGTCCTGGCGTCGTGAGGGAGTTTGTTCCACCATTGGGGGGCCAGAGCAGCGAACAGTTTTGACTGGGCTGAGCGGGAGCTGTACTTCCTCAGTGGTAGGGAGGCGAGCAGGCCAGAGGTGGATGAACGCAGTGCCCTTGTTTGGGTGTAGGGCCTGATCAGAGCCTGGAGGTACATGAAAAAAACACGAAGTATACTAACAAACAAACGTGCAACATAACATAGACAATAACCCACGAACCACAATACAAAACAGGCTACCTAATTATGGTTCCCAATCAGAGACAACGACAAACACCTGCCACTGATTGAGAACCATATCAGGCCAAAACACATAGAAATAGACAAACTAGACATACAACATATAATGCCCACTCATATCAGACCCTGACCAAACAAAACATAGAAACAAACAAAGCAAATCATGGTCAGAGTGTGACACTTTGTTTTGATAAATTTCACTATTAATAAAATGTGGAACTCTTCTCACGCTGCACCTTGGTCCAATTATTTATATGATGGTAGTGACAATTAGCTATAAACTCACTGCTCTTCATGATATTACTAATACTGAAGCCATGTGCTATAAACTCACTGGTCTTCATGATATTACTCATACTGAATCCATTATCTATAAAATCACTGGTCTTCATGATATTTCTAATACTGAAGCCATGTGCTATAACCTCACTGGCCTTCATGATATTACTCATACTGAATCCATTATCTATAAAATCACTAGTCTTCATGATATTACTCATACTGAATCCATTATCTATAAAATCACTGGTCTTCATGATATTTCTAATACTGAAGCCATGTGCTATAACCTCACTGGCCTTCATGATATTTCTAATACTGAAGCCATTGGTTATAAAGCCACTAGTCTTCATGGTATTTCTAATACTGAAGCCATGTGCTATAACCTCACTGGTCTTCATGATATTTCTAATACTGAAGCCATTGGTTATAAAGCCACTAGTCTTCATGGTATTTCTAATACTGAAGCCATGTGCTATAACCTCACTGGTCTTCATGATATTTCTAATACTGAAGCCATTGGTTATAAAGCCACTAGTCTTCATGGTATTTCTAATACTGAAGCCATGTGCTATAACCTCACTAGTCTTCATGATATTTCTAATACTGAAGCCATTGGTTATAAAGCCACTAGTCTTCATGGTATTTCTAATACTGAAGCCATTGGTTATAAAGCCACTAGTCTTCATGATATTTCTAATACTGAAGCCATTGGTTATAAAGCCACTAGTCTTCATGGTATTTCTAATACTGAAGCCATTGGTTATAAAGCCACTAGTCTTCATGATATTTCTAATACTGAAGCCATTGGTTATAAAGCCACTAGTCTTCATGGTATTTCTAATACTGAAGCCATTGGTTATAAAGCCACTAGTCTTCATGGTATTTCTAATACTGAAGCCATTGGTTATAAAGCCACTAGTCTTCATGGTATTTCTAATACTGAAGCCATTGGTTATAAAGCCACTAGTCTTCATGGTATTTCTAATACTGAAGCCATTGGTTATAAAGCCACTAGTCTTCATGGTATTTCTAATACTGAAGCCATTGGTTATAAAGCCACTAGTCTTCATGATATTTCTAATACTGAAGCCATTGGTTATAAAGCCACTAGTCTTCATGGTATTTCTAATACTGAAGCCATTGGTTATAAAGCCACTAGTCTTCATGGTATTTCTAATACTGAAGCCATTGGTTATAAAGCCACTAGTCTTCATGGTATTTCTAATACTGAAGCCATGTGCTATAACCTCACTAGTCTTCATGGTATTTCTAATACTGAAGCCATGTGCTATAACCTCACTGGTCTTCATGATATTTCTAATACTGAAGCCATTGGTTATAAAGCCACTAGTCTTCATGGTATTTCTAATACTGAAGCCATGTGCTATAACCTCACTGGTCTTCATGATATTTCTAATACTGAAGCCATTGGTTATAAAGCCACTAGTCTTCATGATATTTCTAATACTGAAGCCATTGGTTATAAAGCCACTAGTCTTCATGGTATTTCTAATACTGAAGCCATTGGTTATAAAGCCACTAGTCTTCATGGTATTTCTAATACTGAAGCCATTGGTTATAAAGCCACTAGTCTTCATGGTATTTCTAATACTGAAGCCATTGGTTATAAAGCCACTAGTCTTCATGGTATTTCTAATACTGAATCCATTGGTTATAAAGCCACTAGTCTTCATGGTATTTCTAATACTGAAGCCATTGGTTATAAAGCCACTAGTCTTCATGGTATTTCTAATACTGAAGCCATTGGTTATAAAGCCACTAGTCTTCATGGTATTTCTAATACTGAAGCCATTGGTTATAAAGCCACTAGTCTTCATGGTATTTCTAATACTGAAGCCATTGGTTATAAAGCCACTAGTCTTCATGGTATTTCTAATACTGAAGCCATTGGTTATAAAGCCACTAGTCTTCATGGTATTTCTAATACTGAAGCCATTGGTTATAAAGCCACTAGTCTTCATGGTATTTCTAATACTGAAGCCATTGGTTATAAAGCCACTAGTCTTCATGGTATTTCTAATACTGAAGCCATGTGCTATAACCTCACTAGTCTTCATGATATTTCCAATACTAAAGCCATGTGCTAAAAACTCACTGAAACTCTCTGGGGACAGCTGAACATCTGGCTATGGTGCTGCTCTATTCTGGGAGTGTGGCAGTTCCCTGCCCATGCAAATCTGAGTTTCAACCCCACCACAGCTCACAATCTCTCAGCCTCAATCTTCTGGGACTGGGGCTGCTGTGTGTTTGACCAGAGAACTGAACTGGCTGGGGAACAGATAATTACACTTGACTTGCATAATGTTCAAATAGGGGACTTCACTCAGGTCTTTATGGTTTTCTATATGTAAAATAAATGTATTTGTGACAGAAACAGTTGAAGTCTGAAGTTTACATACACTTAGGTTTGAATTATTAAAATTTGTTTTTCAACCACCCAACAAATTTCTTGTTGACAAACAAGTTTTGGCATGTCGGTTAAGACATCCTTTTTGCATGACACAAGACATTTGTTCAACAATTGTTTACAGACAGATTCTTCCCCTTACGTATAACTCACTGTATCACAATTCCAGTGGGTCAGAAGTTTACATACACTAAGTTGACTGTACCTTTAAACAGCTTGGAAAATTCCAGATAATGATGTCATGGCGTTAGAAGCTTCTGATAGGCTAATTGACATCATTTGAGTCAATTGGAGGTGTACCTGTGGATGTATTTCTAGGCCGATCTTCAAACTCAGTGCTTCTTTGCTTGACAACATGGGAAAATCAAAAGAAATCAGCCAAGACCTCAGAAAAAAATGGTAGACCTCCACAAGTTTGGTTCATCCTTGGGAGCAATTTCCAAATGCCTGAAGGTACCACGTTCATCTGTACAAACAATAGTACGCAAGTATAAACACCATGGGAACACGCAGCTGTCAGACCACTCAGGAAGGAGATGCGTTCTGTCTCCTAGAGATGAACGTACTTTGGTGCGAAACGTGCAAATCAAATCCAGAACAACAGCAAAGAACCTTGTGAAGATGCTGGAGGAAACACGTACAAAAGTATCTATATCCACAGTAAAACGAGTCCTATATCGACATAACCTGAAAGGAGGTTAGTTAACACAGTGTCCAAAGAAGGGCCATATGTACACAGAATTGTGTCGTCTGCGTAGAGGTGGATCAGGGAATCACCCGCAGCAAGAGCGACATCGTTGATATATACAGAGAAAAGAGTCGGCCGGAGAATTGAACCCTGTGGTACCCCCATAGAGACTGCCAGAGGTCCGGACAACAGGCCCTCCGATTTGACACACCGAAGTCTGTCTGCGAAGCAGTTGTAGACATGTTACATCAAATTTTGTTGGAAGGTAAAACCAAACTGTATATGAATGTGGCTGTAAATACTACATTAATTTGCTCTCATTACGTTGTTTACCAGTTTATAATAGTAACCTCGGGGGGTTGTGGTATATGGCCAATATACCACGGCCAAGGGCTGTATCCAGGCACTCCGAGTTGTGTTGTGCTAACGAACAGCCCTGAGCCGTGGTATATTGGCCATATACCACAACAATTTTGCACAATGTTGCATGGGGCAAAAAAGGCATACAACATGACTCTGTAAAAGCCCCACTATTGTGAACCACCAATCTAATTTTGGGTTGGGGAAGTCCTGTGATTCGGGGGTGGACTGGGAACCGTTTGTCTTCTTCGGTCTCATCACTTGTTTTTCTGTCCATTGGAACCTGTTTTGTACCTTATTAAAAAGATACAATCATTTGATCACCAACATATAATAAATGGTATACAACAACGTGCTACAGTTTTACAGTTTTAAAACCAAAAATAGAAACAGCTCACACCCCTGAGTCAATACTTTGTAGAACCACCTTTGGCAGTGATTACAGCTGTGAGTCTTTCTGGGTAAATCTCTAAGAGCTTTCCACACTTGGATTGTGCAACATTTCCCATTACTCTTTTGAAAATTCTTCGAGCTCTGTCAAATTTGTTGTTGATCATTGATAGATAAAAATGTTTAGGTTTTGCCATAGATTTTTTAAAGTCAAAACTGTAACTCGGCCACTCCGGAACATTTACTGCGTTCTTGGTAAGCAAGTCCAGTGTAGATTTGCCTCATTTTAGGTTATAGTCCTGCTGAAAGGTGAATTTGTTACCCAATGTCTGGTGGAAAGCAGACTGAACCAGGTTTTCCTATAGGATTTTGCCTGTGCTTGGCTCCATTCCCTTTTTTTTTATCCTGAAAAACTCCCTAGTCCATAACTATTACAAGCATACCCATAACATAAGCAGTTATGTTTGAAAATGTGGAGAGTGGTACTCAGTAATGTGTTGTATTAGATTTCCTTCGTATTCAGGACAAAGAATTAATTGCCACATTTCTTGCGGTATTATTTTTGTGCCTTGTGGCAAACAGGATGCATGTTTTGAAATATTTGCATTCTGTACAGACTTCCTTCTTTTCACTCTGTCAATTAGATTAGTATTGTGGAGTAACTACAATGTTGTTGATACATCCTCCGATTTCTCCAATCACAGCCATTAAAACTCTGTAACTGTTTTAAAGTCAACATTGGCCTCATGGTGAAATTCCTTCCTCTCCGGCAACTGAGTTAGGAAGGACGCTTGTATCTTTGTAGCGACTGGGTGTATTGATCCACCATCCAATGTGTAATGAATAACTTTAATAACTACATGTTTTATCCTGAACTTATTTATGCTTGCCATAACATAAGGGTTGAATACTTATTGAATCAAGACAATTCAGCTTTCACTTTTTATTAATTTGTAAAAATGTCTTTGAACATTATTTGACTTTGACATTACAGGAGTTTGTGTGTAGGCCAGTGACACAAAATCTTAATTGAATCTATTTTAAATTCAGGCTGGAAAAAAACTGTGTAAAAAGTTAACGGGTGTGAATACTTTCCGAAGTCGCTGTATTTCTGAACATGTGTAACAGTATTGCATTTACATTTACATTTAAGTCATTTAGCAGACGCTCTTATCCAGAGCGACTTACAAATTGGTGCATTCACCTTATGACATCCAGTGGAACAGTCACTTTACAATAGTGCATCTAAATCTTAAAGGGGGGGGGTGAGAGGGATTACTTATCCTATCCTAGGTATTCCTTAAAGAGGTGGGGTTTCAGGTGTCTCCAGAAGGTGGTGATTGACTCCGCTGTCCTGGCGTCGTGAGGGAGTTTGTTCCACCATTGGGGGGCCAGAGCAGCGAACAGTTTTGACTGGGCTGAGCGGGAGCTGTACTTCCTCAGTGGTAGGGAGGCGAGCAGGCCAGAGGTGGATGAACGCAGTGCCCTTGTTTGGGTGTAGGGCCTGATCAGAGCCTGGAGGTACTGAGGTGCCGTTCCCCTCACAGCTCCGTAGGCTTCCGTCCCTCTCCTTGCCCCAACATGGGCTCGAACCAGGGACCCTCTGCACACAGACAACAGTCACCCACAAAGCATCGTTGCCCATCGCGCCACAAAAGCATTGCAGAGCAAGGGGAACAACAACTTCAAGGCCTCAGAGCAAGTGAAGTCACTGATTGAAACGCTATTAGCACGCACAACTGCTAACTAGCTAGCCATTTCACATCGGTTACACATGCTCACAACCTGCCATTGGATACAAATGATTTAAAACATGGTGCATGTTAGGTGATGGTCAAATACTGTGTGGACAATTATATTTACCCTCTACTATAATTTGAAAATTATATTTACCTCCTACTATAATTTGAAAATTATATTTACCCTCTACTATAATTTAAAAATGATATTTACCCACTACTATAATTTGAAAATGATATTAACCCTCTACTATAATTTGAAAATGATATTTACCCTCTACTATAATCTATCATTTGAAAATGATATTACCCCTCTACTATAATTTGAAAATGATATTAACCCCCTACTATAATTTGAAAATGATATTTACCCTCTACTATAATTTGAAAATTATATTAACCCTCTACTATAATTTGAAAATGATATTAACCCTCTACTATAATTTGAATATTATATTTACCCTCTACTATAATTTGAATATTATATTTACCCTCTACTATAATTTGAATATTATATTTACTATCTACTATTCTTTCTATTCAGCACTTCAAAAAGAAAAGCAAGTTAGATTTGATTTTGCTTGAATGACTCAACAGTGAAAGTTCTGTGAAACCCCAATGAATTCACAATCAAAAGTTCTGAACATAAGATAGAGGGCATTACATGTGTTATGAATTTAGAGTTTTGTACTTATAAATATACCACTTACATCTGAAAATCTCCAAGTTCCCCAGAACCGTATAAAAAGGAAGTTACACTCTATATACCCATTAAATTGTTGGGAGCATATGCAGGATGTGTGACGCATATCTATGTAGAGTGTTCTACTTTCTCTCTTTCTATTTATACAGTTAGTCAGCACCTCTACAGTAAATGCTGGGTGTGCGTCAGCTCATAATTTTTACCACCTGATCATAACCCCCCAAAAAACTGTTTATAGTTTCATAAAATGTTTTAAACTACAGTATGTCAATCTCAAGCTTTATTTGTAATTTTGAACCTAAAGGCATGTTCCTTTGGGTGCAGATAAAGTAAAGGTAAAAAATAAAATTTCTACCTTCATTTGGTTCAGAATTTAAAAAATTGGCGGTGTTGGCAAGTAGGCTCACTTCTTGTTGCGGGTTAGACTGAAACTAAAATGATTAAACCCATATTTAACATCAGAGTGGGGTAAAGGTTTGAAATGCATGCTTTAATTGATCTATTTAGGCAGAAATGTTGTTGCATGGATCTAGTGTGTTTTTCCATTGTTCTCTCTTCTAAAATACCTGATTTTGACATACATTGAGGCAACTTCACAAATATGACGAAATATTCTAAAACACTATGGTAAGTTGAAGCTCTTCTGAACCAAAGCAGAAGTACATGTACTATAAGAGAAACTTACTCATGGTAACCAAATATATGTATTTATTCATGGGAAAGCTGACAGAAGCAATACAATTTAGGCTTTGACCAATGGAGGTCAAGCTTGAAGGGCGATAGATCCCCGAAATAACAAATCTAGGCTAACCTATGGATACCTAGAAAGTACAGCCTATACAGTCAGCAAACCAAAATGTAGGTTTTGTTGATACAAAATAGCTGGGGCAATGGAACTCTTATTTGGCTGCTCTAAAATCAAAGTCAAGAACCCCTAAAAAAAGCCATTTATTTTTGAGAGTACCCTGACTTGTTAAGGTTAGGGTGGGGGGTTTGATTATGGGTAGGCTGAGGGTTAGAATTAGGGGTTGGCATTCCAGTCACATGCCTTTAGTCACACCAGCAGAGCACAGCTTCATACATCAGATATTTGTGACCTGCATCCTGCTTTCGCTCCTCGGCGACGACTTGGGCTGCTCACGGATCCTCCGCGAGGCGAAGGCGTACAGGAAGGGGTCCAGGCAGCTGTTAAAAAACGTAAAACTCCGGACGACACGCGCTGCTGCGCTTCTGTGTCTCAGCAGCGCTGCCGATGCCTCTGGCCAGGAAGTCTGCAGCACAATGCCGGCGATGTCCACCATATTGACAATGTGCACAGGGATCCAGAGGATGAAGAAGGCGACCACCACACTGGTCACCAGCCGGGTCATCTTTGCACTGCTGAACAGCGCCGTCTGGTTCACCCGCCGGTGGAGGCGGCAGTAGGACGTAACCAGCACAGAAAACGGAATCACAAACCCTAAAAGGGTCTCCAAGATGAGGACAGCAACTCTTTCAGCATCGGAGCCCGTGTGTCGCTTGCACTTGAGCTCGCCGTCACGCACATCGCGAGTGGCAACTGCGGGGGCAGTCAGAGCACAGGCGAGCCCCCACAGGGCCAGGAGCAGCACTACCTCCCCCTTGCGCCCAGCCTGTTCCACATCTGCGGGTAGAGGACCTGGAGGTAGCGCTGGACACCGAGTAGAGTAACCGTTAGCACGTTAGCATACAGGCTGAGGTAGAGCAGGAAGGTGGCTAACTTGCATGCAGCACGGCCCAAAGTCCAGCGTTGCTGGAGAGTATAGATCCACACGGGCACCGTGGCAAGGCACAGGATGTCGGAGGAAGCCAGGTTCAGCATGAGGCACAGGGTGAAGTTGGGGCGTAGGGACGTGCGGTGCAGGATGACCACCAGGACAGCTATGTTACCAGGGAGGCCCAGCGCACAGCACAGCCCCAGGACAGTGCTCGAAATCAGGCGGCCCGAATCCCGGGAGGTGGAGTCCAAGCTAGAGTTGCTGGAGGAGTCCATGTTCACCGTGGTCCGTGAAAGAATATGAGCTATCTGGAAGATAGTAGACTTTAGACATCTAATTCTTTAGTTTCTCGTTCTTCAAATCCTCACAAGTTTGTTATCTTCTCTTGAAGTCTTGCCATAGAGTGATAATACGGAAACTGATGTGGGTTAACTGCTTCTGGTCAGCTTCCTCCTGACAAAGCTCTGTGTGTGTGTGTGTGTGTGTGTGTGTGTGTGTGTGTGTGTGTGTGTGTGTGTGTGTGTGTGTGTGTGTGTGTGTGTGTGTGTGTGTGTGTGTGTGTGTGTGTGTGTGTGTGTGTGTGTGTGTGTGTGTGTGTGTGTGTGTGTGTGTGTGTGTGTGTGTGTGTGTGTGTGTGTGTGTGTGTGTGTGCGTGCGTGAGAGAGAGAGAGATATTTGTGTTTGAGGTTAACATTTAGAAACTTCCAATTTTGTCATTAAGGCTACACTCAACCTGATTCTCATCAATAGACACATGACACTGAGAAGATAGTTTAAGCGTTAGGCAAAACATATAAAGTAGACTGTAGGTGTGTCTAGGGGGAAGCCACAAGGTTTTTATATATTTTTTTATGTGGTTCTATCTTGTGCAAAAAGTTTTAATGATTTCAACTTTTGACAGACACAGTGGGGCAAAAAAGTATTTAGTCAGCCACCAATTGTGCAAGTTCTCCCACTTAAAAAGATGAGAGAGGCCTATAATTTTCATCATAGGTACACTTCAACTATGACAGACAAAATGAGAAAACAAATCCAGAAAATCACATTGTAGGATTTTTTATGAATTTATTTGCAAATGATGGTGGAAAATAAGTATTTGGTCAATAACAAAAGTTTATCTCAATACTTTGTTATATACCCTTTGTTGGCAATGACAGAGGTCAAATGTTATCTGTAAGTCTTCACAAGGTTATCACACACTGTTGCTGGTATTTTGGCCCATTCCTCCATGCAGATCTCCTCTAGAGCAGTGATGTTTTGGGGCTGTTGCTGGGCAACACGGACTTTCAACTCCCTCCAAAGATTTTCTATGGGGTTGAGATCTAGAGACTGGCTAGGCTACTCCAGGACCTTGAAATGCTTCTAACGAAGCCACTCCTTCATTGCCCGGGCGGTGTGTTTGGGATCATTGTCATGCTGAAAACCCAGCCACGTTTCATCTTCAATGCCCTTGCTGATGGAAGGTGGTTTTCACTCAAAATCTCACGATACATGGCCCCATTCATTCTTTCCTTTACATGGATCAGTCGTCCTGGTCCCTTTGCAGAAAAACAGTTGTTTTTCTGTTTCCACCTCCATGCTTCACAGTAGGTATGGTGTTCTTTGGATGCAACTCAGCATTCTTTGTCCTCCGAACACGACCAGTTGAGTTTTTACCAAAAAGTTATATTTTGGTTTCATCTGACCATATGACATTCTCCCAATCTCCTTCTGGATCAGCAGCGTAGCCTAGTGGTTAGAGCGTTGGACTAGTAACAGGAAGGTTGCGAGTTCAAACCCCCGAGCTGACAAGGTACAAATCTGTCGTTCTGCCCCTGAACAGGCAGTTAACCCACTGTTCCTAGGCCGTCATTGAAAATAAGAATGTGTTCTTAACTGACTTGCCTGGTTAAATAAAAGTAAAATATAAAATAAATCATCCAAATGCTCTCTAGCAAACTTCAGATGGGCCTGGACATGTACTGGCTTAAGCAGGGGGACATGTCTGGCACTGCAGGATTTGAATCCCTGGCGGTGTAGTGTGTTACTGATGGTAGGCTTTGTTACTTTGGTCCCAGCTCTCTGCAGGTCATTCACTAGGTCCCCCGTGTGGTTCTGGGAATTTTGCTCACCGTTCTTGTGATCATTTTGACCCCATGGGGTGAGATCTTGCGTGGAGCCCCAGATCGAGGGAGATTATCAGTGGTCTTGTATGGCTTACATTTCCTAATAATTGCTCAAACAGTTGATTTCTTCAAACCAAGTTGCTTACCTACTGCAGATTCAGTATTCCCAGCCTGGTGCAGGTCTACAATTTTGTTTCTGGTGTCCTTTGACAGCTCTTTGGTCTTGGCCATAGTAGAGTTTGGAGTGTGACTGTTTGAGGTTGTGGACAGGTGTCTTTAATACTGATAACAAGTTCAAACAGTTGCCATTAATACAGGTAACGAGTGTAGGACACAGGAGCCTCTTAAAGAAGAAGTTACAGGTCTGTGAGAGCCAGAAATCTTGCTTGTTTGTAGGTGACCAAATACTTATTTTCCACCATAATTTGCAAATAAATTAATTAAAAATTCTACAATGTGATTTTATGGATTTCTTTTCCTCATTTTGTCTGTCATAGTTGAAGTGTACCTATGATGAAAATTACAGGCCTCTCTCATATTTCTAAGTGGGAGAACTTGCACAATTGGTGGCTGACTAAATACTTTTTTTGCCCCACTGTAAATGGATGTGTAATGCATTTAATCCATCTCTGGGTTGTTGGCTCTCTTTGACTGTAATTGCCTTAGTTTAATGCTTCCATTTAGTGACAAAATAAGGCTAGAAAAACTAGCCCCAAGTCAGTCGGTGACCACGTGTCTATGGTTGTCCACAATGTCAACATAGCACAGGGTAGATCATATAAGTACCTGGGTGCTGAGCTGGAAGGTCAAAGTAAACAGGGTCTGCTTCAGAGTCCAACAACGCCTCTATTTCCTTCGTAGACTAAGGGTATTTGGAGTTGACCAGAAAATGAGGTCATAGAGAGAATCCTGCGATACAGCATCACAGTCTGGTTTGCAAATGATCAAATTGCCCTGAAGGTCTTGGGTGTGAGGCAACATCACTCACTGAAGACTATTTTTGAATAGACAATTATCAGACAAGATCAGAAAATAATTTCAGATCCCTCCCATTGCCTTTTCTAGGGTCCCTCCTACCCTCAGGCACTCTCTATAGGGATCCTCCTACCCTCAGACATACTCTAATGGGTCCCTCCCCCACTCAGACAAAAACTATAGGGTCCCTCCTCCCCTCAGACAGACTCTATAAGGTCCCTCCTCAACCTCAGAAAGTCACTATTCGGTCCCTTCTCCCCTCAAACAGACTCTATATGGTCCCTCCTCCCCTCAGACAGACTCTATAGGGTCCCTCCTCCCCTCAGACAGACTCTATAAGGGCCCTTCTCACCTCAGACAGACTCTAAAGGGTCCCTTCTCCCCTCAGACAGACACTATTGGGTCCCTCCTCCCCACTGGCAGGTCCCTCCTCCCCTCACACAGACACTATAGGGTTCCTCCGCCCCTCAGACAGGCACTTTAGGGTCCCTCCTCCCCTCAGACAGACACTATAGGGTCCCACCTCCCCTGAGACAGACACTATAGGGTCCTTCCTCCCCTCAGACAGACACTATTGGGTCCTTCCTCCCCTCAGACAAACTCTATAGGGACCCTCCTCACCTCAGACAGATATTATAGGGTCCCTCCTCCCCTCAAACAGACACTATAGGGTCCCTCCTCCCCTCAGACAGACTCTATAGGGACCCTCCTCCCCTCAGACAGATATTATAGGGTCCCTCCTCCCCTCAAACAGACACTATAGGGTCCCTCCTCCCCTCAGACAGACTCTATAGGGTCCTTCCTCCCCTCAGACAGACACTATTGGGTCCTTCCTCCCCTCAGACAAACTCTATAGGGACCCTCCTCACCTCAGACAGATATTATAGGGTCCCTCCTCCCCTCAAACAGACACAATAGGGTCCCTCCTCCCCTCAGACAGACTCTATAGGGACCCTCCTCACCTCAGACAGACATTATAGGGTCCCCCCTCCCTTCAAACAGACACTATATTGGTCCCTCTTCCCCTCAGACAGATAATTTAGGGTCCTTCCTCCCCTCAGACAGACGCATTAGGGTCCCTCCTCCCCTACAACAGGTCCCTCCTCCCCTCAGAATATCGCTATAGTGTCTCTCCTCCCATCAGACAGACACTATAGAGGCCGTCCTCCCCTCAGTCAGACACTATAGGGACCCTCCTCCCCTCAGATAGACACTATAGGGGCCCTCCTCCCCTCAGACAGACTCTATAGGGTCCCTCCTCCCCTCAGACAGACTCTATAGGGTCCCTCCTCCCCTCAGACAGACACTATAGGGTCCCACCTCCCCTGAGACAGACACTATAGGGTCCTTCCTCCCCTCAAACAGACACTATAGGGTCCCTCCTCCCCTCAGACAGACTCTATAGGGACCCTCCTCCCCTCAGACAGACACTATAGGGTCCCTCCTCCCCTCAGACAGACTCTATAGGGTCCCTCCTCCCCTCAGACAGACACTATAGGGTCCCTCCTCCCCTCAGACAGACTCTATAGGGTCCCTCCTCCCCTCAGACAGACACTATAGGGTCCTCCCTCCCCTCAGACAGACACTATAGGGTCCCTCCTCCCCTCAGACAGACACTATAGGGTCCCTCCTCCCCTCAGACAGACACTATTCGGTCCCTCCTCCCCTCAGACAGACTCTATAGGGACCCTCCTCACCTCAGACAGACATTATAGGGTCCCTCCTCCCCTCAGACAGACACTATTGGGTCCCTCCTCCCCTCAGACAGACACTATAGGGTCCTTCCTCCCCTCAAACAGACACTATAGGGTCCCTCCTCCCCTCAGACAGACTCTATATGGACCCTCCTCCCCTCAGACAGACACTATAGGGTCCCTCCTCCCCTCAGACAGACTCTATAGGGTCCCTCCTCCCCTCAGACAGACACTATAGGGTCCCTCCTCCCCTCAGACAGACTCTATAGGGTCCCTCCTCCCCTCAGACAGACACTATAGGGTCCCTCCTCCCCTCAGACAGACACTATAGGGTCCCTCCTCCCCTCAGACAGACACTATAGGGTCCCTCCTCCCCTCAGACAGACACTATTGGGTCCCTCCTCCCCTCAGACAGACTCTATAGGGACCCTCCTCACCTCAGACAGACATTATAGGGTCCCTCCTCCCCTCAGACAGACACTATATGGTCCCTCCTCCCCTCAGACAGACACTATAGGGTCCCTCCTCCTCTCAGACAGACACTATTGGGTCCCTCCTCCCCTCAGACAGACTCTATAGGGACCCTCCTCCCCTCAGACAGACACAATAGGGTCCCTCCTCCCCTCAGACAGACTCTATAGGGACCCTCCTCACCTCAGACAGACATTATAGGGTCCCCCCTCCCTTCAGACAGACAATGATATTGGTCCCTCTTCCCCTCAGACAGATAATTTAGGGTCCTTCCTCCCCTCAGACAGATAGAGGCCCCATTAGACAGGTCCCTCCTCCCCTACAACAGGTCCCTCCTCCCCTCAGCAGACGCTATAGTGTCTCTCCTTCCCTCAGACAGACACTATAGAGGTCCCTCCGCCCCTCAGTCAGGTCCCCCAGTCAGACACTATAGGGACCCTCCTCCCCTAGAAGTGTCTGCATACACAGACAGACTCTATAGGGTCCCTCCTCAACCCCTCATTTCTTGACAGACTATAGTCAGGATCCCTCCTCCCCTCAGACAGACACTATAGGGTCCCTCCTCCCCTCAGACAGACTCTATAGGGACCCTCCTCACCTCAGACAGACATTATAGGGTCCCCCCTCCCTTCAAACAGACACTATATTGGTCCCTCTTCCCCTCAGACAGATAATTTAGGGTCCTTCCTCCCCTCAGACAGACGCATTAGGGTCCCTCCTCCCCTACAACAGGTCCCTCCTCCCCTCAGAATATCGCTATAGTGTCTCTCCTCCCCTAAGACAGACACTATAGAGGCCATCCTCCCCTCAGTCAGACACTATAGGGACCCTCCTCCCCTCAGATAGACACTATAGGGGCCCTCCTCCCCTCAGACAGACTCTATAGGGTCCCTCCTCCCCTCAGACAGACTCTATAAGGGCCCTTCTCACCTCAGACAGACTCTATAGGGTCCCTTCTCCCCTCAGACAGACACTATTGGGTCCCTCCTCCCCACTGGCAGGTCCCTCCTCCCCTCAGACAGGCACTTTAGGGTCCCTCCTCCCCCGAGACAGACACTATAGGGTCCTTCCTCCCCTCAGACAGACACTATAGGGGCCTTCCTCCCCTCAGTCAGACACTATAGGGACCCTCCTCCCCTCAGATAGACACTATAGGGGCCCTCCTCCCCTCAGACATACGTTATAGGGTCCCTCCTCCCCTCAGACAGAAGCTAAATGATCACTCCTCCCCTCAGATAGACACTATAGGGGCCTTCCTCCCCTCAGACAGACACTATATGGGTCCCTCCCCTCCTGAGACAGTCTCTATAGGGACCCTCCTCACCTCAGACAGACATTATAGGGTCCCCCCTTCCTTCAAACAGACACTATATTGGTCCCTCTTCCCCTCAGACAGATAATTTAGGGTCCTTCCTCCCCTCAGACAGGCGCATTAGGGTCCCTCCTCCCCTCAGAATATCGCTATAGTTTCTCTCCTCCCCTCAGACAGACACTATAGGGACCCTCCTCCCCTCTGATAGACACTATAGGGGCCCTCCTCCCCTCAGACATACGTTATAGGGTCCCTCCTCCCCTCAGACAGAAGCTAAATGATCACTCCTCCCCTCAGATAGACACTATAGGGGCCCTTCTCCCCTCAGACACAGACAAACGCTTTCGGGACCCTCCTCCCCTTGACAGAAGCTAAATGATCACTCCTCCCCTCAGACATACGTTATAGGGGCCCCCTCCCCTCAGACAGATGCTATCGGGACCCTCCTCCCCTCAGGCAGACGCTATAGGGTTCCTCCTTCCCTCAGGCAGACGCTATAGGGTCCCTCCGCCCCTCAGTCAGGTCCCGCCTATAGGGTTTGTGTTTGGTATGTACTTTACTCTACCTGCTCAACACAAATTCAAAAAGGACCTTTGACATACACATGACTCCAAGTCGCTTAACATAGAAGTGTCTGCTAAATGACATATATTATTATGTATATATATAAATATATATAGGGTTGAAGTCGGAGGTTTACATACACTTAGGTTGGAGTTAATAAACTTTACTTTTCAACCACTCTACACATTTCTTGTTTACAAACTATAGTTGTTATAGTCAGTTAAGACAACTACTTTGTGCATGACGCAAGTTTTTTTCCAACAACTGTTCACAGACAGATTATTTCACTTATAATTCACTGTATCACAATTCCAGTGGGTGATATGTTTTCAAACACTTAGTTGACTGTGCCTTTAAACAGCTTGGACAATTCCAGAAAATGATGTCATGGCATTAGAAGCTTCTGAAAGGCAGTGTTGGAGGTGTACCTGTGGATGTATTTCAAGGCCTACCTTCAAACTCAGTGCTTCTTTTCTTGACATCATGGGAAAATCAAAAGAAATCAGCCAAGACCTCACACAAAAAATTGTAGACCTCCACAAGTATGGTTCATCCTTGGGCGCAATTTCCAAACCCTTGAAGGTACCACGTTCATCTATACAAACAATAGTACTCAAGTATAAACACCATGGGACCACGCAGCCATCATATCGCTCAGGAAGGAGACACGTTCTGTCTCCAAGAGATGAACGTACTTTGGTGCGAAAAGTGCAAATCAATCCCAGAACAACAGTAAAGGACCTTGCGAAGATGCTGGATGAAACAGGTAAAAAAGTATCTATATCCACAGTAAAACAAGTCCTATATCGGCATAACCTGAAAGGCCGCTCAGCAAGGAACAAGCCACTGCTCCAAAACCGCCATTAAAAAGCCAGAGTACGGTTTGCAACTACACATGGGGACAAAGATCATACTTTTTGGAGAAATGTCCAATGGTCTGATGAAACACAAACAGAATTGTTTGGCCCTAATGACCATTGTTATGTTTGGAGGAAAAGGGTGAGAGCTTGCAAGCCAAAGAACACCAACAGCAACATCAGTCAGGAAGTAAAAGCTTGGTCGCAAATGGGTCTTCCAAATGGAAAATGACCCCAAGCATACTTCCAAAGTTGTGGCAAAATTGCTTAAGTAAAAAAAAGTCAAGGTATTGGAGTGGCCATCACAAAGCCCTGACCTCATTCCTATAGAACATTTGTGGACAGAACTGAAAAATGCGTGTGCGATCAAGGAGGCCAACAAACCTGACTCAGTTACACCAGCTCTGTCAGGAGGAATGGGCCAAAATTCACCCAATTTATTGTGGGAAGCTTGTGGAAGGCTACCCAAAACGTTTGAACCAAGTTAAACAATTAAAAGGCAATGCTAACAAATACTAACTGAGTGTATGTAAACTTCTGACACACTGGGAATGTGATTAAATAAATTAAAGCTGAAATAAATCACTCTCTACTATTATTTTCACATTTCACATTCTTAAAATAAAGTGGTGATCCTAACTGACCTAAAAAAAAAAAGGGAATTTTTACTAGGATTAAATGTCAGGAATTGTGGAAACTGAGTTTAAATGTATTTGGCTAAGGTGTAAGTAAACTTCCGAGGTCAACTGTATGTGTCGTACTTCTCGATGTCACGTTCTGACCTTAGTTCTTTTATTATGTCTTTGGTTTAGTATGGTCAGGGCGTGAGTTGGGTGGGTTGTCTATGTTCCTTTTTCTATGTTTTGGGATTTCTGTGTTCGGCCTGGTATGGTTCCCAATCAGAGGCAGCTGCCAATCGTTGTCCCTGATTGAGAATCATACTTAGGTAGCCTGGTTTCACTTTTGACTTGTGGGTGTTTATTTTCTGTTCTGTGTTTCGTTGCACCGTTCGGGACTGTCTGTTGGTCGTGTTTTGTTTCAGTATTCATTCTTTATTACATTTCAATGAATTACTTACCTACCACGCTGCACCTTGGTCCTCTCTTTCTCACGAAGACAACCATTACACTTGAATGGAATCAATATGACAGTATTCACTCTTTCTGGGTTGGAGGGGTAAAGCTGTATTCAGTCGGTGATGAATAGTTGGGTAGTTGGGTTTGGACAGGGTCAACATTCATGCATTTGTGTTCTGAAAAGGGTGATTTTTCCCAAAAAATCTACACCTTTCTGAATGTTGTTCAACATTTCCTGCAAAATCAAGCATTTTCTTACAGCTGTTTCCTTAGTGGTCCCAGTATGTTCACACAAATTAAAAATTTTGCAGAATACATTGAGAGATATGTACAATAACATTGTCCATAGACAAGTCTAACCAATTTATTCATGGGAAAGCTGACAGAAGCAATACAATTTAGGCTTTGACCAATGGAGGTCAAGCTTGAAGGGCGTTAGATCCCCAAAATAACAAATCTAGGCTAACCTATGGATACCTAGAAAGTACAGCCTATACAGTCAGCAAACCAAAATGTAGGTTTTGTTGATACAAAATAGCAGGGGCAATGGGACTCTTATTTGGCTGCTCTAAAATCAAGTCAAGAACACCTAAAAAAAGTTATTTATTTTTGAGAGTACCCTGACTTGTTAAGTTTAGGGTGAGGGGTTTGATTATGGGTAGGCTGAGGGTTAGAATTAGGGGTTGGCATTCCAGTCACATGCCTTTAGTCACACCAGCAGAGCAGAGCTTCATATATTATATATTTGTGACCTGCATCCTGCTTTCGCTCCTCGACGACTTGGGCTGCTTACGGATCCTCCGCGAGGCGAAGGCGTACAGGAAGGGGTCCAGGCAGCTGTTAAAAAACGTAAAACTCCGGACGACACGCGCTGCTGCACTTCTGTGTCTCAGCAGCGCTGCCGATGCCTCTGGCCAGGAAGTCTGCAGCACAATGCCGGCGATGTCTACCACATTGACAATGTGCACAGGGATCCAGAGGATGAAGAAGGCGACCACCACACTGGTCACCGGCCGCGTCATCTTGGCACTGCTGAACAGCGCCGTCTGGTTCACCCGCCGGTGGAGGCGGCAGTAGCAGGTGACCAGCACAGAGAACGGGACCACAAACCCTAAAAGGGTCTCCAAGACGAGGACAGCAACTCTTTCAGCATCGGAGCCCGTGTGTCGCTGGTACTTGAGTTCGCCATCACGCACATCGCGAGTGGCAACTGCAGGGGCAGTCAGGGCACAGGCGAGCCCCCACAGGGCCAGGAGCAGCACCGCCTCCCCCTTGCGCCCCCAGCCTGTTCCACATCTGCGGGTAGAGGACCTGGAGGTAGCGCTGGACACCGAGTAGAGTAGCCGTTAGCATACAGGCTGAGGTAGAGCATGAAGGTGCCTAGCTTGCATGCAGCACGGCCCAGAGTCCAGCCGTGAAAGAATAAGAGATCTAAGAGCTATCTGGAAGAAGACAGACTTCAGACATCTAATTCTGTTTCTGAAAACCTCAAGTTTGTTATGTTCTTTTGACTTCTTGTCATGATAGGGGAAATTGTGGGTTAACAGCCTCTGGTCAGCTTCCGCTTAATGAGCTGTGGGTGTGTTGGCATAATTCTGAATTTGTCAAAGGCTACAGCCAACCTGATTCTCACAAATAGACACACTGAGAAGATGGATGCTTTGCCTACAGCTTGAAACTACCATATATGTGCCTAAGGGCCAGCCATGCAATTGTTGTATATTTTATCATTTTTAAGTGATTTTTATCTTGTGTAAAAAGTTTAAATGATTTGAACTTTTGACAGAAATGGAAGCGTAATGTAATCCATCTCCTTGTTGCAAGGGCTTGATAAAGATAACAGCTTTTTCTTAGCGTTCCGCTAATTTTTTGGCCATAGCTTCAAAGTTGCCATCTAGTGGCAAGATTACTGCACCTTTAATTTCCTCCCTGCCACAGATTCTAGCAGAAATCTACCATGACTTATGTTATCTTAATTTGGGAAACTATTGACAGTAACTGGACAGTTGTATAAAGCACATTTATTTGCAGATACACATATATACAGTATTTGCATTCTCTCGTTTCCTTTAACTCACATCGTAGTTCTTGTGTTTAAAAAAAATGTATTCTATATTATTATCATCCCTGCATTGTTGTCAAATAGCTCGCAAGGTTAGAATTAGACAGTACTGTTTTACACCTGTTTTACACGCCTGTGCATGTGGAAAATTAACTTCACTAGCAGTTCCAACATATCACCAACCAACATTCTCCCTTCATTGACCTTTCCTTCTATCCTCTTATTTTGTCTCTCCTTGATTTAATGATGAGTTTCACAGTCAAAATATATTTTGTCAGTTAAAACCTCAATCTTTTACCATAACCGTTCTCTGTCGCCATCTCAGTTGTAAATGAGAACTTGTTCTCAACTGGCCCACCTGGTTAAATAAATGGTAAAAAATACAAATAAACAGCATTCTTTCCAACCAGAATTCACAATCCTTATCAAGTCTCACTGTGTTTTTATGAATGCAATCAGATCCACGGACAAGAATATACAATGTGGATGGGTGGGTCTGTCAATACTAGTCAATGTCAATTGAGACCAATCTATTCAGATGGTATGGAGTGCGCAAAAATCATTCTGGGCTAACAATGCGGGAAACAAAAGAGAAAATGACTCTTGCGGTTCAGCAGTTGTCAGTCAATCAATCATTGTTGTCCTCTTCCGAGGAGGAGCACATCATGCCTCCGCTATCGTTACGGTAACAGCGGGCCAGGAGGTGGAGTTGCTCCAGGGACTCCTGGAAGTCGGTCAGCTCAGGCCCCTGGGAGAGGAAGCTGGGGGCGATGCGGCGGGGGTCCAGGGTGCTGGCACCGCGGTGCAGCTCCGACAGCCACGGGCCCAGGGCCGGAGAAGACTGCAGGGAGGTGAGCACGGGGAGGGAGGAGACCGCACAGGACCGCTCTGTGGAAGAGAGGATAGGAAGAGGGAGATAAGGTGAGAGGTATAGACCTGACAATAATGAGAGAGACTGTTGGATACAAGCATAGTGAGGCATGAAAACAGAATAGACTTATTTAGGGATTGTGAGGCAGGGATCTGAAGTGAAGTGACAGGGAATGAGCGAGGAAGGGTAGAATATGCATATACAATCACTTGTGTAGCCAGATGAAATGGCTTTTACTATTACCATTTATTAATACTGCACAATTTAAAAACACTTGCCCCCTAATCCCCCCCTTCCCAGATACAAAAAAAAAATCATGCCTTCCGATATTATACTTCTTCAAAAATGATATATTCTACTGAGCCATTTACTTTATGTTTGTATTCTTCTATTTCATTTTTGTTGTTGCATTGCCAAGAAGGAACCTGCAATCAAGCATTTCATTGGATGGTGTATACCATGTGTATCCTGATCATACGACTAATAAAACTTGATAACAGAAACCGACTGAGTCAGAGAGAGACAAACTTTGAAAATACCTTGACAGTGAGAAAGAAAGCGCAGTTAGATAAATGGACCAGAAATGTCAGAGAAACGTTAGGATTAGATTTACTCACTTTTGGGGGGAGGGGCTTGACTCTGCAGAAAGCCCTGAGGACCCAAGGATTGGCTGAATATCTGTGGGAAGGGCGGGGTCAGCTTACTGGGGCTGGATACAAGCTGGACCGAACTGCACAGGGAGAATGAGGAAATGGTCAATTGTGATTTTCATGATTTAAACAGCAGGATTGGTTTGGTGTGGTCTATCAAACTACTACAGTCGTGTATGTGTGTTTAATCCGTCCATGTGTATGTGGCCATGTCTCGAAGCCTGCCTATGTGAGTGTGTGACATTGTCAGTGCATGAGTGTGTGTGTGTGAGAAAACGGGTGCTATTGTGTATGCAAGAATGACACTCACAAAGGCGTAGCGGGGTAGTGAGCATTGATGTAGGAGGCTAGCACCTCTTCCCCACAGTCAAGGCTATGCAGCTGGGTGGGCGGCTGCATCCCTGGTCTCAGCTGGCTGCAGATGGGACCGCAACGTTACAGCAATGCACATTAACACCAGAACAACGTTTAAAATCGTCCAAATTGGCATCCAAAAATACAGATTTCCGATTGTTATGAAAACTTGAAATCGGCAATTCCGATTAAATCGGTCGACCTCTAAACATAACAGCCATGTTTTGTCTCACCTGACCAGACTCTGCCCCTCTAAACCCTTGAGGGTCACTGATTGGCCGAAGCAGTGGCCATCGCCCAGCTCGGGGCAAGCTGATAGGGGTTTCCATGGCAACAAATCCGCGCAGTCACCTAGGGCGTCTGGGAGAGAGCACCCCTGCATCATCGGAAAGGGGAGGGCTCCATACGCAGCCACCACCTGAGGAAAAACACATGTTCATTAAATCAAATCAAACTTTGTCACATGCGCCGAATACAGCAAGTGTAGACCTTACCGTGAAATGCTTACTTACAAGCCCTTAACCAACAGTGCAGTTCAAGAAGAGTTAAGAAAATACTTACCAAATAGACTAAAGTAAAAAATTGGGCGGGCCGTCATCAGGCACCAAACAGACTGAAACAGGGAGGAACTACACAGACTCGGCCAACAAGAAATGTTTTCAAATGTTTTTTTGTTTGTTGTGTGCCCACTAATCAATATGACCCTGGTCTCACACACACTGTAAATCTGTTAAATGTATAGTAGGCTGTGGGGAAGACATAATGATTATCTTGTGCCCTGGACATTCCCTTCTAAATGTTATTTGAGGGTGATAACTGAAGCCAACCAGAGCTGCAGTCTAGCTTGAGCTGTTATTTGAGTCATACCTGTCTAAACCTTTCAGACCTTTCACAGGTTATTTATTTAACCAGGTTAGTCTCATTGGGAAGGAAATAAAAATAGGACATAAGAGATAGCAGTAGGATTAGCAATGTAAATAGCTTGATTTTAAACTCAGCGGTAACGGATTCAAAGAAAGCACCCAGCTCTCACCTTTCTCCCGGACACTGCCAGTGCGTCTGCAAACTCCCACATGGGGGTGCTGTTGTGCCTCAGCCTGTAAGGGACAGTAAGGGAGTCCAGGGCCAGAGCCAGCACAGAGCTGGAGTGGTACCACAGTGAGGACTGGAGGAGACCGAAAAGACAGAGTGATTGGAATAGACAGAAACACACACACATTCATTTCTGGGGTTGTAGGACATCTTAGGGTTGGCTCGCTAAAAACAACTGTTAGCATCCTCTCAAGCAACGGTGGGGGAGAGCAATTTCAATCATTTACACTACAGCTCAATCTAGTCTATATATTTTCAGCGAAATAATTAATAAATGACTACCAAAATGTGTGAATAGACAGATGATAGATGGGAAAAGAGGGTGGCATCTGTCTGACTCACGTCGTAGTTGAGGTGGGGGAAGGAGGGGGGTTGGGCGGGCCGTCTGCCCAGCCCGCCCTTCAGGGTCAAAGGGCAGAAGAACGAGCTGTTATTGGCCATGTGGACCATGCCTAAGGAGTAGTTCAACAGGTGGTAGAGCTCCTTCATCGGGGTCTGAGGAAAGCAACAGAAGAACAATGTCATAGGACTTTATTCACAATTACTATGAAATACGGACAAAACCAGATTAGTCATTAAATCAGTAGCAAATTGTGAAATAAAAACAAAATCACAGATCTCAGCTGAACTCTATGAAATACATTTATATCTGCAATTTTACAGCGAATAAAACCCATGGCAAAGAACTACATGGCAAGAACACCTGGGTCATTCTCATTAGGCACCAATCGGAAGAAAACTGACAAACAGGGAGGAACTATCTGGACTTGGCCAATAAGAAATGCTAATTGTCCATTGAGTGCCCTAATGAACATGACACTGTTGAATAAAACAGTGCTTACTGATGAACTGCCTGAAAACACACTGCCAAAAACCTCCCTCTTGTCACTCACTGTGTCTGGGTGACTAACAGGTGCGAGCCCCCAGGTAAGGATGCCCCGTCCCCCATAGGAGTCCTGCAGCATCTCGGTGACCTTTGAACCCAGGCCAGAGAAGCCATCAGCCAGGTCACAGAGCACCTGGAACCCCTGGGAGGGAGGGAGGGAGGGAGGGAGGGAGGGAGGAGGGAGGGGGAGGGAGGGAGGGAGGGAGGGAGGGAGGGAGGGAGGGAGGGAGGGAGGGGGATGGCAGAAGGAAGAGCAGGAGAAAGAGAAAGGAGAGATGACAAACAGATTAACTCAGCCATTCGAGGAGTGATTGTATAGAATGGGGCCTTTAGGATGAACAAAGTATGTTTGGATGGATATATGGATATTTTTGATATTCGAGACATGTAGTTTTCCAGGAGCAGGGTTTGTGATAACCCCTATTGGAGAGTCACGGTAGAGGATCACCAGTCAGTTAGTTACCTGTAGGTAGTCACATTCCTCTATGAAGAAGTGTAGTCTGTCCTCCAGATCCTCCAGCACTGAGCCCTGAAGCAGAGCCTCCCCCTGGCCAAAAGTTTCCAGGCGGTGGGCCTCCCTGTAGAACACAATGCCAAAACAAAGTCATTTTCCTGAGAAATCCAAGATAGTTCTGCTGTAGCGTGTGGGAAACGCACTCCGTGCGAATTAATTGGGAGTTGACCTAGCCACATAATAGGACTGTAATGTACTGTAGTGTGTGACCGTAATCATTTTTCAGGTTCATATCTGTTCAACAACTCATCAACCAAACTTTGGAACTGGTAGGGACAGCTCAGGGCTTCATGCCCTCTTTTATACCGCTTTTCAGTTTCCAGTTGAGGTTTTTGGTTGGTCAAGGGTCCATCATAGTTAACCTTTTCTTGTCATCTTCAACTTGACTTTTATTAAAACAAACTATTTGGTTTAAAATATGTAAAGAATAAAAAAAGACAGTAAAATAAAGAGATGGGTGGGGTTGGATATAGGATACGAACCCGGGGTAAAGATTTAATTTTTTGGGTTGGGATTGAGATACGGAGAACTGCATCTTTGGCTGTTACTATTTGACTGCATGTGCCTATGGTGATGCTCTCACCCGTCATGGTTGTACTCGTGGATGACAGAGATTGTGCGGGGGTGCAGGTGGATCCTCAAGAAGTCCGACCATACCCTCACACTGCCCTCCAGTCGATAGCCCTTCTGAGCGCGCTCCAAGCGGCTGTTCACCGTCTCCATGGCTAAAGTCCCTACTCGGGAAACACGGATTGATGAAAAGGAAGTGTGTGTGAGTGACCGAGAGCGGCTTGTTTCTCGGTCTGATCCTCTTTTAGCCCATTTCTGGTCATACAGTTTCATACACACACACAATAGTTTGCTAACTTATAAATCATGTTAAATATTGATTAAATGTCATCTTGGAAAATATACTTTAAAACTTCTTATGGCTGGGGGCAGTATTGAGTAGCTTGGATGAATAAGGTGCCCAGAGTAAACTGCTCGCTCCTCAGTCCCAGTTGCTAATATATGCATACTATTAGTAGTATTGGATAGAAAACACTGAAGTTTCTAAAACTGTTTGAATGATGTATGTGAGTATAACAGAACTTATATGGCAGGCAAAAACCTGAGCAAAAAAATCCACCAGGAAGTGGTAAATCTGAGGTTGGTCGATTTAACTCAGCCCTTCTCGAAGACACAGTGGGATATTGGTCATGTTGCACTTCCTAAGGCTTCCACTAGATGTCAACCGTCTTTAGAAACTTGTTTGAGGCTTCTACTGTGAAGTGGGGCCGAATGAGAGGGGAATGAGTCAGATGTCTGCTATCAGCCACGAGCTCAGTCACGCGCATTCACATGAGAGGTAGCGCCCGTTCCTTTGCTTTTCTGAAGACAAAAGAATTCTCCGGTTGGAACATTATTGAAGTTTTATGTTAAAAACATGCTAAAGATTGATTCTATACATCGTTTGACATGTTTCTACGGACTGTAACGGAACTTTTTGACATTTTGTCTGCAACTAGTGAACACGCTTCGTGAATTTGGATTTGTTTACCAAACGCGCTAACAAAAGTAGCTATTTGGACATAATTGATAGACATTATCAAACAAATAAAACATTTATTGTGGACCTGGGATTCCTGGGAGTGCATTCTGATGAAGATCAAAGTTAAGTGAATATTTGTAATGTTATTTCTGACTTCTGTTGACTCCAACATGGCGGATATATGCATTTGTTATCTGAGCTCTGTACTCAGATTATTGCATGGTTTGCTTTTTCCGCAAAGCTTTTTTGAAATCTGACACAGCAGTTGCATTAAGGAGAAGTATATTTTTAATTCCATGCATAACTTGTATTTTCATCAACATTTATAATGAGTATTTCTGTAAATTGATGTGGCTCTCTGCAAAATCACCGGATGTTTTTGGAACTACTGAACATAACATGCCAATGTATACTGAGATTTCTTTATATAAATATGAACTTTATCAAACAAAACATACATGTATTGTGTAACATGGAGTCCTATGAGTGTCATCTGTTGAAGATCAAAGGTTAGTGATTAATTCTCTCTCCATTTCTGATTTTTGTGACTACACTCTTTGGCTGGAAAAATGGCTGTGTGTGTTTTTGTGACTTGGCTCTGACCAAACAATCTTTTGTGGTGCTTTCGCTGTAAAGCCTATTTGAAATTGGACACTGTGGTGGGATTAACAACAAGATTATCTTTAAAATGGTATAAGATACTTGTATGTTTGAGGAATTTTAATGAGATTTCTGTTGTTTTGAATTTGGCGCCATGCACTTTCACTGGCTGTTGTCATATTGATCCTGTTAACGGGATTTCAGCCCTAAGAAGTTAAAAAGAAGACTTTACCTGAACAGTGAGGCACTGGAGTTGGGTCAAAATCAACCTCAGCCAATATCTCCCCCTTCTGGACATAAAAACAACTGTCATAACAAGACACTTGAATGAGAGCCTTTTCGAACACAAGTTATGCCTGGTCCAAGAACAACTCCAATTTCCTTGCCCTGGGCCCAAACCCTTTGGTGAATGAATCACGGCATGTATTAGGCAGGTGTAAGTAATATGGTGACGGCCCTTTCAACAGGCTTCAGCGAGTTTCGGCAATTTGCTTACACCTATCTGGTTCCGTCAGACAGGCAATCGGGCTAATGCCGGGTGTACACTACACAACTTTCAAAATCCTAACGTCGTTGAGCCTCTCACATTAAATTACCATATTTCCTGTATGTTTTTGTCTTGCCAACGTAGTGGTGCGCACGCTCAACGATCTGGCACAGATGGGTTGTCACACACTACAAGATTCTTCACTTGGTCATGAAGATTCTCCATACCACCATACTGTCTTGCGAAAAAAAACAATGATGTGATTAGATTGTGTAGCTAGAACGAGCTGTGGCTCAAAGCAGCCTCAAACGTTTTCAGTTAGATATTCACGCTTGCCATACAGAGTTGACATTTCTAGACAACATGTTGAATTGAAAAACATTTCTTGTGAACTTCAGAGCTGTAACGATTTGGCACATTTGCTTTGGTTAAAGCAAAGTACAAAGGCATACTAGTAAGAGTCTACACATTCTGGGTGATGCAAAATAACGTTGCCATCTCACTGGCGAGCTCTCATTGGCTATTGCTGCTCACCGTTCTCAAAACTTGACGTTGCACATCTTACATTACAAGAGCATTCCAGATTTTGTGCTGTTAAAAATCTAACTTTTGAAAATATCACGCCGGCTGGGACTGCTCACAGACGGGATTGGTAGCATCTCTGACACGCTCACGTTAAATGAGTGTCGGTGATGGCCGTGCACTCCAAATAGGCAACATGGGGATTTTGTCTCCGATCTCAAAAATCTGTATGGGACAAGCAAATCGGGGCCAAAAATCGATTAGTGTACACCCGGCTTAAAGGTTTAAAGACTAGAAGTTGTTTTTGGACTATCCTATTTAAAAAGCCTTCATTCTTTGGGTTTACAGGGAGAGAAGTAATATACTTGGTGTTTGTGTCATACTCACGTCTAGCTTGTCCAGGTCTAGGAGGAAGGAGTTCTTTGTTGGCAGGCTCTCTTTGTGCACCATTACATTGCCCTCCCTGCAAAGAGAAGTATTTTACATCATACACATAAACAAGGTTTGGGGGAAACACACAGACAGACAAATGCACCCACACACACTTACCATGTGATAGCAGTGGGATCCTTCCCAGTCTCATAGAGGCTCCCCTCCTGTCTCAATGTCTGAAGGCTACCTATATAATGGCAATGGACACAGAGGATGGTGATTCAGTATTTAAATATAGCCAACCTGGTTGTTCAATCTATAATCTACCCCTGTAGCCACAGTAGCTATCCTTACTCCAATGACATGCATTGTCCATTTCTCACCGTCAAACCTAAAGATGTACACTGTAATTGTGGCAAACTCTGTAAAACCTTCAACATGTCATGTTTACTCAATCTGTGACCTCTAAGTGACATTCAGCAAAACATCTGTGTGAAATTTCAAGGAAGCGGTTAAGTGCTTCAGAACATTTCAGCAACGTGGTGCCCTTATGAATGACGCACTGCGGGTTACCACAGGTTGGTTACCTTTGAGGTCCATAGCGATCAGGCGGGGGGTGTAGGTAATATGACCCCCAAAGGTTTGCCCCTCTCTGAAGAGAACATCATTCTGGAGCTCGCCTGGGGGTGCATCTGGGTCATAGGTCAGCGAGGCATCCTGATGCAATACAAACAGAAGGACAGGGAGGGAGAGAGAGAAGAAAATGTATCTTAATAGTGGCATAAGATGCAGTCAAGATTTACATACATAGCAAATATTTTAAGGCAAATCATATGTTATGTATACTGTTTCAACTCATACAAAGACAAATGGTAATTCAATGTGTCACCTTCCATGCTGCAAAGGGAGGTGCACTGAGCACCAATTGACAATGATTATGAAGACAAACAGACCACACTAAAACAAAAGGTCCCTACACCATAAATAAACCATCTCTGCCTACACAGCAAAGACATAGTTAGCAGGCTAGCTATCTCTAACTTTTCTGAGTTTTATAATTGACTCGTTGTTACCTAGCTAGCTACAATACATGGATTATTTTATCTAGTTACTTTTGCCCTAGCGGTATTACGTTAGCTGGCTGTGCAATTTCTGTCGATGGTTGTTGCAGTAAAATGTGGGCAACACCCTAGCCTCACTCCCTTTTGCTGCACCTCTCACACTCTGTGCACCAAAACACCACTGTTCTCCGCATTGTTAGCCTGGCTATTTCAGTTTGAATGTACGATAACTAGGGTCATGCTAGCTAACTACAGTAACAGTAGCTAGTTATGTCAGAATAGTAGTGGCTAGCTAACCAACTAACTTAGCCACGTACTGCACCAGTTCTTAACTAAAATAGTAGCTAGATAGCTAGCTTGCCCACTACAACTTTGAGAACACATGCATATGTTATATGCAGAAACCGCTAACTTTAGCGCGTATCAACCTGTAAATTCCACCAATGTGTGCCAACGAAGTTTGAATAGTGCCCGAGTTGAAGAGTGACGATTTCTCTACAGAGGCTACTCATCGTCACGTCTATAAATTAATACAAAAAAATATCACAAATGCATCAATCTGTTAATTTCAGAATGAGAAATATGACTCTCCATCATGGCAGGAAAACATGACAACAGAGTTATGGATCACTCTAACTGTGTGTGCATCGTTCAGTGGGAGCCCACCCTCGATGGAGGCCTTGGCGTCTACTATTGGTTAATAAGAAATACACGAACGAATATGATTGGCTCTTTAAAACGTTTTTCAAAACGTGGATAGGGTTCGGTTTCACTGCGCCGAGGAGGCACACGTGCAGCGCACAGCGCTCTGATAGGAGAGCGGTGAGAAAGCAGCCTCTTTATTGGCCTGTTGACAAAAACCCGGTACAGTAGACTATCTAATGTTGGCCTACCTGCGATTTATGAAAATAAAATATTATGTGTAGACTATGTTTACGACGAGAGGATGCATCTTCACCGATTAAAATGATTAAAATAATTTATAAAGATTACCAACATGATATATAGACAAAAGTTTGTTTAACAAACCCTCTCTATCGCAATGTTATATCTGTGGTTTTGAGCTAGCCAGATTGTAGTCCAAAAACCCGGAAATAAATTACTTATGGTTGGTTCAGCCATATACATATGTGAAAACAGTCGGGTTTTGGGATAAACCATGGCGGAGTTAGTGCCTTCAAAAAAATACTATTTTTCTCTATGGCATTGTAGAAAACGTAATCGTGGACAGAGTTTTCACATGATACTGCCTTTGCAACTACACAAATGTCCCGCAGTGCTTTACCTTGACACATCTGTGAAACAACCCACCCCTACTTAAGTTTCACGTTACGACCGAGTTTGACAAACACTAGGACAAGTTAACTTATTTACACGATTAAAACATCATATTTGAATCTCATGGAACAGCATGAGACTAGACATCGGGTAAGTCAGTCTAACTACAATTAGGCTACAGGGTCTTGGTGTTTTCACTATGGATTTGGTCCAGTGTCGTTAGACCAGATTCGCAAAGCAAATTTTTACCACAACATTCCTTCTCTGTAAGCTCTCTGTTTCTGCTGTGTATTACAAATTGATATGACGTAGGCTAATACTTATTTCTTTACCTTTACCAACTGTATATAAGAATGTTGATCATTCCCACTTTCCAACAGGAAAAGTGAACTTTCTCCTTCCATTTAAAAGATTAAAGTTCAATGCTCACTGACAGCTCATTAGCTTATCAAATAGATTGATTTGTAGTCACACGGTAATACATAGTTTTATTGCTCTTGCCTTTCAGGTGAATCAGCGGGACTTGCCCTTATGAGAATGTTTTCTACCAACTTGTTTTATGGAATATCATTTGAAATGTTGAAACACAATGGTAAAATAGTCACTTTGCAGACAGACAGACGGGCCAATAATTGCACTCGCAACACATAGCCCCTAGACATGAATATCAGACAGACCGAGACAGGCAGAGAAACAGTGATGTCAGAGCACCTGACTTTAAACCCAGAGCCAGATGAAGACCGAGCTGGAGGGCCTTCTACAACCAGTGGGTCTACTGCTGCAGGACCTCAAACACCTGGATCGAAACAACAGGGTCGAGAGCACAGGAGGATGGAAGAAGAAAAGGAGGAGAAAGAGGCAACCAGCTCAGCTGCCTTTCAGCCTAGCACTTTGCCATGGCCGGGAGACCAAGAGATGGTGCGAGAGGGAGAGAAAGGGAAGTGTACCGTCTGAGAGCGAGGGAACTGAAGGGGAGGAGAGGGAGATAGGGAGCCAAGAGCTTCTGGAGGGACAGGAGAGACAGCCAGAGAGTGAGCGAAAGGCAAAATGAAGAGAAAGCATTGGATGCCAGAAAAGGCTATCCAGGTCCTCACTCCAACAGTGATAGTGCGTCCATCTAGCAAATGAGAGGAGTTCCCACCCGAAAATAACTACTATGAGGAAATGGGCACTGAGAAGAGTTCTTTCTTAGAGCCCCTGACACATACAGTCCCACCAGTATACTACTACCCACAATGGACAGATGAGCGGGACAACTACACACGTATGTACCAGTGCCGGATCAAAACCATTTATGTCAATCAGTTCAGGGATTGAAGTGCATTACTATGAAACAAATATATGTCATTATGTTGACTTTAAAAAATAATAATAATAATCATTTATGGTACATTTATTTTTTTATCTGATCCGTTCCCTCTGAAGCTAGGACAGCAGATTCCCTGTTCCCTGCCCATCTTCTGAAAACATCTGAAACCCTACCTCATCAGAGTATTTAAAATAATCCCACAGCACACCCCTTTTTTTCCTTTTAAGTCTTAATTTGTTTTTATTATAATACTACTTTTTTGTTTTTTAAAAAGCAATTTTCCCCATATTTGGCTGTAATTAATTGAACCCAGATTCCTCTGTTATTTAGATATGTGTTGCGGGGACGTTCTGAAACTTGGCCTGGGCATTGGTGCTGCAGCTGTTCTATTCCCTCTATTCGTGTGGGGTGGCTATGCCCTCTTTCCCTTTGATGCCCCGCCACTGGACAGCGCCCCTCTCAGGCTGGTGTACACACTACGCTGCTCATTCTTTGCTGTCATACCTATCATTCTAGGTAAGACTGTGGACTATTACTGTTGGGCTGCGATATGACGTTGTTGCCTATTAGCCATTTAATAGACTCATAATGTGTGTTACTTCTTGCTCTTGGCAATGCTAATGTTTCAATAAAGAAAATTGAACTCTCATGTATGCATTGCTTTGCTGTTCCTCACTTTCTTTTGTCTTATTCATCCTCTGGGAGGGGAAACAATCGTCCTCTCCCCCTACCTCTATCCCTATCCCTTGCACTGTCCCCCTTCGCTCCTCTCCTCTCCCAGGTGTGCTGGTGCAGGGGGTGTCGCGGCTGCACTACGGCGCCGTAACGCCCCTCTACGAGGGCAAGGTGGGGGAGGAGAGCTGGGAGATGGCGGTGCACCGGCACTATGTGGTCGACTCGCTCTCCATCTTCCTGCTCTACTTCCTGCAACTGGCCATTATGGCCACCTACATCAGCCAGGACCTGCTCAAGATTTGTGCCCCTGCTTACCATCGTCCTTTTCTTCGGCAGGTGTGTGAAATGTATGTTCACTACTCTGCCTCCTTGGTGACAGTGCATTCTACACTGTATGTTTATTTGTGTGTGTGATTATGTGCATTCACTCTGCAGGTAGCAGAGATGTAGCTGACGTGGCATCACTAGATAATCAGCTGTTTTGAGATTGGGCATACGTCTGCAGTGTAGTCAGCCTAAAACGTGGCCATTGTTCCCCTTTCTCAACAAGGGCCATGGCTTTTGTGGAGGGATAGGTAATACTGCTTTGTGGGTGCAGAATGGGTTGTGTTGTGCAGATGGGGCCTGGTGTGTTCGTGCAGATGGGTAGTAGCATTCCCTTATCGCTGATCCATACTTTCAGTCAACATTGTTATCCTTATATTTCCTGACCTTTTTTATGTCATGTTTGTAAACACTTGATACGTTCTCTGTATATTATCTACATGTTCTCTGACCCATAGAGTTATCTGGTATTCGTTTATTGTTCTGCGTCACCTTTTGGAGATTTGAATTAATCTCGGCAGACTGGAATTTTGATGTTTTCTGTTAGCAGGAAGTATCTTCAAATTACTATGTAGTCTACCTTTAGTTTAGACTGGGGCAATATGACAGCGGTTACTAATATTCACTGAATATGGGCGAGTTCGTTTAACATGGCCGGTGCCAAGGTTGGGCAGAGTTTTAGAATACTCCATTGGTCCTTAAGTGAAATCTCCACCCACCCGGGCCATGCAAAATGAACTTGCCCCATGTCTCTTCTTCTATAGGCTGAACTACTGGGTTCGTGTGACCCAATTGGCTGATCTTGTTGTGATCTCTTACCCTACAGGCTGATCTACTGGGTGTGTGTCCCTAGGCAGCAGTGTGAGGGGATTGGGCTTCAGCCCATACTGGTCATGCTGGGTGCCAACCTCTACTTTGTGTGCTCGTCACTCAGTGAAGGGGTGATGTGGCCCCGCCCACCACCGCCTCACCTCCCCGGCAGAGTTGGTGGGGCTAAGGAGGAAGAGGAGTAGATATCCTGAAGCCTAGATGGACCCCCAGTCCCTAGACACTTGTGTAGAGCTGAAAGATATAAGGATAAATGACATGGGAATATGTCCACTTTGCTTTCTGATAGACCAGGGCCATGCTCAGTAGGCAAACATTGTGCAACCTTGCAGATAGAAATGTATTCCTTACTCTATATGTCAGAGATGCAAGTGTGTTCACAATATAACACACATTCCCCAATGTTTTGCCCTACTGAGGTTTGTTTGAAATGTTGTTGGTACCCATTCAGCTATACACATCTGTCATGGTGTTGATTTGGAAGGAGTAAGGGGGGGAGAATCAATCAAGTTCATCAACTTGGATTTCATCTGAAACATTGGATTGCATTTGCAGTGGTTAATGGTGAAATACAATGACTTGAGGCTAGCAACCCCATAGAAGTTGCTTGTAATTGCAGGATTGTGTGCCATACGCCCTATGGGACTTGTTTTTAAGAAATAAAAGAATGCGGTGTCAAACAGGCTGGAAGCCCGTAACAACGAGGGAGACAAGGAATAACAAAATACAATAAACAATAGGGTGAGTGGTTGCATGCATATATATGATAGATGGGTGTTGAATGGTGCCAAAGCAAACAAACAAAATGGCCACAAAAATGCTACAACCAAAATCAGTGTATGCATGGAGAGAGTCCCAATGAATAGGGAAGAGGTATTTATCCCGGGCCCAGGTGTGTCCCATTCCCGCCCCCCCCCCACCTAATAAGGAAAACGAGAAAGAATACGGCAGACAGTGGGAGGGTTGTCACAGCGGCTACAATTGTTTCAACTGTGCAATGTTTACATTTCATTTTCAAATGTGTTACAGCATTTAATACTCCCAATGGATGGGAATGAAGTGTAATTTAATGCCTACACTCAATATGTGCCTTATGTCTGTACAGTACCATAAAAGCAATGAACAAATCAGTACATTGTTTGTAAAATGGCAGCCAGCTGATATAATTGTTGTATTCCTTTTGGACATTGTCGTTCAATATGGTTGGCACTGTCTTAATGGAATGATGTTTCTTATAAAGCACCTAGTATTCCCGAGTTGTGTCATGACATCATGAAGCCAAGGGATGAGATGGGGATTGACAGCCAGCTCAAAAGAAGACAAGATCACTTTTTCACTCAATTTGTCTATTTAATATATAAAATACGGTAAAACATACGCAAAAAGGATAAGGTTAAGGGACTTGGATACTTTGGTACAACAAACACTTTTGTAAAAGCGGTATAGAATTTGAATAACATCAGTGCATACATTGTATATGAAAATATACACAAAATGTATATCGTTCTCAAAAACAAAAATAACCTTTACAACGAAAACCCAAAGCAGACTAACCGAGCACAATATATTAGCTATCATTTGTTTTTCTTATGCTACATTTTTTATGAGGTTCTCTTACTCATTTGTGATGCATCGTGATTTATTTTTTAAAGTATGTAACATATATTTGTTTTGTATAATCCCACGCATTTACATTTTCGAATCCGGTTAATTGCTCATTTCAGTTTCACCCCCCCCCCCACATAAATAAATGTTCATATCTTAATCAATATTGCAGCATTTAACTGGTATTTTCCTTCATTGCATTTGCTATGTCACAATAACTGATCGTGCAATTCTAGCAAGTTTCAAGAAAGGAAGCCAGTTTCACATATCATGTATATAAGATCGATTAAATAAAAGGTTGAATATCCTACACAAAATACCAGAAAAATATAAGCTCCATAATAATAGAATATTAATAAAAGACAATGGAGCTGTCACCAGCACAAATAAACACTTGAAAAATAGTAAGATCTAGAAAACGTTTCACACAAGAAAAAAAAAGGGTGCAGGTTTTTCATTTAACATTATAGAGATTGTCTTCAGACTACATTGCTAGATTGGACAGAAAACCTTTTGTACATGAGTGGCCTGCAAGTGTCAGGGTGTTAAAACCAAATCAGTGTGGTGTCAAATGTCTCAAACCAGAGGGACCACTTCCTCAGACTGAGGTGGGCGTGACTACACAAAAGTTCAGATAGAAATGTAGAGTGTAGGGAAAAAAAGAAAAAACCTTTGAATTGGGCATGGATGTCCGTTCTAGACATTACATTTCTATCTGCAACGTTGCTCCCCACAAGAAAGGTCACTGGTGCCAGACATACGCACTGAACCCTGGGATACCCTGAGCAGGCAATGAAACTAAATCTGTGTTGCATAATGTACAGTAGATACATTTGTAGAAATCAACACCGCCTTCTTACATTGTGTCAAATAGGACCATTAGGACGTAGCTCACGGCGGAGAGTGAAGCATATGAAAACACGATTTCATATGAATGATTCAAATGTGACTTCAAAAATCGGCAAATTACTTCAAATAAAGTAGCATTCGTTTTCGCTCAGCCAGACAGTGTATACTGTAGTTTACGAAGTCTGATCCTTTAAGACAAAATACCATGATTCAATGCAATTGTACTAGTTTAATAGTACAATCCATTTTATTTCTATAATTTGTTATAGTGGTCTATCACTTGACTTTGATTATTGGGGATTGGGTTCAGAGCGTGAGGCCAAAGGGCATGTTGACGCCACAGCCAAGCAGGCCTCAAGAGTGAGACAGAAAGTGCACACCATCAACACGAGCATTATATAGGTTACTGGAACAAACTTCTCGGCTACTGCGGCAGGACTCCTGCATCGCAGCTCGAAACATATCACAATCACACTCATATGCAAACAGATCCACTGAGAATGAACACATTGCTTGTTTTAGGGATACCTAGCGAAGTCTATGCAAATATATTCATAAGAACACACATCTGTATTGAAAAGCCTACTGCTTTGCTGCCAACTGAAGCTATAGAAATATAGAATATGTATTTTTCCATTCTGCTGAAACAGCTGGTTTGAAACATTGCAAAGAGCTGCAGAAAGCAAAGGGAACATCAAAACGCTTTTGTATAATAATTGTATACAAAGTCTTACTCTTAATTCTCCAAAACTACAGTTCAACAGTTCTAACCTTTATGAATGTGTCCAAAATGCCAAGACCAAATACTTCCTTAAAGAGAGCAACCAGAAGTCCAAAACAAACTTTAAATATGCATTGCATCGGGGTCTTCTACTAGTAGAACGAGCCTTTAGAAGTCCTGTGACACGTATCTCAGCATCTAGCCTAAATTCTGGTGCAACAAAGATCGCAACAATTCCTTCAAAATCAGAAAGGAAACACAGGTGACGACACAAAGTACATCTGAGCATAGAGATATTGAGAGCAGAATCAAAGTCTGAGTGTTTTTTTACTGTTTCGTGGAGGTGGTCAGTCATAATAACTGAACAATATTCTTCAGTGTCCCTGTACTGCGTCCGAGGCATTTGGCATTTAGGAAAAGAGGTTGATATCGGCACTCTGGCAAGATGCTCGATTTGGCCTTGGCTGACAGTGCCAGTTGACCACAGAGTGCCACCTGAGGCTTTGGCTGGGGTGTTGGAAATTGGTGGCAGCGGTGGGATCCATTCCTGTGTATCCCGGACCGACCGGACATCCCGTTTGCCCGTCTGGGGTCTCTTCGCTCAGTGCCACTGATGAAGCTGAGCCAGCAATCTTTGCAAGCAGCGCTCGTCAAAACAGTCATTCCCAAAGTGCATTTTGAAGGGGTGCTTTCTGAAGCAGACAGTGCTAATTATATCGAACAACAGAACTGAAGAGTCAACGGGGCAGAAAGTCCCACGGTGAAAACTAGCACTTGTGTCAAGCAAACACAGCAAAAGCCTTCCGTCGTACTGTTAACGATACAGTCGTGCTCAAATTAAAATACGTGACGTTTCGACTAACATCTCTAGATTCACTTTGACGCCTGGTATAAACAGCAATGAGCAGTCAAAAACATTTAGGAGAATATGTTCTATTTTAAATCCATCCATTATCTTCTTATCATCCTGATAGCGCAAGTGTCAATTCCCACAAAACACACAAACTCAATTTGAGTGGGACAGCATCGAGATTCTTTGAGCCCCCATATTCAATGTGCTGCCCAATACAAAATCCAACAGCACACTATTACCATCCTCCCCTCAGGTGGAGCACAAGCCCATACATTTCTGTCTCTGCTTTGAGTCCTGGGGAGCTGGGTAGGTGGAGGCAAATTCTTTGGATGGAGGCAGTGGGGGTGGAAAATGGCGGGATGTGGTGGTGGGGAAGGGGTGTTCTGTGTTTGTGGTGCTTCAGGGGTCGATGATGTTGGCGCCACAGCCTCTATGTGACCCACGCATCGAGTCTCATGCGTTTTATGTTGGCTCCCTCCTGCTCCGCCTCATTCTGGGCCCGCAGGAGCTCCACCGAGGGGCTGAATTCGGGGGGCAGGGAGCGGCCAGGGTTGCCCATGTTGCCCGCTGCACTTCCGCCGATGCCTCCTCCTCCGCCACCTGCCGCAGGGTCATCGTGGTCATTGCCCTCGTAGGAGCTGCCGTTGCTGCTGAGGCTGTCGGCGGGGGAACGGCCGGTTGGGGGCTCCAGGCACAGCAGGGAACCAGGGTATTGTGGCGGAGGCGCGGCCGTCTGGACGCCTCCCCCGGATGAGGACGGCGGGGGGCACGGGGAGCGGCGGTCTCGGCCAGGCGAGATGGGCTCGGACTTGATGCTCATGTTGGAGTTGGTGTTGACAGTCAGCATGGTGCCCTGAGGTATGTGCCCCACCGGCCTGAGCGTCAGACAGAGGGAGAGAAGTGCAGGAGAGGGGAGGGGAAAGATGGACAAAGATTAAGCACAGAGATGGAAATTAAGCGAAAGAAAACAGGATGGGCGAGTTTCACTTGACAATTACAATATATTGCAATACAAACAGTGAAAGGTTTCTCATGTGACGTTTCGGAGGGAACCCCTAATCACAAGACAGAGCACCAACAAGGCATAGTAGTAGCAGCAACACCATTTGAATTGATGATCAAATCCATTCCAAGCAATTGACAAGTAAAAGTAACCCTCAAGCTCCCAAAATCCATACAAAAACAGGCCAACAGCATTAGAAAAGCATGAAATTGTTTGTGTATGAAGGGGTGATTTGACAAGAGATCATGGCGGCTCAGGAAAAACAATCCAGAAACAGGATTTTTCAAAAATCCCAGTTGGAGGATTCCCGGTTCCGGAATTTTCTGAAAAACCTGGGAACTTTGGTCAAGTGTAAATCACCACCACAGAATTGACATGCCGGGGCAGCCAAAAGCGCACAGACATGACATAGTACGGAGAAATACAGTACCGGCCCAACCACTCATCTCTACCCAAGAGGAGGTTGGACTGCGAGGCGCTGTGGGGAGAAAGAAACATTGGAGACACTTGCAAAAGAAAATGACAGAGTATGTAGCTATGCATGTGAAAGGTGTACATGAAGGGGGTATATTAGTATTCATCAATCTACCGATCCATCGATACAGCAATTGCAAACAAAAATAGATGGACATAATAATACATGAATGGAAATATGTGTATGTTAGGGATAGATAATTCGTAAATAGATTGAAGTTGTGCCCAATACCATTTCGTCCAATATAGAAGAAGCATTAAAAAAAAAAGAGCTGTGACCACATTTTCAGGAGTGGAAAATCATATTTAATGGTTTTCATAAGTGGTCTCTGGACAGACCATTGCCTGATTCAATGTTAGTGCAAGCCTTTGTGCCCCCCCTGTGGTTAATGCTAATATGTGTCACCATCTGGAAAAGACAACTCTCCCTTTATAATAAAATACTTTGCTAGCGTTTGTAAATGCATTTGGCATTGTCCAAAATAAAATTGTTCTGAAAAAGGCGTCTGTGTTCTTAAGGAAGGAAAACAATGGAATAGAGAACAGTCCCCATCCACTCGAAGGGACACCTCGGCAAAGACATTCACCTCAGATTGGCCGCCAGACTGGAGATCTGGCTAGACAGGTCCCCGCTCTGTTTGTCCATGCCCCACATGCTGTGGACAAAAGGAGAGAACACACTCACTCAGTCACACAGGCTACTGAGGCTGAGTGTGTGTGCATGGTGGTCATTTTGACCTCTATTATGTGGGTCAATTGACCACTGGAGGATTTGGCTGGGCTGGGGGGTATTGGTGCCAGCAGTGGGATCCATTTTGACCATTGACCTTTGGAGGTTCTAAGCAACTACGCTATCCTGTGTGCTGCCATCGTAAAGCTGAGTGTGGAGCCACAACGCAGCATAATACGACAGTCCTTATTTGTGCCCTGTGTGAGGAAAATACCTGGCATCTGACCTAAGATAAATTAGGTATTTTATCAGTATATAAACTTTAAAACAAATCCTGTATTAAGTCGCATCCCTAAAAAAAACAATGGTGCTTCAAGAAGGAAAGGATCTGGGGTGGCATATGTCGGTGACACCAATTCACAGACCCCAGCTAAAGGATGTGAATTGCTTGCAGTTACAAATGACATGGGGACACTATGCTACATGACAGGAATGGCCAGTCGCATAGTGTTTTGATGGACAGCTCGAAAGTCATCAATTGGTTTGCAGAGAATGGAGGAAGGCTTCATGGTTGCTTTGTGACGTGGCAATGCAAGGATGGACTTACACCAAGTTGCTAAGTGACGCCAGACTAAGTTGTTGCTGTTGCTGCTGCTGTTGCTGCTGGGACAAAGACGGTTGCTGTTGCCACGACACGTTGCCTTGCAGCAGGCCGCCTGGTGACGCCAGGGCGTGGAGAGCGGTGATGTCAGCGCTCGTCAGCTGGTATTCTGAGGGAGGCGAAAGACAGAGGGAAAATGGTTCAGCCACGTTCACTTCCTTTCATGTGTAATGTTGAAATTAATCAATCTATATAGGAACTCTGTACACACTAGTGCAGCTATGGTGCTTTTTGCAGTGGTTTGTTACTCCGCCACTCTGAAACTACTCATTTTGGTGTCGGGGAGAAATGAAAACCAGAAGGACTGCAGAACTCAGAGGCCAGAGTTGTGCAATCCTGAACTAGTGTCTGTGCAATATATACACAATGCCAGCATGTCTATTGGACAAGAATATGAAACGCAACATACAACCATTTCAGAGGATCAGTCAATATAAATAAATTGTTAGGCCCTACTATATGGATTTTACATGACTGGGAATACAGATATGCATCACTTGGTCACAGATACCTTTGAAAAAAAGGTTCTCAGGTTCTCGTCATGGTATCCCTGTACATTGAAATTGCCATCGATCAAATGCTATTGTGTTCGTTGTCCAGATGCCTGCCCGTACCATAACCCCACCATGAGGCACCCTGTTCACAACGATGACATCAGCAAACTGATCACCCACACGACGCCATATGGCGTGGTATGCCTGTTGAACATTCTGCCAAATTCTCTAAAACAACTTGAGGCAGCTTATGGTAGAGAAATTAACATTGAATTATCTGGCAACAGCTCTGGTGAACATTCCTGCAGTCAGCATGCCAAATGCACACTCCCTCAAAACTTGAGACATCTGTGGCATTGTGCTGTGTGACAAAACTGCACATTTTAGAGTGGGCTTTTATTATCTCCAGCACAAGGTGCACCTGTGTAATGATCATGTTTAATCAGCTTCTTGATATGCCACACCTGTCAGGTGGATGGATTATCTTGGCAAAGGAGAAATGCTCACTAACAGGGATGTAAAAAACATTTTAGAGAAATAAGTTTTTGTGCGTATGAAACATTTCTGGGATCTTTTATTTCAGCTCATGAAACATGGGACTAACACTTTACATGTTGCGTTTATATTTTTGTTCAGTGTATAAGCATTTGTAGCAATCTGCTCATGCTTCAGGTAACCTGTGTTGTAAGCTGTCGGCATGGCGGAGAAGGGCAACCCCTGTGCCAGGAGGCTGGGCGTTGTCACAGAGACCACTGGCGTGGTGAGCGCCTGGGCCACTTGTGCGCCGGCCAAACGTTGGGCATTCTGGGAAGAAAGGAAATAAGGGAAAATGTTAGACCAAATAAACAAAGAATTTAAACCTTGGTGTTTGACAGAAATGAGCGACATGTTTAAAACCTGTGTATTCAATGAATGGAACTTCTGACATGATCGAATGTCAAATGTTGATATGGTTGGACTCATGACAAGCTAAGCCTTTCAAAATGTATCTCGTATTAGGTGGAGGTGTTGTCGGGAGACTTGACGTCATGCATCACACACACAATAGTGGTGGTGGCATTGCCAGGTGAACGCGAGCGAGCCTTAAAGGAATAGTTCACATTTTAAAATGAATAAGCTTACTTCAAAAAGTGAATTATCCCTTTAAAAATGCATGCCATTCATTGTTTGGGTAACCCCATGCAGTTTCCAGATGGACAGGGAACGTGCTGCAAGTTGGTGGTGGCAACAAACGGCCAAGTGAAATGACACCCATCATGCCGCCCAACTGTGTCAGCGTTGATGGAAGAAAATGGGCCGACAAAACGATGAAGATGATCCAAGCGAAGTGTGTGGCAAACGTCGCCCAAAGTTGCTAACATTCCCACTGATAGATGCTAGCGTAGCTTGAAGGAATCTCTATTTTTCACCTTAAATTACAGCAACTGATCATAGTTGTAAGACTATATGCAGTCATGCTTGGAGTCACACAACCACGACCCCTAAAACCACATGCAGTCCGGTGGCGACTATAAACTCATGACCATACCACCACATGCCATTGAGCCATAGCCAAAGAGACTATACTTTGGCCTTTAAAATGACACACTCATGAGCGTTGCATTGCACACTTGTGACCATGTGAATGTAGGGGGAAGGTCAACAGTCATCGACACATGCGAGTGACAGGAGAGAAAAAAATAATAATAATAATTCACCTCGCTCACCATCTCCAGCTCATCATCTGTCTGCAAAGGGGCGGGAGCGGAAATAATTACGCCACTGACCTTTCTCTGAACCCAAAACACATGAATCTCTAGTCTCGACCGACCGTTGACTAAAGGTCATGCTGGACAGAAGACCGTGAACAGAGAGGAGAAGGTCCTGTTTGTCAACGATACTACACTGAGTGTACAAAACATTAGGAACACCTGCTCTTTCCATGACAGACTGACCAGGTGAAAGTTATGACCCCTTATCAATGTCACTTGTTAAATCCATTTCAAAATCAGTGTAGATGAAGGGGAGGAGACAGGTTAAAGAAGGATTTTTAAGCTTTAAAACAATTGAGACATGGACCGTGTAATGTGTGTCATTCAGGGGGTGAATGGGCAAGACAAAAGATTTAAGTGCCGGGGTATGGTAGTGGGTGGCAGGCGCACCGGTTTGAGTGTGTCAAGAGCTGCAACGCTGCTGGGGATTTCACACTTAACAGCTTCCTGTGAGTATCAAGAATGGTCCACCACATAAAAGAACCTCCAGCCAACTTGACTCAACAGTGGGAATCATTGAAGTCAACATGGGCCAGCATCCCTGTGGAACGCTTTCGACACCTTCGACACCTTGTAGAGACCTTGCCCCGGTGAATTGAGGCTGTTCTGAGGGCAGAAGGTGGTGCAACTCAATATTAGGAAGATGTCCCTAATGTTTTGTACAATCAGTGTATTTTACTGATATTATAGTGTATGATATAATATTTCTTTTTATAACCTTTGCTTACTCTAGATTGCACAGGTTGTGTTTCGGCAATCTGGTGGTTTTGGTGGAGGCACAAATCTAAAATAAAAATCTTTAACTAGAAAAAAAAAAACTCCAAAGTCCATACTAGATTTCACTCTTGCTAGGAAACCGAGATGACCATGCGCATAATAAGTGTCAAAGAGTTTGTGGAAGGGGAATAGTCACAACCCGCATCAATTACTATTGATGCAATTAAAGTCAACAAAACACAGACATGTCCCATTTAGTCTGGTAAAGCCTGGTTGACCACAGTTAGACCTGGTATGGCCTGGTTCTGATTGAACTTGGTTAGTGGTTCAGCTTGGTTGAGCTCACCATCTGCATCAGGCTCTTCCCACCCTGAGAGGTGATTACCCGGAGGTCTGGCTTGCGGCTGTTGACCATCTGTGGGCTCTGAGGCGGGGGCGGGGACTTGGCCGGTACTACTTTCCCCAGGCTGTTGCCATTGGAGACAGAGAGGAGGCCCGGGGAGGCCCTGGCACTGATGTATCCGTTAGCTGGAAGGGGAAAAGGAAGGAAGCGAGATAAATGACAAAACCCATGCAGGTAAATCAACACCTACCTAGGCACAGCAGGAATTGCTTTATTTAGAAGATGAAACCTCAGAGGCTAAAAGTCCTTTATTTCATCATCTCTGATCTGAAAGGAGCTTATATGACATACAGCACAGAGCCATGTTTTAATCTATCCTTCAACTATCCATGGTCACAGAGGAAATTATATGTGGGAGGGAGGCTGCCTTCTTGGGACAGGTCTTTTTTTTGTGCAATGCGATAATCGGAACGATGCAGGATTTTAAAAGATTTTGTGTTGGAATACACCAAGAAAATGCCAGGGGGTGGGGGGCGGGGGGGGCGCTTTACTTGGCACATCGCGCATTACTTGGCTCATGCGGCTGGGTGTTAAGAAGAGTGGTTTGGCGGGTCATGTTTCAGAGTACCCATGACTCAACCTTCGCCTCCCGAGTCTGTTGGGAGTTGCAGCGATTAGACAAGATCGAAATTGGGGAGAGAAATATGGGGTAAAACACAAGAAACAAACAAATCTTCAGACAATAGGCATAGGCAGACATTGCAATTGGAGGATGCATTTTCTGCATATTCTATAACGATAGAATGTTCTATAATGATATTCAATAGACTACATCGGTCAGAACAAACTTTGATAAATTATGCCATCATACTTTTCGCTCCCACACCTAAAAAATGTAAATAACACTAGTAATTAACATTAGTACACTAGTAACTAATAACACTAATAACACTGGTTGGGGGACAACAGACACCATGGATGTGCTCCCAACTCGTAACTCAATGACAAACAATGTTTTGAATTTAAAAAAGTGCCCATAGACAGCTTGCATTGCTCATGAGCTGTGAGAAAAATGTGTGCATTCCACGGCAGAAAGTACACAGAAAAACATGTCGTCGTGCCACACAATGACACATGACAAGTTGTCTTGACACCATAATCTCAGCTATCCCTGGATTGTGTGCTTCAAGCCTTCTTAACACCAGGCCTCCCCTCTTGCCAAAAGCCTGGGGCTAGATTTGATTTCTCCCCAAGGGAGGGTTGACACCTGAACCTTCTGGGTCTCCCTCTCCGCCTGGCTCCCACATTGCTCTGGTGTCTATCCAGGCAAGTGCCAGGGACACCAGCTGACGTCAATGGAGACACTCCAAGATGATCCGGGGCAGTCTCAGTAATACTGGGACAGTAATGGCAGAGAAGATAGAGGAAGAGATGGAGAGGGACTACTAAGTACTGGACCCTGGATGGAGTATATGATTGCTCTTGGCAATGTGACAAGCATAAAATATGTTTTTCACATTCTTTTAGCAGGCCCCTTTCTTGAAAAAAAAGCAACATCCACATCTCTAATATGCTGATATTTTTGAGACATTTGGAAAAGTTCTGTCATTTGAGCGTCTCAATAAATCTCTGTGGGAGCAAATCATAGTGCAGACATTTTTCTGTCTAGCACCTAAGATATTAGATTAAATTAGCCCTTTTTCAATGAGTACATCCATTTCTTAACAAATTGACTGTCAATGAGCATAGTACTGTCAGTAGAAGTGGTTTGTATTGTAGAGTAGTCAGGCATAAGGTTACTCACGGACTGGACTTGGGCATCCTCCATTTGAATTGTTCAGGTCTCCCCCGAGCATAGCACCTGTTGAAATGATAAACACTGGCTTAGCAAGAACAATATGAACACTCCTAGCGGAGAATGAATTAAAATGTTTTTCTATTACTTTCACACACATTATAAGTATTCAGATGTATATTGTTTGAAAATACAAGTAGTAGAATATTGGAATGTATTTGGAAATACTCAAATACAAATAAATATTCCCATGCATTTGAACCCAGGTCCTAGGAGTGTTTGAAATAATATATTTGGAAAAAAGTATTTGAAAATATTTTCAAATACTAGGCTATTTATAAAATTGCAAAATACTTTCAAATGATTCCAATAGAAATAGATGATTTTGGCCACATTATTAGAAAATACTTAAATACATAGAAAGTACATATTTAAATAATCAAATACACGCATGTTTGATCCCAGGTCGTCTGGATTCATTGCTTCAGAACAACATGGACTTGAAAAAGGTTTCCGATTCATTGAATTGTAACAACTCATTGATTGGAACCAGGGTCTTGTTCATTTGGCAGCAAATGGACTGAAACAGGGAGGGACTACCTGGACATAAGAAACACTCATTCATTTTCTGTTGAATTTTCATTTTTTTACATTTTCCGTTGCATGTCCTAATGAACAGGACACTGGCTATGGCAAAGCACAGAGTTTGTGTGGAGAGGAAAGATGACCTCATTTCCCACAGATGCCACAGTAGAAGGCCGTCCCGCTCTTTCGCTCACCTGCACTGGCCGGTCGCTGTGGCAACCCAGGAGACACTGTGTTTCTCTGGAGCGCCGGTTGCTGGGGCGACAGGTGGTGGTTGTCAGACGGCGACGTCACGTAGGAGGTGGTCACCATGGCGTTGCCAGGGTTACTGAATTGCAATGTGTTCTGATTAGAAGCCTGGACGGTGACGGGCATGGAAAATGTGGGGGGTGGGACCGCAGACTGAAAGAAATTTGATAGTTAGCACTTTTCAACATTGGCTCAGTGGAAGACAATGGAAGAATAGCAGCATCAAACTGCTGTAGGTGAAGTGGAGCTTCCACCATACAGTTCAGTGTTTCGCAAACTCTAAGTACCACCATTCATTGCACTTATTTGACCTATCCCAGTGCCATCACCCATACTAAGGGATAGTGGCTAGCTAAGGGCAAGGTGTTTTAGATTGGGGGAGATGGTGAGGAAAAGGGGAGATGCTTACACTGACACCGTAGCGCTTGAAGAGGATGTCTAGGTCTTCGGTGGTCTTGCGGTATTTGTCGTCGTTCAGGGGGCTCTGGTCTATGGAGTCCTCTCCGTCCGGCTCGGGACTTTCGCAACCGTTGAAGCCTTTCTTTCGCAACGTCTGTGAAGACAGGATGGGGAAAAAAAAGAGTGGTGGGAGATGAGAACTAAGGATGAGAGCTGAAGGTCCATCTGGCTGAATTGGAACAAGTACAGTCGAGCTGTATTGTTGAATTATGCGTCTGAGTGAGAACAATTTCAAGGTACATTTTGTGCGATAGCCTGGTTCCAGATCGGTTGTGCTGTATAGCCAACTTTATATGATCAAATTCATTGCTAAATGACAACAGTAGTTGGTAATACAGTACAAAACGATCTGTGACAATGCTAAGCATCCGGTGCACTTCCTCAAAAATGGTGAGAGTTTCAGACCTCCGGACTTGGCAAGAAGACACACAGATCAGATCAGTTCTGAGACAACATTCCCATTCTACAAAGAAGCGACGACTCTTTGGTCGCAATAAGGTTCATTGTTCTGTGCAGATTGAGCTTGGCTGGCGCAGTGGACCCAATCGAAGTGTCACAAAAAGTGCAAACCCTGCCCACTTGGCATTCCAGGCAGTCTCAAGCTAAAGTGGTACGGTCAGAGGCTGATAGCCCTTTTGTTTGCTTTACCTCAATGATGTCGGCGTTGGTCCGGCTCTCGTGGGGTTCATTGTACTCGGTGTACTTGAGCAGCACCTTGTCCATGTCGGTGCTGGCGTACTGGAACAGCTTGTTGGAGTGGTTGAAGATGATGAGGGCAATCTCACAGTCACACAGCACACTCAGCTCGTACGCCTTCTTCATCAGGCCAAACTTTCTCTTGGTGAACGTCACCTGCATTGGGAGGGGATAGAGAATGAATCAATTTGATTTATTTATACAAGCATTTTTTCCCCCCATCAGCATTGTCACAAAGGGATTTACATAACATAATGGAGGGAGGTGAGAAGAGATCGCAGAGGTTGAGGAAAGTGAAAATGAGTTTGAGTTGTGGTGTCTGTAGAAAGTGTAAATTTAAGTCATTAACAAGTACCGACAGTATTAAAAATCTGAGTGAACCGGCAGAGTGGGCTTCCTTTATCTGCAATGGAGTGAATTAGTGCCACTCTGGTTCTTCAGTGACATTTTCATTAGGGCACACTAGCAAAATGCTTCAAAACATTGTGCCACAAAAAACCATCTCCTTCCATTTCAGTGTTTTCTTCAGTTTTGTGCCTAATGAACATGACCCACATGCAACTAACCCCATTCTCTTCAGCTTCCATCTCTTTACCCTTCCCTCTTTCCCAACTCTCCTTCCCCATGTTGCTCCGAGCCCTGAACATGCAAATGAGATGCTTTGATGAGAAAACTGATAAGGGACTTCAATATCCTTCCTTCAGAATTACCCCCCGTAGATATAGAGAATCTTCCCAATTTTACAGACACGGAAGAGCAATAGAGGACAAGGAAGGGTGTAACATCTACTGGGGTTAAGGTTTTGTAATATGCTATTACGAAATCCTACTGTAGTGATACGTAACCTTTGGTCAGCAAATTTGGATTTGATTTCAATGTATCCTGTATGTTGTGTGTACATTTCTGAATGACTTGAGGCAAATCACAGTTGTTATTGTGGTAGGAATAGTGAATGAGGTACATTGTCACCGAATAGTCAACATCATAAACCGACCATAGCATTGTACCTTAAGTGCAATGTTAGTATGTTTTGTATGTACCCTCTGTGTATTTTCTGCATTTTGCAATGTACAACCAGGAAGATTATTTTAATATTTAACCAATCATGACTAATAAATTAATCTAATCAAAAATCACAACATCAGACAAATAGGGTGGTGAGTGAACAAGAAGAGGACAGAAACAGATTTCCCAAGACCGTAGCACAGACAATCCCACTCCCACACTTTTACCATTTCTAACATACACGTATGCAAACACTTTTCTCAACACACACACCTACCCCCCACACACATTCACCCTTTGAAAACACACACGCGCACAGATCAGTAACTTCTGTCCCTGATAGGACTGTGTCCACTGGTCTGCAGCTGCTGTGGACATTCTGATTTATCTGGAGCAGCTGTCTGCAGGGCTGTGTGTGATCTGATTGACTCCATGTCGGTTTGAACTCTGTGCCTGCTCGGCCTGAAACACTATGCACTCTCAGAAAGGGCCACGGGTGCGTGAGAGCTCCATTCAAGTCAAAACGCACACCCTCAAACAAACTAAAGATACACTCTGCACACACTATACTGTACAAACCCAGAAAACAGTAACATTACACTACAACACTGATACGATGTTCATTAAAAGGGGCAGTGACACTAACGCTAGTACATTAATACAGGGAAAGATATACATTTGCACCTGTTATTTTTTGGAGGATAAAAAGTTCAAACTGTAAACCATTAGCTGAAGAGAAGGAAGAAAAGCTTACAGTTATGTTTGACCTTTTTTTTGGTACATTTATTTCAACAGGTGTATAGTTTGCATCAGTACAACCATTCAGTGAATCTGGCGCTTGGTGTCAAATGGACCTTGGAGGTCTAACACATACAGTTGAAGTCAGAAGTTTACATATACCTTAGCCAAATACATGTAAACTCAGTTTCACAATTCCTGACATTTATTCCTAGTAAAAATTCCCTGTCTTAGGTCATTTAGGATCACCACTTTATTTTAATAATGTGAAATGTCAGAATAATAGGAGAATTATTTATTTCAGCTTTTATTTCTTTCATCACATTCCCAGTGGATCAGAAGATTACATACTCCTAATTAGTATTTGGTAGCATTGCCTTTAAATTGTGTCAAACGCTTTGAGTAGCCTTCAACAAGCCTCCCACAATAAGAATGTTGGCCCATTCCTCCTGACAGACCTGGTGTAACTGAGTCAGGTTTGTAGGCCTCTTTGGTCGCACACGCTTTTTCCAGTTCTGCCCACAAAGTTTCTATAGGAATGAGGTCAGGGCTTTGTGATGGCCACGCCAATACCTTGACTTTGTGGTCCTTAAGCCATTTTGCCACAACTTTGGAAGTATGCTTGGGGTCAGTATTCATTTGGAAGACCAATTTGCAACCAAGCTTGAACTGCCTGACTGATATCTTGATGTTGCTTCAATATATCCACAAATCCCCCCCCCCCCCTCATGATGCTATCCATTTTGTGAAGTGCACCAGTCCCTCTTGCAGCAAAGCACCCCCACAACATGATCCTGCCACCCCAGTGCTTCACAGTTGGGATGGTGTTCTTCGACTTACAAGCCTCCCCCCTTTTTCACCCAACATAATGAAGGTCATTATGGCCAAAAAGTTCCATTTTTGTTTCATCAGACCAGAGGACATTTCTCCAAAAAGTATGATCTTTGTCCCCATGTGCAGTTGCAAACCGTAGTCTGGCTTTTTTATGGTGGTTTTGGAGCAGTGGCTTCTTCCTTGATGAGCGGCCTTTCAGGTTATGTCGATATAGAACTCGTTTTACTATGGATATAGATATTTTGTACCTGTTTCCTCCAGCATCTTCACAAGGTCCTTTGATGTCGTTCTGGGATTGAGTTGCACTTCTCGCACCAAAGTACATTAATCTCTAGGAGACAGAACGAGTCTCCTTCCTGAGCGGTGTGATGGCTGCATGGTCCCATGGTGTTTGTGTACTATTGTTTGTACAGATGAACGTGGTACCTTCAGGCGTTTGGAAATTGCTCCCAAGGATGAACCAGACTTGTGGAGGTCTACAATTTTTTTCTGAGATCTTGGCTGATTTCTTTTGATTTTCCCATGATGTCATGCAAAGAGGCACTGAATTTGAAGGTAGGCCTTAAAATACATCCAGAGGTACACCTCCAATTGACTCAAATTATGTCAATTAGCCTATCAGAAGCTTCTAAAGCCATGACATCATTTTCTGGAATTTTCCAAGCCGTTTAAAAAGGCACATTGAACTTAGTGTATGTAAACTTCTGACCCAATGGAATTGTGATACAGTGAATTATAAGTGAAATAATCTGTCTAAACAATTCTTGGAAAAATTACTTGTGTCATGCACAAAGTAGTTGTCCTAACAGACTTGCCAAAACTCTAGTTTGTTAACAAGAAATTTGTGGAGTGGTTGAAAAACAAGTTTTAATGACTAAGTGTATGCACCTAAGTGTACGTAAACTTCCGACTTCAACTGTACATCGGCCCACCTGGATATGACTGGATTGGGAGGAAGGATGTCTCTTTGAATACTGAAAAAAGGCAAGGCCACACATCTAAGGAGTCGACTATATTCAAGGCCCTTGAATAACACCCTGGTCCAGACTATGAAGACACGGCCACTCATCTGTCTCACCTGTCTGTTCCTCTCATCAGTGATCCGTTGGATCTGAATCTTTTTCCTCCCCATGCTTCCTGGTGGTTGGTTGGGGTCAGTCAATCAGGGTCAAGGTGCCTCCTCTCAGACAAGGAGAGAGGGATTGTAGCCTATTAGCTCTTTCTAGAGTATGGGCAGACTCATAAACACCACGTGCAGTCACGCACACACACACTCCTCTGCCCAGGTCTAGGGTGACAGGGCAGAGGGTCTGCCGTTGGTAGAGCTGGTTGAGAGTTGCCCTCAGTTCATTGTTCGCTCAGGTCAAAGGTCACCAGTTTCTCGACCGTTGCTGTGGTGAGGACGATGTCACTCCTTGAAGGAGAGAGAGAGAGAGAGTTACGTCTACATTCCTCATGTACACACAGCCATTATACTGTGTTTTCATAGAAGAGACTGTTGTTGACTATGTGACCAGAATGCAGCAGAATCTGTCATCTACGCTACACTGAGGGGAAAAAAGCTAACAATGTATTAATTGGATTTATTCAGCAAAGAAGATTTGCTCTGAATACTGCAACTTTACTGTGAACATATCTGTAAGTACTGTGGACAGAATTGAGAGGGAAAAACATGTTTTTGTTCAAAACGTGTGGGTCAAGGACAATAGCCCAGGTAACACTGTCTGACCTGTCTGAGTACACACACCCCTTCACACCGAGCCAACAGCTATGATGCTTCTCCATCAGACAGTGTAAACACACACACACACACCCCGCAGCTCAACGACAGAAAGGCTCCGACGTCACCCTGCTATTGTCATTCCTCCCTGGTCAGATGTGATCCCACAACCCCACACTGAGGAAAGGCATGCTAACCGCCACTGGCGCTTCCAACCGATTAGCGAAAGCCCTCACCTATTCATAGAGGCTAGTCTATGACAACAACAGGGTGTCGTGCTAAGCGCTAGCTGCCCAGGAGGGGGAATTCCCATGTACAAGGACATCAGAGGGAGAGACGGAAGGATTACGACAGGCATCTAAAAATACCGGTGTTCACACAAGACACATTTCTCCCCTAACGAGGAGGGGGGGGAGGGTGTTTGTACTTCAAGGTGAGCGTGTTAAAGGAGAAGTATGTGGCTAGGGCTAGCATGTAGCATATTAGCGTGTAGCATGATGTTTCATAGGCTGAAGTTAGATGACAAGATAAGAAGCAACATGGGCAATTTCGTTCTTTGGAGTCAACTCAAGCCTTGTTCCTTGGGGCGTTAAGCAATATCACAGCGGTAGTGGACACATTCACAGATCCAGAACATTCTGAAGTGATTTCAGAGTTGGATACTGTACATGGGACTGAATGACTAATAGATATCAGAAGCGCCTTTATACGCCTAGTGAATTTACACGTGCCCGGAATTAGCCATACCCTCGAACATCAGCCACTTCCTGACAAAGCCATTGGTCCTATTTTTTAACCATAGTCCACACAATATGCTGTCTAACTCAGCAGGGTTTCACTTCTGTTCAGCATACGTTTTCATGAAGAGGCCACAAAAATGAATTATATCCTCATATTCCTCTCATAGGACTCTCCTGGAAATGAGACAATGGTGTATGTAGTCCCACATCTCGAGAGGGCGCTTTGTAAAACCGTGTTCAATTAACAAAAACCTCTTGTTATTTAGCACTTGTTTGTACCAACCACACATTTTCAGAGTTTTGGCTTATATGAATACATGAGTGGTTTTGATACAAACCCAGGCTATAGCCTACTGCCCTCCCTACATTGGGATCAGAAGCATAAGGGAAAGCATCTCTATTCCAATCTCATTCCATGTATTGTACAGTATTGCAGCTTCACTAGATGCTAAGTGCATTGATTACAATTAATACTCAGCTGGAGGGAAATCCTGTATACACAAGGGGTCACCAGGATCAATGTGGAGGTAAATTGCACTATAACAAAATGACAAAAAGGAAACCAGGTAAATTCGTGCAGACCATAGTAACCCCTGCCTCAGTCAGAACCCACCTGTGTCCTTTAGTACATATGTGTCTGTGCCGCCCACCTTCCTATTCACAAGTTCACATGCTGGAGCAGCTGTTAGCACACTTTCTGTTCAGACTGAACCAGGTTTTCATCTAGGATTTTGCCTGTGCTTAGCTCTGTTTTGTTTTCTTGTTTTATCCTAAAAAAAAAATAATTTTAAACTCAGTACTCCTTGCCGATGACAAGCATGCCCAGAACATGATGCAGCCACCACCATGCTTGAATATATGAAGAGTGGTACTCAGACGTGTTTGCCCTAAACATAACGCTTTCTATTCAGGACATCAAGTTAATTTCGTTGCAGTTTTACTTTTGTGTCTTGTTGCAAACAGGATGCATGTTTTGGAATATTTCTCTTATTTTCAAGGTCATTTAGGTTAGTATTGTGAAGTAGCTTCAAAGTTGAAGCATCCTCAGTTTTTCCCAATCACTGATTTAATGTCACCACTGGCCTCATGGTCCCTGTATTGATACACCATCCAAAGAGTAATTCAATAACTTCACCATGCTCAAAAAGGTTATTCAATGTCTGCTTTTTAAATGTTTTACCCATCTACCAATAGGTGCCCTTCTTTGCAAGGCATTGGAAAACCTCTCTGGCTTTGTGGTTGAATCGGTGTTTGCCATCTTCCTTCCTCCAACCAAAACTTGGTTTCTCATTGCTCGCTCTTGTCCCGCTGTCACAGACATACGGTAAGCAAAATATGTTTGGAAGATCAAATCGCATTTCGGCACCAAATGATCGTTATAATATCGTATTGTGAGGTCCCTGGCAATTCCCAGCCCCACATTAGCAGAGAGCCCACTCTGAAAATGTATTTGTTCCAAACAACGTCTTAAAAATTAACTAAATCAAAAATAGTAGTTCTGAGTTATGAATATTTATGTTGAATAAATGAATGTGAACATGTTTATTTCAGAATCAAGACGTACTCCATATTTCAGAGCACACTATAAAGGAGTATAATGACACCAAGATGTTGTCTGGATCTTAGATAAGGGTCTTACAGGGACAATGTATAGGTCTAAAAAGGGCCTAAAATGGCCACTTTCATCATGATAAATAAAAATGTGTGATACAAATGTAAAAAGCATGTCAAACATTCATCCTCCTAATGAAGTTTCCATGTTAGAATTGCCAGAACAATCTTGAGATACCTAAAAATATTTGAGCTTGGAAATCGCACAATCCGGCTCGCAAATGATTGCCATTTCAAGAGTTCATGCAAAAGTTCCATGAGTAAGCAATACAGGCACATAGCCTTAAGTTGTAAACACAACAATTTAACGGTGAATTAAACATGACCTAATTCGCCCAAACCACATATCAGATATGACAAAGCCACCAAAGCTCTCCATTCCAATAGCACGACTGAAAACAAACGTAAATCGTATGTTTATATGATGACAAGTACCATTTAAGACCGTGTTAGAGCAGGGCTTTGCCTATGTAGACTGACATCACTGGCCATGACAGGAACTCCAAGACCACCCAAGGGTTCATTCCCTGTGATCATTTCCATTATCAAACAACATTTATATTATATATATATATATATGAGTCAAGAGTGCTTAATCTGGATAGAACCCTATGGCACAATGAAACTGCATGCAAGTGACTGTCTATATTTGTCAAGAAAATAGTACCAGTACATAAAAAGCTATCACCATATTCATGGTAATCCAGGACATTACGACTCGCTTTCTACCCCCTCCTGAAAATGAGAACAGTCCTTGATTCCAATGTCTTTCACTCACTATTCCAGATTTGTAATATTTTCTTCCAGGAAAGAAATGAATTAATTTAGCCTCTGAACTTGCCCCTTTCTCTACAGAACAATTGTAAACAGCAGCTGGAGAGGTCAGTGATTATATTGTGGATGTGCCAAACCACAAATCTACCATAGGAGAAAATCCAAATAATATTTTTTTATTTTAAAGAGTTATCTACAAAAGTTTGGAACCCAAATTCCCCCACACGGAAAAATTCTCTATCCAATTGTCCAAAATCAAGACCGTGCCAAATTGTAGCTGGTTGTGAGAAAATAAATTATATGCCTGCGCTATAGGTAGGGTTGCACATTTGGGGACTATTCAGAGGGGAAAACATTCCATGGGAATTAGGGAATAAATGCAAATTAATACCATTTAAAATAGATGTTTTTTTTGCATTTGATACATTTACCATTTCATATGGAGACAGAACTATAAACCTTTTACCTTATCATAAGTAGACATAATTGCAAATGATTCAAATCTTCCTAATATATATATATATTTACAAATTTAACATTAAATGAGTTCACTCTTCACATTGGATGATTTCACTGACCAACAAAATAAAATATTGAATTATCCATCACATCTCCCCAAAACTTTATCAACATAAATCTGTAAAATGATAGTTTCTAGACTAAAGCTTTAGTTGTCTTCCCTCAGGCTTCCATGTCTTCTCCCTTCACCTCCTCAATGTCCACCTCTTGAACATCAGACTCTGAAGCATCATCTTTACTGTCACTTTCCAACCTTGAGGATGGCTCGTTGTCAGGCTCAAAAAGTCTCAAATTTGCCCGGATGGCCATCAATTTTTCAACCCTTGTATTGGTCAGCCTGTTGCGTACTTTGGTGTGTGTGTTCCAAACAAGGACCAGTTGCGCTCTGAGGCGGCTGATGTTGGTGGGATTTGGAGGATGATGGAGGCAACGGGGGAAAGAGACTCTGATCCACAAAGTCCCTTCCACCAGGTGGCTGATGAGATATGTTGGCAAGACTGCCATATTGCATCTCCATCCCAAAGCCCTTGCTTGGAAGTGTACTTCGCCAGACTGCCAAGAACCTTGCCTTCATCCAAGCCAAGGTGGCGAGACACGGTAGTGATGACACCATTGGCCTTGTTGATCTCTGCACCAGACAGGATGCGCTTGCAAGCATACCAGGGTACAACATGTACTCTGAGGCGTGTATGGGCTTTAGGCAGCTGTCTTCAAGCTTTTTGATGTATTTCAGAACTGCAGTTTCCTCTGCTTGGAGCAACAGTGAAGTGGGCAGGGCAGTATAGATTTCTTCTCTTACATCTGCAAGCATAGTGAACATCAGACAGACTGGCAGTCTCCCTCAATCCGTGCAATGGCTATTGCTATAGGTTTCAGGAGTTTCAGGCTGCTTACCACTCTCTCCCAAAATACATCATCCAGGAGGATCCTCTTGATGGGGCTGTCCATATCGGCAGACTGATATGGCCATTTCTTGGAGAGACTCCTTCCCTTCCAGGAGACTGTCATACATGATGACAACACTACCCCAACGGGTGTTGCTGGACAGCTTCAATGTGGTGCTCTATTTCTTCTCGCTTTGCTTGGTGAGGTAGATTGCAGCTATAACTTGATGACCCTTCACATACCTAAACATTTCCTTGGCTCTTGTAGAGTGTATCCATTGTTTTCAGTGCCACAACGTCCTTCAGGAGCAGATTCAATGCATGAGCAGCACAGCCAATGGGTGTGATGTGAGGGTAGGACTCCTCCACTTTAGCCCAAGCAGCCTTCATGTTCGCAGCATTGTCTGTCACCAGTGCAAAATACAGTCTGTGGTCCAAGGTCATTGATGACTGCCTTCAGCTCTGCAATGTAGAGACCGGTGTGTCTGTGCTCTTGTAGAATACTGGTTGAGGGGTGGAGATGATGTAGTTAATTATTCCTTGCCCACGAACATTCGACCACCCATCAGAGATGATTGCAATACAGTCTGCTTTCTCTGTAATTTGCTTGACCTTCAGTTGAACTCTGTACCTAGCAAATTAGTAGATAAAGCATATCTGGATGGTGGGGTGTATTCTGGGCGAAGAACATTCAGAAATCTCTTCCAATACACATTGCATGTGAGCATCAGAGGTGAACCAGTTGCATACACAGCTCGTGCAAGACATTAATCAGCATTTCTTTGACTACTTTCCTCCATTGAGTCAAAAAAAACATCTGACCTCAAATAGAAGTTGAGGGACTTTTGTCAGGGGTTGCTTGTTGTGAGCGCTGAGGGAACTTTATGCACTTGGCCAGATTATTCTGCATCTTTGTTGCATTCTTCACATATGATTTGGCACAGTATTTCCAAAAGTACACAGCTTTTCCTTCTACATTAGCTGCAGTGAAATGTCTCTGCACATAAGATTTTGCCCATGGCATTTTCCTGTAAAGATTAGGGGGACAAAAATGGTTAAATAAAAACCGAATACAATTCCATGTACAGATAAATAGTTAAGCAGTTAGATTAGACAACTCCTTAGTAAGATACATGTTTTAAAATGAAACATGTATGCAGACAGGTGAAATAACACTCCTCACTTAGGATCAAGCAAGCTAAAAACCCACATGGTTGCAAAAACTAACTAGCAGAAATGTTTACAAGTTAGAAATTATTTTACCACACTTTGCTGTAGGCTACTAATTACTAGTTAACAAAAAGTTGTCGTATGAAATATATTCACCCCACCCAGTATTGTCATCAAAACTTACCAGAAAGTATGTAGTCCTTGGCTCAGACAGTGTAGTAGTGTGGGCTCAATAGGATCTCATTACTGTGCAAGATCTTGAGAATCAGCTGTACATGTGATGGAAGAATGCACTGTGCATGCAGAGGGTTGGGGATAGTTTAGCCAAAATATGCCACAAGACCTAGAATTGCCTTGTGTATTCCACCAAAAAGGTTCACCGTTATAAGCTAACTTTTCTGATGTAAGCATATAGAGCTTATCATTTCCCAAAATTCCCAGGCTTAACTTCCCATGGAAAATTCCCAGAAATTTACAGCAAACTTTTCAACCCTAGCTATAGGACTGCTTTAAAAAATACAAAAAAAAATGGTCCACTAATACAGAACTAGTTAGTTCCAGTGTAAATTGTGAATATTTCTCTTCTTCCCCCAACCACTTTTTGCAGCACCGTCAGCACCCAGACTCTCCCGCAGCACCCAGACTCTCCCGCAGCACCCAGACTCTCCCGCAGCACCCAGACTCTCCCGCAGTGAACGGTAACCTAACAATTTCTTGACTTTGCTGACACATTTGATTAGCCATAGAATGAGCTACAATAAGGATTGTGGCCAGCCCTGTTCTCCCCGTGCGGCACGCGGCATGGCTACCCCCTCTCATTACTGTAATTGACATGTCCATCCTCCCTCTTCCTCCCCCCGAAGGCGCTGATGGCTCAATTAGGAGCTGGTTGGAGGACTGATTAGATGCCAAGATAATGAGGCTGTCGCTTGACTCACACCGAGCCAGAGCAGAACCAGCTCACTCTGTCAGTGACATTATAGGAACCCCAAAGAGCTAAAGGAGAGACGTAGCTTTCAACTAATGCCCAGACTCAGACACTTTGGACAGGCTCAGGCAGGCTGGTCTGAAATAGACTGCTCCGAGTTGCTGAGACCTTACAGAGACCGCCTCATTATCTGTCGAGGGCAGACCTTTCGTCACCTTGGTTCAATCGACCTGCCTGGATGTCTCCTTGAAACGTCAACTGGGTGCTTTCGCACCCTGTGAAAATGTCCTCTGATTAAAGAGAGAGTGCGCAATCAAGCCAGGCTAGGCATCTGTCGGTTCTGGAGTGGTGTACAGTAATTAGTGGCAGTGACCTTTTAGCAGATTACACATTGGTCAATGAAATGTGGGCAAAGTCCTAGACTGAAGGCCAGGGCCATCATGCCTTGAAAAGGAGGAAGGCGGGGGGTGGGGCTTATAATACTCATCGGTTATCTGACTCCAGCTAATGGAGGAGGGATTCCTCAATGTTTCACAACGGAGGATAGGTTGAGTAAATCTCAGTTCTGTCATTTTTTCTTGAGCCTCGGTTCAGTGGTTTGCAAAGAATTTGCTGGGTTCCATGCAGAGAGCTGCACAGAGGCCTGATGGTTACTATTCTTAGATACAGTTAACCCCTTCTTGATCACTCAGACTTATCCCACCTAGGCCTGTTGGTTTTTCCTCTGTAACCTCTCCTCATATTCATTTCATGATGGCCCTCTTGAAATCTCGGGTTCATTTTCCTTGTCAGCTCCCGCTCCTTTGACCTTCTCTATTGATGGAGATGATCTCCTCATGCGGCAGAAATCCCACTCCAGGGCTACATGGAGTCTCTTTACAATGAATCACCATTTGAGTCCGGTCACATTGGCTTTACATTGCAAACTCTTGCTGAGGATAGAGCGTTCACAGGTCCTGTCAAACTGACATGTTGCAGCCAGGTTTACTGCTACTAAGAGCAGTCAGGTCTAACACAAGCTGAACATGGCAAACCGTGACAGGTGTGAGTTCCTGGTGTGTCAACGAGTGACCAGAAGAGTGCATGGTGAACAGTGTTACACAGGGATTTGTCTAACATTGAAATCCATGGGCGGGTCCAAACAGTGCACATTTTATAACTTTTCGGGATGGAAAACCTTGTGTAAACGACTAAACCAGATATAAAGTAAGTAGAAAAGATAATGACCCTATATAAAAAAAAAAATATATATATATATAACAAACTAGCAAATCACCCAAATAAAAGCTACAGTCATGGAAAATGTTTAATGTATTTAACAGTGTTCTTTTGTTCAAACAGAACACGATCAGCCATGGCAAAATGCATAGAAATGCAGGAAAATATTTTATACTGCAAAATGTCCTCTTAGCTCCATGGTAGAATATGTAGAATCACAGGAAGTGCTTTTAAAAAAAATGGCAACATGTGTAGAATCTACCTTCTTAACGATACAAGAACCAACCAAGTTGAGAGGTGTAAGCATCAGTTGTTCCCAGCAGCTTTCCCCAAAATACTCATCTTCTTCCTGATGCATAAAGACAAATATCCTCAAAGCCCCTGTACCTCCAGTTCAACCAGACAAATTAAAGAAGAGGAACTGTTTTACTACTGTGGCCAACTTTAAAATGCAAACAAGCCAGGCCAGCCAGCCTTTATCTCAAATCAGTAGTGTAACTTGTGGGAGCTACTGTTCCTGCTCCTGTTGTACATGTGGTGAACAGAAATACAAATGTTTCCAGAGGAAATCAACATTTTGACCAACATGATTAAAATAAATTTGCCCAAAAAGTTCATTGATATAGGTTGGTGGGGAGGTGTTTAACAGATGTAAAAACACAATGAACAAAAATATAAATGCAACATTTTTGAAATTGTTGCAGAGTAGTTTATATAAGGTAAATCAGGCGATTGAAATGAATTCATTCAGCTCTCATCTATGGATTTCACATGCCTGGGAATAAAGATATACATTTTTTGGTCAGAGATACTTTTTTTTTTTAAAGGTAGGGGCGTGGATCAGAAAACCTGTCAGTATCTGGTGTGACCACCATTTGCCTCATGCAGCGTGACATCTCCTTTGCATAGAGTTGATCAGGCTGTTGATTGTGGCATGTTGTCCCACTCCTCTTCAATGTCTGTGCGAAGTTGCTGGATATTAGCGGCAACTGGAACACGGTGTCATACTCGTTGATCCAGAGCATCCTAAACATGCTCAATGGGTAACATGTCTGGAGAGTATGCAGGCCATGAATGAACTGGAACATTTTCAGCTTCCAGGAATTGTCTATAGATCCTTGCGACATCAGGCCATGCATTATCATGCTGAAACGTGCGGTGAATAAATGGCACAATAATGGGCCTCAGGATCTCGTCACGATATCTTGGTACATTCAAATTGCCATTGATAAAATGCATGTGTGTTAGTTGTCCATAGCTTATGGTTGCCCATACCATAACCCCACCATGGGGCACTCTTCACAACGTTGACATCAGCAAACTGCTCGCCCACACAACACCATACGCACTGCCTGCCATCTGCCCAGTACAGTTGAAACTGGGATTCATCCATGAAGAGCACACTTCTCCAGCATGCCAGTGGTGAGCCTTTGACCACTGAAGTCAGTTACAACACCAAACTGCAGTCAGGTCAAGACCCTGTTGAGGACGACGAGCACGCAGATGAACTTCCCTGAGATGGTTTCTGACCGTTTGTGCAGAGATTCTTCGATTGTGCAAACCCACAGTTTCATCAGCTGTCCAGGTGGCTCATCTCAGACGATCCTGCAGGTGAAGAAGCCATATTTGGAGGTCATGGGCTGGCATGGTTACACGTGGTCTGCAGTTGTACGTACTGAACGTACTGCCAATTTCTCTAAAACGACGTTGGAGGCGGCATATGGTAGCGAAATGTACATTAAATTCTCTGGCAAAAGCTCTGGTAGACATTCCTGCAGTCAGCATGCACACTCCCTCAAAACTTGAGACATCAGTGGCATTGTGCGGTGTGACAAAACTGCACATTTGAGTGGCCTTTAATTATCCCCAGTACAAGGTGCACCTTTGTAAACAGCATGATCATTAATCAGCTTCTTGATATGCCACATCTGTCAAGTGGATTGATTATCTTGGCAAAGGAGAAATGCTCACTAACAGGAATATAAACAAATTTCAGAGAAATAAGCTTATTTTCTCAGCTCATGAAACATGGGACCAACACTGTACATGTTGTGTTGATATTTTTGTTAAGTATAATTGACTAGTGAAATGGCTGTCTGTGACAGCATGTTCTCTAATAAGCTTGGGCGGTATACCTTACATCAGGGTATTTGGAAATAGCCACGGGATGGTTTTACAATACCATAACTACTACTTTTCATGTTTTTCTATACATTTTAATATTTGCAGCTACTTTTTAAGTAAGCATAAATCCCAGTCAACTTGTTCAATACATTTGTAAAGGTCACAACAGGAGAAACCGGAAGGTGATTTCAGCTGTACATTGACAGGGGTTGCGTTTTATATTGAAAGTCAGTGATTTTTTGCTTCAATAGAGTGATAAGGGACGTGCAACTCTAATTTTTCCTACACAGAAAATACATTAGTACAACACATTTGGCAGAAAATAGCTTGTTTTCATCAGATGACAGAAGTCCAACGCTATTTGGCTGGCAGCCACACAAGGGAGCTTACAATGAAAAAGAAAGGTATTTTTTGCAAAAACGATGCATGGCCAACAAATTTCTAATGTTTAGGCCCATCATAGAAATAATGTAGCCAGCTACATTTCCTAATGTTTTGCTTTAAGTTCATCTTGAATTTTTACCAATAGATACCCATCCGTCAAGAGTAGTGTCTGCTGAACACCCGTTCGTGAATTCTCAGAGTTTAGAGGAGCAACTGAAGCACACACTTAATCTTATGCCAAGCAGAAATGTTAATAAGAAGCATTTTACATCTGCGTTTACAAAAAAAAACAGAAAGAATATTTTTTTCCTGCGTGAAAAATTTTGCATAATGCATTAACACTGGGCATGGGCGATTTACATTACATTCAGGAAGTATTCAGACCCCTTGACTTATTCTACATTGCTAGTCTTATTCTAAAAAGGCATTAAATATACAAATTCAGTCTACACACACACACACACACACACACACACACACACACACACACACACACACACACACACACACACACACACACACACACACACACACACACAACCCTATAATGACCAAGTAAAAACAAATTATACATTTTTGTAAATGTATTAAAAATAAAAACAGAAATACCTTATTTACATAAGTATTCAGACCCTTTGCTACGATAGTCAAAATTGAGCTCAGGTGCATCCTATTTCCATTGATCATCCTTGATATGGTTCTACAACTTGATTGGAGTCCACCTGTGGTAAATTCAATTGATTGGACATAATTTGGAGAGGCACACACCTGTCTATATAAAGGTCCCACAGTTGACAGTGGATGTCAGAGCAAAAACCAAGCCACGAGGTCAAAAGAATTGTCCGTAGAGCGCCAAGACAGGATTGTGTCGAGGCACATATCTGGGGAAGGGTACGAAAACGTTTCTGCAGCATTGAAGGTCTCCAGAAACACAGTGGTCTCCATCATTCTTAAAATAAAGACATTTGAAACCAACAAGACTCTTCCTAAAGCTGGCCACCCATCCAAACTAAGCAATCAGGGGAGAAGGGCCTTGGTCAGGGAGGTGACCAAGAACCCGATGGTCACTGACAGAGCTTCAGAGTTCCTCTGTGGAGATGGGAGAACCTTCCAGAAGGACAACCATCTCTGCAGCACTCCACCGATCAGGCCTTTATGGTAGAGTGGCCAGATGGAAGCCACTCCTCAGTAAATGGCACAACAGCCAGCATGGAGTTAGCCAAAAGAAACCTAAAGGACTCTCAGACCATGAGAAAAAATATTATCTGGTATGATGAAACTAAGTTTGAACTCTTTGGCCTGAATGCCAAGTCTGGAAGAAACCTGGCACCTTCCCTACGATGAAGCATGGTGGTGACAGCATCATGCTGTGGGGATGTTTTTCAGTGTCAGGGACTAGGAGACTAGTCAGGATCGAGGGAAGGATGAATGGAGAAAAGAACAGAGAGATCCTTGATGAAAACCTGCTCCAGAGCGCTCAGGACCTCAGACTAGGGTGAAGGTTCACCTTCCAACAGGACAATGACCCTAAGCACACAACCAATGCAGGAGAGGCTTCGTGACAAGTCTCAATGTCCTCGAGTGGCCCAGCTAGAGTTCAGACTTAAACCTGATCGAACATATCTGGAAAACCTGAAAATAACTGTACAGCAACGTTTCCCATCCAACCTGGCAGAGCTTGAGGATCTACATAGAAGAATGCAAGAAACTAACCAAATACAGATGTGACAAGGTTGTAGTGTCATACCCAAGAAGACTCAAGGCTGTAATTGCTGCCAAAGGTGCTTAAACATAGAGCTGAGGAAAAGGTCTGAATAATTATGTAAATGTGATTTGTTTTCACAAAATTTGCAAAAATTTCAACAAAAATATATTTTTGCTTTGTCATTATGGTGTATTGTGTGTAGATTAAGGGGGGAACAATTTATTAATTTTAGAATAATCCTGTAACGTAATAAAATGTGGAAAAAGTCCAGGGTTCTGAATACTTTCCGAATGAACTGTATATACCATATACTGGGGTATTTGGAAAAAGCAATGGGATGGATTCTCAATACCGTTGAACTAGTTCTTTGTAGATTTTTTTCAAAAGTAACTACAAAAAGAAAAATTGTATAAGTAAATACCTGCAGTCAACTTGTGCAATACGTTAGGAGATAAAGAACACTGCGTTCTTCATTTCACCCGGTCACAATTTTTCATTATCAAGCTTACCAGTAGTCCCCAGTCACGCAGTGTTCGTTTACAAGCACACAACGACGAGAGACCGGAGCCTTGTGAGTCACCCACTGTTTGAAGCATGCGCCAGGTGATCTAATTACAGCATGGAATTCACAACTAAATGTTTGCCAGCTAGATATCTTAGAACTCCTAAGTTAATTGTATAAAATGTGCTAAATGCTCTGCAGTCTCGTCTGATCTCGACAGCTAAGCAGGGTCAGTTGGGTTTGAAAACCGCGCCCCTTGTGTGCAGTGATAGTATTACTGAATACCTCGGTATGCCAGTCTGGATACCACCCAAGCCGAGTTAAGAAGACCCCTAACTTAATTTGCTAAGTGGCTGAATTAATAAGGTGACAACGCATCATATGGTGTTAGCTTTTTGTCGTGTTTTGTTCATTTGCACAATGTCTCTCGTTCACATTTGCTTGTAAATGTCCAAACTCACCAAAAATTACATTCGATAGTTCTACCTACCTGTTTAACTTCATGAGCTGGATTGCCCGTCTTTGCAATTGGTTTATTTTCCTTTGGGCTCATTAGCATATTTAGCTAGCAAACGACATGGAAATTCTCTATTACTTGTGCAATTTTTGGGGGGTCATTCTGGTACACCCAATAGGCTTTTTTGCAGGTTATTCGGCACCCCTTTGTGTACTAAGCCGGTAATACCGTAAATACTGGGGTGAGAGAAGTACAGTAGGGGTGCCAGGGCATTCATACTTCTTGTGCATCGCTGAGCAGCGCAGAACTGTTGTGAAGGAAATTGTCAAGTAAGTAAGTTTGTGTTTATACAGGACCTCCCACCCTCACCTACCGTCAACCAATCGTGTCAATGCAGAGCTATACGGAGCCCTCAGAATTGTTACAAAATTTGAGAGGCGTGCAGCAAGGAGAGCCAATTGGCCACTACAACGGAGGTTCCACAATTGTATCACACCATCCTTCCCGCGCCTATTCCCACATATTTTTTGATCAAGCATAAATTGTCTCTTAGAATGGCTCGTGACGATGTTTTCAGAAGGTTGGAAGTTCATTGGTTTCTGATAACAGCTTGAATGTGTACTCCATTGTTATATATATATATATATAAGTCTGGGTGATGTTTTGTGTAACAAACTGTGCCATACTGTAAGTAAGGCTTACAATCACTTGGGTTATACAAGTACATTTTCAAACATTGATAAAATGACTATCGGAGTCTACATGATTGTGTCCTTCAGACTGGCCCCAAAGCACAAGGCTGTGTCTGGCCTACTTCTACCCGAGCAGCAGCATTAGAATCAGACTAAGAACCGGATCCCTTGGGACCCTCCACACAACATAGCTGCCAATTTCCAGGTCACATGACATTAAAATGATTAACGTTCCACTACGAATCTAATTCAAGGCCCGGAATCTAATATTAATGTCTGCTGATGCATCAAGAGGTTATGCATAAGCTAAAGGATAAGTACAGTATTTCGGTGGACTAACAGCTAGGGAATCCATACCCTCTGTTCTATGGCACTGCTCACTTGGCTACAGAGATCTGAGCAAATGGTCCACATGAGAAAACATCTGTAATATCTGAACAGTGGTCAAGGCCTTCAAAATACTTTGAGAGACCATAAGAAGCTTCATACAATAGGTTTCCCATGCAAATATAATAGGATTTATTAAAGGTATACTGTGTGAAGGTATAAAAATCTAAATATGTAGCATCACAGATTAGTGATTTGTTTGTTTTAATAATCACATGCAAAGCCAGTACATCAAGGTGCAATAATTACATGAGAGAGAGAGAGATGAGAGGTATAATGATTTTAAAATGCAGAGAGAGATTTGAAGTATAGTGATTATAAAACGCAAATATAAAAAAAAAAGGTTTGAACGTTTTATCAGCGTGCTCTGACATCTGTTTTTGCCTTTGATAGCTAGCCTACCTGAGTATTTCGTCACTAACAGCTACATTGAAGATGAAAATCCAGGGGATATTTATCGTCTACTGTGTGCAGCCTGAAGTGTAGCCTATTATTTTCAATTAAAAGTAATTGTCTAAAAAAAAATGGTAATAGCAAGCCAGACTACTGTAGGCACAGACTGACAGACAGGTCAAAGACAGACAGACATTCTGATGGCACTTTGAAGCCAACTGGGAACACCGGGGGGCGAGGTCAAATCATGACGTCAGTGATCTTCAGGTCGGAAAGTTAATGTTCTAGAAAGATGCCAGAGTTGTCAACTTGGAATTCCAAGTTGGAACACCGTTCAAAACGATTTTCCCAGTTGGAGCTCGTTTTTCCCCGTTTTCATAAAAGCACTGAAGTCGGAGAACCCGAGTTCCAAGTTATTTTGAACGTGGCAAGAGACTGACAGTCAGACAACAAATCCGCTGTGACAGCTCGCGCTAGCTCTATTGTTTTTGTTGAGGCCCGGTTGTCAACATGCGCGCACCTCCACCGTTATAAACCGAGAGCTTTCACGGTTTACACCATAATGGAGGGTTCATATGTCGTCTAGCGAAGGTGCTCTTTTAGGCCATTTCACAATCTCTGGCGAAGCCAACCGACAGCCATTAGTCTACCTTGCTTGCCAGCCTCAACTCTTACGAAAAAACACAACCCAACCAAGTGCCATGACTGCGATTACTGAGGTCACCAATTATATTAATACATTTTTAAAAACAATTTAGGGGTGAATAATGTTGTCAATACAAATCAGCCTATTAGGCTACCCTCTTGTCTAGAACGGTTTGATTAAAACAATACAAGCACTCTTGTTCTTACGAGGGAAAAAAACGAAAACGCAGGAAGCAAATGTATAATTCCACTTACCCTGAAATATTACATCCACAATCGTGTGAAAAGCTAGAGGATTGGTTTAAAATATAGGTATAATGAAAATACGATGAGCTATAATCATGATCGACGTCTCAATTTAAATAAATCCACTCTCCCCTTCTCCGTAAAATGTAACTATTCCGTTCAGCCAAACGATACAATGTACCTAGTGCACAACGTACGTCATTGACACCGTTTATGAGTGACTTGTAAGAAGCCAATAGAAAGCTGACACTCCAGCATCAAAGCCAATCACAGTATAAATTACTGTAAATAGGAAGAGCATGAAGGAGACGGGATGACGGCCATGTTCTACAAGGGTTTTTGTATCCCTCCGCTTCGGTATTTACCTTTTGCATGATTTTGCATGTGGGTAAAATGTCACTGTGTGTATAGTCGAATGGCCTACCTTCTCGGGTTCATGTAGAAGACCCGTTAGCTGTTTTACAAATATGTGGTTTACAGTTAGGACATTTGTATACATACAGAAGAGAATCTTCTGTTGGGAGAATCTCAATTGTATACTCAACATGTCCTCTCTCCTTCTCAAAACCCATTGGATGAGAAAGACAGAGGTCCCTCCCCTCTGATCTTCTCCTCCAATGAATTTTGAAAAGGAGGCAGGAGAGAGGACTCAAGGAGTATGCAATTGAGATCCTCCCCTAGTCTTTGAGTTGACAGCAAAAGAAAGTGGATGTGTGGACACTGTAAGAAACAAAAAGCTCTACGAAGTCTCCTCCATGATCAGAAAAGGGTGCCACTTCAACAGTATAGGCATGTGCTATTATTTAGCAGCAGGTAGTGTGTTCTAATTATCTTGATTAACCAATTGATTTCACCTCCTAAATCGATTGTTATTGCACAGAACATAATTTCCAAAGATCTTGTGTAAAGGACGTCACAATGGTTGATTGCTTAGTGAGTAGCCTATCTTCCCCATTATTGAACTCAGGACCTACAGTATGGGTGTGTTCATGCGGGTCACTTTTGTCAAGTCATCACCACCTTTCAAAATGTGTTGCATTCTGGGGATAAAAATTGTCTGACTTGTGAGTACATGTCAACTGAATGAACATTACAACAACCATGTAATCAAAGGTCATGAAGATTCTCAGTTGCATAATCCTTGCGTCCTCTCTCTTTGCCTCCTTAAAACCCATTGGATAAGAAAGCCAGAGGTCCCGCCCCTCTGACCTTCTCCTCCAATGGGTTTTAAGAAGGAGGAGAGGAGCGAGGTCATGAGGAGTATGTAATTGGGAATCTCCCAACATTTCTGCAGTTGCTCTTCACAACCTTAATCCTGCAGTATTTCTCAGTCTCAAATGTGTTTTTAGGCCTAACAACACCCATGCCAATATATCCTCCAAACACTGGCTTCTCGAGCATCTCACAATGTAGGTGATAGCTGCAGTAAGTAAATAGGCATTTTAACATCATAGATTTTGCTGGTGGTAATTTGTGGAAAAGACACAGGCGTGAATGTGCTTTTAACCAATCAGCATTCAGGATTAGACCCACCGGTTGTATAATGTCTGCATTAGGGTGTTTTTGTTTGACCCATGCAAACTGGCCAAATGTATGTGTATCGTGGATATACATATAGCCTACAAATAAGTGTGATATTTGTGGCTCTCTCACTGTCAATTGATTGTAGGCTCCAATGTACACACATAATTTCAGGGATTGTGAGTGTATGATATGAGTGTCGGAGATGTTTATTTCGGCATTATAAAGAAAAAGTTTTACAAACATGGCAACTCTGCCATATTGATTTGAGCCTTGCTGTTGAAAAAAAACACATTTGTGTCCGACTTTCAGCTGTCGCAGATGCACCTCCCCCGACTTAACTCATGGACTTTCATCTACTACACTCTGTTCCTTTAAAAGTTAAATTCACACACTATGGAGACTGACCGTACCGAGCATAGCGCAGTGTTGCAATGTTGTTTTCCGTCACAAAAGGGGCGGCTCCTTGTAATATTCGACATACTTTTGTACAACCTGAAAATTGAGACGCGCAATACAGGTAACGTTGTTGCTTGGTTCCCTGATCTAATCTATTGGCTATTCATCAAAGTCACCTATTTTGCATTGATAAACAACCAAATATTATCTGTGACTTTTCAAACAGTAAACCAAACAACAAGAATATACCAAAAAATGTATTTTGCTTAAAAGTAATAACTGGTGATTACAGGTTATTGTGAAATGGTAGAACCTTCTGTAGCCAACTAGCTATGTGCTTTTTTTCCTCCATGACCAAAACATGATGATATTATATTTTTAGCTGATATAGGAATTATTATTTCACATGGAGATGTGGGAAGCCAAAAAGGCTAGCTAGTTTGCTATGTTTTTAGCCAGGTTAAAGCCAGCATCCAAATTAGGCTGCCAGCTAGCTAATACTAGCAAGAAAAGGCGAAATTAAATGAATAACTTTGCTATTGCCCCCCCCCCCCCCCCCCCCCCCCCCAGTGAGCGTATCGTATTACCAAAAGGTGTTCCCTGCTCCAAAAATCCCACTTCACACACACATGCACATAGATCAACGGAGTGACGTTTGTAGTAACCTTAAAGGCCAACACCCCCACTTGTCAACCTAATTTTCAATATCTCCAGTGTCAACATATCTGAAAACGGCACATTTCTAAGTTCAGTATAATTTTTTATAATTACGGTAAAAAAAGTTATAGCCGACGACATCAAAAGTTAAAACATTTTAAAAACAGTGATTTTCAAACAATATGAGCTTCACAGTGACGTGTGGAGCAAGAAAATACCCTCCCTTGGGCTAGAAACGTGTTGCAGGTGTGATGCCACACAAGCTTTCTTATATTTTTAACCACAGATCATAGAAACACTCTGTTTTCACATATGTAGACATCAGTGGTGGCTGGTGGGAATAGCTATAGGAGGATGGGCTCATTGTGATGGCTGGAATGGAATATATGGAATGGTGTCAAACATATGGAAACCACATTGACGCTGTTCCAGCCATTACAATGAGCCAGTCCTCCTATACCCCTCCCACCAGCCTCCTCTGGTAGACACTGGTTTGGTGCTGGAGAGGATGAATATGGGGTTGAAAATTTGCGGAATTGCCCTTTAAGCATCAATCCCGTTCACGTTGTTTATTCATTCACATTACCATAATCACTCCGTTGCGTTGCACCGGATGTCATGCATTTCAATGGGGACGTCCATAACAGAATGGAAACGCAGCACCCCCTTGCAGTGGAAGACTCTGTTGTGAGACGGACACTGCATACTTTGACATTTTTCAAACTTTGCATCATCTTCAGTCCAGCCAGAGTCCATCGAAGAACAGGAAGTTAACAAACCACAGAAGAAGTTGAAAATGTATGGTTTTCAGTGATGTCATTATGGGATAGCTAGCAACTTGTAAAAAAATTACCCATTCCACACTTATGAAAAGTCATCTTAATTTTGGGAATGATCACAAAGTTTATCAAGAACTCAGATTGGAAGGTGTGGGCTTACTTGAGAAATCTTGTTGTAATAAATATTTTAGACACATTCTTCATTCACAAAACCAACTTACACCGAGAGGAAAGTTTTTCTGGAACATGCTTATTCCTGACATTGTCTGGAAAAATGCATGGTTAAGACCTTACAAATACTGTATACCAAAAAAAGTTAAGGAAAGCACTTCAACATTTTACACAAGATATATCCATGTAATTCTATGATTTCCAAATTTGTGGCTATTGATGATATCTGCGTTTTCTGTGAAAAAGAAGGTGAGAATCTGTCTCACTTGTTCTTTGAATGTAAATTTGTGTCCAAATTTTGGGAAAACCTTGCAAAGTACTTATTTACCATTATGAACACTGCCTATAATTTGAACATACAATATATAATATGTTACTATTGCAATGATAACAAAACCACTGAAATGATTGTTAATTGTTTTATTCTTGTTGCCAAATACTTTATACACAAACAAAAATTCCAAAATTCTATACCAAAATTACTAGACATGTTTGATGTAGCAATGTAAGTTGATTTTTGTATTATGAATAAAATACTTTAAAAAATAATAATAATAATAATAATTATCCATTCCTATAAGTGAGAAAAATTTCAATTACATTTATATTTACATTTAAGTCATTTAGGAGACGCTCTTATCCAGAGCGACTTACATTTACATTTACATTTAAGTCATTTAGCAGACGCTCTTATCCAGAGCGACTTACAACTTACAAATTGGTGCATTCACCTTATGACATCGAGTGGAACAGTCACTTTACAATAGTGCATCTAAATCTTAAAGGGGGGGGGTGAGAGGGATTACTTATCCTATCCTAGGTATTCCTTAAAGAGGTGGGGTTTCAGGTGTCTCCGGAAGGTGGTGATTGACTCCGCTGTCCTGGCGTCGTGAGGCAGTTTGTTCCACCATTGGGGGGCCAGAGCAGCGAACAGTTTTGACTGGGCTGAGCGGGAGCTGTACTTCCTCAGTGGTAGGGAGGCGAGCAGGCCAGAGGTGGATGAATGCAGTGCCCTTGTTTGGGTGTAGGGCCTGATCAGAGCCTGGAGGTACTGAGGTGCCGTTCCCCTCACAGCTCCGTAGGCAAGCACCATGGTCTTGTAGCGGATGCGAGCTTCAACTGGAAGCCAGTGGAGAGAACGGAGGAGCGGGGTGACGTGAGAGAACTTGGGAAGGTTGAACACCAGACGGGCTGCGGCGTTCTGGATGAGTTGAAGGGGTTTAATGGCACAGGCAGGGAGCCCAGCCAACAGCGAGTTGCAGTAATCCAGACGGGAGATGACAAGTGCCTGGATTAGGACCTGCGCCGCTTCCTGTGTGAGGCAGGGTCGTACTCTGCGGATGTTGTAGAGCATGAACCTACAGGAACGGGCCACCGCCTTGATGTTGTAGTAATGTTAACAATACACATTGCCTGTTAAGCTAATTATATTATATGACTGCTGCCTCCCGTTTAAGTTTATTGTGATGGTAATGACGTTTGTTTTTTATGCTAATTATTAGGTGGAGGTGACTAGCCAAAATGGTAATTTAAACCTAGCCAAGCTTTAGCTAGCTAGCCAGCCTGGTCTCATAGACTAGATATAACAGGGCACTCAATTAAAATGATATGTTACATAAGATGGTTGGTTTACTTAAGGCAAAAAGACAAACAAATTTGCAAGTTCGAATCTCATCCTGAATTGTACAAATGGTCATTTGTAACATAGCATACGAAAAGGAGTCTCTCAGATTTACATACAGAATAATACAAAATGCTCTGAGACTAGGTTGAGCTAGCCTGCTCTCTGCTCTGCAGAGTACAAGCTAGCTTGACTTCCTATAAAGTTAGAGAAAAAGTAACTAAACAAAACATGTTTTATTATCAGCTGAAACAATATATTTATCCTGTCTTGAATGAAAAGGTCATATTTTGCAATCTCCCAAAATAAATAACATCTCTGATGAGAGACAGGGGCAATGGTCCAAAAACTTAAGACACACCCCGTCTGTTAAGGCTTCTAGGAGCAGTGGGTGGAGGAGTCAGGCGCAGAGAGCAGGTTTAGTTCCGAACATGGATCTTTATTCCAAAGACAGTGAAAACGGACATGCCAAACACAAGGGCGCATGAAATAACCAGTCTAAACAAACCGGACTAAACTGTCTGGAAAAATCGAATCCACAAATAATCCAACACCATGAACAGAAAACAAGCCCGCACAATAGCCGGCGGGCCTAGTGCCCTTAAATAGCCCACAAACAAAACTAAACTCAAAACAGGTGTAACCAATCAGACCAAACTAACAGAAACAAAAAAGGGAATCTATGGCAGCTATTAGGCCGGCGACGACGACCGCCGAGCGCCGCCCGAACAGGAAGAGGCACCATCTTCGGCGGGATTCATGACACCCTCAGCCCTCAAATTAAGTGGACACTTCTGATGGCATATCATGACGTCTGACGAGTATACCCTTGCAGGGCAAGGGGCGAGGGAGGAAGAAATTATTTTTTTAATTAACCACCTTTCAAAAAAACAAAAAAAACACCTTTCACCGGAAATGTGTCACTCGTTCATGATGATTGTGTTTTCAGCCACCGGTAGCTTGTGGGTGCTTTATATGGTGCCCTATATTCAATTATTAGTGCATGTCTACTAATATTAAATATATCATTATTAATATATTTCTACTGTATGATAGCTAGCAAATTAATTAGCTAACTAACGTTAGCCTGCCTAGCTGGAAATTCTGAAGGGAAATGTTTTATTTCTACAATTTCCAAAAGATAACCAAACACAAACATAACATATTTACTTTTTACGTAGTAGCAAAATATCTAACTTATTTGCATTCGTATTTTACTTACACTTGTATGTTGACTTCTCCATTGATGTTGTTTTTAAGTTTTTGCAGACTTTTCGTAGCGGATGTACAATCATCGCAAATTGAATTATGGGGTGTTTCAGGCCCCGGAGTGAACATAATTGTACACTCGAAAAAGCCGACTGAAAACAAGGGCTGAGGGGCTTACGTTACAAACTTCCCTTGCTTGGTTAATTATTTGGACCACCCTCCAAGATGGCGACAGGGATTCTCCCAAGGGCATAAGGCATGGTTAAGTGGATGAGGGTGTGTTTTAAGTGTTTGGACTAGAGGTCAACCGATTATGATTTTTCAACGCCGATACCGATTATTGGAGGACCCCCAAAAAAGCAGATACCAATTAATCTGACAATTTTCTATTTATTTATTTGTAATAATGACAATTACAAATGACAACAATACTGAATGAACACTTATTTTTACTTAATACATAAATAAAAATATATTTAGCCTCAAATAAATAATGAAACATGTTCAATTTGTTTTAAATAATGCAAAAACAAAGTGCTGGAGAAGTAAAAGTGCAATATGTGCCATGTAAAAAAGCTAACGTTTGAGTTCCTTGCTTAGAACATGAGAACATATGAAAGTTGGTGGTTCCTTTTAACATGAAACTTCAATATTCCAAGGTAAGAGGTTTTACGTTGTAGTTAATATCGTATTTATAGGACTATTTCTCTCTATATCATTTGTATTTCATATACCTTTGACTATTGGATGTTCTTATAGGCACTATAGTATTGCCAGTGTAACAGTATAGATTCCGTCCCTCTCCTCACCCCTACCTGGGCTCGAACCAGGAACACATCGACAACAGCCACACTCGAAGCAGCGTTACCCATCGCTTCACAAAAAACATGGCCCTTGCAGAGCAAGGGAAATAACTACTCCAAGTCTCAGAGCGAGTGATGTTTGAAACGCTATTAGCGCACACCCAGCTAACTAGCTAGCCATTTTACATTGGTTACACCAGCCATTAGGCTGATAGGCTTGAAGTCATAAACAGTGCTGTGCTTGTGAAGAGCTGCTGGCAAAACTCATGAAAGTGCTGTTTGAATGAATGCTTACGAGCCTGCTGCTGCCTACCATCGCTCAGTCAGACTGCTCTATCAAATCATAGACTTAATTATAACATAATAACAGAGAAATACGACCCTTTGGTCATTAATCGGGTCGAATCTGTAAACTTTAATTTCGGAAGCAAAACGTTTATTATTTCAGTGAAATACGGAACCGTTCGGTATTTTATCTAATGGGTGGCATCCCTAAGTCTAAATATTCTTGTTACTTTGCACAACCTTCAATGTTATGTCATAATTACGTAAAATTCTGGCAAATTGGTTCTCAATGAGCCAGGCTACCCAAAATGTTGCATATACCCTGACTCTGCGTGCAATGTACGCAAGAGAAATGACACAATTTCACCTGGTTAATTTTGCCTGTTTACCAAGATTTCTTTTAGCTAAATAGGCAGGTTTACAAATATATACTTCCGTGTAATGATTTTAAGAAAGGCATTGGTGTTCATGATTAGGTACAGTCGTCCAACGATTGTGCTTTTTTCGCAAATGCACTTTTGTTAACTAGGCAAGTCAGTTAAGAACACATTCTTATTTTCAATGACGGCTTAGGAACGGTGGGTTAACTGCCTTGTTCAGGGGCAGAACGACAGATTTTCACCTTGTCCACTCTGGGGACCCAATTTTGCAACCTTACAGTTAACAAGTCCAACGCTCTAACCACCTGCCTCTCATTGTACTCCACGAGGAGCCTGCCTGTTACGCGAATGCAGTAGAAGCCATGGTAAGTTGCTAGCTAGCATTAAACTTATCTTATAAAAAACAATCAATCAATCATAATCACTAGTTATAACTACACATGGTTAATGATATTACTAGTTTATCTTGCGTGTCCTGCATTGCATAATCGATGCAACGCTGGGGGATGATTTAAACGAAGGTATAAAACATAATAATAATAATAAATAAAAAAATCTGCAAAATCCGCGCTCGATTTCCGATTGTTATGAAAACTTGAAATCGGCCCTAATTAATCGGCCATTCCGATTAATAGGTCGACCTCTAGTTTGGGCCACAGTCAGGCTCTCCTCCAACTTGTGTTACAACAAAGATTATGGATATACTGACAAGATACATGTCTCTCCGCCCTAACAATTGTAGTCATTGTCCACAATGCGATACGGCAGGCTATCTAGCTCCCGCCTATGCTTTCATTGGATTTGTGGATGCATCTCATTATTGTAATCCTATTTTTAATATTCAATGACGGTTGTTGATGTCAACCGCATGCATTCAATGGAGAGAGATGCTATGCTACTAGCCTCAATCTATGAATATGCATAGCCATCTCGAGACAACGCCGATATAAAGTGTTTTTTCTCAAAGTTGTCTGGATGTCACGTGTCCTAATTATCAGTACACTTGTAACTACTTAGCAAAGCATTACTAATCTTCTATTCGATTAAATTAACTTTCATGTAGCAAATAAGCCATTCATTTTTTTGTCATTCAAATTCTTCACTCATTGATCTCCATACAAACTTCTTGCTTGGTGGGCGAAACAGCAGGGGGGGGGGGAGCACCACCTGCTGGAGGGAGACAGATTTTCCACTGAATTGGGTCTCTCTCTTCCTCTCTGACATTACTGCATGCTCTAGAGAGATACAAGATTCAGAGTGTAGCACAATGTTGCACTGTCATTTTTCATCACAAAAGGGGGATCTCCTTGTTATACGCTCCAGCATTCAAAGTACTTTTGTACTGGGTGAGCTTGAGTGGTCGAAGTGTCAGCATCTCCCGTACCGAAGATCCGTAGCTGGGGAAAATGGCGTCCCTTGAGAGGGCAAGAACAAGATGCATGTCAGGAGAATTGCAGTGTTATCATAAGTAGATGTATACTTGGAAAATGAGAATGAGATGCAGAGGGGGTTGAAGAGAGAGCGGGAGGAAGCGGGTGACCTTGAATCGGTTAAAAAGGGGAGATGGTTTGTTAAAGGAGAATGGTAAAAAGTGTAAGCAGAATGAGCTGAAGGCAGGAGGAGAAATGGAAGTGTGTGAGGGCGAACTATCAGAGGGGGCAGTTGTGGTGAAGTTCTCGGAGCAGTCTGTGACAGTAGGAGTGACATTTTTAAAAAAGTGGACCCTTGCCTTTTGGCTAATCCATAGGTGGTTTCAGGGTGGGTGAAAACAGAGATGGGTGCTGTGGAATCGGTGAGGGTAACCAGCAGTGGTCTTGTGATAAGTGTTTGTGTTTCTGCTGGTCAGAGGGAGCAGGCGCTCAGTGTTAAATGAATGGAGACGAGATGTGAATTGTTTTGCTCTCAAGAAAAGGGCACCATTGAAAGGAGTAATTACTGGGGTAGCAGTAAATGTGAAAATTGACCAACTGAAGGGGAAGATTCCCAGGGTTTGTGATGCTCATCGTTTGCTACGAAGTAGACAGGGTGGCATCAGTGGTGAAACAGTAGATTCGTTGTCTGTTCGTTTGAGTTTTGATGTTGAGTATTTCCCCGACAAAGTGATGTTGGGATATATAAGTTATCCCGTACAAGCTTTTGTGCTGAATATATAACCTTGTTACAGGTGTCAAGCTTATGGGCATGTGGTAGCAGTGCGTAGGAGGGAGGTTCCTAGGTGTGAGAAGTGTGCAGAAGGGCATGAGACAAAGGAATGTGTAGCCTTGGGGAAAGAAGCAGTACGTGTTAATTGTAGGGGTGCCCATGGGGCTGGGGATCAGAAATGTCCCATGTGAGAGAGGCAGGTTGAGGTTTCCAGGGTTAGAGTAGTGCAGAAGTTGTCATATGCTGAGGCAGTGAAGAAAGTAGAGGAATATGGGTGAGGGGGGCAGGATCCAGAGAGGAGTGGTGTGAGTAGTAAACTCAGCAAAAAAAGAAATGTCCTCTCACTGTTATCTGCATTCATTTTCAGCAAACTTAACATGTGTAAATATTTGTATGAACAACAACTGAGACAAACTGAACAAGATCCACAGACATGTGACTAACAGAAATGGAATAATGTGTCCCTGAACAATGGGGGGTCAAAATCAAAAGTTACAGTCAGTATCTGGTGTGGCCACCAGCTGCATTAAGTACCGCAGTGCATCTCTTCATGGACTGCATCAGATTTGCTGGTTCTTGCTGTGAGATGTTACCCCACTCTTCCACCAAGGCACCTGCAAATTCCCAAACATTTCTGGGGGGAATGGCCCTAGACCTAGCCTTCACCCTCCGATCCAACAGGTCCCAAACGTGCTCAATGGGATTGAGATCTGGGCTCTTCGCTGGCCATGGTGGAACACTGACATTCCTGTCTTACAGAATGAGCAGTATGGCTGGTGGCATTGTCATGCTGGAGGGTCATGTCAGGATGAGCCTGCAGGAAGGGTGCCACATGAGGGAGGAGGATGTCTTCCCTGTGAAACACAGCATTGAGATTGCCTGCAATGACAGCAAGCTCAGTCCGATGATGCTGTGACACACCGCCCCAGACCATGACGGACCCTCCACCTCCAAATCGATCCCACTCCAGAGTACAGGCCTAGGTGTAAATTTCTTTCCTTCAACGATAAACGCGAATCTGACCATCACCCCTGGTGAGACAAAACCACGACTTGTCAGTGAAGAGCACTTTTTGCCAGTCCTGTCTGGTCCAGCGACGGTGGGTTTGTGCCCATACGTTGTTGCCGGTGATGTCTGGTGAGGACCTGCCTTACATCAGGCCTACAAGCCCTCAGTCCAGCCTCTCACAGCCTATTGCGGACAGTCTGAGCACTGATGGAGGGATTGTGCACTCCTGGTGTAACTCGGGCAGTTGTTGTTGCCATCTTGTACCTGTCTCACAGGTGTGATGTTCGGATGTACTGATCCTGTGCAGGTGTTGTTACACGTCGTCTGCCACTGCGAGGACGACCAACTGTTCCTCCTGTCTTCCTGTAGCTCTGTCTTAGGTGTCTCACAGTAGGGACATTGCAATTTATTGCCCTGGCCACATATATAGTCCTCATGCCTCCTGGCAGCATGCCTAAGGCACGTTCACACAGATGAGCAGGGACCCTGCGCATCTTTCTTTGGGTGTTTTTCAGAGTCAGTAGAAAGGCCTCTTTAGTGTCCTAGGTTTTCATAACTGTGACGTTAATTGCCTACTGTCTGTAAGCTGTTAGTGTCTTAATGACCGTTCCACAGGTGCATGATCATTAATTGTTAATGGTTAATTGAACAAGCATGGGAAACAGTGTTTAGATCCTTTACAATGAAGATCTGTGAAGTTATTTGAATTTTTAGATCTGTACCAGTACATAGGTATAGGCCAACAAGTGATATATGCCTCAGTAAGATTGGATTTTTAGCATTTATAGCAATGGTTCTCAGCTGTACGGTAGGGATGGAAGGTAGGTTGCAGGAAATTGAGGTTGTGGTGGCAGCTGCACAGAGGTATTTGGGTGTGCAAGACTTGATGTCAGAAGAGTTACAGGGTGTGTTGAGTGGGGGTTTACATTCCTTTCAGGCTGTTGGCCTGAGGTAGGACTAGATGGATGTAATAGTGGAGTAGCGTGGTGAGTTTTTTAGTAAGTGTAGGGTTAGATGGTAGGTATTTTATTTTATTTAAGCAAAGTATAAAGGAGTTATACTTCAGCCTAGTAGGTGGAGGTAATGCATCATTTATTGGATGCCAACTGCCGTTAAACCTCATCGAAGAAATACTTTTGTACTAGCTGAAAATTGTGGTAGCCTTGGGGATAGTGTTGTGGCTTGGTTCCTTGATCTTATCTATAGGCTATTCATCAAAGTAGCCTATTTTGCAATGATAACCAAATATAATCTTAGTGAATGTTCAAACAGTAAACCAAACAACAACAATATACGCAAAAATGTATTTTGTTTAAACGTAATAACTGGTGATTCCAGGCTATTGTGAAATGGTAGAACCTGCTGCAGCCAGCTAGCCATGTGCATTTGTCTCCGTGACCAAAATATGATGTTTTTCTATTTTTAGCTGATATGAGAATGAATACACAAGCAGCATATCAAACTGGGATCATGTTTTAGGTTAGCCTTACCACTCAAATTAGCCCCATGCCTCGGATACACGTGACCACCTTTCTGAAGCGTCTGTACCTGTCTGAAGAAGCCTGCGCAAGGGGCAACATGTCAGGCTTTTAGCCGTGGATTTCACAGATCCCCCATCTGCGACACTTCCGTTGATGTCAAGAGAAGAAGCACCTTGAATATCTGACTCCAAGACGCCACAAGAATTTCCATACTTCTAAATCAGACTACAGCGTGGGAAGGTCATAAATAATTCTGTAGAAGAAAACTATATTTGTTGTATGATGGAAAAGTAGTGAATTCAGAGTGATAATGGACCCATCCACACAAAAAAACTACTGCACAATTTAGACCCCTTTGGGTCTGTAATTTTTATCGACCAAATTGTTTGTTGGTTGTTTAACCAGGTTTTTGAGAACACATGACAGTGTGTGTATTTTGAGGTTTTATGAAGCATTTGAAAATCAACTTCTGTCAGGATGGATGATCTTGGAAAGACAAATTGCCATCTTTACGAACCATAAATTGGTTTATGAGCGTAGCCTTTTGTTAATCATCAACAATAACCTAGTAAAACATGTCATGAAAATACAATGGAACCATGTGTGTGAGTGAGTGAGGGGGAGAGAGAGAAAAAAAACACGAGTCTGGGGTGAGGGGAGAATATTTGAGTATGTATATTATGTTTTATGTAAGAAGCTTGGGTAGGCTACAGGGGAAATACATTGCAAACAGATTGGTCTCCATCAGTCAACATGTAACCCCCAGATTGGACAGAGGTCTTTACACATTCATAATAAACATGGACATTTGGTACACTTATTACAGGAAAATTATATCATGACTGTATTGGGTGACCAGACAATTAAACTCCATAACTGAATTGATGAATCAATGGATTCAATAGTGATGATATATTATCTTGTTTTAGTGTAATGGAGTTAAGGAATATTAGCTCAATTCCCAGATAATGCAGGGTGGGGTGGTGGATTGCCCTTCTTAAATGCTTTTATAAACTAATGTTTGTAACATGTAGAATGGATTATTTGTTTCACATTCCCTGTAATATCTATTGGTTCTATGACTGGGAACATCATATCATCATGTAACATAATCTGTGATTTGATCTGTGAAAAAGCTAGAGAATAAATGACTCAATGTGTTGAAAAGCATCGACTGTCTCTTTACCTTTTACATTTCACATCAAGTCACCATTTGTTTCTACCAAACATACAGCTGCAGACAGATATTGCACCCTTGAACTTCTGAAATAATTCCCTAGTTCTTCAAAAATAAGTTAAAATTTAAATAACTATAATTGGTCTCCATGCTTGGTATTGGATTGTCAACATTGCAGAACCAATTTTGTTTCTGAAAAATTACATTTATAATGTTAATTAAGAACATTAAATCAAATGGCATGGCCCAAATTATTGGCACCCAATAGCTTCACCTGCAAACTACTCCAATTCTTCAATGTTTGAATGGTGCCTTCCACCAACTGCTGTTTTCAGGTCTCGACAGGTTTTCTGGACTCATCGCTGTTCACTCCAAAATAGTCCAGTGTTTATTCTTAAAACATTCCTGCCTTGTTCCCTCTTTCCCTCTCTCCTCTGAGGTGTGTGTGTGTGTGTGTGTGTGTGTGTGTGTGTGTGTGTGTGTGTGTGTGTGTGTGTGTGTGTGTGTGTGTGTGTGTGTGTGTGTGTGTGTGTGTGTGTGTGTGTGTGTGTGTGTGTGTGTGTGTGTGTGTGTGTGTGTCTCTGTGTGTGTGTGTCTCTGTGTGTGTGTGTCTGTGTGGTACAGCTGAGAGGTGTGTATGTGGGCGGAGAGCCCTTAGTGTGCAGTGACCCGCTGCTCCCGAGGGCCATCGCTTGCTGCCTGGCAACACGCCGTCACCATGGCGACAAAACCAACCAAGGCGGCCACCCGCACACCTGCTCTGCTCAATCTCTAGCTAACATGTGTGTGTGTGTGTGTGTGTGTGTGTGTGTGTGTGTGTGTGTGTGTGTGTGTGTGTGTGTGTGTGTGTGTGTGTGTGTGTGTGTGTGTGTGTGTGTGTGTGTGTGTGTGTGTGTGTGTGTGTGTGTGTGTGTGTGTGTGTGTGTGTGTGTGTGAGTGTGTGTGTGTGTGAGTGAGTGACATGCATATAGACAAATCAGACAGGCAGGCAGACAGAGGAAAAGAGAGCAACAGTAATGGGGGCTTAAAAATTACAGGGCTCAACGTCATTTTCGATAGTACTACTAACTACCAGTGGAAGCTGGTGAGAAGAGCTATAGGAGGACTGGCTCATTGTAATGGCTGTAATGGGATAAATGTAATGGTATCAAACACAAACATATGGATATCACATTAATTTATTCCATCCCAGCCCGTCCTATAGCTCCTTCCACCAGCTTCACTGCTCACATAGATGACATGACAGAATATTGTAATACAGTAGTTAAGATACTATAGGATGTAGGATAGACTGTAGGTATTGGGATAATACTCCAATCCCTTTTTATCCGTCACATGCTTCGTAAACAACAGGTGTGGACTAACAGTGAAATGCTTACTTACGGGCCCGTCCCAACAATGCAGAGAGAAAGAAAATAGAGCAGTAAAGAAAAGTAAAACACGTAATAATAGATGCATAATAAGTCATGATAACTTGGCTATGTACAAAGGGTACTCGTACCGAGTCAATGTGCAGGGTTACGAGGTAATGGAGGTAGATACTGTATGTACATGTAACACACAGTAGCAGCAGCGTATGTGATGAGACAAAGTTAGTGCAAAAAGGGTCAATGCAGATAGTCTGGGTAGCTATTTGGTTAACGATTTAACTAACTATGGCTTGGGGGTAGAAACTGTTCAGGGTCCTGATGGTTCCGGACTTCGGTACCACTTGCCGTGCGGTAGCAGGGAGAACAGTCTAGGACTTGAGTGGCTGGAGTCTTTGACAATGTTTAGAGCCTTTCTCTGACACCGCCTGGAATAGAGGTCCTGGATGGAGCTCGGTCCCAGTGATGTACTGGGCCCTATGCACTACTCTCTGTAGCATCTTGTGGATGGATGCCAAGCAGTTGCCATGCCAAGCGGTGATGCAGCCAGTCAAGATCCTCTCAATGGTGCAACTTTTTGAGGATCTGAGGGCCCAATCTTTTCAGCCTCCTGGGGAGGAAGAGGTGTTGTGTCCTCTTCACGACTGTGTTGGTGTGTGTGGACCATGATCGATCCTTAGTGATTTGGACTGTACTAACGCACTGACAACTCTGTTATTAAAGCACTGCTGCACTTCTTTTTTTTACCATGACATACAGTATACTGTATTTTACTGTATTTGGCCTCAGCAGTCACAATTCATTTTTTAAGCCATTACCATTGAACATGCTGTAAATATTTCAGATTATACCTTTACAGATCAACACATTGCAATTTCCCAACCAACAGATAAACATTGACTCTTGATTTTGAAAGAGAGAACAACTCAACTCTAAATATGTGTAGTGCAACTTAGGAAGACAGCAAGGGGAAGCAGAATCCTATACGTTGTCAACTCCCAGCATCAGTTAAGCATGCGGATATGAAGTACACAAAAAACACCACATGATGGCAGCATCGTCTTTAGAATGGCGATTAGCTCTATTCTGTCGCCACTTTCCACAGGTAATAATTGCATACAATCGGGGCGTTGCACAACTGTTCCTTCATCAAATAGTCATTAGTGCAAGAAAATTAGAAGTGACAGTTGTAGTGGCCTACCAGTTGTGTAACAGTCACAGAGGAATTGACCTAATCTTTTACCAAATGTAATGCACTTTATTTAGCCGACCTCATTTGAGATTCATTAAATACATATTGTAGTTTTTAAAGCGTACCTTTATAAATAATGACTATGAACCCGACTGTGTCATTTAGTTTTCATGATGAATGATATGACAGGGGTGCAACAACTCACAATGTTAAAAAACGTTTGTGTGTAGGGGGGACCCTTTACGCAAAACGAACAGGTGCATTATTACTTTTTTTAAACGTTTTATAAGCATGTATAATCCTTTATAATGTCTTACAAAATCCTTGATAGAAAAACTATTTGAAGCTATATTCCTGGGTCATTCTTGAATTGAGGTGACATTTGGGCATGGCAATTTAGAAAAACATATGTTTTAATGTTTTATTTATTTAAATGTATTTGGGTACATCTTCCCATTCTAAATCAACTAATATGGTAGCTTAATCAATTTAACATGAGTTAGAATGATATCAAAAGACTGATTAATTCTTATGAAGGCGCCACTTTTAAAGTCACTGAGCTCTTCTGTAAGGCCATTCTACAGCCAATGTTTGTCTATGGTGATTGCATGGCTGTGCGCTCGATTTTATACACCAGCAAATGGTGTGGCAAAGCTGTCAAAAAGACAAAGGGTGGCTTCTTTGAACAATCTCAAATATAAAATATATTTTGATTTGTTCCCCACATTTTGGTTACTACATGATTCCATATGTGTTATTTCATAGTTGTGATGTCTTCACTATTAGTCTACAATGTAGAAAATAATGAAAAAGCCTGGAATGAGTAGATGTGTCCACACTTTTGACTGGTACTGTATGTGAGACAGAGTAGGCTACAATGAGTGTAATGTTTTCTAAAAAGACTGGTACCAAGTCTAGGTCTCTTGGGGAGAATATAGGCTATAGGCCTAGTCCTTGTCTACGTTTTCAAATAGAATGAAGGGAATTTAATAATTTTCACCATCAATCAATTCTCAAGGGGGCGGACGGTCAAAAAGGCTACCGTAGATATTTAAATTCCAATAACAGCCCTTTGGTTCCTATCAATTACATTTTTATTTTTGGCGGGGGATTTCACAAGTCAAATGCATTGAACTAACATCAAACAGATCGAATTAAAGAAGCGTACCGAGAAACTTGGGACAGGGACAGAAAGTTAAACAATTGGTAATGTCAGGCTTACAGTGATACAAAGGCTTATAAGGATTTCAACATGGGTAAGTTATTTGTGTTTTGAAACATTGACAGAAAAAAGTTAGTAGTCTATTAGCCTGGATAAAAAAATAGGTAACTTATGAGGTTGTAAAATACCATTGACACACAAAAAAAATACTTGAAACGGAATTAATTATAAATGGACTATATTGAATAAACCAGCGTTAACTTGTGGGGTTATTGTGTAGCCTAGCTATATTCTATGTTACGGACTCTGTTACAACTACAGATTTTAAACTTTTTTCCATCGCGTAATATCACGGGCTTGGAAACACCATGCAAGGCACTGTGCAACCTAATTCGAAATAAATGTGCTTATAAACATGAAAACATGCTGATTCTGTTCAATTAAGCAAACATAATGAATGCTTTATTAATGCTATTGTTATGATTTCAATGTAATGTATTCAAATTGCCGTAAAGTAAAATAAAAATAAAAATGTATTAGGCAATTTCATCATAATAATTAGGCATTCGAAATATATAGTTATCGTTAAAAATGTATAACCATTCAAGTTAGCGGATTCAAATCATAATGCCGACAACGGGCACCTGTTTACACCTCTCAATCATGTCTCTTAGTGAGCGACGGCAATTCAAATCTCCTAGTACGGGACGCCATTTGGGCAGGAGAACAAAGCAACAGATTCTCAAATTTGTCCGAACGCTAGTTGAACGTGGCAAAGGTTGGGAACCTTTAACCTCAGTCAGGAGTGCTTTGTCCTTGCGCTCTAGTTTGAGTTTATTAGCTCGACCTTCCATCCACACCGTTCTTCCCCTGTTCAAACGGTTCTAATAAAGAAGGCCTCATGCTGGCAACTCAATCAGATGCCTTCAGACCGGTTTCTTTGACCTATATAGCCTGCCCTATACCCTGTAATTCAGCCTTCCTATACTGCTATTCTTTAAATTGCTATGGGGATCTTGCCTTAATGCTGAACAGGAATTTCTTTCGTGTCCTTATTTTCTGGATGGATAATTGTCTATGACATAATGGATAGAACAGAGCTACTCTGCAGGTGTAGGTGTGTGTGTGTGTGTGTGTGTGTGTGTGTGTGTGTGTGTGTGTGTGTGTGTGTGTGTGTGTGTGTGTGTGTGTGTGTGTGTGTGTGTGTGTGTGTGTGTGTGTGTGTGTGTGTGAGAGTGTGTGAGAGTGAGAGAGAGAGAGAGAGAGAGAGAGAGAGAGAGAGAGAGAGAGAGAGAGAGAGAGAGAAAGTTCCCCCAACATACCCTTCTTAGACAGTTTGTTAAATGTGTGTGAGAAGAGAGAGAGAGAGAGAGAGAGAGAGAGAGAGAGAGAGAGAGAGAGAGAGAGAGAGAGAGAGAGAGAGAGAGAGAGAGAGAGAGAAACAGAGCAGTCCTAGTTATTCGGTCAAGCTAGGATGCCCCTTAAATATTAACATGAGTTTTAACCTTTATTTTAACCTTTATTTAACTAGGCAAGTCAGTTAAGAACAAATTCTTATTTACAATGATGGCCTACCCAGGCCAAACCTGGACGACACTAGGCCAATTGTGCACCGCTCTATGGGAACCAGGGATTGTAGTGACGCCTCTTGCACTGAGATGCAGTGCCTTAGACCACGCCACCACTCGAGAGCAAGTGATAGTTGAGTCTCAATCAATGGGGAATTGTCCAGGTGTATACAATATCAATAGCTTCATTCCTTCCCATCACTATCTTGTGGAATTTGTCAAGAATAAGATGATGATGACAAGAAATAAACACGTAAAAGGGTTTTCTATCATGCTGGCTATGCCTCAGTAAATAGAAACTTCAGTTTGTTACATAAGCATTAATCAATCTTATACTATCATTCTAACCCATTTATGTGTTTAAGTTTACCTTGTAATGAAATGGCTGTATGCACACCACTGTGTCGTTTAGTTTTCATTATGAATGATATGACAGGGGTGCAACAACTCACAATTGTAAAACTAACTCAAAACCAACAGGTGCATTATTACTTTTTTTAAAACATGTTATAAGCATGTATATATCCTTATAATGCCCTTACAAAATCCTTGATAGAAAAACTGTTTGAAGCTATACACCTGGGTCATTCTTGAATTGAGGTGGCATTTCGGCATGGCACTTTTTTAGAAGAAACTACATTTTTATACATGTTTTATTTATTTAAATGTGTTTGGGTACATCTTCCCATTCTAAATCAACTACTATGGTAGCTTTAATACATTTAAATGTATATTTTTACCATTATGATAACATTGTGCCACCAGTAGGAGTACTAACACCAATGATAGGATTGAGGTAAATTAGGAGTTTCTAAAACGGAGGCCACATATTCTCAAATCTAAGGTCATTAACCTGTTAGAAATCATTTACTGAAGTGATATGATTCATATTTTTGCTCACAATGTATTTTTCCTTCATTTGAGTAACATCATGTGACACTTTGGATTTAGACAAACCAAATTATCAACAGAATCCTCAAATTTATGACATACTAAAAGGGTGTTATTATCCAATACATGTAATATAGACACTTCCCCGATAACAGTTTGCCACTGGACGGAATGCTCAAGGTCCTTGTATATATTCATAATGAGGGATTTTCAAGGCGGTAACACCAATGACTTAAAACCGAGGGACACGTGTATATATATATATATATATATATATATAAAAATGTTTAAACATATTTTAATAGCCTTCTTTGTTTTATAATTGATCTATACAATTTATTAAATAACTGAGTTTACTTTCTAGCATTCAAAATAATAAATATCTCTAAATCCCCAAAACACAATAACTCTACTGGGTAACTACTGGGAAAAAAACCTATTTGTTCACCCTAAGTAGGCTACTTTAAACAATGCATAAACATAAAATGTTGCAGTATAAATAACTTGCATTATGTTTAATCGTTGATAAACAGTTCAATATAAAAAGAATACATGTACAATGTGTAACTATTTGTCATTGTAAAGTGTTTTTCATGGTTGCAAAGGCGAGGGACACAAATGCTTCTGCAATTCAAGAACGACCCACTTTTAAACTAAAGCTCCCAGAATTAACCATAGATTTAAGCACTACTTTTAGTCAAGACAGCTAACCATTATAGTGCAACACACTATTCAATTCCAAAGGGGTTGGGTTAAATGTGGAAGACACATTTCAGTTGAAGGCATTCAGTTGTACAACTGACTAGGTATCCTCCTTTCCTTTCCCTTTCCAATGTGTGGTGCTGGCAGATCCACACCTAGTAGCTGTCCCTTCAGCACCATACATCACTGGACAGCAGATCCACACAAAGGAGCTGTCCCTTCAGAACCATACATCACTGGACAGTAGATCCACACCTAGAAGCTGTACCCTCAACAACACACTACCCTGGACAGCAGATCCACACCTAGGAGCTGTACCTTCAGCACCACACATCACTGGACAGCAGATTCACACCTAGGAGCTGTCCCTTTAGTTCAACACCCCTGCATAGGGGTGGCAAGTAGCCTAGTGGTTAGAGCATTGGACTAGTTACCAAAAGGTTGCAAGATCAAATCCCAAAGCTGACAAGGTAAAAATCTGTTGTTCTGTCACTGAACAAGGCAGTTAACCCACTGTTCCTAGGCTGTCATTGAAAATAAGAATTTGTTCTTAACTGACTTGCCTAGTTAAATAAAGGTCAAATATATATTTTTTTAAATGAAGAGGCAGCAGCAGCAGGTCCACAGTATAGGCCCACATACCGTATATCTCTCTTTCTTTCTATCTTTCTTTCACAACACACACACACAGAGAGATCAGCATGGTCTAATTTCTTGATGTTATCATCAGTATATCATCAACTATTGGTCTGTTTCCTCTGAAATGTGTGTAAAAGACAAACCCACAGCCCAAACTATTTTTTAAAGCCCTCTGCATGCTTAAGATATACAGCATATTTGGATGTTGGCTGCTATCCATGCAGAAGGCTTCTCCAGTATCTGTGCGTTAGAGATGTCGACAGTGATTATGACGTGTCTCTTCTCTGATGAGTATGACGAATCTCTTCTCTAACGCCCAGGAAGCTCCCTTTCAAACTCACATTAGACAGCTCTGCAAGCATTATAATTTCAAAATACATTCATTAGTCACCAAATATGGAGTATCGCCAAGTAACTATCTTCATTTACTCACATTACAGCCGGTATGTACTTCCAAAAAAATTCTAAATAAAGCTACAAAAAAACACACATATTCGGTACCTCCAATGTGTTAAGGAATGTATTTTGCATTATAACGCTTGCAGATCTATCTAATGGGAGTTGGAATCAGAGCTTCCTGGGTGTTAGAGAAGACACACATCCTCATAGTCGACATATCTAAAGCAGAGATACTGGGGCAGCAGAAGGCTTAAGCATAATTGTAGAAAACCGTCCTGAAATGTCTCTCTCCTTCATTCTACTTCTCCTTCAAATCACAGCCCCTAAATGTGAATATTGGCATGACAGTTTTTTTTGTGTGTGTTCTTTTCCTTTCTTTTTTTTACCCTAACTATCTCAGACTAGAGACAGGAGTGGGGGAGCGTAAGAGGATGCCAGCAAGTTTAATTATTTTTAGAACTGGGACCCACAAAATAACTGCATATAGATTATTTATATATATATATATATATATATATATTATATATATATATATATATATATATATATATATATATATATATATATATTATATATATATATATACATAGAGTACCAGTCAATAGTTTGAACACACCTACTCATTCAAGGGTTTTTCTTTATTTTGAATATTGCCTAAATTGTAAAATAGTCAAGACATCAAAACGATGAAATAACAAGTATGGAATCATGTAGCAACCATAAAAGTGTTAATTAAATCAAAATATGTTTTATATTTAAGATTCTTCAAAGTAGCCACCCTTTGCCTTGATGACAACTTTGCACACGCTTGGCATTCTCTCAAAACTTTTTTGCTTACTACATGATTCCATATGTGTTATTTCATAGTTCTGATGTCTTCACTATTATTCTACAATGTAGAAAATAGTGCTAATAAAGAAAAACCCATGAATGAGTAGGTGTGTCCAAACTTCTGACTGGTACTGTGTATACCAGTCAAACTGGTATATATATATATAACTGAAGAGCTCAGTGACTTTCAACGTGGCACCGTCATAGGATGCCACCGTTCCAAGAAGTCGGTTCATCAAATTTCTGCCCTGCTAGAGCTGCCCCGGTTAACTGGAAGTGCTGTTATTGTGAAGTGGAAATGTCTAGGAGCAACAACGGCTCAGCCGGGAAGTGGTAGGCCACACAAGGGAATGATAGACCACACAAGCTCATGGGACAGGACCACCGAGTGCTGAAGCACTTAACGTGTAAAAATCATTTGTCCTCAGTTGCAACACTCACTACCTACACTCACAACTTCAGCACAAAAACTGTTTATTGGGAGCTTCACGAAATTGGTTTCCATGGCCAAGCTGCCGCACACAAGCCTAAAATCACTATGTGCAATGCCTAGCATCTGCTGGAGTGGTGTAAAGCTCGCTGTCATTGGACTCTGGAGCAGTCGAAATGCATTCTCTGGAGTGATGAATCACGCTTCGCCATCTAGCAGTCAGATGGACGAATCTGGGTTTGGCGGATGCCGGGAGAGTGCCACCTGCCCGAATGCATAGTGTCAACCGTAAAGTTTGGTGGAGGAAGAATAATTGTTTGGGGCTGTTTTTCATGGTTAGGACTAGGCCCCTTAGTTCCAGTGAAGGGACATTTTAATGCTACAGCATACAATAACATTCTAGACGATTCTGTGCTTCCAACTTTTGGAAATGTGTGTACTGTATATATAGCATCCTGCCTGGCCCTTTTCCTTATGAGAGTGTTTTTTACCCTCAAAATTCAATTAGATTTATAGAAATTCTGTTGATGAACTGCGAACATGGGCAACATCAATGCAGTGGCGATTTTAGCATGTAAATCTTGGTGGGGGAAAAATAAAAATTGGGGATACATGCCAGCAAAGCCACTACACGACACAACACAACACTAAACAATACATTAATTGCACTTTAACGGTGACAAATGGTGCACACAAACTGTTAGGGCCTACATAAAGCTGTCCCAACAGCAGAGTCCCAACAGCAGTCCCAACACCTTAACACTGCTACACCTGGCTATCAGTGGCTATCAGCGGAACCTTGTCTGGCAGCGAAACAGTTAATTCAGCCTCATTTACTGCCTTTAACAAAAGCATAGCTGATATGTATTACTTGCTTAAACAAATGTGTTTTTTATTGACATTTGAGCTCTACAAACTATGGCAAGCGGATCAAGGGACGACAAGCGGATCAAAAGGCAATCGATCATTTTGTTTGAGACATTAATGATTGAGCTGGGACAGACATTGTCATGTTTGTCATTTATTGTCATGTCTTGTCCCTGTGCTCCCCATGCTATTCGTTTCCCTCTGCTGGTCTTGTTTGGTTCTATCCCTCTCTCTCCCCCTCCCTCTCTCACTCTCTCGCTCTCTCTTCTCTCTGTCGTTCCGTTCCTGCTCCCAGCTGTTCCTATTCCCCTAATCATCATTTAGTCTTCCCACACCTGTTCCCGATCCTTTCCCCTGATTAGATTCCCTATTTATTCCTTTGTAATCCGTTCCTGTTCCGTCGGTTCCTTGTTTTGTATTCCATGCTGTAATTGCGTTTCGCCCTGTCCTGTCGTGTTTTTTGCCGTGATTGTGTATCACCCTGTCCTGTCGTGTTTTGTGCCTTCTTCAGACGCTGCGTGTGAGCAGGTGTCTCAGTTGACTACGGCCTGCGCCTACCGGCGACCTGCAGTCTGTGGCCGCTCTCCAGTTGTTTTCCCCTCTACTATCTAGAGGATTTCAGTTATTCGGATTTGAGCATTAATAAACTCTGTTTCTGTTAAGTCGCGTTTGGGTCCTCCTTCACCTGCATAACAGAAGGAACCGACCAAAGAATGGACCCAGCGACTTCAGACGCTGTTTACACTGCCGTCAAGATCCAAGGAGCCATGCTCGGCAGACACGAGCAGGAATTGTCTGCTGCTCGCCAGGCCGTGGAAAACCTGGCTGCTCAGGTTTCCGACTCTCTGGACAGTTCCAGAGTAATAAACGTCTCGTGCCACCTGTTACTTCCTGGCCTGCCGAGCCTCCAGAACCTAGGGTTAATAACCCACCTTGCTACTCCGGGCAGCCCACTGAGTGCCGCTCCTTTCTCACGCAGTGTGAGATTGTGTTCTCTCTCCAACCCAACACATACTCTAGAGAGAGAGCTCGGGTTGCTTACGTCATTTCACTCCTTACTGGCCGGGCTCGAGAATGGGGCACAGCTATCTGGGAGGCAAGGGCTGATTGCTCTAACAAATTCCAGAACTTTAAAGAGGAGATGATTCGGGTTTTTGACCGTTCAGTTTTTGGTGGGGAGGCTTCTAGGGCCCTGGCTTCCTTATGCCAAGGTGAACGGTCCATAACGGATTATTCCATTGAGTTTCGCACTCTTGCTGCCTCTAGTGAGTGGAACAGCCGGCGCTGCTCGCTCGTTTTCTGGAGGGACTCCACGCAGTGGTTAAGGATGAGATTCTCTCCCGGGAGGTTCCTTCAGATGTGGACTCTTTGATTGCTCTCGCCATCCGCATAGAACGACGGGTAGATCTTCGTCACCGGGCTCGTGGAAGAGAGCACGCATCAACGGTGTTTCCCTGCTCCGCATCGCAACCATCTCCCTCCTCTGGCTTTGAGACTGAGCCCATGCAGCTGGGAGGGATTCGCATCTCGACTAAGGAGAGGGAACGGAGGATCACCAACCGCCTGTGCCTCTATTGCGGAGTTGCTGGACATTTTGTTAATTCATGTCAGTAAGAGGCCAGAGCCCATCAGTAAGCGGAGGGCTACTGGTGAGCGCTACTACTCAGGTCCCTTCATCTAGATCTTGTACTACTATTCGGTCCATCTACGCTGGACCGGTTCGGATGCTACATGCAGTGCCTTGATTGACTCTGGGGCTGAGGGTTGTTTCATGGACGAAGCATGGGTTCGGAAACATAACATTCCTTTCAGACCGTTAGACAAGCCTACGCCCATGTTTGCCTTAGATGGTAGTCATCTTCCCAGTATCAAATTTGAGACACTACCTTTAACTCTCACAGTATCTGGTAACCACAGTGAGACTATTTCTTTTTTGATTTTCCGTTCACCGTTTACACCTGTTGTTTTGGGTCATCCCTGGCTAGTATGTCATAATCCTTCTATTAATTGGTCTAGTAATTCTATCCTATCCTGGAACGTTTCTTGTCATGTGAAGTGTTTAATGTCTGCCATCCCTCCCGTTTCTTCTCTCCCTACTTCTCAGGAGAGAACCTGGCGATTTGACAGGAGTGCCGGAGGAATATCATGATCTGCGCACGGTCTTCAGTCGGTCCCGAGCCAACTCCCTTCCTCCTCACCGGTCGTATGATTGTAGTATTGATCTCCTTCCAGGGACCACGCCTCCTCGAGGTAGACTATACTCACTGTCGGCTCCCGAACGTAAGGCTCTCGAGGATTATTTGTCTGTGTCTCTTGACGCCGGTACCATAGTGCCTTCTTCTTCTCCGGCCGGGGCGGGGTTCTTTTTGTTAAGAAGAAGGACGGTACTCTGCGCCCCTGCGTGGATTATCGAGGGCTGAATGACATAACGGTTAAGAATCGTTATCCGCTTCCCCTTATGTCATCAGCCTTCGAGATTCTGCAGGGAGCCAGGTGCTTTACTAAGTTGGACCTTCGTAACGCTTACCATCTCGTGCGCATCAGAGAGGGGGACGAGTAGAAAACGGCGTTTAACACTCCGTTAGGGCATTTTGAGTACCGGGTTCTGCCGTTCGGTCTCGCCAATGCGCCAGCTGTTTTTCAGGCATTAGTTAATGATGTTCTGAGAGACATGCTGAACATTTTTGTTTTTGTCTATCTTGACGATATCCTGATTTTTTCTCCGTCACTCGAGATTCATGTTCAGCACGTGGGGGACGTGTTCTACAGCGCCTTTTAGAGAATTGTCTCTACGTAAAGGCTGAGAAGTGCTCTTTTCATGTCTCCTCCGTTACTTTTCTCGGTTCCGTTATTTCCGCTGAAGGCATTCAGATGGATTCCGCTAAGGTCCAAGCTGTCAGTGATTGGCCCGTTCCAAGGTCACGTGTCGAGTTGCAGCGCTTTTTAGGTTTCGCTAATTTCTATCGGCGTTTCATTCGTAATTTCGGTCAAGTTGCTGCCCCTCTCACAGCTCTTACTTCTGTCAAGACGTGTTTTAAGTGGTCCGGTTCCGCCCAGGGAGCTTTTGATCTTCTAAAAGAACGTTTTACGTCCGCTCCTATCCTCGTTACTCCTGACGTCACTAGACAATTCATTGTCGAGGTTGACGCTTCAGAGGTAGGCGTGGGAGCCATTCTATCCCAGCGCTTCCAGTCTGACGATAAGGTTCATCCGTGCGCTTATTTTTCTCATCGCCTGTCGCCATCTGAGCGCAACTATGATGTGGGTAACCGTGAACTGCTCGCCATCCGCTTAGCCCTAGGCGAATGGCGACAGTGGTTGGAGGGGGCGACCGTTCTTTTGTCGTTTGGACAGACCATAAGAACTTGAGTACATCCGTTCTGCCAAACGACTTTCAAGCTCGTTGGGCGTTGTTTGACAGTTTGTGATTTCTTACCGTCCGGGTAGCAAGAACACCAAGCCTGATGCCTTATCCCGTCTGTTTAGTTCTTCTGTGGCTTCTACTGATCCCGAGGGGATTCTTCCTTATGGGCGTGTTGTCGGGTTGACAGTCTGGGGAATTGAAAGACAGGTTAAGCAAGCACTCACGCCACTGCGTCGCCGCGCGCTTGTCCTAGTAACCTCCTTTTCGTTCCTGTTTCCACTCGTCTGGCTGTTCTTCAGTGGGCTCACTCTGCCAAGTTAGCTGGTCATCCCGGTGTTCGAGGCACTCTTGCGTCTATTCGCCAGCGCTTTTGGTGGCCGACTCAGGAGCGTGACACGCGCCGTTTGTGGCTGCGTGTTCAGACTGCGCGCAGAAGAAGTCTGGTAATTTTTTTTTTCTGCTTCTGCTCCTGGTCTTGCTGGGTCTCAGTCTGTTCCCTGCCATCGCATCTCTCCTGTTCTTGTCCCTGCCCTTGCTGTGTCTCAGTCTGTCCCTAGTTCTCATTTTTTTTTTTTTAGAGTAGTACCCTAGTTTCCCTTTTTATCGTTTTTCGTTACGGTCCTGAGGAGAGGAGTTGGGTTCTTTCTCGGGACGTGCTGGACCGTTTGATCTATGATTTCCTCCGTTGCCGCCAGGATTCCTCCTCGAGTGCGCCAGGAGGCGCTCGGTGAGTGGGGGGGTACTGTCATGTTTGTCATTTATTGTCATGTCTTGTCCCTGTGCTCCCCATGCTATTCGTTTCCCTCTGCTGGTCTTGTTTGGTTCTATCCTTCTCTCTCCCCCTCCCTCTCTCACTCTCTCGCTCTCTCTTCTCTCTGTCGTTCCGTTCCTGCTCCCAGCTGTTCCTATTCCCCTAATCATCATTTAGTCTTCCCACACCTGTTCCCGATCCTTTCCCCTGATTAGATTCCCTATTTATTCCTTTGTAATCCGTTCCTGTTCCGTCGGTTCCTTGTTTTGTATTCCATGCTGTAATTGCGTTTCGCCCTGTCCTGTCGTGTTTTTTGCCGTGATTGTGTATCACCCTGTCCTGTCGTGTTTTGTGCCTTCTTCAGACGCTGCGTGTGAGCAGGTGTCTCAGTTGACTACGGCCTGCGCCTACCCGAAGCGACCTGCAGTCTGTGGCCGCTCTCCAGTTGTTTTCCCCTCCTACTATCTAGAGGATTTCAGTTATTCGGATTTGAGCATTAATAAACTCTGTTTCTGTTAAGTCGCGTTTGGGTCCTCCTTCACCTGCATAACAGACATAGTCAATACAGCTATTTGTTCAGCTCTTTTGAAATTCACAGCAACAGAATTCAGAACATGGGCCATTCTTACAGTGTTCTCCCTGTACACTAAGTCAGAACCATAGAATAAATGAAGAGGGCATATAAGCAGACAATGAAAGCTCTTACAATATTCTATGATTACATTTCTCTAAAACAGGTTATAGGCTACATGTGCACCACCAAAGCAGAACTGTAGACAACATTTAAAAGGGAAAGACCCTAAGAATTTGGTGTATGAGGCACATGGGCAACTAACAGCTTACTACACAACATACAATCATTATTACTTTCTTACCTACAGTATACATATCTCCCTGGCATATTGCATCATTTATGCAGCAGCATACAAGACATTTTTGAACTCACCTTGTTGTGCTGTGCTCACTTGAACAGGAAGGTGGCGCGGTGGTCTTTCATGGGCAAATTTTGTCATCAAACTTTGTCATCAAAGTCTGCCATTCTCTGGATGTATGGCGCTTTCAAGACAACTGGTAATGCTGACAAAAACAAGGTTGAATCATGATGACGTCAGGGATTTTCAGGTCGTAGCTCTAGAAAGAGGCCGAGATCCCGACTTACAATTCCGAGTTGGATGACCGTTCAACAAAACGTATTTTTCCTGTCGGAGATCTTTTTCCCAGTGTTACCAGTTGTCTTGAACTCACTGAAGTACGATTTCCCAGTTCCAAGTTAACCGTTGTTTTGAGAGTGGCAGAAATCCTGTTGGATTGACAGCGTGGCCAATGTTGAATGTTTATCATTTTTAAACTTGGAAAAGAGACCCCTAAACCCAGACTTGGACCACACATCCACTCCACTGAATAGCAGGCTAGTGATTTATTTGCCATGCTTGCAGTTAGCCACTGATTCCTTATAAACAACTCATTGTTGAATTTGTGATTTCCAACTTATTATGTAATGTTTATGTCCAATGGCCGATTAGCACAGATAAATATTAGATAAAAATGTATCTTCACTATTTCTCTTCATATGAGGATTAAAAATAATTTGCCAGTAGATTGTTGACTTGATTCATGATGATGACTCCTAGCTAAGATCAGTCCAATCAAAGCTACTGTTGATATAATGTGATTTGATGTCATTTCATCTATGGCCAATGACCTTGAGCCTTCTTGGATGGGCACTTCTAATGTAACTCTATGGCAGCACCCAAGGGGCTTGAATTTTCGAGCTCTATCCTTAGATTTGGTGGTGACATAGTGTCCCCATGAGTGACAGAACAATGAGCCGATCACTGCGCAACTAGAGAACATTACCAACCCCTACACTCCATATTTTCCACTGGCTGCCCCACCACCACAGAAAGCACTGAGCTAGGCTGAAACACCTGCATTTTGGAGGCGCCTTACTCAAGAAAGCAAAAAAGAGTCCATGTTTGTATGCGGCTTTATTAATGCACTTTTTTTTTTTTACTAATAATTTACATTGTTTGTAAACTGATATGTGACACATATTAATGGCAAAATATCATGCAAAACAGGCAAACATTTCTGGCTCAAAACAGGTGGGGCTCGGCCCTGAATGACGGGTGGCCACTGCATTACTGGCTTTAAAGGTTTTGAAAATCCATCTTAGAAATTGAATAAAATCTTGTGGGAAATATTTAAAATCACTATATACGCCGAAAATATTATTGAAGATGCACAAATTAAACATCCAAACGCAACATGAGCGGTCTACACTCGCCCTCTGCTTCAAAATAATTAATGTCGCTCCTGCTTCTTATGATTCTATCCACGTTAGTTTTCTCAGTCGACTTTGTTTAAATTATTCTCTATTTCATAGCACATGCGTAGGAGTCTTTTGTTGTATACTTTCGCATGTATTTCTCACAGTGTACCGCTAAACGTACTGGTGTAGTCTGGTAGCGCGGATGATAAAAGAATAGTGTGACATTGCATGTGGTTTGCTGCTGTCTGCAAGGCTCTGAGATTGTGACATACGACCTGCCAAGTGTCTGCTTCTCACGCCGGTATCTTGGCAACGTGTGTCGCGCGCCTGCGTTTGTATGTGTATGTGTGTGTGTGTGTGTGTGTGTGCGTGCGTGCGTGCGTGCGTGCGTGTGTGTGTGTGTGTGTGTGTGTGTGTGTGTGTGTGTGTGTGTGTGTGTGTGTGTGTGTGTGTGTGTGTGTGTGTGTGTGTGTGTGACTGGAGGTTGGGGAGGAGGGAGGGGGGCGGGTCGGTTTGATAATGAACTTGAGTCATCTCATCACGATTCTGAAAGTCTCTTGTCAACTGCGATGGATCCGGGTTCCCATGCATTGCTGGGAGAAAAACGGGGCCATTGTGTATTATCCATAGCCCATTACCCGAACTTTTAAAAGGAGCCCCGTGGCCGAGAGCGGTTTAGGCAAAACATGAAACAGTGGCTGTATTTATAAGGTGGTTTCCAGGAAAACATCCCAAAATTGAGAAGACAAGGACATCTTTTTTTTCTTCATTTATTCAAATCAACAATAAGGGGTGAGCCAGTAGCTACAATGACTGTTTGGTGGATTCGCCCCTTATTGAACAAATAGGCTATTCAAAGGGGTTTCTTAGCCCCAACCCCATGTGTGATTATCATGATAATCATGCAGGCAGCCCAGACTGCCTCCCACAAACTCGCATTCTTGGAAGTCTGAACTTGGCTGACAGTTTAAACGCACTGTCCAACCCCTATGACCTAACGGTTTGCTATGCGTGAATGGTTTCTGGTGGAGCATTATGCAATATATTAATTCATACATAAAAATATATTTCCCTTTGTTATTCTCCATCAATAGTTGTATTTATTTATCTAAGCCTATATCTTAGTTATAATTTGTAAGTCGCTCTGGATAAGAGCGTCTGCTAAATGACTTAAATGTAATGTAAATGTAAATAATTCACATCGTTCACATGAATATACCCCAGTTGAATGTAGTTCTAAGCTATTTTGGTCACTTTTGGTCCAATATAGACCTCAGTATGTAGTCCTATAGGCTATTACACGTTTGTTGGTTTGTGATGATTGATATGTATAGGCCAGGGACAAACGTGTGTGTGTGTGTGTGTGTGTGTGTGTGTGTGTGTGTGTGTGTGTGTGTGTGTGTGTGTGTGTGTGTGTGTGTGTGTGTGTGTGTGTGTGTGTGTGTGTGTGTGTGTGTGTGTGTGTGTGTGTGTGTGTGTGTGTGTGTGTGTGTGTGTGTGTGTGTGTGTGTGTGTGTGTGTGTGAGAGAGAGGGAGAGAAAATGTGTGCGTGCGTGTGTATATATGCGATGCGGGAGTGGGGAGGGGGTTGGAATGTTGCGACAGGTCCACATTGTCACTCCACGGATTTGTCTGGTTAATATCAGAGGGTGGGGACAACGATGTTACCGCATTGAGTCACAAAGGGGTGGGCCTTGGCAATGGTATATGATTTCTGACATGCGAGATCCAGACCATAACCAGTTTGGAAACGGTCGTATTGTCAGGTTGGAAGGCTAGGAAAACGGACAGCCCCAACTCTGCCTTTTTACAAGGGGGAGGACAGGGCTGTCTGTGTGGGAAATATTGCTACTACGATAGCTGTGAAGAAACAGTGGGACCCGGTTGATTTAAAACCAATGGATGGTCCCAGGCGACGTCACCATCAACCGTCGCCACGAAGCTCGAGAATCTGCTGATATTATTCTGTAGGTGCTCATTTCGTTTACATCGTTCTGCTCATGCAGACAAGTCGGCAATTGTGAGAGGTGCGTGACAACCCCACTAGATCCACCCTTTTCTTCTGAGGGTAAGAGTCGAACGTTATGGAATGAAATAACAACATACAGGCCTATTTGTGACCGATGTTGCCAGCGCAATGGCTTTATGCATATGGTAACTGTTTGTTCTTCATTCTGTGTATGAGTAATGCATTATAGGTTCGGTGCCTGGCAAGAGGGATAGTCGCAGTCAATAGGGAACTATGTCATTGAAAGGGACACAACGATTTGTGGATTAAATCGATAGTTAAATAACACTTGTACATTTCTAATATTCACAAAACAGATTGTCTCTTCTCTCATGGGAAGGTAGAATGTGACCAACACAAGAAGTATCCCAACACTTGTAGGCCTTTTGTAGCCTATTGTTATCATGGAGATGCAGAGAGTAGCCTATCTGAGCGAGTGCGCATGATTCATTAGGCTATGTTGAACGATGCTATTCAGGGTAAGTTTGCCTTGGGTACGGAGTTGGAAGGTCACGCTGGCTTTCCACTTGGACGTTTTGCTGGTGTGGTCTGTGAATGTATGGCTGGTATAGCCTACACTTCATTTTGGGAGATGATGAGAAGTACTTATTTATACTCGCATGCTTTTCGTGTCTGATTTTTGCAGACTTATTTGAGGCTTTGTGGGAAAATCTATAAACGACCATTGCAGAACTCACAAAATACAGTGATACCACGAGTTCCTCTCACCAATGCCTTCTTATTGTGTGGTCTATGCAGTGTTTGCGCCATATGGTGATCTAATGGCAAAACGAAAACAGATATTATAGGCCTTCGGCTATACCATGATTACACATTCCATATGACTCCCCCATATGGCGGAATAAGCTATCACTATATAGGCCTGGACTACCAGATATAGGCCTACATTCAAACTTGCCTTGTCTGCCTAGGTATCAATTAAATCTAAGCCAACTTCTTCAACACACTATAGGCTATAATGTAACTATTTTTCTGAATTCTTGTTTAATGTATAGGCCTATGTCTTCGCGTGTGGGTATGGAGAATTGAGCAAGGCTACCCAGACAATCCAAAAATAATATTTGTATATGTTTGCTATGGACTTGTAACAGGTTAGTAAATAAAATGGTCAAGAGTAAAAAGCATGTAAAAAGCAAAGATGATTACATGAAACCAGCTGGGCACCGACACAACACATTGGCTCGAGCAGCATGAGGATTATAGAGCAAAGCCCTTATGGGGCCTGTTACGTAAATCGTGTTTAACCTTTTTTGGGACGAAAAAGGGTGATTTCAAACATCTAATGTGCACTTTCTGTTTTCTGAAACAGACGACCTTGTTATGTGAATGGTTTACTTCCCAAACAGAACGTCAGCATTTTCTCATGGCTATTAGTCCAATATTTGCTTCGCTTTCACAACCGGCATGTAATTGGAAATAAATTGCGCATTTGTCAATTGAAATGTCTGCTTGTGAGCTGTGAAGTGGTGCTCGGGCGATTATTTTCTCGTGTCACCCCCCCCACTTCCTTGTGAAATGTATGATTACTAGGATTGTGGTATTTTGGGACTAACTCCCTTAAATCTGATTTTGAAAGAGGTTGATTCAAAACCTTTGGGATTGTGTATTGGGAGTAGGCCTAGTATTTTAACGTGACGTAGTTTTATGGCCTGAGCAAGACATAGGCCTATATAGTTTTTAAAAAATGTCCTATGATGTCTTATGTTTTTGTGTTATTGTATTGCGCTCTGAAATGTAATAAAATAAAACATGTAAATACAATTTAAAAGTCTATATAGTTTTGTCCTATATTGAAAGATGAAATGCATAACTGTTAATAATATTACCATCAACTATTATATGTCCATTATTATTATTCGTTATTCGTTACCAGTTATTAGTTATTCTTACTATTAGGCTTGTTGTTGTTATTATTACTGTGTTATTCCGTTCTGCATAACGTTGTTTATGCTAAGCTGAAGATGATTTGATGTTGCCAATTGACATGTTGCTAACTAACATGGTAGCATTGTCGCCATGCCCTGTATTATGCCGTTACAATCAAGATATAAGGGTAGTTGGTTATTGATGAGGTTACACAACTCATGGACGACAGAGTCATGACTGCTGCTATTGTTTTATAGTGGACTATTATGGTCACCAATGGGGGTGGGATAAGAAAAGTGTATTCGTGATTAGAAGCACTTGCCTGCAGGCTGCTTTAGGTGTAAAAGTAGTTGTTTTGTTTTGGTTATTTGCGGGATTGTCATTGACCATGCTTTAGACTGTTTGAATTGAACCCGACACGTGAGTCAGGTATTTTCACACACACACGCATCCGCACACACACGAACACACAGACTTGGCTCACGCAGAAGCATGTGCGTCTTACTGCAGTTGTGTTTATTCCGATGCCTTTCCGTTTCCAACGGACAGCGATAGTTATCAGCAGTCCTATAAAACATATATTTTATGGCGTTATTTTATCGCTGCGTCTGAATTATGAGCTCGCTTATTGTTATGCTCCGTTTTCGCCAACTAACGTCTTATTCCTTCAATTTCAGCACTTCGTCCCACGATATATGAGGGAGTACCATGTTGCACAGGTAAACATATTTTAAGGACCGTTGATATAGGGTAGGCCTAGACCATCATGCCATAAAAAGCCATTTGAACAACCAGTCAATTTGTCCCATGCTAGCCTAAAATTAATTTGAATGAATCCTTCAATTGTACACCTTGGCCTCTTAAAATCACTGGAATAAGCTATAAAGACAGAGGATATAACAAATGCACCTCGGAGAATGTATAATTCGTTTGATTGGCCTACCTGTGTAGCAGCCATCACATGACTCATGGGCAATAGGGTGTGTAACTAGCGAAATCACAACTGTTTCTCTTTGGGGACACTTCAAATGGGGCTGTGCGCATCATTAGAAATCTACTTGTGACCATAGAACTGCATGCAACGTGTTCAGTGTGTGCTCTTCAGATACATATTCATAGTGCAAACTGAGACAGGATTTGTATGTCTCTATCCTTGCCTTTCTTTCTCTCTCTTCCTCTCTCACAACACACACACACACACACACACACACACACACACACACACACACACACACACACACACACACACACACACACACACACACACACACACACACACACACACACACACACACACACACACACACACACACACACACACACACACACACACACACACACACACACACATATATATATATATATAATATGTGTGTGTGGGTGTGTATGTTTCACTCAACTTGTATATCAAGGTATCACCATAATAAAAACCTTTTAAAAGTGTATTATTATAGGCCTATACGTTTAATACGTAGACCTACGAATACCATAATTCAAACGGGAAAATAATTTAAAGTAAGATGGCAAGGGGGTTTTGGCTTCCACGTTGATATTTGTTCTCATAGTCGATCACACAAAATAAAGAAAACCATCCTCTTGAGCAGCAACACCAATCCACCCTTTCAATTGTATGGATCACAGTCGAAAAACTTTCTTGACATCTTGACCGATATTCAAATGGGTAAACTTTCAAAATGCTCTTGTATTTCTAAAACCGAAGGTGCTCTGACATTTAAAAAAATAGGTTGAGTAATAGGCCTAAATACTATTTCAAGAATCGCAGATGTTTGTATTGTTTAAATTGTCATAGGTTACAGAATTCGGTCGAAATAGTCAGCCTTCAATTAAATAATATTTGTTTTGACTAAGGTGTGTGTTTAGAGTATAATAATCATCTATCAGATATGTTATGCAATCCCATACTAATTTGACCCGATTAACACGAATACTCCAGAATATGGACGAAATATTCATTGCGTTATTACAGAAAATACCCCTATAAACCTATACCCCTATAAACCTATACTCCTATAAACCTATACCCCTATAAACCTATACCCCTATAAACCTATACCCCTATAAAAGTGCGTTTTTGTTGTGCGTCCTCCCTGTGAAATATGCCACTTCACCTGTTCTGCCAATGATGGTGCAGTGTTCATTTCTGTAAAGAAAATCCATTATATACAACCAATTTTAATATCGTAACAACAGGCTTCGAAATTAAGCTTTTCCGCAATCAATTTAATAGTGTAGGCATATGCAACATAAATACCTTATTTGATTTGAAATTCATTTCTCAGGATTTCGTTTAATATTAACGTTTGAATTCATTCCCCAATTCCTCTTCATATTGGAATGATGTAACTAGATAGGGTCAAATATTCGATTGGATATTAATATAGATACACATATGAAAGCGTATGTCATTTAAATTCGGCACCGTTGCGGCCAATACACCGATTTTGCGTTACACATTCCAATGGAAAAACGTTCGTAACATCGTTCAATTGAATAAAGTTTGTATTGAATCCAACAGTGATACATTTTCAGACCGAAATCCCTGCGTCTCAGATGCATTATAATACAACGAAACAAAAATGATGTAATTATTCAACGCTTATTATTATGTAATTAAATAAATATACTCATATAAATATGTGCAATTATGATCATTGAATTGGCTATAATATGCTAAATAATCATTATAACACATTTCTTTCTATAAGGACCTTCACTTTGCCTAAATTATTGTGAAGAAAATATGTTTCTAGGTTTATGGTGTCAAAATGCCTGTCTCAACATCCCTATTTATCTGAATAGTGCTTCCAATAACCCTCTACATTAAGGAATAATCTAAAGGTTATCTATGAAATGCATTTCCGTCAATGTATTCTTAGCTTTTAGGTAGACTTTGTTTTACCAACCTCAGAATATATCATTAATCCTAAAGATTCAGATCAGGTAAGTGTGCTTAACAAATTATATTAGGCCTACAAGACACCATGCCCCCCAAAAACAATGACATCAGAAACCCTGCAACAACCAGGAAATGATGCAAAGTCGGGTGGAATGATATTGAAACCAATTCCAGACATGAAACAGAGAAGAGATGTTCAAAATGTAAAAGTGACTAACATGAACACAGCATGTGACAACCCTAAGATATGTCATTATGTTAACAGACATAGTTATATAGATACCATATTCATCAAGAGCTTTTTCTATTTGTTTATTGTTTGGGGTAAATGTCTTCTGAGAATACAGTGGAAATGAATCCCTAATCAATACATCATTACGCGAAAGGCTTCAAATTGCCGAGTGCGCGCGTGTGTGTGTGTGTGTGTGTGTGTGTGTGTGTGTGTGTGTGTGTGTGTGTGTGTGTGTGTGTGTGTGTGTGTGTGTGTGTGTGTGTGTGTGTGTGTGTGTGTGTGTGTGTGTGTGTGTGTGTGTGTGTGTGTGTGTGTGTGTGTGTGTGTGTGTGTGTGTGTGTGTTATACTGTGTGCTCCTCTGTTGGCTGCTGTCATCTTGATGAGATGTCCCACCTTGCTGCAGACACACTGATGGAACGGCAACGAGTTCTCTCTGGCTTCCTCCCTCTCTCTGGCTTCCTCCCTCTCTCTGGCTTCCTCCCTCTCTCTGGCTTCCTCCCTCTCTCTGGCTTCCTCCCTCTCTCTGGCTTCCTCCCTCTCTCTGGCTTCCTCCCTCTCTCTGGCTTCCTCCCTCTCTCTGGAGCCATCCCTCTCTCTCTCACACACACGTTCTCTCACTCTTATGCTCATGAAGCACTCACCATTTCTTTGGCTGAAGAAGAACATGAAGCAACAGCGATGTTCCTTGTTGAATCTGACGATGGTCGAAGAGAGGAGCTCTGTACAGGGGTGTGTTCTCTGTTGATCGCCATTGATTTGAACAACAAAGAGGCACAAGCAAAACCACACCGACGCCATACTGTCCCGGCAGTTGGGAATAACAGCCTCACAAAGTGGCTGTAGGTTTCCATTGTAGTGATTAACAACGGGCCGTACTGATAGGCCTATGCCAGTGCCATGATATTTACTAAGGATTTGCTATATGATATCGGGTTTGGATTTTCTAAGGGAGTCATTGAACAAGCACACCTCGCGTTCTGACAGCCGATTGGATGTCAGGTTGGACGTCAAGTGAAGTTGACTTAGGACCAGTAACTAGGAGTCGTATAATGTTCAATTGATCTCATCATTTCAAATGAGCTGTATTGATTTTGTTATAATACAGGCCTACTATAGGAGAGACTTCCAGGCCACATAACAAGAGTAAACTTGTTGTCCCCTTTGACAATAGTTGATTGAAATATAATTCCCACACTTGGTAACGTGATTAGTCTCACTATTAACAACACGATTGGTCAATTAATTCACAAGTTAATAGGAAGAAATGCCTGTCCTGCATATATTGAGGCAGACTGGTCATCTGTAGACTACTGATCGTAAAGGTTTTTAAGCACTGTATTTGCTAACATTGTTTAAGATGATAGAATTCTGTGATATTTGTTTTTTCTTTGCTATTGAAAGCTTTTCTCTTTCCGTTACAAAACCTACTGTGTGTTTGTCCACTCACTCTTCACATTCAATACTTTGCCATAATAAGAGTGCATCATTTGTTTGTACTTCGTCTACAGGTGTGTGTGTGTGTGTGTGTATCCCAGCCTAGCTGCCACTCCTCTTCCCTGAGTGGGTCCGGGATGGGCCTGAGGGGTTGGCTGTTATCTTTGGTTATCTAGCTGTATGAGTGGTGTACATTCTTCATAAAGCTAGATAACCGAAAGTAACAAGAATCCCATTACGCTCCCGCGAGGCCGGTCTCTTGCGCCAACCAAAAGAAACAAAATGGCCGACGGTCGCGAGGAAGTCATTCTGGCGTTTGTGCCCAGCCGACCAATCAGAAGCCTTACAGGTACAGTATAATGTCAGACTCAATTGTCACTAAGGTTTGCTCAGGTGAGCATGTTTAGTACGTTTTGTGGTTGTACGTGTATCAGAGTACCGTAAACTCACTCCACAGCAAGCTTGAAATGTTGCTGACGGAGCCACCCAAGAGGGATCTTTTGTACTGCTTAATTGGTTCGCATGTCGTCAAAGAGGGCGGTCGCGTGTGTTGCGAAGCAGAGAATCACTGGTTCAAGCCCAGTATGGGGCAGTCGGACAGTGGAGGAAGCTACTGTAAGCTGTTATAGCAACAGACTCACCCCCTTTAAAAAATTTCATATGGCCCAAATAAGGGGACTGTGCATAGGATACATGTTCTGTTTTCTACATGGTGTGTTTAGGTGGATAGCTTTCACAACTAGTTTTGGGGTGATTGTTTTAGGCTCATTGATATCCTTTGTTAGTGTGTATTCTTGTGGATTTAAGTTAATGATGCTTCGAATTGGCAGAAGAGGCAAGCCATTAGGGTTTGATATACAGCATGAAACATAGTTAAGCAGTTCATGGTGCAACTTCATGAAAGGTGTAGCTGTACGAGTAACGGTGATAATTCGATTAGCATCATTATTGTCAGCACTGACAAATAAAGCAAGGAGAGCGAGACGGAGAGAAAGCGTGCAAGATACCTAGCTGTTTCTCTACTGCGGTGATATCACTCCTGCACAAAGACCTCCCTCAGACTTTTCTCCTCCATCTACACGCAAAAGAGGGTCCAAATGTCTCACCATTCACTGGCCGAGCTAGCCAGGAAGCTAGCGATTCAAGTTTTTTTTAAATACAAGCATTTTTGCCATACACCAATGACTCCTCTCAACCATGCACAGTGCGCACACACACACACACACACACACACACACACACACACACACACACACACACACACACACACACACACACACACACACACACACACACACACACACACACACACACACACACACACACACACACACACACACACACACACACTCCTGCAGCACAATCATTTAGCCAGAGCTTGGCCTCCTGACAGACATTTCTTTCTTCTCTCTCTGATTCTAGCTCTCACTCTTTCTCCCTCGCTACTCTTTCTGCCTTCCCCTCTTTCTTTCTGCCTTCCCCTCTTTCTTTCTGCCTCCTCCTCTCTCTTTCTGCCTCCCCCTCTTTCTTTCTGCCTCTCTCTCTCTCTCTCTCTCTCTCTCTCTCTCTCTCTCTCTCTCTCTCTCTGTCTCTCCCTCTTTCTTTCTGCCTCCCCTCTTTCTTTCTGCCTCCTCTCTCCCTCTCTCTCTCTGTCTCCCCCTCTTTCTTTCTGTCTCCCCCTCTTTCTTTCTGCCTCCTCCTCTTTCTTTCTGCCTCCTCTCTCCCCCTCTCTCTCTGCCTCCCCCTCTTTCTTTCTGCCTCCTCTCTCTCTCTCTCTCTCTCTCTCTCTCTCTCTCTCTCTCTCTCCTCTCTTTCTCTGTCTCCCCCTCTCTTTCTTTCTGCCTCCCCTCTTTCTTTCTGCCTCCCCTCTTTCTTTCTGCCTCTCTTTCTCTCCCCCCCTTTCTCTCTCTGTCTGTCCCCCTCTTTCTTTCTGCCTCCTCCTCTTTCTTTCTGCCTCCTCCCCCTCTCTTTCTGCCTCCCCCTTTCTTTCTTTCTCCCCCTCTCTCTCTGTCTCCCCCCCCTCTTTCTTTCTTTCTCCTCCTCTTTCTTTCTGCCTCCCCCTCTTTCTTTCCCCCTCTCTCTCTGCCTCCCCCTCTTTCTTTCTGCCTCCTCCTCTCTCCCCCTCTCTCTCTGCCTCCCCCTCTTTCTTTCTGCCTCTCTCTCTCTCTCTCTCTCTCTCTCTCTCCCCCTCTTTCTTTCTGCCTCCTCCTCTTTCTTTCTGCCTCCTCCTCTCTCTTTCTGCCTCCTCCTCTTTCTTTCTGCCTCCTCCTCTCTCTCTCTCTGTCTCCCCCTCTTTCTTTCTGCCTCCCCCTCTTTCTTTCTGCCTCCTCCTCTTTCTTTCTGCCTCCTCCTCTCTCTCTCTCTGTCTCCCCCTCTTTCTTTCTGCCTCCCCCTCTTTCTTTCTGCCTCCTCTCTCTCTCTCTCTCTGTCTCCCCCTCTCTCTCTGTCTCCCCCTCTTTCTTTCTGCCTCCCCCTCTTTCTTTCTGCCTCCTCCTCTTTCTTTCTGCCTCCCCCTCTTTCTTTCTGCCTCCTCCTCTCTCTCTCTCTCTGTCTCCTCCTCTTTCTTTCTGCCTCTTCCTCTTTCTTTCTGCCTCCCCCTCTTTCTTTCTGCCTGCCTCCCCCTCTTTCTTTCTGCCTCCTCTCTCTGTCTGCCTCCCCTCTTTCTTTCTGCCTCCTGCCTCCTCCTCTCTCTCTCTCTCTGTCTCCCCCTCTCTCTCTGTCTCCCCCTCTCTCTCTGTCTCCCCTCTTTCTTTCTGCCTCCCCTCTTTCTTTCTGCCTCCCCTCTTTCTTTCTGCCTCCCCTCTTTCTTTCTGCCTCCCCCTCTTTCTTTCTGCCTCCTCCTCTTTCTTTCTGCCTCCTCCTCTCTCTCTCTCTGCCTCCCCCTCTTTCTTTCTGCCTCCTCCTCTCTCTCTCTCTCTGTCTCCCCCTCTCTCTCTGTCTCCCCTCTTTCTTTCTGCCTCCCCTCTTTCTTTCTGCCTCCCCTCTTTCTTTCTGCCTCCCCTCTTTCTTTCTGCCTCCCCCTCTTTCTTTCTGCCTCCTCCTCTTTCTTTCTGCCTCCTCCTCTCTCTCTCTCTGCCTCCCCCTCTTTCTTTCTGCCTCCTCCTCTCTCTCTCTCTCTGTCTCCCCCTCTCTCTCTGTCTCCCCTCTTTCTTTCTGCCTCCCCTCTTTCTTTCTGCCTCCCCTCTTTCTTTCTGCCTCCCCTCTTTCTTTCTGCCTCCTCCTCTTTCTTTCTGCCTCCTCCTCTCTCTCTCTCTCTGTCTCCCCCTCTCTCTCTGTCTCCCCTCTTTCTTTCTGCCTCCCCTCTTTCTTTCTGCCTCCCCTCTTTCTTTCTGCCTCCCCTCTTTCTTTCTGCCTCCCCTCTTTCTTTCTGCCTCCTCCTCCTCTCTCTCTCTCTCTGTCTCCCCTCTTTCTTTCTGCCTCCTCCTCTTTCTTTCTGCCTCCTCCTCTTTCTTTCTGCCTCCTCCTCTCTCTCTCTCTGTCTCTGTATGCCACCCTCACCGCTTAAAGAATTAGGAAGCAAGAAGTGGGTTCGATCCCCCGGGACCACCCATACGTAGAATGTATGCACACATGACTGTAAGTCGCTTTGGATAAAAGCGTCTGCTAAATGGCATATATTATTATTATTATTATTATATTATCAAGAAGTGGATCCAGTAGAACGGGTAGACATATACAGTACATGTATAGCTGGAGTTCTGCGAACATACGGACAAACTTCCATGCAAACACACACCCCAGTCTGTGGTATTCACACAGAAAGCATATAATCCACAGAAACACATATAATCCAAGCATCTTCGACCTGCGTCACTAATGTCAGAGTCTCCAGAACGGCTGCTTATTTTGCATACTGTACTTTTCAAGCTCGGGCCGAGGGCCCTTAGACGGCAGGTACCACCTCAAGTGGCAATTAGTGGCGCCATCCAGGTACCCATGCATCACCCCCCTCTCTAAAAACATTCTCTACCCTGCTCCTCTTTCCCCGTCTCTCCCCTACCACACTCTTGTTCACAAAGAGGCTTCCATCTTACATGCTTTGACTAAAAATCAAGAACTTATCTCACAGTTTTGCTCTAAGGAGAGGCAGTGTGGCAGCTTAACTGTTCTCCTCCAGCCCTGTGTGTTTTCCTCCTGTACAAAGTGTAGTGTTTGCTGATTTATTTGCCGTTCACTTGGGGGGGGGATGAGTCCGTCTATTTGTTCGGTGATTCTTTTGTTAGTTTTATTAGCTGATTAGTCGATTCAGGTTCATTCTATTTGACTGGTCTGATTACTTTGTGTGGTGAGGCTAGTTCCATCTAGTTGTTTCTCTGGTGTTTGAAAGTGTTAGAATATATCTTTTTAATTCTGGTCAAATCTGAGGATGATGTATTGTAAATGAGTCGTTTTGTTGACTTCAATGCCATGCATTATACGTGTGGCCAGCTTTAACGAAACTGAGGTGGCCCCAGCGAGTCAGAGGCCCCAAGCAAATGCGTATTGCTCAAGAGTCCAACCCACAACATCCCTCTGCTCTCCTTAGATAAACTGTATGCTGTGCTAATCAAGCTTCACAGTATTTGGTTTGCAGATAAAACTCAACTGATATGCAGTTGTTTGATTATTTCTAGTGCTAGCCGTAGCTGGACAGTGCTAAGTATTGTAGCATAAATTGTCCACATAGATGGGGGTATTGTGTAAATGATCTGTAGAAAAAGTGACTGTCACCTTGACCTGTTAGTACACTCAGTCTTTGCAATACTGGTAGCCGTCTCGCATCTCTGTTCCCTTTTTGTATACATTGGTGCCAATTGAGGATTGAATTTGTTAGCCGATTGAGTTTCCCTATTCGTTAGACTTGATGTTTGGTGAGCTTTTTGAAATACTTGCCACTGTTCTGTACTGTAATCCCAATTGAACAGCTGTTGGTTAAAGATGGAGATTCTAACAAGGAAATAGCAATCAGCCACAGCGATTGTTTGTTGATTCGACAAAAGATCTGCGCCAGTCTTTTTGCTCTAGTATGGGCCACCGTACTTTTTCCTTCCACACTGCCGCCTGCAGTGAAAGAGGATTTTTATCCCACGTTTCTCATTTCTTTCTCACTCTCTCTCTCTGTCATTCAATTCATTTTATTCTCCTCGTTTTTTCCCAGCCTGGATTCTCAGATGGTTGGTTCTGATTTGCATGTATTTGCATAATGAATGTAATTTGCATGCTCAGGGGCAGACCATAGCATGAGGACGTGTGTGTGTGTGTGTGTGTGTGTGTGTGTGTGTGTGTGTGTGTGTGTGTGTGTGTGTGTGTGTGTGTGTGTGTGTGTGTGTGTGTGTGTGTGTGTGTGTGTGTGTGTGTGTGTGTGTGTGTGTGTGTGTGTGTGTGTGTGTGTGTAGATATTGCGTGTGTGGCATATAGCAAAAATAGTCAGGTCATCTTGTTGTTCATCCATAGTGTGTATATCAAATGTTTACATAGTTTTTTGTGCACATTTTGACATTTACATCTCCTCCAAATATTAATAGTTTAGTAATTCTTTAAGCATGCGCAATATGTGTCAGTGTATGGATGTTTGTGGGTGTGAGTGCATGTGCGTGAACCTGAGCAAGACATGCAGGCATGTCCCACTCATTGGCCAGTAGACCTGACAATCATCTCCCTTCCTCTATCCCTCCCATCCCCCTATCTTCCTGTCCTGGTAACCATTCTGTAATGCACTGACTAAATGAAAGAGATTCACTTCTCAATCCCAGCATCCTTCACTCCCTCCCTCCTCTCCCTCCCTCCCTAGTTTGCCCCCCTTCTCCTGCACAACGAGTCACAGCCCTGCTGCCACCATCTTAGATTAGGACAAGGACTGGCACAAAATGGCAGTAAGTAAAAATAACATGGGTAGTGTTATTTTAGTGTCCTATTCCTAACCCTGAGCCTTCCACCCATCGCTCTTTGGACCCCCCCCCCCCCCTCGCCTTCCCGCACCATTGGCTGCCTCGAGACAGTGTTAATTACTGGCAGTGTGTTAATTGCATAGATCGCACCGAGGGACATGGGAGGAGGGGATGTGATCTGAGTTAATCACGAAGCCATTTGATTTTTTTTTTAAATGTCTTTTAAGCTGGCATTCTGAGGGGCAGCTGTGGTCTTCTTCATTCTCATGCAGTGATCGTTGTGCCCTTCTTTGCGATGAGGCTGCAAATGGCGTCGTTCAGCCATTTTGTGAATTCGAAACCGCTTGCGAAGAGGAATTTATTTTACCTTACTTATTTCGGTGACATTAATTCAATCAATTGAGGGTGTTTTAATTAGGAGTGCATATTAATGACTTAACACGGTGGGTCTATTTGCATATGGGGCATGCAAGCGTTCAATATTCATGGTGCATGTAGATGAGGATGGTTAAATCATGTGAAAGAAAACCAGCTACACACACCTATACACTTCATTTTATCAACACAAACCACAGTGTATACATGCATAGACACTAGAGACAAACACACACACAAATACACACACGGTCTACAATAGCCTCACACAGAATATTAACTCAAAAATCTTGAGCACATGCCTTAATACACTCACACAATTTCACAAATATACATAAAACTATATTTTGTACACAGAGTTATTGGACATTTGATTCACTGACAGTTGATGCAAGGACAGTTCTTATTTCAACTGAACTTCAATCAATGTGCTATGTGCTATTGACAAAAAATAGCTTTGGGGAAAAGCAGGGTCACACCCCTTTTACTAGCAAGTACTTCATGTTGTCAGGTGACAGAATTGGTTTAATCCCGAGAAAAACTACTATATGGGTTTAGAGGAAACCGGTCGAAGAGGGATGCACCAACGGACATAACAAGAATATGAAGTCACACACACTGACAAGATGTTCTCCAACGTCTGGTAAGACAATTAACACTTCTAGTAGTGTTGATCACTCTGTCTAAGTTCATGGAAACTCAAGGGGCCAACTTGGGAGGATAGAAGTGGAGCAGACAGAAAGAGAAGTGAGGAGGAGGGAGCTCGGTAAGAGAGCAGAGTGAATGAGAGATGGGAAAGAGTGAAGGAAAGAGGAAGGATGGGGAGACCGATGAGGAGAGACAGTGAAGTCTCAATAGCGAGTGGCTTTCTTTGTGTTTCCGTGTGAGGTTTATTTTGAGAGACGGGGGTGGGGCGGTTCAGCCTTGCTCAGCGCAGCCAACAAGCAGAGCATTGTCCTTCGTTGGTGCGGCGGCACTTGTGGCATAACGCCATTATTTAGGCCAGTGGAGGGATAGGGGTCTGAAGACCAGCTTAACCAAAACGCCAATTAGACCCGGCTCGCCCTGATTAATGGAAGGGGAGGATTGGCAAACAATGCCGCCCATTGTCATGGTAACCCCCCCCCTCCTCCGGACCCCCACCACCACCTTTGTTTGCCATATGAGTGCTTAGAAGCCTTAGATTAACATGGTGCTCTTGTGGAGCCAGTTCTTCACCCTCTCCTCGTCACATGAATCCATAGTTTAGGAACTGGAGTTGTAGAACTGAAGTTGAGGAACAGAGTTTTCCCTTGCTGTCAAGTTGGCTTTCAAGTAGACTACACACACACACACACACACACACACACACACACACACACACACACACACACACACACACACACACACACACACACACACACACACACACACACACACACACACACACACACACACACACACACACACACACACACGTCATATTATCCCTTCATAATGCAAAATATCAACATTCTGATTTGTTTGAAAGCAAACAAGATAGAATCAAAGAAATACAATTAAAGTTGGACTTGTAATAAGAATGATGTTTTTATTGTATTAATATGTTACAACATTAATGTTACATTATAAATCCTTTTTAAATATTTGGATGACGAAGTAAAGAGAATTAGGTCGTCCCCACTGAAACAGTATTCCCTCAAATGTTTTGTTGGCGTTTCAGCTTAGTGTTAATCACAGACGGTCTAATACTGGGGTCCACATTTCCATACGTCCTACTTTATTGTTTATTTAAAGTGTATGCACTGAATAATTAGCTCGCTTCGTACTCCAATCAGGGGCATGCAAATGTTGGTTGCCATGGCGACCTCATCAGGGCCCCCCACCAGCCGCAAACAGGACATAGACAAATAAAGCGTGGGAAAACACTAAGGGGCTTAGACAATGACAGTGGTGTGGCGATGGAGACTGAGACTGTGTTGGGAATGGATGAGGATGGGAGAGAGGTGGAGGGGGGAAGTAACTGGGTGTGTGTCTGTTGGGATGGGATGGGGTGGGGTGGGGTGGTGCAGCTTGTGTCTGGACTGTAGTTACTAGACATGTGTGCTTCAATGGGGGGGGGGGGGTAAAGGCATATTGCAGACCTGTCTAGCTAGGTCTGTGTGTGTGAGGATGGGTGTCCAGCTGAGGACAAGTGTATTAAGTCAAATATATCTCAACATAAATGGCAGCTGTACTATAAAGTATATGACATATTTAATGTTAGGACACATGCATAGAGATATATACCACTTCAGAAAATCCTATATGTAATAATACCATAGGGCTTCGGATGAGTAAGTAATGTATTTTAGTTTTTTTTGCTATCTCCAAATCCTCCTGGTGTTTGAGTCTCTTCACATGACCCACTTCTAAGGTTGGTAGAACTTTAGCCCTGCCCCCATTCCGATCCAATACCAATCCTCCCTTCTCTAGGCCCTTGACGAGTTGTCTTAGGAAACCTGAAAGGACTGGCTTCATGTAGGCCACGTAAGTGATGTAATATGGACAGATGCTCCACCTAAGCTAAGCTATACCAGATGGCTAGGTGGAGTTGGCACCATATTTGTTTTGATTAATTTCACCTTTATTTATGCAGGTAGGCTAGTTGAGAACAAGTTCTCATTTACAACTGCGACCTGGCCAAGATAAAGCAAAGCAGTGCGACACAGATATAGAGATACACATGGGATAAACAAACATACAGTCAATAACAACAATAAAACAAAGTCTATATACAATATGTGCAAATGAAGTAGAATACCTCAAAAGGCAATAAATAGGCCATGGTGGCGAAATAATTACAATATAGCAATTAAACACTGAAGTGATAGATGTGCAGAAGATGAGTGTGCAAGTATGCATTGCCTGTTAGACCCATGAAAATGAAAAGGAGCACTTTTTTAACCTCTGCCCTTCTTCAATCCCCCTAGGTGACCCATCACATTGAAGTTATGTCACAGCCAGTCCACCACCTTCCAACGGGCCACCCCACCTCACCAATGGTGATGTCCATTTCTGAACGTAGTGGTGCCCGCCTGACCTAAATGGAACCGGATTGGCTCCTCTTCCATTTTTTTCTGCCCCAATATTTAAACCTGAAGCACTTTGTGGGCGTTGAACGATCTCATTTTGGTTGGGGTGAACTTTAGGCACATGCCTGGACATGCCTGACCAACTGAACATGAGGTAATGTACTGTTGGGTCATGGATACGAGTGGACACTCAACCACAGCGGCCTCTGTGGGCCTAATCCCCAGACCGTCTTTGGATACACCAATCAGAGGAGAAGTTGAAATGGACTACTGTGCACTAGTGTGTCTCTATCCTCCTATAACTAACTGACTGGATACATGGACAGAAATGGAGGGTGTGAGATGTGTGTGTTCTGTGTTGTGATGGTACACTGTCTTCTCTGAGACGGCTCTACACACAGCTGTGTCTGTCACATCTGCAATACATTCGACACGGGTCGGCATGCTGATCTGTTCATGTGTGCTGGTTTGTCTAAGTACATACACCCTGAGTCACCCTCACTCACGCGCGCGCGCACACACACACACACACACACACACACACACACACACACACACACACACACACACACACACACACACACACACACACACACACACACACACACACACACACACACACACACACACACACACACACACACACACACACACACACACACACACACACACATCACAAATCATAGTAAATTTATTTGAACCTCCTTATGGTTAACGGACATAGGATTTATCATGTGCTTATGCTACCTGGCAAAAATAACATTTGACACTGGACGAGGTTGTATGGTTTAGTAGTAGAATCGCACTGCACCACTGATTTTATTATCAAGGGGAGGTTACAACTGGCAAATAAGTATTTTATTGGACAGCCCACATAGTATTCAGATGATGTATGTATAGATAGGACACATACAATGAATTAAAGTAGAAACATAGAAATGTGCTAATTGAGTGATTTAAACAATTGTAGTATAAAAATCAGAGTAGGAAGATTACTTATGTGTCATATAGTTTACGTAATGGATATGAATAGTAGTTTAGTGTGAAAATATGTTTTATTTTGTGTATATTATTTCTATGCATCTTTTGAAACCTATGCAAATGAATCCACAAAGTAGATATTTCATGATTTGCTAATGACGATCATTCAAATTCTCAGTGTTTAGATTTTTCCCCAGACAATCTGTTATATACTGTAGGGGGATGTGAGAGATTAGAAATGAACCCTGGTCCAGACAGTAAAATATGTTGGGATTTTACTGATTTGGATGTTTCTATATTTTTTTACAAGTGTATCAATATCAAAATATGAACATTGGAATGTTTTAATTTGCATGACAGTACGGGGACATCTATAGATCTTCAACGAATGGATTGACTAGAAAGTTGCATATACAGGTTTCCAAACAATTATTTGGGGATTTCATGTGAACATTTTTACTCTATGCAACTTTTACACTTGAACTTTTTGTTGTAATAAATAATATGACTATCATTCGGAGCAAGCGCAATTCATATGTTGATTTATGTCATGCTTTTGAGGATTAACTTCCACAATGTTGAAAATGTTTCAGATTTTTTTGCACCATTTCAGACTTCATTTGAGAAATGATACAATGGCTGTATACTAAATATGTTTGATAGTGTGATGAACTGTACGGTTTAACAACCATGTGTACTCTACATGAACAACAAATGTGTACCATATGAGCAAAGTATGTAATAGCCTGTAAATATACTGTATGTTATCAAGACCACACTATCAGTAGTTGGTCATGGGCAATTCGTTGTGAGGAATGTACAATCAAGAGTGCATGTGGGCACTACATGAGGAGTGTCAACTGTAAACAGTCAGCGTGAAGTGTGCGCAGAATTATTTAGCATGTAGAAAGCAAGAGTACAATAGATGGAATGTGTGCAATGTGTGTGGAGGCGTGCACTACGTGAATACGATGTTTTAATGACAATGTTGGATTTTAAAGAGATGTTTGCTTGAGTGCACTATGGCCCACAAGATCATAGACTACATTAGGCATGTTTGCAAGTGACCTGTGAATCCTGACTGTAGGGGACCGACTCATTCTGGTACCATGGACTGTGTACTGTGTACGATTAAGTCAACACAAGAAGTGTTTGCGTTTAAAAGGGTAAAAACACAAATGTCTATCTGGAATTTCTATCTGTTCAGTCTGTTTTTCATTGAACCCATATCTTCGAATCAACTCGTAGCCCAGTGTAAGTTTGCCTTGAGAATTCATAAATGTGGAGAGAAGAAAAGTAAAATGCCAAATGAGTATTGCTGCAGTAAAGAAAGTTACCTGGAGTGACAGTATTCCAACATCCAGGGCCTGGAGCGTATACCGTATGAATGAAATAGTACTTTAGAGTCAGATAAAACAATTCCCTGAACATCTTATTGTAATCAGGTTTCTACAGATGAGTACACTTGTTTCTGCAGCAGGCCTACGGTTGCTGTCATATTGACGGACAGTTTTTAGGGTCAACCAAGGAGCCATGTGTTCAGACGGGAATCATAAGCGCACAGACAAATGATCAATGTTTACACGGTTGCGCAATTTTAGAGTAACCACAGGCTGCATCTGGGCAATATTTGTGACACTGTAAGGAAGCACAGGCCAGTGGAACAGCTGCTAAGTTATCATCAGAACTAAGAAAAGCACTGCCATTTTGTTAGTAGTTGGCTACCAATTTAACGGCTTTATTTATTTGTTATATATTATGCAGCAATCCTGCCTTTGTTATGCATATACCACCACTTCCAAGTAACGATACTGACACTACAGCTTGTGCACCTGCCTTTGGAGCACAGAGTTGCTGGTTTGATCCTAGGCAGAGTCAACTACCCTGATTGGCACACTGGTGTCCATTGTGGGATCCACACAGGCACACACAGCTAAGATGCAGAGGTACTTGCAAGTTGAAGAGCAGAGATGAGCTTCCCGGAGGAGGAAGTGGAAATAGTGTAGCAATACTATTGGATAATAACAATTGCATTTCCTTGAACCTGACCTTCTCATCCAATGGGGTTTGAGAAAAAGGAGATGAGTGAGGACACGGGGAATCAAGGAAATTAGATTCTCCCACTGTCCACTTCCAAAAAAACTTGACTCAATGCAGACTGCGATTAGTGTGCTCGCCTGAAGAGCACAGGGTTGCCGTTTTGATCCTAACCAGATCCAATTGTCCTCTTACTTTAAGACAATACATTAGTGCTTCCAGGCTCTGTCGTAACTGGCCTCGACCGGGAGGTCCGTGGGGCGACGCACAATTGGCCTAGCGTTGTCCGGGTTAGGGAGGGTTTGCTTGGTAGGGATGTCCTTGTCTCATCGCGCACCAGCGACTCCTGTGGCGGGCCGGGCGCAGTGCACGCTAACCAAGGTTGCCAGGTGCACGGTGTAGCCTCTGACACATTGGTGCGGCTGGCTTCCGGGTTGGATGCGCGCTGTGTTAAGAAGCAGTGCGTCTGGTTGGGTTGTGTATCGGAGGACGCATGACTTTCAACCTTCGTCTCTCCCGAGCCTGTACGGGAGTTGTAGCGATGAGATAAGATAGTAGCTACTACAACAATTGGATAATACGAAATTGGGGAGAAAAAGGGGTAAACTTTTTTTTTTAAACAGAAACCCAGCCTAAAACCCCAAACAGCAAGCAATGCAGGTGTAGAAGCACGGTGGCTAGGAAAAAAAACCTAGAAAGGCCAAAACCTAGGAAGAAACCTAGAGAGGAACCAGGCTATGTGGAATGGCCAGTCCTCTTCTGGCTGTGCCGGGTGGAGACTATAACAGAACATGGCCAAGATGTTCAAATGTTCATAAATGACCAGCATGGTCAAATAATAATAATCACAGGCAGAACAGTTGAAACTGGAGCAGCAGCACGGCCAGGTGGACTGGGGACAGCAAGGAGTCATCATGTCAGGTAGTCCTGAGGCATGGTCCTAGGGCTCAGGTCCTCCGTGAGAGAGAGAGAAAGAAAGAAAGAGAAAAAGAGAGAATTAGAGAGAGCATACTTAAATTCACACAGGACTCTGGATAGGACAAGTACTCCAGATATAACAAACTGACCCTAGCCCCCCGACACATAAACTACTGCAGCATAAATACTGGAGGCTGAGACAGGAAGGGACAGGAGACACTGTGGTCCCATCCGATGACACCCCTGGACAGGGCCAAACAGGAAAGATATAACCCCACCCAGTTTGCCAAAGCACAACCCCCACACCACTAGAGGGATATCTTCAACCACCAACTTACTATCCTGAGACAAGGCCGACTATAGCCCACAAAGATCTCCGCCACGGCACAACCCAAAGGGGGGTGCCAACCCAACTTTGCAGTATTTGTTTTTTTTGTTGTTATTTCTTACATTGTTAGCCCAGATTTTCTTTTGTGTTATTACATACAGCCAGAAAGAACTTTTGGATATCAGACCACCGGTAACTCACCAGCATTACCAGCGTTACGACCAGGAATACGACTTTCCCGAATCGGATCCTTTGTTCGTACCCCCCAGGGCTATTGAACTGATTCCAGAGGCTGATCTAAACGCATCCGGAGGAGAAGAGGGATTCGGAGTAGACTTCTAGTCTGACTCAGGAGGTGCGCACACCACCCACTGCTTCCGAGTATATTACTCTCTAATGTTCAGTCTCTGGATAATAAAGTTGACGAGCTCAGGGCAAGGATTTCCTTCCAGAGAGATATCAGGTATGTTTCACTGAAACATGGCTCTCTCGGGATATACTGTCTGAGTCAATACAGCCAGTTGGGTTCTCTGTTCATCGCGCAGACAGGAATTAATATATCTCCAGGAAGAAGAAAGGCGGGGTGTTCGTTTCATGATTAACTACTCATGGTGTGATTGTGTTAACATACAGGAACTCAAGTCCTTTTGTTCACCTAGAATACCTCATAATCAAGTGCTGACCGTGTTGCCTCCCAAGAGAATTATCTTTGTGTATAGTCACAGCCATGTATATTGCCCCTCAAGCCGATACCACGACGGCCCTCAAAGAACTTCACTGGATTTTATGCAAACTGGAAATCCCATATCCTGAGGATGCATTTATTGTAGCTGGGGATTTTAACAAAGCAAATTCGAGGAAAACGCTACCGAAGTTCGATCAACACATCGACTGTAGTACTAGCGCTGCTTAAACACTCGACCACTGCTACTCCAACTTCCAGAGGTGCGCACACCACCCACCTTTTACCGCCCTCCCTTCAGGCAAATCTGATCACGACTCCATTTTGCTCCTCCCTTCCTGTAGGCAGAAACTCAAACAGGAAGTACCTGTGCTAAGGACTATTCAACGCTGGTCTGATCAAGATTCAAGATTGTTTTGATCATGTGGACTGGGATATGCTCTGGGTAGCCTCCGAGAATAACATAGACGAATACACTGATACGGTGACTGAGTTTATCAGGAAGTGTGTAGGAGATGTTGTACCCAATGTGACCATTAAAACCTACCCTAACCAGAAACCATGGATAGATGGCAGGATTTGCACAAAACTGAAAGCACAAACCACCGCATTTAACCATGGCAAGGTGACTGGGAATATGGCCGAATACAAACCGTGTAATTATTCCATCTGTAAGGCAATCAAACAGGTTAAATGTCAGGATAGAGACAAAGTGGAGTCGCAATTCAACAGCTCAGACATGAGACATATGTGGCAGGGTCTACAGACAATCACGGATTACAAAGGGAAAACCAGCCATGACACAGACGTCTTGCTCCTGGACAAGCTAAACACCTTCTTCGCTCGCTTTGAGGATAACACAGTGCCACCGACACGGCCCGCTACCAAGGACTGTGGGCTCTCCTTCTCTGTGGCAGATGTGAGTAAGACATTTAAGCGTGCTAACACTCGCAAGGTTGCCGGCCCAGATGGCATCCTCAGAGCATGCGCAGACCAGCTGGTTGAAGTGTTTGCGGACATATTCAATCTCTCCCTATCCCAGTCTGTTGTCCCCACATGCTTCAAGATAGCCACCATTGTTCATGTACCCAAGAAAGCAAAGGTATCTGCACTAAATGACTACCGCCCCTTAGCACTCACTTATGTCATCATGAAGTGCTTTGAGAGACTAGTCAAGGATCATATCACCTCTACCTTACGTGACACCCTAGACCCACTTCAATTTGCTTGCCGCCCCAATAGATCCACAGATGATACAATCGCCATTGCACTCCACACTGTCCTATCCCATCAGGACAAGACGAATACCTACATATGTAAGAATGCTGTTCATTGACTATAGCTCAGAATTCAACACCATAGAACCCTCCAAGCTCATCATTAAGTTCGAGGCCCTGGGTCTACCTGCCCTCCAGGACACCTACAGCATCCGATGTCACAGGAAGGCCAAAAAGATCAAGGACAACAACCACTCGAGCCACTTCCTGTTCATTCCGCTATTATCCAGAAGGCGAGGTCAGTACAGGTGCATCAAAGCTGGGACCGAGAGACTGAAAAACATATTTTATCTCAAGACCATCAGACTGTTAAATAGCCATCACTAGCACATTAGAGGCTGCTGCTCTATTTACACAGTTTTGAAATCACTGGCCACTTTAATAATGGAACACTAGTCACTTTAATAATGTTTACATATTTTGCATTACTCATCTGATATGTATATAATGTATTCTATTCTATTCTACCGTAGTCTATGCCGCTTTGACATTGCTCGTCCAAATATTTTTATATTCTTAATTCCATTCCTTTACTTAGATTATCGTGTATTGTTGCAATTTTTTTTAGATATTACTTGTTAGATATTACTGTACTGTTGGAGCTAGAAACACAAGCATTTCGCTACACCCACAATAACATCTGCTAAACACGTGTATGTGACCAATAAAATTAGATTTGATTAGACTTTTGATTTCGAGGGCATAAGTCCACCCACTTGGGAGCCAGGCCCAGCCAATCAGATTGAGTTTTTCCCAACAAAAGGGCTTTATTACAGACAGAAATATTCCTCAGCTGTCCAGGTTGCTGGTCTCAGACGAAACTGCACATTTTAGAGTGGACTTTTATTGCCATGTTGTTGAAACAGCTTCTTGATATGCCACACCTGTCAGGTGAATGGATGATCTTGCAAAGGAGAAATACTAACAGGGATGTAAACAAACTTGTGCAAGAACATTGACAGAAATAAGCTTTTTGTGCTTATGTAACATCTCCGGGATGTTTTATTTCAGCTCATGAAACATGGGACCAACACTTTACATGTTGTGTTTATATTTTCATTTAGTATATATGGTGGACAGAATGAAAGTTAAACATTTACTATTTTTGATGATTTATTCCATTCTCAACTGGACAATTTTCTGGTAGAAAACAAATAATAACGTCACAGGTACGTCTGAAGTCAGCCTTGGGGACTTCGCCTTATCTCAAGACAGCAGAAAGTTATGCGAACCCTCTCATTTGAAAAGAGTAAAAAACAAAAGGACGTGTCTGGGAGCCAAGTCGTGGGAATGCCCCCCAAGGGCCCGATTAGCATTCCAAAACGCACGTCTCTGTGGGCTGTCTACTACAGGAGTCCCCCAGGACTGAAGAAGGGGTGGGTCGAAAGATGGAGGGGGTGTAGAGAAGGGCAGACGGGAGATGGTGAGCAGACAGCTCCACAAAAGGAGGCCGAGTATGGGGGGGGGGGCTTGAGGGTTGGCTAAGGAAAACATGGATCTCTAGGGGACCGAGACAGGGTTCAAGTTCAAGGGTACGTCCCAATCTGCATTTTATCGACCTGTGCCAAGTTCCCAAAGTCCTGTGGTGGGAAAGGTCCACATAGTTGGCCAAAACTTGACTGAGCCCAAAACCCTGTCAAGGGGTCCATAGTACCAAGGTTATTATAGTAAATAAAAAATTAGAATTAGTTAATAAAATTATTAAGAAGAACATTTGTTAACTAAAACCATACTGAAACTATTATCTTTGACTGCAAAACCAACTAAACAAAATAAAATACATCATAAATGATGAGCAGAGCATGAACCATAGGTGTGAACAATGGCTCAGCAAACCCTGTATAGGATTATTTTGAGTACATTGCTCGAAAGGACAAAGGCACTATAGTGTCAGAAGATGGCAGCCTGTGTGGATCAGAGATAAAAAGGAAAAACCCAACCAACCTCCAAGTTCATCTGAACAGCACTCACAAATAATTGTAGGATAAAGACAAGGTGAGACAGTTATGTTATTTTTGGAATTCAATCAGGATTCGACTCCTGGTATTATATGAACACAAATAAGACGTGGCAAATTTGAAGAAATGCAGAAAATGTGCTTTAAAACTGCACATTTGTCTCTCTGCCAAAAGGAAGGGTGGACCAGTTTGGGGTCGCATTGGGTTGCGAGGTGGGAGTTTGTTACTATGCCGATAAATTACAATATCCATTGGGACCTTTGACACCTAAGAAATGTGTGTGACCTGGACCATCTCAAGAGTTACTGGAGTGCCCATGCTATAGACCTACACATGGCTCCTAGCCTTCCATGCATGAGGCTACTTTCTGTCCTTATCCCTACAACTAAAACTGAAACCAAGTGGATTTTTTTTAAAGACATGTTTTCATCAGACTGAAGCTAAATAAAAAAAATAGCAAATCAAGTCTGAAAACTAACTGAAACTAAACTGAATTTAAAAAATATATAAAATAAATCAACAAACCTGTAATGAGATTGGTCCATACACATTGGATCTAAACAGACACATTTGTCTTTGTAAATCTGTAGGAATATCACAGTACCAATTTTCAGTTACTTGTAAAAGAGTATTATTATTTTTTCTTTGATCTGGCTTGGGGCTTAGATGAATCATTGAAATAAATCGCATGTGGTGTGCTGATCTAATGAACCATTATTTATTTGGTACTAGTAAAAAGAGATGAGGCAGACTCAGAAACACAATGCTTACTTCCTCTCCAGTTCATGACCCCTGCAGGGACAATGGTGGATTTGGGTGTTTGTGATTGTGTGTGTGTGTGTGTGTGTGTGTGTGTGTGTGTGTGTGTGTGTGTGTGTGTGTGTGTGTGTGTGTGTGTGTGTGTGTGTGTGTGTGTGTGTGTGTGTGTGTGTGTGTGTGTGTGTGTGTGTGTGTGTGTGTGTGTGTGTGTGTGTGTGTGAGTTCTCCCAACATGCCCTTCTTAGACAGTTTATTAAATCCACAAGTTATGTGACCCTTGACCCCCTTTTGATGACTGGCCTGTGTTCTGATAGGCCTCTGGGGATGTCCCAACAAAGACACCTGTGGTGCTCTCCTTTAGCCCTATTCAGTGCTTAGCACAGCAGATACACCCTCCTCGTCTTAAAGGTAAGTGCCATGGGCAAATAGGCGAGGAAAGAAACTCACAAGGGGTGTATTGATTGAAAGAGCACAAAAAAAGTAATTGCAGAAATATGGTGCAATCATGCCTTTCCAGCAACACTGTATTTGCAATGCACACTGCTTTTTCACATTAGGAAAATGTCCTATGTACATACATAATAGGAAGACAGATTTCCAAGTGAACTATACAATTGGACAGAAAGGAACCTGAGTCCTGTCTATTTAATGTAAATATTATTGTTATTTAACCCACTGGGTGTGCTTTTAAGAGGAAATGTCACACTGACTGGTAGGGCTGGCAATTGCCAGAGACTTCACAATACAATATTATCACGATGCTTAGCTGACGAAACGATATGGATTGCGATTCTCACGATTCTATATGTATTGGGGAAGGGGTAAGAGGGTTACCTAGTCAGTCCCATAACTGAATGCATTCAACCAAAATGTGTCTTCCACATTTAATCCAACCCCTCTGAATCAGAGAGGGGAATTGCAATTCAATACTGTGATTTTATTGCGATTCAGTGTTCCATGCTCACCATATGTCTGCTGCAGAGGGACAGGAGAGAGCCATGAGTTAACGAGTTTTGATCAGTCATAGAAATAAAAATGTCCCCTTATTTAAAAAGAAGACGAGGAACACTCTATGAAGACAAAATACAGGAGTTTTTGTGTAGGTACAGCCAACTAGCGCAAAAATAACATTGTGATATTGTCAAAATGATATGATATGATATATCGTAAAAAATATTGATGTGTAACTGAATCGATTCCCCCCCCATCAATACTGACTGGACAAGAAGTAGAGCTAAACCTTTACACTAATGTTTAGGAAATTACTAATCTCCAGTTTATTGCAATGTGACAGAAAGGGTCAAGGCCAAAGGAAGTGGTTCCTGACCTCTGGTCTAAGTGATCCTGAAGGCTGGTGATGAGGTTGACCTCTTGACCTCCCACGTGCCGGAGCAGACTCAGAGGTCAAGCAGGGGTTAGGGGTCAGAGTGGAGTCCCTCAGCGACAGTCAGAGAAAAGGAAGTTGGGGACATCCAAGCTATCAGTGGCACACAGCACACACTCACAGGCACGCACATACACACACACGCACACACTCACATACAACACACAGATATAGCAAGTCATTCATGGTGGAGGGTTTACGAAGTTGCCTAGGCAATGTTTGTGTGTGTGTGTGTGTGTGTTCGCTCACTGTGTTGTAGTCAGACCTTGACAAAGCCTAAGGACCCTAACAATGACTTCCCTTGAAAGAAACGGAATGCATTATGCACTTGAAAGCACATTTGAGCATCCATCCATATCCAGCAACTGACTGAGAAAAGAGTATTGTTGGCTATCTTCTTCTGTCTACAAATCAGACACATTCACTTGCTTCCTTGTTTCCCACAAATTCAGTCTAGGGCTGTGGACATTTTCTTAAGTGAAGTATCACTTGAATAAACAAATAATAGTGGGTCTAAGGAGATGAGAAAACAACTTCACATTGATTGGGGGTTTTATACAACCGTTCAAGACACAGACACATATGTAGTACCAGTCAACAGTTTGGACACACCTACTCACTCAAGGGTTTTTCTTTATTCGTACTATTTTCTACATTGTAGAATAATAGTGAAGACATCAAAACGATGACAGCTTTGCACACTCTTGGCATTCTCTCAACCAGCTTCATAAGGTAGTCACCAGCAATGCATTTAAATTAACAGGTGTGCCTTGTTAAAAGTTAATTTGCTGAATTTCATTCCTTCTTAATGTGTTTGAGCCAATCAGTTGTATTATGACACCTCAGATTGCAGTCCAAATAAATGCTTCGTAGAGTTCATGTAACAGACACATCTCAACATCAACTGTTCAGAGGAGACTGCATGAATCAGGCCTTCATTTTTTATTTTATTTTACCCTTATTTTACCAGGTAAGTTGACTGAGAACACATTCTCATTTACAGCAACGACCTGTGGAATAGTTACAGGTGAGAGGAGGGGGTTGAAGGAGCCAATTGTAAGCTGGGGATGATTGCTGCAAAGAAACCACTGGCTACCACAATATTCTGCAGCGATATGCCATCCCACCTGGTTTGCGCTTGGGACCTTCATTTGTTTTTCAACTGGGCAATGACCCAAAACACACCTCTAGGCTGTGTAAGAGCTATTTGACCAAGAAGGAGAGTGATGGAGTGCTGCATCAGATGACCTGGCCTCCACAATCACCCTACCTCAACCCAATTGAATTGGTTTGGGATGAGTTAGCCCGCAGAGTGAAGAAAAAGCAGCCAACTAGTGCTCAGCATATGTGAGAATTCCTTCAAGATGATTGGAAAAGCATTCCAGGTTAAGCTGGTTGAGAGAATGCCAAGACTGTGCAAAACTGTCATCAAGGCAGCTTTTTTTATTTGTTTTTTTGTTTACTACATGATTCCATATGTGTTATTTCATAGTTTTGATGTCTTTACTATTATTCTACAATGTAGAAAATAGGAAAGATAAAGAAAAACCCTTGAATGAGTAAGTGTGACCAAACTTTTGACTGGTACTGTACATAAAGACATGGCAAGAAATCAGCCATGAATGTGTCATTGCACTTTGGAGGGTTTTTGAGCACTTAATTACACATGAAAAGACTGGGTCAGACAGAGCAGATGAGGCCCTTCAGTCTGTCTGTGTCTCTGTCCCTGTCTCTGTCTGACTGTGGGAGTGTGTCTGACTGACTCTCTGTGTGTGTGTGTGTGTGTGTGTGTGTGTGTGTGTGTGTGTGTGTGTGTGTGTGTGTGTGTGTGTGTGTGTGTGTGTGTGTGTGTGTGTGTGTGTGTGTGTGTGTGTGTGTGTGTGTGTGTGTGTGTGTGTGTGTGTGTTTAGCGCTATCGATGAACGACTCTTGGATGAATCCGATTAACAAATTCAAATGTGTTGGAGTCTCTGAGTGGGCAGGGAATATAAATACTGTACATACTGTATCACAAACTAATAGAGAGGAGGGGATAGCTTGGGAACAGACCAGGGTAGACAAGTCTAGGTCTCCTCTTTTCTCCAGGGTCCTGGGTGTGTAGTCTGCAGCCGGACAGAGGGGTGGGGTGAGAATCCAAGAGGCGGGACCTTCCAACATCAGCACATCTATTTGTTGTCTGTCAGGCATAAAGGGGAGGGTTCAGAGGGCAAATAATTTCACATGAACTGGGATCTTTCACATGCTAATGACTTCAGGGAATACCAACCCTTAGAGTGTTGAGTGGAAGTATAGCAGTATAGGGTATGTGCATCATGGGGTATCGGTGCTAGCCTCATGTCACCAGCTCCCCAAAGTGGAACATTTGGTAGTTTACCTGAGGTTTATTCAATAGGGACACTAAGTCTATCTTTTATAGAATTCTGATGAAGCAGACAATGGTCATATTACTTTATTCCACATGATAGAGAATATATGCTACATTGCTTGTTTTGTCACATAAACTGAAATTTAGCAAACATTTTAGAATTTTAGCAACCAGTCAATGGCGGAGTGATTTCTACACATTGCGCCTTTAAGCAGTTTGTTTTATGTGTTGAACTGAGGGCGTGTGGTATGTATGATCGTCTCTGACTAGACCTACTCTTTGTGAGGTTATGGCATTAATAATGGGATAGTGTTTATGAGACCAGCTCCAGACAGTGAGGGTCTTTTGTGACCACAAGTCGTGTGAGCCAGACAACTGTACAACCACTTGTGGGGACTCTGGGATACGTGCACACACGTGCATTTGCGGCAAAAGCTCCCACTATGTAGCAATATGCTGATCACCTGATCAAAAGCTTCAAATTCAAAGAGCACTGAATTTGGAAAACTTTTAAATTTATTTCTTCAGCCTTGAATGAACCTCTCATTAAAGCTGCATATCATTATCAGGCACGAAAGGGGCATCAAATTAACATGCACTTTATTATTGTGCAGACTGCACACACACACACACACACACACACACACACACACACACACACACACACACACACACACACACACACACACACACACACACACACACACACACACACACACACACACACACACACACACACACACACACACACACACACACACACACACACACACACACACACACACAGAAGGACATCATACACATTAGCAATGTAAATGATCACATTCAGTGTACTCATTTGAAGGGAGAGACAATCTTACTTATACATTTTCATGATCTGTGATTTGTAATATTTGTCTTGCAAGATGGTGTTTAATTTAATTTAATGCAGGTTGCCGGCTAAAATTTCAAGCATGCATGCAATTTCAAACATGCGACCTCATCCGGACTTCAGGGAAATGACTGCTGCCTTACACGTGCCATGCACAATATTCTTTAGTCTACACTTGCCTTTCTGACCCCAATGCTAAATTGGAGTTATTCCACATCCCGTTTGATTGTGATTTGGTCAAGTGTGAAACTCTCTATCTAGAAACATTGAATCCTTGATTGCAATATGGTTTTGGAAGCCTTGGACACTGTTCTAGCTGTTTTACCACAGATTAGCAATGTTTTTTTAGTGAAACACAGCTTCTAGCCAATGTTTATTTTGGTGTACAATTAGTGTACCTTTTGTATTTGTCAAATGATCTTGGGGGGGGGGGGGCAATATGAAAGTAGAGTTTCTGAGGTTTCCAAAACCATATTGCATGCAATGATTATTAACGGTTAGACAGAGTGTCAGGACAGTTGTAGGCTACACATTGGCCACGCTATGGTCAATTGTTCAAATGAGAACCCAAGGGCTGTATGGCTTTGGGTTCTGGAAAGACAGTCTACTCCGGACAATATGATCCATGGAGAGGAGCCAACACGAGAATGGAAATATAAAGCCATATTACATTTTGAATCTGGAAGGTAAAAACAAAAAGTACATTTTAATAGCAACACCCTAAAAATAATGATCTACAATGATCAACAGAACACAAGACAGAAAATATTCACTTAAATAGCTTATCAAAATAGCTGATAAAATTGTATCTATGGGCAGGGCATCTATAAAATAGGTTTCCCGGATGGATTTACTAATGGCTGGCCTACAACACTGAATGCAAGAAACATCTCTGTCAATTATGTATCCCCTGAACATCACAAGAAAACAAGGAGCTTCAGACTGGGAAGGCTACTGTTGGTTTTCGGGGAGTAGGCTGGCTTATGAATACATAGGCCTATAGGCCTACACATAACATCTGACAGGATATTTTCACTATCAGCGTTAATTTGTATAGCTACTCTAGCATCGCCCTCATGTGGGTGCTATCAAGCTAGCAGGCATGCTAGGTAGATAGTGCTAGGTGTCAACAACCAATCCAGTAGGGGCTGGAAGCTATAGTGAGCTTCGATTGGTCAATCGTGCTGCAATATTGCAGAGTATTTGCATTAAGTTAATCTTTCCCCAATTTACCATTCCATTCTTGTAGGTCGGCTAAGGAGTATTGGTGTCTCCGAGGGGTCTTTGGCCTGGTTTGCTAACAGTGTATAAAGTCAGAACATCTGCTGTCTCAGCCACTGCCTGTCATCAACCACTCTCTTCTCAATTTACATCAACAACATACAGTAGCTCAGGCAGTAGGATGCTCTCTCAGTCATTTAAATGCAGATGATACAGTCTTATACTCAGCTGGCCCCTTCCTGGATTTTGCATGAAACGCTCTACAACAAAGCTTTCTTAGTGTCCAGCAAGCTTTCTCTGCCCGTAACCTTGTTCTGAACACCTCCAAACCAAAGGTCAAGTAGTTCGGTAAGAACAATGCCCCTCTCCCCAATGGTGTAATTACTGCACAATATATACAGAAGTAATTGTACCTCTGAGGGTTAAGAGCTTGTGGTAGTCAACTCGTAAAAGTACTTGGGAGTACAGCTAGATGGTACACTGTCCTTCTCTTGACACATATCCAAGCTGCAGGCTAAAGTTAAATCTAGACTTGGTTTCCTCGATCATAATCGCTCCTCTTTCACCCCAACTGCAAAACTAACCCTGGTTCAGATGACGATCCTACCAATGCTAGATTACGGAGATGTCATTTATAGATCGGCAGGTAAGGGTGCTCTCGAGTGGCTAGATGATATTTGCCATTCGGCCTTCAGATTTGCCACCAATGCTCCTTATTGGACACATCACTGCACTCTATCCTCCTCTGTAAACTGGCCATCTCTGTATACCTGACACAAGACCCACTGGTTGATGTTTATTTATAAAACCCTTTTAAGCATCACTCCCCTCTATCAGAGATACCTACTGCAACCCTCATCCTCCACATACAACACCCATTTTGCCAGTCACAGCTGGAGCTAGTGACTGGCATGAGCTGCAAAAAAAAAAAACCATTACAATGGGACAGTTTTATCTCCATCTCTACAGTCAAAGACTCAATCATGGACACTCTTATTGACACTTTTGTCTGCTTCACCTGATTTATTGTTGTCTCTATCTTTTTTTCCCTTTCTACTCTTGTCTGTGCCTAAACGTTTGCACTGTGTGTGCTGCTACCATGTTGTGCTGCTGCCATTTTGTGTCCTACCATGTTGTTGTCATTTTGTGTTGTTACCATGCTGTGTTGCTGCCTTAGGTCTCTCTTTAAATAGTGTGGTAGTGTCTCTCTTGTCATGGTGTGTGTTTTGTCCTCCATTTTTAATGGCTTTACCGTCGTTGTGTTAATATGAATCAGTGGATCACCGCAACGAGGTGGGGAAGTAGGCAGAAACACGTAAAATTAGTGCATAAAACAATACAGACAAAAGCATGCATTTTGGTGAAAGCTAACTTTCCATAAACGATAGCCTTCTGATTTCAATAGGCGAATAGGTTAAGCCTAATAATGGTAGGTTAAACATTGTAATATTAAGAAAAAGAAGATGGAATGAAAAAAATATCACAATGGGTCAGTTTTACATTTGGGATAAAAGGCTAAATAAAATGCAGCGAAATTGGAAGTCAATGGAAGTAGCCTAAATACTATAATTGGGTTACTCTATATATATAGGCTATATGTTATCTCTTTTTGGGTGGATAATGCGCGAATTCATGCACATTGTCTCGTGCAGAATGGTTTAACAGTCTTTTCAAGTAGACTATGAATAGCCTACATTTTAGATTAAACGCGCTACTTACGTTCACGAGGGCAAAAAAATGTAAAATAAGTACCCCCAATGCTTTCCCTCCCAGTTCCCTCTCACATCTTGCTCCATAAATAGGAATAAATTGGCAATGATTCGAGTCGACAGATCATCAATAAACGTCTGCAGTGGGTGGCAACCTAAACTGCATGGCACAAACACACTGTCTAAAAAGACGGACATTGACATAATCCAACTCCCTTCTATCATTCCTGTTAGTGGCTAAATGCCCAATAAAAGTGTATTGCATAATGTTCAAAATGATGAATATTGTCATGCTGCGATGTTTTGACCTTTTCTTACAGATAGGTTACAACAATTATGTTACATGCCAATCTGTGCCATTTATAGCCTATAGGCATATAATGTGCCCAATATTTCCTGCATAAATAATCACATTGTTATATAGGCCTATCAATTTAATTAGATACAAATGTCAGTCGATTTGGTTATTAGACGATGAGTTGAAAACAATTTGAATGTGCTGCTTTCAAAAGCAATAGAGAAATCACGAAAAATTGATATGTAAATTGGACTATTCTTTAGTTTTTTTTCTTGGAATTCACGCATTTTCATCGATAGCATGTTGGCGAGATATTATCTAAATCTATTTATTCGTTAATCCATGTCCCATATAGGCCTACATACAGTGTAGGCCCTATATCCAAAAGGAAAAACGAAAAATCTGTTCCAATTATTTTAAAGTGGGCTGTTTCATCTAGATTTTGAGGGAGGGTAGCCTAACAGGATTCATCCTCTTATTACCAGCACAAGTCATATCCGGGCGGAGGAAGGAAGCCCTTATTGCCGAGGTCACGCTCTTTGTAGCGTCAAATGATCGTGTCCACCGTGACTCACGCTCAGCATGATGCAGCAGCCTATTCGTTCACTCTCTTTGCTGTTCCTCAAAGTCTGGATTTGAAGAAATACAAACTTCGATTGTCAAAAATTCAAACCTCTTCGATAATGCATATCTATGCAAAATATCGAAATAAAATAACATGTTTAGTTCAAGTTCCAATGAGAAAATTCCAATTTAAGAATCTATTTAGCCTGTAGAATTTTAATCTGAAAAGCCCCCTAATCCCTTGCTCGACCAGTCTATAGTGTTTTGTATTGTAAACTGTGGTTAATATTGGACATGAAACTATAGGGACTAAACTATGCTTTTACAGTCATATTTTTGGAGGATCTTTTGACAAAACCTCCCAATACAATTGAAAGCACAATTGCCACAGGATTTGATAATAATATTAGCTCCTACAGCCCCTAAATATGGCCTAAAAACGTAATTGCTCTCATAATTAGCCCTACTTTTATTGCACTTGGGCTAATGTTTTTAGGATAGATATTATTTAAACGTATAGCCTACAGTCTCAAAACATATTTTTTTCTCAGATTAAAAGTCCCTACCACTTCAAATTAATCTTAGACCTATAGTTATAGTAGACTATTGGTGTGAGAAGTTCTAAAATCGCCATTGCCTAGATTTATAGGCTATATAGGGATTCATACATCACTCATTTTGTCTCCAGTGAACAGACACATCAGACCCAATAGACATAGTGTGTCCCTCTATTCCAGGGGCTCCCAACCCCCCCCCCCCCCAAAGGAACTCAGCCTGACTTTAAATTTACTCTTGAAAGTTGTAATAGTAGAATTCACAATGTGCAATTTCGAAATTGGATAGTGTATCATCAGTTCCTGTTGTAATGTTAGTCATTCCATACTTTAGAGAACTATTTAAAACTTAAAACTCAAAACTTAAAATGTCCAGATCGGCTAGCCCATGTCAGCTAACATTTATTTTTTTTTTATTTTAGCTCATAGATATTGTTAGCTAGCAAATGTTTTGCCATATTAGCATCAATTTGACATCAGACAAAACACCTCAAACCAAGACATGGTATCAAGAACAAGATCAAACAAGCTGAAATGAGCCACTTGAGATTCACCACATGGAAGTTTCTTGTCATTATTGATGGCAATCTGGCCCTCCAGAATCACAACACACAGCCTTCTGCCCCTTTGAAGTGCGCCCAGCGTTTTTTGGGACGTTATCAGCCAACCCCTCTGTAGGCAACGTGGGGAAAAGGCACCTGATTCAATGGAGGTTGCATGAACCGCCTTGATACATTTTTCATAAGGGAAAGTGGAATTTCAAAGTGGAAATGACAAATTTCAGAAGCACATCCTATGGGTGTGTGGTAAAAGATGAATATCATAAAAGCAACAGTTGGATATTAACCATTGTTCTGTTTTGCCACATCTCAGTATTTCTCTCGTAGTCTACATCTTGGCCAAGTCACTTTACCATAGCAGATCCTCCCCCCTGTTTCTGGATCCACTTCCAATTCTTTTAGAAAATTGGCAAATTGGCAACATGTAAACCGACTCAGAGCTGTGGGCTCAACGCCAGGCAATTAGCTACAACTTTTCACCATGAACAGAGTCTATGATCTTGCCCGTGGCGCATGCCGTATAGCTGTCTCTAGAACTGTATCTTTACACAATAGCCACGGAACAAAAGTAGCAGACAGCGATGGAGCAAAAAGTAGACCCGTCTCCTTCCTCGCCACTGCTCTGTTTCGGCTGTTGACCTTTCATTAACATTCAGGCTATGCCCTCCATTGCCTCCATTCTCCTCCCATTCTCTCTGTGTAGATGCAGGATCTTCATTTGATCACCCTATTGCAGGTCAACTTGCAGCGTATTATTTGAGGTTTAAAAAGGCTACTGAAGTGTGTAATATACACATTGAAATTTTAAGACTTGATTTTCCCTTAAGAAAAAAATATATCAACCCCTACAAAATATGTCCAATAATTCACATTCACATTTCCTGTCGCTGCAGGATTATTGTCCTGCTGCAGCAAACTGGCTCAAATTAAGATCCCACATCTGTTAATGAATCAAAAGTGAATTGTTTCAAGAGTGCCATCTGCAGGATGAACTTAGTTTGTGTGTGCGCGTGCATGGCGACGTGCGCATGTGTGTGTGATTCGTCCAGAGCTGGAGAAGGATAGTGTTTGAGGTGTTGCTGTCAATGTAGAAAGTGGTGTTGATATTGTATTTGTGCTAATTGGACTGCAAGGGAGGTCGGTGTGCACAAAGGTTGTTTGTAATTTGAGAAAGGATGCAACGAGAGTTGGGGTGAAGGGTTATGGGTAAAAGCATATCGGCGGGATTCCTAGCCAACTTGGCACGCCCAACTAACATTCTTTTTTCACTCACTTCATTGTTTTGTTTTTTCATGTTGTAGATGTCAGCCCTCCTATGACTCCAGTGCTGTTATTTGCTGTGCTGCAATTCGTTGCTCATTAACTAAAACATCCCCATATTTTTTTATTGGCTACTGACATTTTTATAAGTATACCTATAAAATATGCTATGTAACATGCCGTGAACTACCAGAAAATATGGCATATTTTGTTCTTCCAATTGGCCCTAGGTTAAAACATGTTATGATAAGCATAGTTTGCTTTTAAAACAAACATTTATTTTCTTCTTATAACGGATAACAACATAGCTTGAAGCTAAATACAGTGCCCGTCTGAATTATTGGCACCCTAGGTAAATATGAACAAAAAAGGCTGTGAAAAAATGTAATTGTTGTTTATCGGCTTGATCTTACACTCAAAATATCCTATAAATCTAACCTTTAATTGAGTAAAAAAATAATAATAATAATAATCGGCATCAAGAAATAATACTTTTATTCAAAAACATGCATCCCTAGAAATTATAATTGATGTACTGTATAATCTGATAAAAATGTAACTTTTTAAAGTTCATCTGAGTCTTTGGGAACTCTTGAAGGAAAATTATGCACTATGTGACTATGCATGGATAATAACAGAGAGTAGCAGCAGCGTAGAAGAGGGTGGAGGGGGGCAATGCAAATTGTCTGGATAGCCATTTGATGAGATGTTCAGGAGTCTTATGGCTTGGGGGTAGAAGCTGTTTAGAAGCCTCTTGGGCCGAGACTTGCCACCCAGGTACCACTTGCCGTGCGGTAGCAAAGGGAACAGTCTATGACTGGGGTGGTTGGAGTCTTTGACAATTTTTAGGGCCTTCCTCTGACACTGCCTGGTATAGAGGTCCTGGATAGCAGGCAGCTTAGCTCCAGTGATGTACTGGGCTGTATGCATTAACCTCTGTAGTGCCTTGCGGTCGGAGGCCGAGCAGTTGCCATTGTTGACATAGTCCCAAAATGTTTTGCTTGTCAGCACTCAAGTTTTCAAGATATGCAACTTTCAAAACACAGAAACCATCCCCATATGATGCATTTTGCATCATATGATGCTGTTCTGGGGTGGAATCGTCCTCTAAGTGATCATCAACGACTTCCTGCTTCATTGGGGTATAAATATGAGGTGACACACAGGCTAAACTCCCTTAGCCATCCATCAACATGGGAAAGGTCAGAGAACACACAAATGAAATGAGACAAAAAGGTTGTTGACCTTCACAACTCAGGCAAAGGCTATAAAAAGAAAGCTACATGTCTGAAAATACCCATCTTCACTATTAGGGCAATACGAAAGAAATGTAAAAGAACTGGAGCGTTTAATGAAGCGGCCTGGAAAAGGAAGCAGGTGTACTTTGCCCCAACGCACAGTGAGAAGGATGGTTCAAGTGGCAAAAAGAACATCTCCAAGGATCACAGTTGGAGAATTGCAGAAGTTGGTTACATCTCGGGGTCACCAAGTCTCAAAAAACTACAATTAGACGCCACCTCCACACCAACAAGCTATTTGGAGGGTTGTAATTGGAACTTTGATTGGAACCAGGTTGTATGGTCTGATGAGACTAAAATAGCATTTAGGCAACAAACACCAGAGGTGGGTTTGGTGTAAAAAGAGTCATAGTCCTGCAGAAAATAACCTAATCCCCACTGTGAAGCATGGTGGTGGATCTGGGATGTTGTGGAGCAGTTTCACTTCTAAGGGCCTTGGGAACCTTGGCATCATGGACTCCATCAAGTACCAGAATCTTTTAGGCCAAACCCTGTCTGCCTCTGCCAAGAGGCTCAAACTGGGTCGTTGTTTGATCTTCCAGCAGGACAACGATCCAAAGCAAACCTCCAAATCCAGATGAAAATCCTTCACTCACCAGAGAATCAAGCTTTTGCAATGGCCATCCTAGTCCCCTGACCTAAACCCTATTGAAAACCTGTGGGCTGAGCTGAAGAGGAGAGTCCACAACCGAGGACCAAGGACTGATCTGGAGAGTTTCTGTATGGAGGAATGGTCTTAAATCCATTCCTATGTGTTATCCCACCCCATCAAACATTCTAGGAGACGACTCAGAGCTGTTATCTTGGCAAAGGGAGGGTGTGTTCTCCCACCCCATCAAACATTCTAGGAGACGACTCAGAGCTGTTATCTTGGCAAAGGGAGGGTGTGTTCTCCCACCCCATCAAACATTCTAGGAGACGACTCAGAGCTGTTATCTTGGCAAAGGGAGGGTGTGTTCTCCCACCCCATCAAACATTCTAGGAGACGACTCAGAGCTGTTATCTTGGCAAAGGGAGGGTGTGTTCTCCCACCCCATCAAACATTCTAAGAGACGACTCAGAGCTGTTATCTTGGCAAAGGGAGGGTGTGTTCTCCCACCCCATCAAACATTCTAGGAGACGACTCAGAGCTGTTATCTTGGCAAAGGGAGGGTGTGTTCTCCCACCCCATCAAACATTCAAACAGAGCTGTTATCTTGGCAAAGGGAGGGTGTGTTCTCCCACCCCATCAAACATTCTAGGAGACGACTCAGAGCTGTTATCTTGGCAAAGGGAGGGTGTGTTCTCCCACCCCATCAAACATTCTAGGGGACGACTCAGAGCTGTTATCTTGGCAAAGGAAGGGTGTGTTCTCCCACCCCATCAAACATTCTAGGGGACGACTCAGAGCTGTTATCTTGGCAAAGGGAGGGTGTGTTCTCCCACCCCATCAAACATTCTAGGGGACGACTCAGAGCTGTTATCTTGGCAAAGGGAGGGTGTGTTCTACCACCCCATCAAACATTCTAGGAGACGACTCAGAGCTGTTATCTTGGCAAAGGGAGGGTGTGTTCTCCCACCCCATCAAACATTCTAGGAGACGACCCAGAGCTGTTATCTTGGCAAAGGGAGGGTGTGTTCTCCCACCCCATCAAACATTCTAGGGGACGACTCAGAGCTGTTATCTTGGCAAAGGGAGGGTGTGTTCTCCCACCCCATCAAACATTCTAGGGGACGACTCAGAGCTGTTATCTTGGCAAAGGGAGGGTGGACAAGTACTAAATGCAGGGGTGTCAATAATTGTTACATGCATGTTTTTGAATACAATTATTTCTTGATGACGACACACAAAAAAAACTATTTTAACTCGATTAAAAGTTAGATTAATATATTTTGAGTGTAGAATCAAGCTGATAAACAACAATGAGATTTTCTCTCAGCCTTTTTTGTTCATATTTACCTAGGGTGCAAATCATTTAGGAGGTCACAGTAGATGGTATGTTTTTCAATGGAAATGACAAGTACTGAATTATTAAATAGGAACCTTTTTTTTATTACACTTGTTGAAGTAGGCTACAAGGGAAAAGGACTGAAATATACTGCAAAATCGAATATTCTCCGAATAAACTTTCTTTCCATCTACCCATGGGGGTTGGGGGTGGCTGATCATCACAGAGTGAAAAGCACTTTGCACTTGGGACAGGGTCAGAGAGCAAATTTTTGACCAGTTTTCAATTACCGCTAGCTTCCCTTTGCTTAAAGAGCCACACGTCCTTTGAAAAGAAGGAGGAACTCCATAAAGTGTTCATAAGCACTGGCCTCTCTTCACCTCTTACAGACCCTATGACCTTGGGATCAAGGCCCACAATGCAACCCCATTTGGGGCTGTGTGGTTTACTTATATGGTGGAAACCCTGAAACTTTCTCCAAACAACCGTAAGAAAAATTGCATTCAGGTTCTACCTCATTGTTGTCACTGCACAAGTGCATATACACACAAACACACACACTCCACGCACGCGCACACACACACACACTGTTCAAATTCTGATAACACTGTTTTTCATGTTGCTGACAGTGAAAAGATTAGCTGGGGACAACCTTGGTCAGGATCTGAGAAATTTGCTTAAGATTCTGCTCGGAGCGGGGTTATTATCATAATCACAATTAGCAGCACTTTCTTGCATTTTATAATTAGAGCTTTACACCATAATTAAACGGTTTCTTAATTACTGTCCATTCATTAATGCAAAGAACACCTGGCTTGGCTCATGGGAAAGCCCTGGCACCCTGGTTCACGTGGAGACGGGGCCTAAAGCTTGATTCTGCTTATTATGCCCACTCTGTTCCACCATCACACACAAACACCACTCTAGCTACCCCCCAGGCCCAGCTTAACGCAGTCTGTGTTGGGGAAAAAGTACCCAATTTTCATACTTGAGTAAAATCAAAGATACCTCAGTAGAAAACGACTTAAGTAAAAGTGAAAGTCATCCAGTTAAATATTACTTTAGTAAAAGTCTAAAAGTATTTGACTTTAAATATACTTAAGTATAACAAGTACCTGTAATTGCAAAAATATACTTCAGTATCAAAAGTAAAATAATTTAAAACTGCTCATATTTAGCAAACAAGACGGCACAACTTTCATGTTTTAAAAAAAATACGGATAGCCAGGGGCCCACTCCAACACATCATTTACTAACAAAGCACATGTGTTTAGTGAGTCTGCCAGATCCGAGGCAGAAGGGATGACATGGGATGTTCTCTGGATAAGTCTGTGAATTGGACCATTTTCCTGTCCTGCTAAGCATTCAAAATATAACGAGTACTTTCGGGTGTCAGGGGAAATGTATGCAGTAGAAAGTACATAATTTTATTTAGGAATGTCTTGAAGTAAAAGGAAAAGTTGTCAAAAATATAAATAGTAAAGTAAGTACAGATACCAATGACATAAGTAGTACTTAAGTACCTGACACCACTGAATGCATGGCAACTGTGACTTCAGTCGTTTGATCCTTTTCATAACTGAAACTGTGTTAATTAAGCCAAAGATAAATACCATCTGGATGCCAGCAGTATCCCTTGCTGCACTGATATCACAGCTTACATAATGAATTCATAAAGATTAGCTCCCACACACACGGCCAAGAAACACACACTTTCACAAACATAGGCACAACATCATTTTCACATGTAAAGAGGGGAATTTAAACTCTATACCCTCAATATCTCAAATTCAGATACCCTAAGAAAACAGGCTGTTTCCCCTCTTAAATGATCCCACAGTTAATAAACCCCAAACCGCTATCGAAAATAAATGCACTAGCGTTGAATCTATTTAAGAACATTTGCCCCGTCTTCCTTTGGCTCTCTTAGCACACCCAACTATGAGTGTATAAACATGTCTCAATGATGCCATCTAGTGGTAGAGGAAGGAGGCGAGAGCAAATGCCTATTCAACCTATCCACATCGCTCCGACCCAACAGACGTTTCTTCTCCAAGATAAATCTGGATTTACCTCCCTCCCCTACGATTTCCATAATGTGAACACATTCTGACCATTCTGATTGGTATCAGAAACTGATGGGTTGGGCCAGAGCCAGCCTACATGATGAGTTATCAACTTTGATACTCTGATTTGTTAGAGATGATCTAGGATCAAATCAAATTTATATATATAGCCCTTCGTACATCAGGTGATATCTCAAAGTGCTGTACAGAAACCCAGCCTAAAACCACCAAACAGCAAGCAATGCAGGTGTAGAAGCACAGTGGCAAGGAAAAACTCCCTAGAAAGGCCAAAACCTAGGAAGAAACCTAGAGAGGAACCAGGCTATGAGGGGTGGCCAGTCCTCTTCTGGCTGTGCCGGGTGGAGATTATAACAGAACATGGCCAAGATGTTCAAATGTTCATAAATGACTAGCATGGTCAAATAATAATAATCACAGTAGTTGTCGAGGGTGCAGCAAGTCCGCACCTCAGGAGTAAATGTCAGTTGGCTTTTAATAGCCGATCATTAACAGTATCTCTATCACTCCTGCTGTCTCGAGAGAGTTGAAAACAGCATGTCTGGGACAGGTAGCACGTCCGGTGAACAGGTCAGGATTCCATAGCTGCAGGCAGAACAGTTGAAACTGGAGCAGCAGCACGGCCAGGTGGACTGGGGACAGCAAGGAGTCCTCATGCCAGGTAGTCCTGAGGCATGGTCCTAGGGCTCAGGTCCTCTGAGAGAGAGAAAGAAAGAGAGAAAGAGAGAATTAGAGAGAGCATACTTAAATTCACACAGGTCACCGGATAAGACGGGGGAAGTACTCCAGATATAACAAACTGACCCTAGCCCCCGAAACATAAACTACTGCAGCATAAATACTGGAGGCTGAGACAGGAGGGGTCAGGAGACACTGTGGCCCCATCCGATGATACCCCCGGACAGGGCCAAATAGGAAGGATATAACCACACCCACTTTGCCAAAGCACAGCCCCCACACCACTAGAGGGATATCTTCAACCACCAACTTACCATCCTGAGACAAGGCCGAGTAAAGCCCACAAAGATCTCCGCCACGGCACAACCCAAGGGCGGGTGCCAACCCAGACAGGAAGATCACATCAGTGACTCAACCCACTCAAGTGACGCACCCCTCCTAGGGACGGCATGAAAGAGCACCAGTAAGCCAGTGACTCAGCCCCTGTAATAGGGTTAGAGGCAGAGAATCCCAGTGGAAAGAGGGGAATTGGCCAGGCAGAGACAGCAAGGGTGGTTCGTTGCTCCAGAGCCTTTCCGTTCACCTTCACACTCCTCGGCCAGACTACACTCAATCATATGACCCACTGAACAGATGAGTCTTCAGTAAAGACTTAAATGTTGAGACTGAGTCTGCATCTCTCACATGGGTAGGCAGACCATTCCATAAAAATGGAGCTCTATAGGAGAAAGCCCTGCCTCCAGCTGTTTGCTTAGAAATTCTAGGGACAATTAGGAGGCCTGCGTCTTGTGACCATAGCGTACGTGTAGGTATGTACAGCAGGACCAAATCAGAGAGTTAGGTAGGAGCAAGTCCATGTAATGCTTTGTAGGTTAGCAGTAAAACCTTGAAATCAGCCCTTGCCTTAACAGGAAGCCAGTGTAGGGGGGGCTATCACTGGAGTAATATGATAAAAAAATGTTGGTACTAGTCAGGATTCTAGCAGCCATATTTAGCACTAACTGAAGTTTATTTAGTGCTTTATCCGGGTAGCAGGAAAAGTAGAGCATTTCAGTAGTCTAACCTAGAAGTAACAAAAGCATGGATTGATGTTTCTGCATCATTTTTGGACAGAATGTTTTTGATTTTTGCAATGTTACGTAGATGGAAAAAAGCTGCGTTGAAACAGTCTTGATATGTTTGTCAAAAGAGATATCAGGGTCCAGAGTAACGCCAAGGTCCTTCACAGTTTTATTTGAGACGACTGTACAGCCATTAAGATTAATTGTCAGATTCAACAGAAGATCTCTTTGTTTCTTGGGACCTAGAACAAGCATCTCTGTTATGTCCGAGTTTAAAAGTAGAACGTTTTATGGCCATCCACTTCCTTATGTCTGAAACACAGGCTTCCAGCGAGGGCAATTTTGGGGCTTCACCATGTTTCATTGAAATGTACAGCTGTGTGTCATCCGCATAGCAGTGAAAGTTAACATTATGTTTTCAAATGACATCCCCAAGAGGTAAAATATAGAGTGAAAACAATAGTGGTCCTAAAACGGAACCTTGAGGAACACCGAAATTTACAGTTGATTTGTCAGAGGACAAACCTTTCACAGAGACAAACTGATATCTTTCCGACAGATAAGATCTAAGATCTAAACCAGGCCAGAACTTGTCCGTGTAGAACAGTTTGATTTTCCAATCTCTCCAAAAGAATGTGGTGATCGATGGTATCAAAAGCAGCACTAAGGTCTAGGAGCACGAGGACAGATGCAGAGCCTCGGTCTGATGCCATTAAAAGGTCATTTACCACCTTCACAAGTGCAGTCTCAGTGCTATGATGGGGTCTAAAACCAGACTGAAGCATTTCGTATACATTGTTTGTCTTCAGGAAGGCAGTGAGTTGCTGCGCAACAGCCTTTTCTAAAAATGTTTGAGAGGAATGGAAGATTCGATATAGGCCGATAGTTTTTTATATTTTCTGGGTCAAGGTTTGGCTTTTTCAAGAGAGGCTTTATTACTTTCACTTTTAGTGACTTTGGTACACATCCAGTGGATAGAGAAACATTTATTATGTTCAACATAGGAGGGCCAAGCACAGGAAGCAGCTCTTTCAGTAGTTTAGTTGGAATAGGGTCCAGTGTGCAGCTTGAAGTTTTAGAGGCCATGATTATTTTCATCTTTGTGTCAAGAAATATAGTACTAAAACACTTGAGTGTCTCTCTTCATCCTAGGTCCTGGCAGAGTTGTGCAGACTCAGGACAACTGAACTTTGAAGGAATACGCAGATTTAAAGAGGAGTCTGTAATTTGCTTTCTAATAATCACGATCTTTTCCTCAAAGAAGTTCATGTATTTATTACTGCTGAAGTGAAAGCCATCCTCACTTGGGGAATGCTGCTTTTTAGTTAGCTTTGCGATGGCAGATTCAGACTGAATGTGTGTGCAATCTATAGAGTAGCGGAATTCAATTCAAAGTGAGTCGACTATTCAACCCCCTCAAAGGAAGGAAGGGTTGTACACTACAGATGTTGTAGCGCATGAACCTGCAGGAGCGAGTCACTGCTTTGATGTTTGCAGAGAACGACAGGGTGTTTTGCACTCTGGGAGAGCGACACTGTGGAGTTGTGATAGAGGTCTTTGAGTGGGCAGACCTTCGCCGGCAGGAAGAGCAGTTCCGTCTTGTCGAGATTGAGCTTGAGGTGGTGGGCCCACATCCAAGTTGACATATCTGCCAGGCACGCAGAGATGCACGTCACCACCATGGTGTGAGAAGGGGGGAAGGAGAAAAGTAGTTGATTGTCATCCTTATAGCAATGATAGGAGAGACCATGTGAGCATATGACGGAGCCGAGTGGCTTGGTGTATAGAGAGAAGAGGAAAGGGCCTAGAACCGAGCCCTGGGGACACCGGTAGTGAGAGTATGTGGTGCAGACATAGATCCTCTCCACGTCACCTGGTAGGAGCGGCCTGCCAGGTAGGATGCAATCCTAGAGTGTGCAGAGCCTGAGACACCCAGTCCTGAGAGGGTGGAGAGGAGGATCTGATGGTTCACTCGAGTGTTGGTGTCTTGAGGAGGGGAGCAACTCGCGTCATTTTGAAGAGGGAATGCAGCCAGTGGTCAGGGATGAGGTGATGAGGGAAGTAAGGAATGAGACAATGTCTCCAGAGATGGTCTGGGGACAGCAGGAGGGCATGGGGTTGAGCAGGTAGGTTGTCGGGCGGCCAGACCTCACTAGTCGCAGGATGTCATCTGGAGAGAGAAGGGAGAAAGAGGTCAAGGCATAGTGTAGTTCTGTGTGAGTGAGACCAGTGGACTCTATAGGCTAAGTGAATGAGTAATGGATTTCATCAACCTTTTTTTCAAAGTGGTTGACAAAGTAATCCGCAGAGAGGGAGGAGGGAGGGAGTGGAGGATTAAGGAGGGAGGAGAAGGTAGAAAATAGTTTCCTGGGTAAGAGGCAGAAGTTTGTAATTTAGAGTGGTAGAAAGTGCTTTATCAGCAGATATAGAGATAGAGAAGGTAGAGAGGGAGTGAAAGGATGATAGGTCCTCCGGAAGTGTAGTTTTCCTCCATTTTCACTCAGCTGCCCGCAGGCCTGTTCTGTAAGCTTGCAATGAGTCACTCAGCCACGGAGCAGGATGGAAGGGCCGACCCGGCCAGGAGGAAAGGGGACAGTGCGAGTCATAGGATACGGAAAAGGAGGAGAGTAGTGTCGAAGAGGCAGAAGCACGAGACAGGAGAGAGAAGGATTTAGCAGAAGGGATGATAGGATAGAAGATGAGAGAGTGGTGGGAGAGAGAGAGAGCTAAGATTACGAAGAGCAGTGAGCCAGCGTCAGGAAATTAGCTTATCAATGTGTCAAGCTCATTGAGGAACTCTCCAAGGGCACCTGGTTACCTGGTGGGCGATAGATGACAACAATATTAAGCTTGAGTGGACAAGTGACAGGGACAGCATGGAATTCAAATGAGGAGATTGGCAGGTGAGAGGGAGAAAAGAGAAAATCTCCCCTTAGGAGAAATGTGTAAACCTGTGCCAACACCGCAACGACCAGATGCTCTCGGACTATGAGAGAAAACATAGTAAGATGAAGAAGGAGCAGCTGGAGTAGCAGTGTTCTCTGGAGTGATCCATGTCTCCTTCAGGGCCAAACAGTCAAGGGACTGAAGGGCAGTATAGACTGAGACCTGAAATTCCACATTGCTTGTGCACGTATGGTACACTAAATTAGAAGGGTTGCAGCCAAGGGGGGGGGGGGTCTGTAAAGCCTACAGGGAGAGGTGCGAACAAGTATGGAACACACAAACATAGTTGACAAACCTACAAAAGAGCAAAATTAGAAAATCGGTTTAAAAAAAATGACATATCACTTCTGGATATATCTGGAGTCTTCTAGCTATACAATGAGATGGAGCCTGAGAAGCTGGTTATATAGACTCAGAAAAGAGACTAAACCACTCCCTTTCCAATACAGCCACTGATTACTAAAACAAGTCACAAATTGCCCTGCCCCTTGATCCTGTTTGATGTGTAAATAACTATCTGCAAATGATGAGCAGTCAGCAGTTCACACACCAAGTAGGCTACTGGGAGACAGGCAGCACTTAAAGTAGATGGCTCTAGCTAGCAAAAAGACAGTACTAAACAGCAACAGATAAAAACTTTTTTTTTTTTTACTTCAAGATACCAGAACCATTTGAACAGTTTGCTGTTACAGTGGATGAAGGAGCAGAAAGAGAGTGAAGATGTGGAAATGGAGAACAAGGAAGAAGGTAAAGAGCGATGTGGTGAAGAAGGTTGGCGGCGTGTACAAAATTTTTAAATACGTACTCTGGTAGCTCAGAAATCTAGCCTGGCGAAAGTGAGGATGAATTACCTGCGGTGGCAGGTGTGGTGAAGACCGCCGAGTTTGGGCCTCGTTCTGATGATGACAAGGATGATTCTGGTACAGTCGGAGTTATGAAAATGGACCCTTGCCTTCTGGCTGATCATATGTCGTGTCAGGATGGGTGGAGAAGAGGTTGTGGACTGTTGAAACGGGGAAAGTAAGTGTATTCGTGATGATTTTTTTGTGTCTTCCATCCAGAGGTCACAAGACCTGTGACTTGCTTTGCTCTCCGGAGTAGGGAAACGAGTGATAACCGGAGTAGCATTAAGTGTTGAGGAGGACCAACTGAAATTGAAGATTCACGGTGTTTGCGACGCCCACTGTTTGGTGCGAATCAGACCTGGTGGAGAGCATGGTGAAACCAGAAAGACACTGACTGTCTCGCTGAGTTTTCATGCAGAGTCTTTACCCGACAAAGTCAAGTTATTTGTCAGTTATCCCATGAGGCTTTTGTTCCCGAACCAATTACAGTATTTTAGGTGCCAAGCTTTTGGTCATGTTGCAGCAGTGTGTAGGGGTGAGATTATTAGAAGTGAGAAGTATGCAGGAGGGCATGAGACAAAGAAATGTGTAGTATCGGTGGAAAAAGCTGTGTGTGTTAACTGTAGGGCTACCCATGGCACTGGAGATCACAAGTTTCCGGTGAGAGAAAGGCAGGTCGAGGTTGCCAGGATCAGAGTAGTACAGAAAGTCTTGTATGCTAAGGCAGACATTGCACTGTTCCCATGAAATGTGTCTAGAACATTAATATCTTATGTTCTAAAACATGCCAACCATGTTCTGTGTATGTTTGTGGGAACGTTGACAGAATATTCTCCTAACCCACAGAAAACTGGACACTAATGTGTTTTCAATGTTCCCATGAAACGTGTCTAGAACATGAATATATTAAATTCTGAGAACACGGTAACCACGTGTTGGGTAAGTTCCATTTGTCATTAAGGAAATGGTCCATTGGAAACATTCCTTGCACATTACAGGAACATTCGTATGAAAACACAATTAATGAGCTAATGAGACTCTTAAGGAAACTAAAGTTGGGGGAACACTTTTTGTCAGCTGGATTACACTTTCAATATTGCACCGTTTGAATATCCCAAAATGTTGACTAATGCTCTAGTTATGACCTTTGAAGCAGCGTTTGCCTCTGTTGGACACTGAGGGTACACATTGTCCACATTGGCCTATTTAGTTATGAAGTCCTAGTTTTTCTGTCACGCAGTTGCCTTGTTAGCAGCTATAACATGGGATACAAACTCGCTCAAAATGTCCTCGCTCACCATCTCTTCTCCATTTGAGGAGTTCAAGTTATCAATGCTATATGACTCGCTTCTATTCCCGGAAATTGTTCATACTCCCTCCTCCTTTTCCTGTTGAATACGGTTGAACCTGTAACCACGAAAACTACACTTTATGTAAATACTGCATGCGACCGTGTGCCTGGAGTTGGACCTTCCATTTTGGGCCTCAGGATCATGGGAACCATAGTTCTATGATGTGTCCAAGTACCTGGCTGTACCATGTCTTTCACAAAACCTGCAACATGAACTAGAAATAGGTTAAAAAACAACCATTTGCGAGCATATGTTTTAACCGAACAAATGTGTGTTTTGACTCAACTGTCACTTTGATATTCTCACCCAGGGAACCTTTCCTGACAATGTTGATTCTAATTATAGCTCCCTGAAGCCTTCACCATGTGTTCAGCATGGTAGACATACTGAAGAGCTGAGATCGGCCACCAGTAATTTTTATATGGCTGTTTAATGGTATGATTTAATGCTGAACAAGTTCGATAAACCTAATTTATTGCAACTTGAAGCCTCAAGTAAATGTGGATTATAACTGCAACATTATCAAATACATCAAATGTTTTTTAGAGTGGTATACACTTGTTCTTGTAAGGTTCCGTACGTATTTTCTTAGTCAACCTTGTGTTCTGTTTCGTTGTGTTCTTGAACGTAGCCTGTTTCTTTGTGTTCTTGAACGTAGCCCTGACTTTCATTTTTGTTCATTGATTTCACCTGTGTTAGTTACTCACCTGGTCTCATCAGCTCCTTATTTAGTTCAGTTCATTCTGTTTGTGCTTTTGGGAGGTATTGTTCATTTTGACTCTACAAAGCCTATTCCTAGGTTATTTGAGAGAACCAGTTACAGCCTTCAGTCCTAGTTTTGATTCACCTGCCTGTTTTCCTACCTGTGTATGACCATTGCCTGCCTGTGACCATGATTCCTGCGTTCTGTGAAGGTGAAATAAACACCTGCCGTGCTCTGCACATTAATCTACACCTTTTTCTCCCTGAGTATTTATTAGTTCTTCATTGTAAGAAATTGGTTTAAGTGAACACTGACAGGATGTTTGTAGTGTTTTTAAACCAAACTAAGATATTAACAGTATTTTACACTGCGTTTGATAGCATTCACTGCACCTGGTAAAAACAATTGTATCAAGGCACAGTCTCTCACACACTTGTGTAATTTTAGTGTTCGCACACAGTTAGGCAACACACTACCAAGATACACTTCCACATTCCATCCCCAGGGGGCAGCAGCAACCAGTTTAGGGGGTGTGCTCCTGCCAGGAAGCCTTATTCAGGTGTGGGCAATCAGTATGATGGCCAGAACCCTCTCAGCTGGCCATTGTTTCTAAGTAAACCTATTCAGTTGGGCATGCCTTGTATTTTTTTGTACATATTTATTTTGTCACCATGAACATATGAATAATCTGCTTGGACAAGCTGAAACCAAGAGGTCAAAATGGCGCTGGGACTTAATTCTCTAAATTTGCTGTTTCTTGGTCACATGTACATACAACACAGTTCTCATACACTGATTTCTCTCACAGATGCACATCTTAAATCAGGTTACAGACCAGTTAACTAGGCCGAAGACCTCAACTTAGCAAGCGTGTCAATATTAGGAGGCTAGTTATTGGTTTCAGAAGATATGGGGGCTCGTCCGGGATAGATGTTGGCTTTTGTGGTTGTGCATTTGAGTTTGTAGCAGGCGTGTCAAGCTAGCACAGTAGGACACGGTTGCAGCAGTGCTACTGTGAGTTTCAGTTTTCTGGCTAGCAAGATAGCTCATTGTTTTGGTCAACAGAGAAGTTTGGGATGACGGCCATGTGTTCAGTCAGTTGTTGACAGCTTGTAGTCGCTAACTACTAGGGCTGGTGAGGTGTTTTGCTCATGGGCCAGATCATTCTGTGTTAACTGTTTTTGTCTATGGTTTTGGTAGCTTTTGTTGGCGCTGTTTGAAGGATTGGATTTCCTAGTTTGGAGTGTGGAGGACTCTGTGGTACATGCATTTGTGTTAGCCACTAGCTAGCCTAGTGCTAACTGTTTAAATCAAATCAAAAGTATTAGGTTACAGCAGATATTAAATGTGCAGTGAAATGCTTATGTGCTACCTCCCTTAACAATGAAGTACACTAATCAATAACAATGACGAGTTGAGTCAAGTGAAAAGTAACAAATACACTGCTAAAAAAAATAAAGGGAACACTTAAACAATCCAATGTAACTCCAAGTCAATCACACTTCTGTGAAATCAAACTGTCCACTTAGGAAGCAACATTGACAATAAATTTCACATGCTGTTGTGCAAATGGAATAGACAACAGGTGGAAATTATAGGCATTTAGCAAGACACCCCCAATAAAGCATGAGCCGGAATCTACAACCCACACAAGTGGCTCAGGTAGTGCAGCTCATCCAGGATGGCACATCAATGTGAGATGTGGCAAGAAGGTTTGCTGTATCTGTCAGCGTAGTGTCCAGAGCATGGAGGCGCTACCAGGAGACGTGGAGGAGGCCAACAACCCAGCAGCAGGATCGCTACCCCCGCCTTTGTGCAAGGAGGAGCAGGAGGAGCACTGCCAGAGCCCTGCAAAATGACCTTCAGCAGGCCACAAATGTGCATGTGTCTGCTCAAATGGTCAGAAACAGACTCCATGAGGGTGGTATGAGGGCCTGACGTCCACAGCTGGGGGTTGTGCTTACAGCCCAACACCGTGCAGGACGTTTAGCATTTGCCAGAGGACACAAAGATTGGCAAATTCACCACTGGCGCCCTGTGCTCTTCACAGATGAAAGCAGGTTCACACTGAGCACATGTGACAGTCTGGAGACACCGTGGAGAACGTTCTGCTGCCTGCAACACACTCCAGCATGACCGGTTTGGCGGTGGGTCAGTCATGGTGTGGGGTGGCATTTCTTTGGGGGGCCACACAGCCCTCCATGTGCTCGCCAGAGGTAGCCTGACTGCCATTAGGTCCCGAGATGAGATCCTCAGACCCCTTGTAAGACCATATGCTGGTGTGGTTGGCCCTGGGTTCCTCCTAATGCAAGACAATGCTAGACCTCATGTGGCTGGAGTGTGTCAGCAGTTCCTGCAAGAGGAAGGCCCGCCCATATGGACTGGCCCGCCCGTTCCCCAGACCTGAATCCAATTGAGCACATCTGGGACATCATGTCTCGCTCCATCCACCAACGCCACGTTGCACCACAGACTGTCCAGGACTTGGCGGATGCTTTAGTCCAGGTCTGGGAGGAGATCCCTCAGGAGACCATCCGCCACCTCATCAGGAGCATGCCCAGGCGTTGTAGGGAGGTCATACAGGCATGTGGAGGCCATACACACTACTGAGCCTCATTTTGACTTGTTTTAAGGACATTACATCAAAGTTGGATCAGCCTGTAGTGTGTTTTTCCACTTTAATTTTGAGTGTGACTCCAAATCCAGACCTCCATGGGTTGATAAATTTGATTTCCATTGATCATTTTTGTGTGATTTTGTTGTCAGCACATTCAACTATGTAAAGAAAAAAAGTATTTAATAAGAATATTTCATTCATAAAGATCTGGGATGTGTTATTTTAGTGTTCCCTTTATTTTTTTGAGCAGTGTAGTAGAAATAAGAGAAGATGTAATATGCATAGTAATAATGGATTATATTTTCAAATATAAAGTGGGTAGGGGAATCAACCAATCATTAATAATAGAACTGCAGCGTTGACTGTGTGTGTGTGTTTATGGGTGTGTTTGTGAAAGGCATGGATGTGTGGGTAGTCAGTGCAAATCATTTCTAAAATGCAAATAGTCGCCTCCCGGGCGGTGCTGTACTGCAGCGCCAGCTGTGCCATCAGAGTCCCTGGGTTCGCGCCCAGGCTCTGTCGTAACCGGCCGCGACCGGGAGGTCCGTGGGGCGACGCACAATTGGCCTAGCGTCGCCCGGGTTAGGGAGGGCTTGGTCGGTAGGGGTGTCCTTGTCTCATCGCGCACCAGCGACTCCTGTGGCGGGCTGGGCGCAGTGTGCGCTAGCCAAGGTGGCCAGGTGCATGGTGTTTCCTAATGCGCATTGGTGCGGCTGGCTTCCGGGTTGGATGCGCAATGTGTTAAGAAGCAGTGCGGCTTGGTTGGGTTGTGTATCGGAGGACGCATGACTTTCAACCTTCGTCTCTCCCGAGCCCGTACGGGAGTTGTAGCGATGAGACAAGATAGTAGCTACTACAACAATTGGATACCACGAAATTGGGGAGAAAAAGGGGTAAAATTCAAAAAGAAAAAAAAAATATGCAAATAGTCTCTAAGGTGCAGGTCTGTGCTGGGAGATGGCTAGGTATAGCTTTTCAGCAGTTTGATGGCCTGGTGGTAGAAGCTGTCTCTGAGCCTGTTGGTCCGAGACTCAATTCTCCTATACCACTTGCCAGATGGTAACAGAGTGAACAGTTTGTTGCTCGGGTTACTGGTCCTTGGCAATCTTTCGAGCCTTCCTCAGACACCGCCTGGTGTAGATGTCCTGGAAGGCATGGAGATTGCCCACAGTGATGCATTGGGCTGTTCGCACCACCCTCTGTAGGTTCTTCCAGTTGAGGGCTGTGCAGTTGCCGTACCATGTGGTGATGGAGCCAGTCCAAATGCTCTCAATTGTGCAGCTGAAGAACTTATTTAGAATCTGAGGGCCCACTACGAATTTCTAAAGGCGCCTGAGGTTGAAGACTCATTGCTGTGCCTTCATCACAGTGGTGGTATGATTGGACCATGTCAGGTTCTCTGTGATGTGCACACAGAGGAACTTGAAGCTTTTAACCCTCTCCACTGCAGCCCTGTAGATGAGAACAGGGGCGTGCCCTCCACCACTGTGCCATGGCTCTAACCTCCTCCCAGTAGGCTGTCTCGTCGACGATCAGGCTCACCACATCGTCATCGGCAAACTTAATGATTGTGTGGGAGTACAGGAGGGGGCTGAACACACACCCTTGGGGTCCCCCAGTGTTGAGGATCAGTGTGGCAGAGGTGTTGCCTACCTCACCACCTGGGGTCATGAAGTCCATGATCCAGTTTCAGAGTGAGTTGCTCATACCCAGAGCCTTGAGCTTAGTGTCAAGCTTGGAAGGGACTATGGTGTTGAAATTGGAGTAGGTCCAAGGTGTCAGGTAAGGTGGAGCTGGAGCTGGTTGTGGGCCTTGACCAGCCTCTCCATGCACTTCATGATGTCAGAAGTGAATTCTACAGGTCAGTAGTCATTTATGCAGGTTTCCTTAGTTTTCTTGGGTACAGGGACAATGAAATGTACAAAAAACCCTGCAGGCTATATAGCCGTGTCAAGTACCTCTCCCGTTAGCAAACTTTCTCCATGATTCACTTCCACACTCCATCCCCAGGGGGCAGAAGCAAAGGTTTAGGGGATGTGCTCTGCCAGGAAGCCTTGATAATGACTCAGGTGTGTGCAAACAGTATGACGGTCAGTCCAGGAGAGGGAGGCCAGAAGCCTCTCAGATGGCCTTTGTTTGTTTCTTCGTGTTAAAGGGGAAGCCTGAAAGAGATATGGAGGACAAATTGGGAGAACCTGGAACTTTACCAGAACAAACTGGTGAATAAATTATTTTCCCCCTGATTGTCTGTAAAATAGGAATGTGGTGAGGGCTCCCCCTTGCACTTTGTATCCTATTAATGTGTTTGTTGGAGGAGCCTGGAAGGTTGACATAATAAACTGGTGAATAACCTTTTCCCCTGGCCACATGTCAGCCAGTATGTGTGAGGGCTTCCCCTGGCTGTTTGTAGACTCCCAATTGTCTATGGTGACGTTCTCTCTAGGAAATAGGGGGGGAAGGGTATGCATTTGGTGAAGGAAATGCAATCACAAATTCACATCCATTGTTCAAAGTTCATCCAGTGCACATCATCACATTACTAAAATAGAGGTGTTACATAAGTGTTACAAAACCAATAACTAGCCTGCTGATATTGATATGCTCGCTAAATCTAGGGGTCTAAGGCCTAGTTAACTGGTCTGTAACGTAACCTGATTTAAGATGTGCATCTATGTGAGAAATCAGCATATGAGGATTGTTGTATGTACATGTGCCCAGGACACAGCTAACTTACAGAGTTCAGAACCACCTCCTTTTTAAAATCTTGGTCGGCCAGTCAAAGCAGATTATTATATACTGAACAAAAATAGAAATGGAACATGTAAAGTGTTGGTCCCTTGTTTAATGAGCTGAAATAAGACAACATTTTTCATACACACAAAAAGCTTCTTTCTCTCATATTTTGTGCACAAATTTGTTTACATCCCTGTTAGTGAGCGTTTCTACTACTACTAGTTTCTACTAGTTTCTACTACGTAAACTACTACTAGTTTCTACTAGTTTCTACTACGTAATCCATCCACATGACAGGTGTGGCATATCAAGAAGCTGATTAAACAGCAGGATACATTCAACAATTTCTAAGTTTTACTGAGTTACAGTTCATATAAGGAAATCAATCAATTGAAATTAATTCATTAGGCCCTAATCTATGGATTTCACATGACTGGGAATACAGATATGCATCTGTTGGTCACAGATGCCTTTACAAAAAAGGTAGGGGTGTGGATCAGAAAACCAGTCCGTATCTAGTGTGACCACTTGCCCCATGCAGCATGACACATCTCCTTAACATAGAGTTGATCAGGCTGTTGATTGTGGCCTGTGGAATGTTGTCCCACTCCTCTTCAGTGGCTGTGCAAAGTTGCTGGATATTGGCGGGAACTGGAACACGATGTTGTACACGTCGATCCAAAGCATCTCAATCATGCTCAATGGGTGACATGTTTGGTGAGTATGTGGGCCATGGAAGAACTGGTACATTTTCAGCTGCCAGGAATTGTCTACAGATCCTTGCGACATGGGACCGTGCATTATCATGCTAAAACATGAGGTGACAGAGGCGGATAAATGGCACAAATATAGTCTCAGAATCTCGTCACGGTATCTCTGTGCATTTAAATTGCCATCAATAAAATGCAATGGTGTTCATTGTCCATAGCTTATGCCTGCCCATACCATAACCCCATCGCCACCATGGGGCACTCTGTTCACAACATTGACATCAGCAAACCGCTCACCCACATGATGCCATACACGTGGTCTGCGGTTGTGAGACCATTAAATTCTCTGGCAACAGCTCTGGTGTACATTCTTGAATTCAGCATGCCAATTGCACAATCCCTCAACTTGAGACATCTGTGGCATTGTGTTGTGTGACAAAACTGCACATTTTGGAGTGGTCTTTTATTGTCCCATGCACAAGGTGCACCTGTGTAATGATCATTCAGTTTAATCAGCTTCTTGGTATGCCACACCTGTCAGGTGGATGGATTATCTTGTGGACAAAATTGACAGATGGAGAGAGAAGCTTTTTGTGCGTATGGGACATTTCTGGGATCTTGTATTTCAGCTCGTTTCATGGGAGCAAAACTTTACATGTTGCGTTTATATGTGTGTTCAGTGTAAATACAGCCTCTGGACATAGTCTTCATCATCACCTGGACTGTTAAATCAATTCCACAATGTTTATGCACCTGAACCTCTGACTACGTCTCAACAGTTGATGCTCCATGTCAACTAAACAGGCACACAAACAGTCACAGAAACGTTCTGGTATTTTATTTTGTTTATAAAGGAAGAGTGTTACTGGAAGAGATACTTATAAAATCGGAAAATAAAGAACAAACAAAAAATATGTCTGATAATGGCGTTGTGGTTAATACTGATTAAGTCCTTGCTTTATTCTACAAAACTTTATTACAACATAAAGCTTTTCATAGGACTGTATCAGTAAAATGTAGGGCATCTATCACAGGGAAGAGTGGACAGTAATTCAACAATACTTTGAAACAAAATCTAACCAATATCATTGATACGTACAGTAAAGGCATTGTCACCCTTGTAAAAACAATTGCAGGCTACCCACTCTAGCCTTTTTTTCACCCCAAAATAGTTAAGAGTGAATAAATAAACCACTGTGTGAAATGTACATTTTAGTTTGATAATGGAATTGGCTTTATAAACATGCTGTGTTTGGAGTCGTTTTGTTTTCTGACATCCTACTGCACAAACGTGCCATTTTGATTCTTTACGATTTCAAAGCAGGTCAAAATGCATCATAGGCAAGGGCGTGAGCACCATATTTCATATAAAGTCTGTTGATTATAAAAGTCTAAGAAGGCCTATCTATGGTTGTGAGAAAGTTGAGATGGAAATGATGCTGAGTTGAAGAGTTGATATGGGTTCCTAGGAGGACAGGGATTTTGATGCTCCATTTCCAAACCAACCATTGCTTCATTTCTAAAGACTTTGTCAAGTCACCTTGTGGATCTGAAATATTTGGATTGGTATCAGCAATGTGGTAGTAGCCTCACCTAGTCCTCTGGTAGGCTTGGCAGAGTTCCCACAATATTGTGTACACCTATACAGTCCTTTTTAGTTCTATGAAGGGGACTCAAAGGACCTAGAGGTTGTGACGTGGGACAGGTTTGGATATGGACCACAGAGTCAGTTGTGTGTCTTCCCTGACACTCAACCAAACATCCCAATAATGACTCACCTGTCCTGGAGTGTACTCGGTGAGACAAAAAGGTTCAAAAACATTGCGGGTAGAAATATTATTAATAGAACTACATTCGTCCCCAAGTCTACAGGCAATCCAATGTGGTCTCAGGGCAATTCGTATGATATATGATTCCGTACGTACATCTGTGACAGTCTAAGACTCAATTTAGTTTGACACGTTGCATTAGATTTTAAATGGAATAGCAGTCGTACAATATCATTCGAATTAGAGGACGTACAGTGTCGTAGGTGTTACCCGGTCATACAAAACATACGAATTGGGTGACGTAACTTATCATACGTCTCGGAGGACGTATAGTATTGCAGGTCTTAATCTGTGGCCAGGTTCCTTGTTGCGCTGTAACAACAAAGGAGAATTACAGGGAGAATTTACATGGGCGGTTAGGGGAACTAACGGCAAAGGTTAGGAGAACTAAAAGCAAAGGTTAGGGGAACTAACGGCAAAGGTTAGGGGAACTAACGGCAAAGATTAGGGGAACTAACGGCAAAGGTTAGGAGAACTAAAACGGCAAAGGTTAGGGGAACTAACGGCAAAGGTTAGGAGAACTAACGGCAAAGGTTAGGAGAACTAAAACGGCAAAGGTTAGGGGAACTAACGGCAAAGGTTAGGAGAACTAAAACGGCAAAGGTTAGGGGAACTAACGGCAAAGGTTAGGAGAACTAAAACGGCAAAGGTTAGGAGAACTAACGGCAAAGGTTAGGGGAACTAACGGCAAAGGTTAGGAGAACTAACGGCAAAGGTTAGGGGAACTAACGGCAAAGGTTAGGAGAACTAACGGCAAAGGTTAGGAGAACTAACGGCAAAGGTTAGGAGAACTAAAACGGCAAAGGTTAGGGTAACTAACGGCAAAGGTTAGGAGAACTAAAACGGCAAAGGTTAGGAGAACTAACGGCAAAGGTTAGGGGAACTAACGGCAAAGGTTAGGAGAACTAACGGCAAAGGTTAGGGGAACTAACGGCAAAGGTTAGGGGAACTAACGGCAAAGGTTAGGAGAACTAACGGCAAAGGTTAGGAGAACTAACGGCAAAGGTTAGGGGAACTAACGGCAAAGGTTAGGAGAACTAACGGCAAAGGTTAGGGGAACTAACGGCAAAGGTTAGGGGAACTAACGGCAAAGGTTAGGGGAACTAACGGCAAAGGTTAGGGGAACTAACGGCAAAGGTTAGGGGAACTAACGGCAAAGGTTAGGAGAACTAACGGCAAAGGTTAGGAGAACTAACGGGAAAGGTTAGGAAAACTAAAACGGCAAAGGTTAGGGGAACTAACGGCAAAGGTTAGGAGAACTAAAACGGCAAAGGTTAGGAGAACTAACGGCAAAGGTTAGGGGAACTAACGGCAAAGGTTAGGGGAACTAACGGCAAAGGTTAGGGGAACTAACGGCAAAGGTTAGGGGAACTAACGGCAAAGGTTAGGAGAACTAACGGCAAAGGTTAGGAGAACTAACGGCAAAGGTTAGGGGAACTAAAACGGCAAAGGTTAGGGGAACTAAAACGGCAAAGGTTAGGGGAACTAACGGCAAAGGTTAGGAGAACTAACGGCAAAGGTTAGGGGAACTAACGGCAAAGGTTAGGAGAACTAACGGCAAAGGTTAGGGGAACTAACGGCAAAGGTTAGGAGAACTAACGGCAAAGGTTAGGGGAACTAACGGCAAAGGTTAGGAGAACTAACGGCAAAGGTTAGGGGAACTAACGGCAAAGGTTAGGGGAACTAACGGCAAAGGTTAGGGGAACTAACGGCAAAGGTTAGGGGAACTAACGGCAAAGGTTAGGAGAACTAACGGCAAAGGTTAGGGGAACTAACGGCAAAGGTTAGGGGAACTAACGGCAAAGGTTAGGGGAACTAATGGCAAAGGTTAGGAGAACTAACGGCAAAGGTTAAGAGAACTAACGGCAAAGGTTAGGGGAACTAACGGCAAAGGTTAGGAGAACTAAAACGACAAAAGGTTAGGGGAACTAACGGCAAAGGTTAGGAGAACTAAAACGACAAAGGTTAGGAGAACTAAAACGACAAAAGTTAGGAGAACTAAAACGACAAAGGTTAGGAGAACTAAAGCGACAAATGTTAGGAGAACTAAAACGACAAAAGTTAGGAGAACTAAAACGACAAAGGTTAGGAGAACTAAAACGACAAAAGTTAGGAGAACTAAAACGACAAAGGTTAGGAGAACTAAAACGACAAAGGTTAGGAGAACTAAAACGACAAAAGTTAGGAGAACTAAAACGACAAAAGTTAGGAGAACTAAAACGACAAAAGTTAGGAGAACTAAAACGACAAAAGTTAGGAGAACTAAAACGACAAAAGTTAGGAGAACTAAAACGACAAAAGTTAGGAGAACTAAAACGACAAAGGTTAGGAGAACTAAAACGACAAAAGTTAGGAGAACTAAAACGACAAAGGTTAGGTGAATTTACATAGCAGATTAGATGAATTGGGTAAAGTTTAGAATAAGGGTTAGCTAAAATGCTACAGTTGACCCTGATGTGGCTCACACATGCAAAATCTTGGGAGTGCTAGATTGTCGCGGATTACGCCCACCCATCCTCCCCGACCAACCTCCCTACTTGAGTTTCTGTCTCAAGTAACTAGACCATTAGTAGGTATCATACGTCTTGGAGGTGCTCAGAAATACATCAAGTATATTTAATATGGCTCTGAGGCCAGGCTGGACAATCATATCCGTTCTACACAATACATTTCTATCTGAACGTTCTGTAACATTCCCCCTCCTGAACAGACCCCAGGTAATCCCTAGCTGATGGAATATGAATGGAATTGCAAACAGACCAGCTGTTGTTTAAAATATGATGGGTGGATTTATAAAGCTGATTTGCCAATAATAGTCCATAAACAATGATTGACACCGTTAGCGTGATGACGGCTGTTTAAAACCAACAAGAGTCCTGGGCCTACAGTTGACGTCGCACATTGAATGCAATGTCATCCTAGAAAGTTCCACTTGATGTCCCAGTATTAAGGCGTTTTTTTGTTTATGATTCCTCTCCAGTCAGCTCCTGGTTTCCTGTTGTTGGTGATGTTACTCCTGCTACCTGTGCTGTGTTTCCTGCCGCTGAAAGAAAACCCCAACAAGTTGAAAATAAAGACTTCTGACAAATCTGTTGGATAAAAAGGCAGTGTCATATGTACACCCCTTTCATACATTTATCTTGTCCCCGTCCCCCCCTCATAATGTGCAGAGTGAGAACATTGTCCGATTTAGACACTAGTTTTCTGGGTTGGCTTTGCCTGCTGTTATGGCATTGCCTTGACTTGAAAGGCACATTTCAACAGCTGGCAATTCCCTGACGGTCGTGTAGATTCAATTTGCAGTAAACGCTGCGGATTTTGGCTCAAGTGTAAACTACCTTTAAAAGTGCAGTGCACTGTCGACAATGCAACTGATAGAATCCCAGCCTTGAACCCAAAGATAGATGTTTTCCTCCAGAGCTAAAGCAGTTTCAGCAACTCCCCACTACAGAACAACAACTAACTTCCCAGTTTAAAAAAACCTGTCTCTGCTCTTAAGCATCTCCTTAGTTCTTTAAAAGAATCACTGAGACTGATGTACTAAATCACAATTCTTCAGTATTTCTTTAGTGAGGCAGAATCTTGCTGACAGTCTGTCATGAGAGATGAACTGTATCCCAATAACTGTTCTTGAGTCATATCTAGCAAGATCAGAAGTGCAATGGAACATGGTCATGGATTAGAGATAGGTGGGCTGATCAGAGAACTGTTCATACCAGGACTGCAGAGGATCTGGGGCTCCTCCCACTTGCCACCTGGCAGGCACTTGACCAGAGGGTTTTGTCTCTGCTGGAAGCCCTGGGCACAGTAGTAGCGCACAATGGCGTCTGTCTCGTACCTCTGGCGGATTCTGCCAAACGCAGATGCGTTCCGGACTTTGGGGGGAGGGCCACATGAAGCTGTGGGAGTTACAAAGACTATAGGTGATAATGTCCTCTAAATCAAAAACATATGAATGAAAAGTTGAACGATTATTTGTCCTAATGCACACATTCAGTTACGTTTTGAGCATTACACTAGTTTGGGACTGTATTGAATGTGTGCATTAAACATCTCCTAGTACTTCTACATACCTCTAAGTTAACTACCTCTGTGACCTATTGCCTGTATAGTGTAGCAATATAATCTATTGCACAGAGGTAGTTACAGGTATGTAAAGGCACTGGCAGATAGGTGCTTGCTTGTCGTAACATCCTGTCCATTACTCACAGGTGCCTTTCTTGCAGGTGTAGGCCAGGTGGTAGTTGCAGGGCACATCACTCCAGCGCCCGGCATCATGCCACACCATCACCACACAGTCCTCTCCAGACAGGAAGTAACTGTCAGGCTGGCCCCTGTACCAGTTCTCATAGAGCTGTGAAGACAAGGTAAGAGACACAGAGCTGTAGTTGTTTATAAGCATGGGAGCTAATGTCTTGTGGTCCTCAGTTCTTTTTCTATGTCAACCCAATCTGTCTGGACTCACCAATGGGTTACCATCGGACCAGCGGAAATCCCCCTCGATGGTCTTGTCGTTCAGTCCAGTCCACTGATACTCCTTATAGTTATCTGCGGATAGAATGAGCCATTTTATTTGCTTTTCAAGCAGTAGGCTTGTCACGTCTTGAAGAAATGATACAGTAGGCCTTTGTCTTTGTGCTTCCACTGCGAATATCAACACCTCTGCCAGGGTTTGTGTTTCCAATTGACTGGGCATGAAGTTACTCGGAAGTCATGTGGCCACGCAATTTAGAACATGCTAAAGCTGCCCCCATCACTCCCATTGTTTTTTTGGCAATGAATGCTAATGTCAGCAGTTGGTGACAGTGACTTAGAACACAGTCTGTCCCTCTGGTTAAAAGTAAGTGTGCGTCTAATTTATTTAGTCATTTTGCTGAACTACCTCTTTAATGGACCAGATTAGCATTTGCATGTAGCACTTCCGCACAGCAGGGTCACGGGCCTTCCTATGCTAGTAAATAGCACACACAAACCCTTGAGAGCTTGCATTTCCAATGTATTAATATGCTGTAAAATGGTACACTATGCTAACAAATGGAGTTGCCTATCAACGAAAGAGAAAAGGTGGGGCATGAAGTTCGGTGGCTCGCTGTCACCACTCCCACCGTACTGTTAATGAAGTCCTGCTCCTCAGGGGTTATGATTGACACCAGGTGGCCCCCCACCATGCGACAGTGCTGCTCCGCCACCTCCCAGCTCAGCCGCTGGTTGAAGTGCTTGTAGCAGTTCCCGTGGAACTTCTGCCAGCCCCCCCCACACTGCTCCAGATCTAAGAGACAGAACAGGAGGGAGGGGAGATTTACTAGATGTCATTATTTTTTATTTGAATGATTAAGAGGGAAAGGTAAGATCCGTTTAGCTTTTCTGACCATTGAACAAGAAAGAGAGCGAAGGGGTGGTATTGATGAAAAACAATGAGGGGATCCGAATGAAAAACTACCGTAAGACCTTGGCCGGGATTCAATCAAAGATGCATTATCGACAAGTTCAGTAGACTTGACCTTTGAAGGAAATTGTTTAAGCTTGAGCCAACAGGCCCAGTGTTGACGTGAATGTGATCGCCGCCAATGTCAGGAAAATGGCCTTTGATTGAATCCTGGCCTTACTCTGAAACTAGATGATTCTAACCCAGGGAGACAGTTTCCCCGATTCCCTGAGCAGATGGATCCATGAGGTTCATCCATCTAAAGAGCACTTCTCATCTCACCTTCTTTCCATCTCTATTTGCACATCCCTAAATCTGTGTGACAGGAGCATGGTGGCATAGCAAGAAGGTCTCAAAGAAAAGGCTTCGCCCGACTGAACTGAAGGGGACAATTGTTCCAAAAGCAAGGTTTTGTTCTTTCTTGCGTTGGGCTCAGGGATGGGACAGCCATTCCTGGATTGTCCTCTTCAAAACAAGGTGGTTCTTTGTGATTAATGGGCTCTTAAAGCCACAGTGTGTAATATTTATATTTTGATTGATTGAGTTAATAGTACTACTAGTTATTAATAGACTAGTACTACCAGACTAGTACAAATGTCCTACCTTCTTAAAACAAAACAATGAAGGACCTGTTACTTTGTTAATGTTTTGGCCGTATATATCCAATTACTTCCTTATTACGAAAATAACTGGAATGTGGATCCACTCATCGGAGCCTGGCAATCTGCTCCAGCACATACAAACCCACAATTATTATTACTGAATATGGTGGTGCATTACATTACATTTTAGTCATTTAGCAGACGCTCTCATCCAGAGTGACTTACAGGAGCAATTAGAGTTAAGTGCCTTGCTCAAGGGCACATTGGCATATTTTTCAACTATTTGAACCTGCAAATCCCTGAGCTCGACCCGCTAGACTACCTGTCGCCCAGTATTCTGCCACCTGGTGCAGTAGAACCCTGTTTAATAGCACTCTTACAACTACAGAGGTACTGTAACAGCTGAATGAGGAGCTCACCCATCTGACAGAGGTCACCTCCATAGCTGGGCAAACAGAGGCATTTGGTGCTCCCGCCCATCTCGACGCAGGTGCCGCCGTTGGCACAGGGGTCCTCCAGACAGGCATCTGAAACACAGCAAGAGGCCAGTCCTGCCAGCTCTGATAATCATATGCAGCCTACTACTGTAGTAATACTGGTAAATAATAAAGTTGTACTGTAGTAAAAATAACAATACAATGATAATATCATACAATTACAGCCTAGTGTGTAGAAAGCAGTGAGGGCAGCTGCAGCAAAGAACGTGAGTATGATGATAAAAGAGTTGAAGACGAAGAGTTTCAGAGATGACGTAAAGAAAAAGAAAAGTTGGTGAAGGTCTGTAAGGCTGCCCAATCAGGTGCCTCGTCTCCTGCCAGAATGATGTTCACTAGGTAGCCTAGTGGTTAGAGCGTTGGGCCAATAACCAAAAGGTTTCTGGATTGAATCCCCGAGTGGGCAAGATCAAATCTGTAACTCTGCCACTGAACAAGGCAGTTAACCCACTGTTCCCCGGTAGGCATTCATTGTACATAAGAATTTCTTCTTTACTGACTTGCCTAGTTAAATAAAGGTTAAATAAATAAAAAATAAAAAAACATAGTCCATGTCATGTCTGCTGAATATATCACCATTACCTTGACTGACTCCCTGGCTATTCACCAGGGCAAGTACTTATTAGCTCTCAGGATAATTACGCCCTCTCTGGCAAGGATGACTAAGGCATTTCTATCACGTTGACAATTACGATGATGATTTCAGTGTTGTGATGATGAGGGTGGTGTGATAGAGTGCAAGGGAATTAGTATTACTGTCTTTATCTGCAATTGATTACCTACGATTAAACCTCTCATGCTGTTTTGCATTGGTTATACTTTTGCAGGTATCTCTGTGTAGATGTTATATTTTGGTTTGAGAACACATTACCAAAGTACAGTGTTAAGAGTGCTGACAATTGTAAAAATGAACTATGACACATTATGGGTGCCTCATACCTTAGTGGTATTTCTGCAATCTACTGTAAATGTAACCTGGGCTGGGACCAGAAGTGAGCGAGTGAGACTTAGACATTAGACGATTTGGTGTGGAAATGTGTGAAATCACCAAATTAACACCAAAAATAATCTAACTGAAAGTATCACATTGCCTCATGACTAGAGGACACGCAAATCGGACATTATACAACAGGTGGTTCTAATCTGGAATGCTGATTGGTTAAAACCGCATTCCCGCTGGTGTCACTTTACCCCTACCTACATGTACAAATTACCTCGACTAACCTGTACCCACACACATTGACTCGGTACCATTACCCCCTGTATATAGCCTCGTTATTGTTATGTAATTTTCTTGTGTTACTTTTGATTCAATTATTTTTTACTTTAGTTCATTTAGTAAATATTCTTTCTTAACTCTATTTCCTGAACTGCATTGTTGGTTAAGGGCTTGTAAGTAAGCCTTTCACAGTAATGTCTACACTTTTTGTATTTGGCGCATGTGACAAATACAATTTGGTTTGATTTGATGTGGTCTATTCCACAAGTTACCTCCCAATTCTCCTTTCCTTTAGATGAGCATGCAATTAGCCAGTAGATGGCACCAGAGTTCACATATTGAGTTGATAACAACACTCACAAAGCCTGCATCTGGCATTAACTCAGTGTAGAGAAAGTTTGATGTAGAAGTTGTCCTTAACTACAGATGTAGGAACAGATTACCCAACCCAGTATTTTAGCCATTAGATTAAAAAAATATCAGATGCTGTGTCAGTGGTTAGAGAAGCTGCCAGAACAGCGTACCGATCAAATCACTGTACCTGTACACAGCCCATCTGTAAATAGCACACCCAACTACCTCATCCCCATATATATATTTTTTTTTTGTTGCTCTTTTGCACCCCATTATCTCTACTTGCACATCATCGTCTGCATATCTATCACTCCAGTGTTAATGCTAAATTGTAATTATTTCGCCACTATGGCCTATTTATTGCCTTACCTCCCTAACCTTACTACATTGCACACACTGTACATCATTTTTTAAATTGTGTTATTGACTGTACGTTTGTTTATCCCATGTGTAACTCTGTGAGGTTGTTTTTGTCACACTGCTTTGCTTTATCTTGGCCAGGTCGCAGTTGTAAATGAGAACTTGTTCTCAACTGGCCTAATAAAGGTGAAATTAAAAATAAAAAGGGAAACATCTACCTAACCTGTCAGGAATGTAAAGCACCAGTGACAAAGTAAACCTAATATTAAAGGCCATGTCCTCTCATTTAGATTTTCACCTTTAATGGTTTCGGCTCTGTGAAAAGCCACATTTACTAAAATGAGATGGCAAATGTAGCATTCTATACAATTCTGTGCAAGTTATCCAACAGGCTGGTTTATGGTCTGTTAGTCGAATGGTTTTATGGATTGGGCCGTCCTGTATGAGTTCATTCCTTAGAGGAGAAAGCACACATGTTTAAAGAATAATCCATGCTGTTAGCTGTGCTTGTGCGATGCTGCTTCTGACTCTCCATCTATAGTACAATCACAATCTGCAAAGACCCATTTTAGATTAGATGACATGGCACTAATCATGCCACACCGACTACACTTTCACGTCAAACAATAAACCAGCCTCAATAGTTTCCATTTTGCAACTCTTACTCATGACAAATGTTTCAAAGATTTGGGAGAAACTATGATCAGACCGCCATCTGGGAGGTCATTGTCATTTTTCAAATGGTGCGTCCTGTTACAATGGGAGATTGATGGCAGTACAGACATTTTCACCTCAAATAACATTACAAATATTCTGATAGATGTCATTTACATATCTACAAGACTTGGAAACCAGATATTCCCTTATTATGGTTACGAAAGTGACATTCTTTGCCATACATTCTCTACTATAAACTAACTCAATGGCTGCTGAGTTAGTTTACAAAGTTGCTGACGTTTTGTAATTGGGATACTGTCCCTCTATTAAATCAATAATATCTGTGTTTGTGACCAATAAAATGTCAGCAGTGTTGCATTTGGGAGTCAGTGCTGTTACATCCAGAGTTAGTGGAGTTACAATGCAAGGACAAATGTTTGTCCGGTTGAATAACGCTGTTTCCCCCCCACTTGGAATTGTGCTCAAACTAATATGGCCCCCCCCGGTAAGAGGAAATTGACTGTTTGAATGGAAAAACATTCAGGAAGGTGAAGGTGTAAGTTGGATTTCACTCTTGCAGGAAGAGTAGAGGGAGACAATCAAGCATAGCAATTCTCTTTCACAGAAATGGTGTGTCCAGGCAATACAGTACTTCACAGAAGTCAATCTTTGAGTGAAAAAAAAACATCATGCACCGCAAAGACTGGTTTGTTTGACAAATGTCAAAAGGGGGTTGTCCCATATCTCTCTCAATGCTCAATTCTTGGGCATCACAAGGAGCAGGGTGCTCTTTAGGGGGAGGGAGGGGGAGGAGGGCGAGTGGGCTGCTGAGACAAAACAGTGAGACAGACGAAGAGGGGGGAGCCGTTGGGAGGGTGGCAGTTTACAGAAAATGGAGCAAGGCAGCTTGGGGTGGGAGAGGCCGGGGTTTAGTGCATCGCCGTGTCGAGCAGCAAGAGGAGGGTGGTTAGGCTGGTTAGGGTGGCTCGAGTGTTACCTGAAATCTTCCTGGAACTGCCCACAGCAGCTCTCTCATTGGGCAAGATGAGCAGGGTTGGCGGCTGGGTGAGGCCGAATTCCAGATCCATCTGGCCATGATCCACAGGGGGTTTAAGAGCCGTTACCCTCTCTGGCTCTGGGGGACTTTGTGTAGTGGAGGTGACGGGGCTCCAGGTCTGTGTGGCCCACTCTGTGGATGTGTACACGGTGGATGTGGACATAGTGGCAGCGGTGGGATCTGTACTTGAGGTGGACAAGGAGTCTGACACAAACAGTTCAGGTTCTGCTGAGGAGTCTGGAAACTCTGTCTGGGAAGAGGAGGAAGCGGGTTCCCCGCTGTATTCAAGGTCGTCCTGAGACTCTTGTGGTGCAGAGGTGGTACGGTGCAGATCCCAACTGGTTGTTTGCGACTCAAGGGGGAAGACTGTAACTTTTTCTCCGAGGGACGGTTCATCAGTGCCTGGCTCATGTCCACTTGCGTCTTCTTCAGGGTCCGTGGTTGTGGGATCCACCTCTATTCTAGACATGGCCGTTGTTTGATAGCCCATTGTGGTAAACTCGACAGGCAGCTGGGAGGTGGTGGACAGGTCTGGAGACTCGGTCGTAGCTATTTCCACTCCAGACCCCAGGTGCTCCTCATCAGACTCCCCTGGTGCCAGCTCCACTGCTCCTGAAGGTTCCAATCTCTCTGGATTGACGATACCCTCGAAATCTAGACTGGTGCTGCCTTCCGGTATAGCGGAGGAAGTTCCCTGGGAGGTTCCTGGTGGACGGCCTACTGTGGAGTACACAGCTACTGTGGAGTACACATCCAGTCCCAGCTCCTCAGAATGATCCAGTCCAGATGAGATGCTGCTTGAATGTGGCACTCCTGTCTGCTGCTCAATGGAGATGCTGGTGGCTCCAGGGGAGGCAGACATGTGAGTTGTGAAGTCAGAGGGTTCAGAGGTGGGGGATCTGTCTGTGTGCATTCCCTGCTGGACACCTAGGTCAATCTCTGTAAAGAAGGTACGATATACATTATTATTGCATGATTATCAAGTCTTACGTTCTACACAGCCCTACAATGACAAAGTACATACTTTTGAGAAAAGGAGTTAGGAGTAACATCTGTAAGATCAAAAACATCTATAACATCTAAGATATTATTGATTAAATTTTTTACATTATCCACGATTTTCAAATATGATCAAAGTACACTTGCTATTGAAATAACAAGCATGTTTTCATGCAATGGGCAGATGCAGTTGGTCCAGAACAGAGCAGCACGCATCACACTTAGACGTACACAGAGGGCAAATGTCAATGACATGCATGTCAATCTCTTCTGTCTCAAAGTTGAGGAGAGATTGACTGCATCGCTAGTGGTCTATGTGTTGAAGGTACAGAACTGTCTGTTCAAGTAGTTGGCACATACTTGGGACACTCATCGGTATCACACAAGACATGCAACCAGAGGTCTCATCACAGTCCCCAGGTCCAGAACTTAGACTAGGAAACACACCGTATTAAATAGAGCCATGACTACATTTAACTCTCAGCCACCCCAGGTGACTCAAGCTGGCAAATAAAACCAGATTTAAAAGATGTGATAAAAGAACAACTAACGGCACGACGGGGCCTGTGAAGAGGCACACATACATTTTTATGCATTTTGTATCGTATTTTGCATCGTATTATGTATGTGATACGTGTTTGGGATACGACTGTGATATCTGGTTGTTTCGCCTGGCTATCTTAATTTTATTTTACCTTTATTTAACAAGGCAAGTCAGTTAAGAACAAATTCTTATTTTCAATGACGGCCTAGGAACAGTGGGTTAACTGCCTGTTCAGGGGCAGAACGACAGATTTGTACCTTGTCAGCTCGGGGGTTTGAACCTTCCGGTTACTAGTAACCTTCCGGTTACTAGTCTCGAACCACTAGGCTACCCTGCCGCCCCAAGATTAATGTACTAGCTGTGGGTCGCTCTGGATGGGAGTGTCTGCTGCAAGGTAGCCATACCTTGGGACATATCTCCAGATCCATCCAAGGGCAACCACACTGAGGTTGCCCTTCCGTGGGGGGAGAGTGTAGACCAGACTGGGTGAGGATCAAGCTCACCCAGGGATTCGGTCGAGATGGATGTCTCTTCAAGTTCTCCCACGATCGTCTCTTTGTGTCTTCTCTCTGCGGTGGGGTCACGTGCCTCGGTAGCATTCTCTATGGGGTCAAAGGCCATGTTGGTAGTCTCTTGTGCATTCTCCCGATGACTCTGGTTACCTGCTGTTGTGCTGTAGTTGGCTTCTAGTTGATCCAACTCCAGGTTGGTCTCTGGCATTGGCTGGAAGTGCTTGGAAGAGCCTGACTGCTGGTAGTCGGGTTCCTCCGGGTTCATCTCTGGCATCGGCTGGTAATGTATGTGTGGCTTATAGGACGGCTCTGGGAATTCTGGGCTCGTTTCCAGTTCGAGTCGGTAGAAACTGGAGTTGCCTTCGTGGAGGGAGTCTGGCACGCTGGAGGTACTGGGTAATGAAGCAGGATGCTGGGAGTGATAATCTTCCTCGTGAAGGGAGTCTGGCTCACTGGAGGTGCTGGGTAAAGATGTAGGATGCTGGGAGTGATGGTCTCCTTCGTGAAGGGAGTCTGGCACACTGGAGGTGTTGGGTAATGAAGTAGGATGCTGGGAGTGATAGTCTCCTTCGTGAAGGGAGTCTGGCACACTGGAGGTGCTGGGAAGTGAAGTAGAATTCTGTGAGTGATAGTCTCCTTCGTGAAGGGAGTCTGGCTCACTGGAGGTGCTAGGAAGTGAAGTAGAATGCTGGGAGTGATAGTCTACATCGTGAAGGGAGTCTGGCTCACTGGATGTGCTGGGTAATGAACTAGAATGATGGGAGTGATAGTCTCCTTCGTGAAGGGAGTCTGGCTCACTGGAGGTGCTGGGAAGTGAAGTAGAATTCTGTGAGTGATAGTCTCCTTCGTGAAGTGAGTCTGGCTCACTGGAGGTGTTGGGTAATGAACTAGAATGCTGGGAGTGATAGTCTCCTTCGTGAAGGGAGTCTGGCTCACTGGAGGTGTTGGGTAATGAACTAGAATGCTGGGAGTGATAGTCTCCTTCGTGAAGGGAGTCTGGCTCACTGGAGGTGCTGGGAAGTGAAGTAGAATGCTGGGAGTGATAGTCTCCTTCGTGAAGGGAGTCTGGCATACTGGAGGTGCTGGGAAGTGAAGTAGAATTATGTGAGTGATAGTCTCCTTCGTGAAGGGAGTCTGGCTCACTGGAGGTGCTGGGTAGTGAAGTAGAATGCTGGGAGTGATAGTTTTCTTCGTGAAGGGAGTCTGGCACACTGGAGGTGCTGGGAAGTGAAGTAGGATGCTGGGAGTGGTAGTGTTCTTCTACAGGAAGTGAAGTCTCATCAAAAGGCTGTAGGAGGTCCTGGGTGGAAGCTGTACGGGTGAGTGGGACCTCTGTGCTTGACATGGAAGTAGGGGGAGATCCTTGCAGGTCCTCCCGAGCAGGAGCTGACTGGAAGACGGGGAGGGATTGCAGGGCACTCTGGGCCTCTCGCTCCACTTGCTCTGGATCCAGGCTCGGACGGAGCTCCTCGGCAGGCTCCATAAGAACAACAATATCTTGTCCGATGTCCTCTGGTTCAGTGGCCATGTAGTCCATGGGGGCATCCGTGTGAGGATTCCCATTACCTGAGAAGAACAGGGAGTGGACAGGAGACTCAGTGAGGTTGTTTAAAGAATGGACATAAAACTAAGACATTCTCTGCATAACACAAAATAATCCATAGAAGCATGCATCTAACAAATATCTTGCAATAAAAAAAACAACTACAACTGTACAAAAACAGACCTCTGAAATAAGCACTGTACTATCTCTTTTATCTACTAATTAGGCCAGTACAAAACAGACCTCTAAAATTAGTGGGGAATATGGAATTATTTTAAGATGGTCATACCATGGATCATATGGATATCTGATTAGAACTTTAGGACCCATTTAGGTATTCACTTTTTTTTCCTTAAAAAAACAAAACATTATTTGATTAAATATTGAATGAGGACTTTACGACTGTAGCCTATAGAAACGCATTGAAGAACACATTCAAACTTGGCAAAAAATAATAAAACAATAAACTTCACAAGAAATAAGGTTTTGAAGTGTATGTCTTATATTTAGAAGATATAAGAAAGCTCAGGATACATTTGTAAACATTTCTTCGCACATATTTAAACCCTTCTTTTTGTAGGCACAAAACGACCTTCACACTTCCATTTGTTTGTATGGGTTACCTTCAGACGAGACCCGTGTCCTCGTAAAGATAAACAGAAAACGTGTTCGTGAGGGTCTCCCTTTTCCATAGAGTGGTCATAACAGTTTTTTAGACCAAACTGTTCAGATGCTACATCCGTTTTTGCGAGAAGACCGATTTTCGGGATGTCTCATGGTCTGACAAACACCACTGTAGCTTGGCCACCTTCCACTGCAGATACGGAAGGCCGACATAGACAGTTTTTATGGACTGAGACGCAGCCCATGCAAAAAAAACTGATATCTCTAGCTTAAACTGATGGATTTTATTATTATGTTACTGAGGTTTAACACATGGGTGTGTCAATATTTTATTTTTTAATTTTACCTTTATTTAACCAGGCAAGTCAGTTAAGAACATATTCTTATTTTCAATGACGGCCTGGGAACAGTGGGTTTAACTGCCTGTTCAGGGGCAGAACGACAGATTTGTACCTTGTCAGCTCGGGGGTTTGAACTCGCAACCTTCCGGTTACTAGTCCAACGCTCTAACCACTAGGCTACGCTGCCACCCCAATATACTCTTAAGAATATTTTAACTAGTAATTAGTCCAGTACAAAACAGACCTCAAATAAGTACTTTGCTATCTCTTTTAAAATCTCTTAAGGAGCCAACACTTTTTTTCAATATTCGCCTAAAATGACATACCCAAATCTAATTGCCTCTAGCTCAGGACCTGAAGCAAGGATATGCATATTCTTGATACCATTGCAAAGGAAACACTTTGAAGTTTGTGGAAATGTGAAATTAATGTAGTAGAACATAACACATTAGATCTGGTAAAAGATAATACAATGTCATTTTTAAATGCAAGAGAAAGGCCATAATGTGTCATTCTAGCCCATGCACAAATTGGATTTTGGCCACTAGATGGCAGCAGTATATGTGCAAAGTTTTAGACTGATCTAATGAACCATTGCATATCTGTTCAAAATGTTGTATCAAGACTGCCCAAATGTGCCTAATTGGTTTATTATTACATTTTTAAGTTTATAATTGTGCACTCTTCTCAAACAACAGCATGGTATTCTTTCACTGTAATAGCTACTGTAAATTGGACAGTGCAGTTAGATTAACAAGAATTGAAGTTTTCTGCCCATATCAGATATGTCTATGTCCTGGGATTTTTTTTGTTACAAACAAACTCATGCTAATCACATTAGCTCAACCGTCCCATAGAGGTTAACTACTAATTAGTCCAGTACAATACTCAGACCTCTGAAACAGTAAACATCATGGCGGCTGGAGGATTCAGGGAAGCCTGTCTGGTTGCTGTAGCGATACAGGGTCTTGACCCCTGCCTGTGGACCTCCACAGCGCGCTCTAGGGGTGATAACGGGGTAGCGCACGCTGCCATCAGACAGCCAGCCAGGGTTACAGCGGTCCAGACCCTCACTCCATGCCATGTACAGCTGCCCTGTGGTAGCCAGCTCTGCCCCTTCCTTCTCGCAGTACGCCCAAGCCTCATTCAATGACAGCTGCTTAGGGGCAGAGCCATGGAACACCTCCCCTGCACAAAAAAAGGTAATGTGTTAGAGTCCTAATGGGATTTAGATTCCGAACGATTGTCCTAGATCCTTCATTTTCCTGCAGTATCTGGAAAAATACAAAAGGCTGAACACATGGGAGAATGAGATCTCGGTTGGGAAAATGACATCAGTATTTGATATGTATTGTACCTGTAAATACAAATGATCTGACTCATCTAAAGTGTGTATTCTGTCCACTAGATAAAATCCCTACATGCCTGTAACTTAAAGGGATAGTTCACTCAAATAAAAAAAATGATAAATTGGTTTCCTTGCCCTGTAAGTGGTCTATGGTAAAGTTATGACAGCAATCCATGATTTGGTTTAGTTTACCTGGCACTGTTACCATGTTTTAGCATTTGTGGCACACGTCCCATTCAAAGTCATGGGACCGATGATAGCATTTTTCGCACATCATGTCCAAATAATCAGAAAGTATCTAAAATTGTGAAGCTCAACAACGTCACTTATAAATGATTTGAATATGATGCGTGAAAAATGCTAATATCGGTCCCATGACTCGGATGGTGCCACAAATGCTGAATACTAAAATATTAGCATGTGGAAACAGTACCAGGGAAACTAAATCAAAGCATGGATTGCTGTCATACTTTGTTCAGGGATTGTTTGGAGGGTAAGAAAATCAATATGTAATTTTGCAATTTGGGTGAACTATCCCTTTAAGGAGACCCAACACAGTAATTTTATAGAGTGCCTTCAGAACACATGATGATATACAATGACAAAGCATCTGTCTTGGCAAAATGACATATTGTCCTTTATTATTTTTTGACACAATCATATGTTATTGCTCAGTAGAATCACATTTATTCACACGGTCACTATTTACACTGCCTTTTTACGGGGAGCTATTCACACTGTCACTATTTGCACTGCCTTTTTACGGGGAGCTATTCACACTGTCACTATTTACACTGCCTTTTTTTTACAGGAAGCTATTTACTGTCACTATTTACACTGCCTTTTTACGGGGAGCTATTCACACTGTCACTATTTACACTGCCTTTTTACGGGGAACTATTCACACTGTCACTATTTACACTGCCTTTTTACGGGGAGCTAAACACACTGTCACTATTTACACTGCCTTTTTACGGGGAACTATTCACACTGTCAGTATTTACACTGCCTTTTTACGGGGAGCTAATCACACTGTCACTATTTACACTGCCTTTTTACGGGGAACTAATCACACTCTCACTATTTACACTGCCTTTTTACGGGGAGCTAATCACACTGTCACTATTTACACTGCCTTTTTACGGGGAGCTATTCACACTGTCACTATTTACACTGCCTTTTTACGGGGAACTATTCACACTGTCACTATTTACACTGTCTTTTTACATGGGAGCTATTCACACTGTCACTATTTACACTGCCTTTTTACGGGGAACTATTCACACTGTCACTATTTACACTGCCTTTTTACATGGGAGCTAATCACACTGTCACTATTTACACTGCCTTTTTACGGGGAGCTATTCACACTGTCACTATTTACACTGCCTTTTTACGGGGAACTATTCACACTGTCACTATTTACACTGCCTTTTTACGGGGAGCTAATCACACTGTCACTATTTACACTGCCTTTTTACGGGGAACTAATCACACTGTCACTATTTACACTGCCTTTTTACGGGGAGCTAATCACACTGTCACTATTTACACTGCCTTTTTACAGGGAGCTAATCACACTGTCACTATTTACACTGCCTTTTTACGGGGAGCTAATCACACTGTCACTATTTACACTGCCTTTTTACGGGGAGCTAATCACACTGTCACTATTTACACTGCTTTTTTACGGGGAGCTAATCACACTGTCACTATTTACACTGCCTTTTTACGGGGAACTATTCACACTGTCACTATTTACACTGCCTTTTTACGGGGAGCTAATCACACTGTCACTATTTACACTGCCTTTTTACGGGGAGCTAATCACACTGTCACTATTTTCACTGCCTTTTTACGGGGAACTATTCACGCTGTCACTATTTACACTGTCTTTTTACGGGGAGCTATTCACACTGTCACTATTTACACTGCCTTTTTACGGGGAACTATTCACACTGTCACTATTTACACTGCCTTTTTACGGGGAGCTATTCACACTGTCACTATTTACACTACCTTTTTACGGGGAGCTAATCACACTGTCACTATTTACACTGCCTTTTTACGGGGAACTATTCACACTGTCACTATTTACACTGCCTTTTTACGGGGAGCTAATCACACTGTCACTATTTACACTGCCTTTTTACGGGGAGCTATTCACACTGTCACTATTTACACTGCCTTTTTACGGGGAGCTAATCACACTGTCACTATTTACACTGCCTTTTTACGGGGAGCTATTCACACTGTCACTATTTACACTGCCTTTTTACGGGGAGCTAATCACACTGTCAATATTTACACTGCCTTTTTACGGGGAGCTATTCACACTGTCACTATTTACACTGCCTTTTTACGGTGAGCTAATCACACTGTCACTATTTACACTGCCTTTTTACGGGGAGCTAATCACACTGTCACTATTTACACTGCCTTTTTACGGGGAGCTATTCACACTGTCACTATTTACACTGCCTTTTTACGGGGAGCTATTCACACTGTCACTATTTACACTGCCTTTTTACGGGAGCTAATCACACTGTCACTATTTACACTGCCTTTTTACGGGAGCTAATCACACTGTCACTATTTACACTGCCTTTTTACGGGGAGCTAATCACACTGTCACTATTTACACTGCCTTTTTACGGGGAGCTAATCACACTGTCACTATTTACACTGCCTTTTTACGGGGAGCTAATCACACTGTCACTATTTACACTGCCTTTTTACGGGGAGCTAATCACACTGTCACTATTTACACTGCCTTTTTACGGGGAGCTAATCACACTGTCACTATTTACACTGCCTTTTTACGGGGAGCTAATCACACTGTCACTATTTTATGGGAAGCTATTCACAAGTTGTTGTTCTTTACCATCAATATGCTCCACATAACAATACACATCAAACAGCTCCTCTGGTTCCAGCGTCCCATAGTTCCTCACTCCCGGGCGACCATCCATGTCACCATAGCAACCTTCCCGGGGAACTTGGATTGGATATCTGCGAAATAGAAAATATGAGTATTTCCTGTGCTAAGAAAATGTTGTAAAGACTAACACTGATAGGTGAGGGGCATCAGTCATTGTTTTTTAATCTGTTAGCGGGAATTGATGTGTGTGTTCGGAACACAGACCAAATAGAGTCCCTATCTTACACATGTAAGCCATTATAATGCTCATGAGGAAATCCAGCTTAATTAACATCAGGACTAGAGTGAAACTGATTCAGGTCAACATACAGTCTGCCAGAAAATAGTATTACATACCACACAGTGGGCCAAATTCAAAATCCCCAGTAGCCTATAGGCATGTGAATTAGTCAAAACAAAGTATTGCACCTTTAAGAAATGTGTCTTTGTATTATAAGACAAGTTGTGGATACCTGACAGATTGGTCAGCGAGCCAGCCGGCGTCACACTGCTCATAGCCATCGTAATAGGCTGCCAGAAGCTGGTCGGGAGTAGCGATGTGTGCCCCAATGCTCTCGCACACCGCCTGGGCCTCACTGAATGAAAATGCATAGCGACCAGAGGCATGTCTGTAGTGGAAGACCACACCTACATGCACACGCATGTGCACAAACACACAGAGAAATATTGACAGGTTCAAATACACAATATGTGGTAAAAACTGAAATAAAATATATGAATAGTTGCATATAAGGCTAAATCTGGTTGTTTCTAAACCTGTTCGCAGTTTCTAAACCTGTTCACAAAAATATTCACATCGACTCCTACAGCCATAAAAATCCTTCGCCCTTTGTTACCTTTAACCTTGATCTGTGTGAAGTCGCTGGCGTCGTCCAGGCCCTGCTGCACCTCGCAACGGTAGTGCCCTGTGTCTGTTGAGCGCAGCTCCCCCAGCCAGAGGGAGAGGTCCTCGGGCGAGTCTGCAAAGTTGACCAGGGAAGCTCGTTCACCGTAGGCCTCGTTGACCTTCACCCTTTGACCCCGCGCCACCAGGATCTCTGTCTCCTCCTGCTCCCCATCATGCAACACGCTCCACTTGACCCGGGGTGGGCTGGGGGGCGAGGAGGGCGAGGGGGGCCCAGGGGACAGGGACACCATACATGGGATTGTGATGGAGCCTCCTAGCTGTGCAGTGGAAATCGGGATTGCCTTGGAGATGGTGACCTGGAGTTGTCGGTTGTCATCTGAGTCAGGAAGGAGAGACACAGCGAGTAAATGATGCTGACTTAGTAAGTGGCCGGCTATTGACCTCTTGTGGTGATGGTGAATAGTGCATTTCGGGGACAATCTTCAAAATTCTGCAGCAATGGTTATATTCCATGGATGAGTGTAATTTCCCCTCAAAATATTTTATTATTACGGAGTGGGCAGAAAAACAAATGCTTTAATCAGCTACATGTTGAATATATAGAAATATAAATTATACATAGTTAATATAAACATGGATTATCTTCTATCCAAAGCAATTGTAACACAGCAACTATTATGCAGCAATTACCATACAGCAACTGAGTCTTTACATTTCAGTTCATGGCTAAAGGGATACTTTGTGATACCATTTAATGTCTCTGCGTCCAGTATGATGGAAGTTAAGAGGTAGTTTTGTGAGCCAATGCTACCTAACGTTAGCACAATGACTAGAAGTCTACAGGAACAGCTAGCATGCTATTTGCGCTAATGCTAGCAGAGACATAAAAATGGTATCCACATGTTCATCTGACTCTGGGGAAGTAGATAACGGCTAAAATCCAGAAGTATCCCTTTAAAATAATAACCTGAAATCAAAATAAAAGTTTTAATGCAATGCATTGTCATCCCAAATAATGATAGTCCATCAAAATACACGTTAGAAGATCTGTACCTTCTGAGTATTCTGTTTGGGCGGGGAAAGCCAGGGTCAGATGGCAAAGTGCGCACAGAAGGAGGAGGAACCTTACTGCTCTGTGGAGGAGAGATAGTGAGAGTGAGATAAGGGAGTTTTTTTATTACATATTACATATGGTATGCACCTCATTTAACAAACAATCTCTACTTCGCCAATTGGTTAGAGTATTATTTTTGTTGGCTTATTTTACTCCTACATTATATACCCTCTATGATTCGAGTGTAGATAAGGACAGAGAGGGCAGAGAGTGATGAATGATGAGTATTAAAATGTTAGATCAATGCCAGACGGTAAACAAGTAGTTTGAATGACAAACAGCGTCTAACTGATCGATGAGAGAGAGCAGGAGCTGAGAGAAGGATGTGTGGAGAAATGGAGGATGATGAGATTGAAAGTGTAGTTGATGAAAAGCACATGCAGAATGAGGAACAAAATGTGGTGGTGACAGAAAATGGACCATTTATGGGAATAAAGTAAAGACTAAACGGTCTTAATTCAATAATATAAAAAGATCAAGGACCTTGAAATATCCTAATACAGAGAGACATTGGAGGAGCAGTTGCTCAGACCCCAAAAAGGAATCCGGCGGCACATCCACATCTGACCGCAAGCGATTCATCACCTCCAAGAGAAAACTACACGTCTGCATTGCCCAGGGCTGCCTGCCAGTCACCAGTCTGACCCTGTTATTAGCTCAGCAGGCATGGCAGGCGGCTCTCACTGACCTCACACAACCTCAGAGGCAGCCACGATGGAAAGGGGAGGGGCCATAAACATCTACCTCACACAAATAAGTACAGAGGCATTTTTTGACAAAAGACAGCTTTTGTTTTTCAAAAATACTTTTCAGAAAGGACAAGGCAACAAACTTTACCTCGTACTTTTGAGTACTTTCAGAACCTTCTCCAAAAGGGTATGCTTTTTACCTTTAACCTCATATAAATTAAAATATTTCAATTTTGTGTGTCTTGACCACCAGTTGAATCACCTATACGATTATGATTTCACTCATTATATCTTTATACCATCCCCGTTTTTCCTAGATACACTTTCCCCAAATTCTGCAGACTGGAAAAATGTGCCTAAATGACCATTTAGAGCAAACATTTAAATGGTCAAAAACCCTCTAAACCTGATAAGTTGCCTAGTTTCCTGCATGTGGCTTAGCTGGTCGTATAAACCTTCCTTGCATCCTCTTCTCCTCACTTCTTTTTTTTAAAGTCAAAAGGTAATCAAGGAGAGGAGGGGATGAAACATGGAAACAAATGCACTTCTATGAAATGAGACCTAGCGCGTCATGACAGTTACAGACGTGGTATCCCAACATAAATGTGTGAAGCATTCAAATTAAATGTAGGTAGTTGCTACAGATATTATAGATAAAAGGATAAGTAGTGTATCATTTTTAAATATGTGCAACAGCCGATTCGAAGGTGGTGTGGCAGATTTCAAAACTCTTCTGCGGAGGATTTCGCGAGAGGAGGCTATCGAGGTGAAGAGGACACTCCTGCATACGCCTCCTGACAAACTGACACTCTCCTCGACCACTTCACCACTTACCGGTTTCCGGGTCACAGAGTGTCACAGAGGAGAGGAGGACGGAGTTGAGGTCAGGACAGACTTTTGGCCAATTGAGAATCTCCCTGAATGTTTGTCGACTGGTAGCATTAGCAGAGTTGCCAACAAACTGAAGTTAACGAGGCGACACTCCATCTTAACTTCTCCTTCACATTTACTGGATTGGTTGAAAAGTGCGCAAGAGAACCTTCCCTGCCAGGATCTAGTTTCAGGTGTTTCTTTTCCGCCTAGCTATGTTAGGTTAGCTGACTGGGGAAGTATACAGTGTGGCTGGTGCCATCTAGTAGCGGTGAAGAAAAATGCATTTTGGGGAAATTCTGCAGCAATGGTCAATTCTGCAGATAAAGGAAAACTTGAGTGCCTTTTCTGCAAAAAATGCAATGATTGCGGGAAACCAACCTTTTGAAAAACGCTCTAGTTATCTGTCTTTGTTACACATATTTGTGAATATTGTTTCTGTTTCATTTGTATTATTTTTCAGTCAGACACAGTACTATTAACAGACACAGTAGACTATTAAGTCACTTGGACTGCAGACAATGTTTCAGAGACAAGCAGAGTCTGTGAGCTGCTCAACAAAAATACAACCCTGCTCACATTAAATGAAGAATGTCTTCTCGTCAAAATATACACACATACTCTGTGTGTGTGTGTGTGTGTGTGTGTGTGTGTGTGTGTGTGTGTGTGTGTGTGTGTGTGTGTGTGTGTGTGTGTGTGTGTGTGTGTGTGTGTGTGTGTGTGTGTGTGCGTGCGTGCGTGCGTGCGTGCGTGCGTGCGTGCGTGCGTGCGTGCGTGCGTGCGTGCGTGCGTGCGTGCGTGCGTGCGTGCGTGCGTGCGTGCGTGCGTGTATGTGGGTGTTTGTCTTTGTGTTGGGGGAGTACACTCCTATCCAGCTGGCTTGATTCAGGCTTTTTTAGTCATTCTATGTGACTGAAATTCTAATAGTCAAGCACCAGTTGCACAAAGCGTACTACTAAACCTACTAAATGAGCCCCAGACACCCTCAAAACAGAGCCACGTTCATTCGACTGACCAAGGAAGACCCAGCACATATGTTATACCAGTACACTTCTCTGGATATCCAAGATCAGCTTCCATCATGATACAAGTCATGGTAAGGAATATGTAAATGCAGGAGACAACACATAATTTACTCTGAGCTGTCTGTGTTACTGTGCTACTCTGATGCGGGTTGTTGCTAGAAATGTATAAGCAGTTGTTGCTTCATCTCTTAGAGGCTTGAAGTACTTAGAACCTATATACTCATGTCATTCATACTTTTAATTGATGCTTGTTTTGCTTTTCAAGTGCTTTGAGATGTGTTACTTGTATATGCTGTGTACTGCAATTCAGCTTTTAGCTGCCAAGTACGGCCTACATGTAAAATGTAATAAACTACTACTACTAATACTACGATTTGTGGGATATTCACTCTCTGATGAGATAAGTGAAATTGAAAGTCATGTCCTTATATGACCCTTTGAATGTGAGCATTTCGGGACCACTTCAAAGCATTTGCCTAAAAATGTGTCTTTACAAAGTAATTATGTAGGCAGAGACAGTTTAACTACAGTGTAAATACATATTATTCCATCATATTTAAAGGTAGACTCAGCGCTACGACATTGGCATGAGCAGCACCACAGAAGTTGAGCTGAGAACGATGCAAGACGTTGCTCTCACACAGTCACACATATGATCTACACATGTGTACAGGTGCGCTTCATGCTGCTACAACGTATTAGCTACAGAACCAAAACAGCGGATAAGTTTAGCCTCACACTTCAACATTGTTGAGGAAATCAGCCCGATATTGTGTATACATCTTGCATCGCTGAGTCTACCTCCTCTACAGGATCGGTGTCCCCGCCACGGGACAGGTTCAGCTAACATAGGCTAATGTGATTAGCGTGAGGTTGTAAGTAACAAAACAAAATCGCAGGACATAGACATATCTGATATGGGCAGAAAGCTTAAATTCTTGTTAATCTAACAGCACTGTGCAATTTACAGTAGCTATTACAGTGAAATAATACGATGCTATTGTTTGAGGAGAGTGCACAATTATGAACTTGAAAATGTATTTAAAAAACTATCAGGCACATTTGGGCAGTCTAGATACAACATTTTGAACAGATATGCAATGCTTCATTGGATCAGTCTAACACTTTGCGCACACACACTACTGCCATCTAGTGGCCAAAATCTAAATTGCTCCTGGTCTGGAATAATACATTATGGCCTTTCTCTTGCATTTCAATGATTACAGTACAGATAAATAAATAAATGTGCAGTTTTGTCACACAACACAATGCCAATGATATCTCAAGTTTTGAGGGAGTGTGCAAATGGCATGCTGACTGCAGGAATGTCCACCATAACTGTTGCTAGAGAATTTAATGTTACTTTCTCTACCATAAGCTGCCTCCAAGGTCGTTTTAGAGAATTTGGCAGTATGTCCAACCGGCCTCACAACTGCAGACCACATGCTAACTATGCTACCCGGACAGCTGATGAAACTGAGGAGTATTTCTGTCTAATAAAGCCCTTTCGTGGTGAAAAACTCATTCTGATTGGCTGGATCTGTCTCCCCAATGGGTGGTCCTATGCCCTCCCAGGCTCACCCATGGCAAATCCATAGATTAGGGCCTAATTTCGACTGATTTCCTTATATGAACTGTAACTCACTAAAATTGTTGAAATTGTTGCATGTTACGCTTATATATTTGTTCAGTATAAATATATATATATATATGTATTTATTTAAATATACCTATAGTACCGCTCAAAAGTTTGGACACACCTACTCATTCAACTGTTTTTGTGCACTTTTTCTTGGGCCAAGAAACACAAAAAAATGGACATTAGCCCGGTGGAAATCTGTCCTTTGTACTAATGGACCGCAGAGTGAAGCAGCCAACAAGTGCTCAGCATATGTGGGAATTCCTTCAAGTCTGTTGGAAAAGCATTCCCCATGAAGCTGTTTGAGAGAATGCTAAGAGTGTGCAAAGCTGTTGTCACGTTCTTCGTAATGATGAGACCAAGGCGCAGCGTGATAAGAATACATTCTTCTTTAATTAACGAAGAGCACTTAACTTCTTCGATATAGGGGGCGCTCTTAATTTTTGGATGAAAAATGTTCCCGTTTTAAACAAGATATTTTGTCACGAAAAGATGCCCGACTATGCATATAATTGACAGCTTTGGAAAGAAAACACTGACGTTTCCAAAACTGCAAAGATATTGTCTGTGAGTGCCACAGAACTGATGTTACAGAAAAAAAACAGATAAAAATACAATCAGGAAGTGCCTCATTTTTTAAAACCGGCTCATGGCAATGACTCCTTATATGGCTGTGGAGGAGCTAGGAGTCAGCTTACCTTTTCCACGTTTTCCCCAAGGTGTCTGCAGCATTATGACGTATTTGTAGGCATATCATTGGAAGATTGACCCTAAGAGACTACATTTACCAGGTGGTCGCTTGGTGTCCTCCGTTGCAATTATTGCGTAATCTCCAGCTGCAGTACTTTTCCGTTTGCAACTGAGGAGAAACCCAACTGCCACGAAGGATTTATCATCGAATAGATATGTGAAAAACACCTTGAGGATGATTCTAAACAACGTTTGCCATGTTTCTGTCGATATTATGGAGTTAATTTTGAAAAAAGTTTGGCGTTGTAGTGAATGAATTTGTAGTGATTTCTCCTACACAAATAATCTTTTTGGAAAAAATGAACATTTGCTATCTAACTGAGAGTCTCCTCATTGAAAACATCCAAAGTTCTTCAAAGGTAAATTATTTTATTTGAATGCTTTTCTTGTTTTTGTGAAAATGTTGCCTGCTGAATGCTAGGCTTAATGCTAGGCTATCAATACTCTTACACAAATGCTTGTGTAGCTTTGGTTGAAAAGCATATTTTGAAAATCTGAGATGACAGTATTGTTAACAAAAGGCTAAGCTTGTGTTTCAATATATTTATTTAATTTCATTTGCGATTTTCATGAATAGAAAAAGTTGCATTATGCTAATGCGTTATAGTTTAAGTATTTTTCTGTCGATTTCTCAGCCAAGCAGGATGAACAAACGTGACGTTTTTCATCTATTTTTGGGGGAAAAAAGGAACATTTGCTATCTAACTGGGAGTCTCCTGAGTGAAAGCATCTGAAGTTCTTCAAAGGTCAATGATTTAATTTGGTTGCTTATTTTTGTGAAAATGTTGCCTGCTGCCAGCACAGCCTAGCATAGCATTATGCCATGCTAAACTTACACAAATGCTTGTCTAGCGTTGGCTGTAACGCATATTTTGAAAATCTGAGATGACAGTGTTGTTAACAAAAGGCTAAGCTTGTGTTTGAATATATTTATTTCATTTCATTTGCGATTTTCATGAATAGGAAACGTTGCGTTATGGTAATGCACTTGAGGCTATGATTTACGCTCCCGGATACGGGATTGCTCGTCGCTAGAGGTTAAACAAACTAACAAAACAACAAAACGAACGTGAAGCTATGATAAACCGAGTGCTGACATGCACCTACACAATAACCCACAAAAACTAAATGGAAATGGCAACCTAAATAGGATCCCCAATCAGAGACAACGATAATCAGCTGCTTCTGATTGGGAACCAACTCAGGCCACCATAGACCTACATTTACCTAGACATACCAAAACCCCATAGATGTACAAAAACCCTAGACAAGACAAAAACACACATACCACCCTCGTCACACCCTGACCTAACCAAAATAATAAAGAAAACAGTACAAATAAAGATAACTACAAAAATAACTAAGGTCAGGGCGTGACAGCTGTCATCAAGGCAAAGGGTGGCTACTTCAAAGAATCTGAAATAAAAATATATTTTGACACTTTTTGGTTACTACATGATTCCATATATGTTATTTCATAGTTTTGATGTCTTCACTATTATTATACAATGTAGAAAATAGTACAAAATAAAGAAAAACACTTGAATGAGTAGGCGTGTCCAAACTTTTGACTGGTACTGTACATAAGCACAACAGTATACTTTAAAAGGCTATCATGTTAGCTGAAGACTCGCAATCAAGTCAATCCCAGTGCACAGGTCATTCATCTGTGTTTTTTCATCCTTACTCTCATCATTACTGTTACTTTATATCAAATGACAACCTATCCATGCAAAGGTCTCCAAATACAAAGCCAACAAAGAGACACAAGTGTAGTATAAAACAGCACTCTCTTGTGGTCGAATAAATGTTGTTTGTATTCATGCCGGCTGGGTTAGCTCCACAGACATGCAGCCATTAGTATTGTCCACTAGAAAATGTCTCACAAAAGGAGAGTGTGGTGGGCAAGAGGACAGCTGCACACTGTGTTTCACTTTATATCAGTTATCTTACAAAAGTCCATGTGGGAAGGTTACAGGACAAGAGGCTCTGGCACACTTTTTTTGATATTTTTTATGGAAAAGGAAGCCGAAAACCACTAGGAATCCTTTTAAACAGGACATGACCACATGAAGAGGACGCTAACCAGGGATGTCTGAAACTGTATAATTGTTATATGAGTATCCATAAACACAGGTTTGTATCCATCCTAATGGCGACAGACTGATGACGGGGAATAAAATGGAGGTCATGCCTGGTTATCTTTCAGGAAGAACGTCCTTGGACTTGAAGTCATTGTGCCACCAGCTTTTAATTAAGAAAACAGTGAATAGAACTCAAGCATCACCCAGAGACACCACCAAGAGCAATTCCATATCCAGAAAAAGCTGCCTGTGCAATATCCTCAAGTACATGATACACACAGTATAAAATAGGGCTCTTTCAACCGGTTCTTAACTTTTACCAAATCTATTTTGTATATTCTCCTACATACCTTTCACATTTCCACAAACTTCAAAGTGTTCCTTTCAAATGGTACCAATAATATGCATATCCTTGCTTCAGGGCCTGAGTTACAGAAAGTTAGATTTGGTTATGTGATTTCAGGCGAAAATGGAAAATAAGGGGGCGGATCCTTAAGAGGTTTTAAAGCGTAAATCATAGTCCATAGACACTAAGACTTGATAGTCCGGCGTCCCATTGTCACATACGCGGCTCTGAGACCATTGTCCCCGGGGGACGCACAGCCCCAACGCACACCTTCCCAAACTTCACAACCAACGCGGCTCCCATGTACAAGTTATTTTTTTCATCTGAACGTGTTGACAGTTGGAGAAATTGCTTGGGCCTTGCTGAGAATTTGACAAGTATGAATGCCAATGGTATAATGTTCTAGAACACTGCTGTGCAAAGGCATACAAGGTTTGGACTATGTTACCCGTTTTATGCAGACACAAAAAGAATGCAAGCAAAACGTTGTTGAGAAGTAACTGTGGGGAAATAGGTTATCACAACTCATACTGCACTTTATTATGATATCAAACACTTATACTGTACTGTGATGCACTGTGCACTATAGTCACCAACCCTGATTCAAGGGGGCTGTTTTTTTTTATTTATTTCACCTTTATTCAAAAAACTCTTGTAACTACCCATCCCGGATCCGGGAGCGTAATCATCAACTGACACTAATTAGCATAATGCAATGGACATAAATATTACTAGAAAATATTCATATTCATGAAATCACAAGTGAAATATATTAAAACACAGCTTAGCCTTTTGTTAATCACTTGTTAAGCATTTGTGTACGTTTATCAATAGCCTAGCATAGCATGATGACTAGCTAGCAGCAGGCAATGAAAATCAGAAAAGCAATCCAATTAAATCGTTTACCTTTGATGAGCTTCGGATGTTTTCACTCACAAGACTCCCAGTTAGATAGCAAATGTTCCTTTTTTCCCAAAATATTATTTTTGCAGCCGAAATAACTTTGTTAGTTCTTCACGTTTGGCTGAGAATTTGACCGGAAATTGCGTTCACGACAACGCCGGAAAATATTCCAAATTAGCTCCATAATATCGACAGAAACATGGCAAACGTTGTTTATAATCAATCCTCAAGGTGTTATTCAAATATCTATTCGATAATATATCAACCGGGACAGATGGCTTCTTAGTAGGAAAGAGAGAAACAATGGCCGCATTTGTCCCTTACGCACAAAACACTCTGAGAGACTCCAGCTGACCACTGACGCAATGTTGACGCTCACTTTTCAAAATAAAAGCCTGAAACTATGTATTGTGACACTAGACACATTAGGGAAGCCATAGAAAAAGGAATCTGGTTGATATCTCATTCACTGCTCAATAAGGACGCATAGGAACGTAGAGGTTTCTAAAGAGTCACTTCCTGATTGGATTTTTCTCAGGCTTTTGCCTGCAATATCAGTTCTGTTATACTCACAGACAATACTTTTACAGTTTTGGAAACTTTCGAGTGTTTTCTATCCTAAACTGTCAATTATATGCATATTCTAGCATCTTGTCCTGACAAAACAGCCTGTTTACTTTGGGAACGTTATTTTTCCAAGTGCCCCCTAAATTCAAGAGGATATTATTAACCAGGTAGGCTAGTTGAGAACAAGTTCTCATTTGCAACTGCGACCTGGCCAAGATAAAGCGTAGCAATTCGACACATACAACAACACAGAGTTACACATGGAATAAACAAAACATAGTCAATAATACAATAGAACAAAAGAAAACATAAAGTCTATGTACAGTGAGTGCAAATGAGGTAAGTTAAGGAAATAAATAGGCCATGGTGGCGAAGTAATTACAATATAGCAATTAAACACTGGAATGGTAGATAGGCAGAAGATGAATGTGCAGGTAGAGATACTGGGGTGCAAAGGAGCAAAATAAATAAATAAATACCAGTATGGGGATGAGGTAGGTAGATAGATGGGCTGTTTACAGACGGGCTATGTACAGGTGCAGTGATCTGTAAGCTGCTCTGACAGCTGGTGCTTAAAGCTAGTGAGGGGGATGTGAGTCTCCAGCTTCAGAGATTTTTGCAATTCGTTCCAATCATGGGCAGGAGAGAACTGGAAGGAAAGACGACCAAAGGAGGAATTGGCTTTGGGGGTGACCAGTGAGATATACCTGCTGGAGCGCATGCTACGAGTGGGTGCTGCTATGGTGACCAGTGAGCTGAGATAAGGCGGGGCATTATATAGCAGAGACTTGTAATATATAATAATATATAATAACATAATAATAATAATAATAATATATAATAATAATAATATATGCCATTTAGCAGACGCTTTTATCCAAAGCGACTTACAGTCATGTGTGCATACATTCTAAGTATGGGTGGTCCCGGGGATCGAAACCACTACCCTGGCGTTACAAGCGCCATGCTCTACCAACTGGGCTACAGAAGGACCATAGATAACCTGTAGCCAGTGGGACCATAGATAACCTTGTAGATAACCTGTAGCCAGTGGGTTTGGCGATGAGTATGAAGCGAGGGCCAACCAACAAGAGAGTACAGGTCGCAATCGTGGGTAGTGTATGGGGCTTTCCAGTTTGTTGAGTAGAGTGTTGGAGGCTATTTTATAGATGACATCACTGAAGTCGAGGATTGGTAGGATGGTCAGTTTTACGAGGGTATGTTTGGGAGTATGAGTGAAGGATGCTTTGTTGCGAAATAGGAAGCCAATTCTAGATTTAATTTTGGATTGAAGCTCATCTGGTGCTTATACTGATGGTTTGCTTGTTTGATTGCCTTATGGAGGGAATAACTAATCTGTTTGTATTCGGTCATGTTTCCAGTCGCCTTGCCATGATTAAGTTTGCAGATGCAACTACAGTGGTAGGCTTGAGTACCAACAACAACAAGGCAGCCTACAGGGAGGAGGTGAGGACCCTAGGAGTGTGGTGTCAGGAAAATAACCTCTCACTTAATGTCAGCAAAACAAAAGAGATGATCGTGTACTTCAGGAAACAGCAAAGGGTGCACCCCCCTATCCACTTCGACGAGACAGCAGTGAAAAAGGTGAAACGTTTTAAGTTGCTCGGTGTACACACCACCGACAAACTGAAATGGACCACGCACATAGACAGTGTGGTGAAGAAGGCGCAACAGCGCCTCTTCAATCTCAGGAGGCTGAAAAAATGTGTCTTGTCACCCTCACTAACGTTTTTGTGTGTCTTGTCACCCTCACTAACTTGTCATCCTCACTAACTTGTCACCCTCACTAACTTTTACAGGTGCACATTTGAGAGCATCCTGTCAGGCTGTATCACGCCCTGGTATGGCAACTGAGGTGAGTTCTGCACAACGTATCACCGGGGGCAAACTACCTGCCCTCCAGGATGCCTACAACACCCGATGTCACAGGAAGGCAAAAAAGATCATCAAGGCCACTGCCTGTTCACCCCGCTTCTATCCGGAAGGCAAGGTCAGTACAGGTACATCAAAGCTGGGACAGAGAGATTGAAAAACAGCTTCTATCTCAAGGCCATCATATAGTTAAACAGCCATCACTAGCACAGAGAGGCGGCTGCCTTACCTACAGACTTGATATCATTGGCCACTTGAATAAATGGTACACTAGTCACTTTAATCATGTAATGGGTGCGGGTTGGTGGCAGGGAAGTCAGGCGCAGGAGAATCGAACTTGGTGTAAACGGAGTTGTTTAATCAGTGCTTCACAAAACTCCAAAACCAAAATGACAAAATAATAAAAAGTGGGTATAAAACCCGTCGCGCACCAACACATAATACACATCACATACAATCAAACAATCTCCGACAAGGACATGAGGGGAAACAGAGGGTTAAATACACAACATGTAATTGATGGGATTGGAACCAGGTGTGAAGGAAGACGAGACAAAACCAATGGAAAATGAAAAATGGATCAGTGATGGCTAGAAGATAAGTGACGTCGACCACCGAACACCGCCCAAACAAGGAGGGACCGACATCGGCTGAAGTTTTGACAAATAATGGCACTTTAAGAATGTTTACATTCTCGCATCACTCATCTCATATGTATATACTGTATACTGTATCCTCCACTATCTATTCTTTACTATCTAAATCAAATCAAATCAAATCAAATTTATTTATATAGCCCTTCGTACATCAGCTGATATCTCAAAGTGCTGTACAGAAACCCAGCCTAAAACCCCAAACAGCAAACAATGCAGGTGTAAAAGCACGGTGGCTAGGAAAAACTCCCTAGAAAGGCCAAAACCTAGGAAGAAACCTAGAGAGGAACCGGGCTATGTGGGGTGGCCAGTCCTCTTCTGGCTGTGCCGGGTAGAGATTATAACAGAAAATGACCAAGATGTTCAAATGTTCATAAATGACCAGCATGGTCAAATAATAATAAGGCAGAACAGTTGAAAATCTATTGCATCTTAGCCGCTCTGTTACTGCTCATCCATATATACTTATATATTATTATTACTAGATTGTGTGTATTAGGTTTTGTTGTGGAATTGTTAGATATTACCTGTTAGATACTGCTACATTGTCGGATTTAGAAGCACAAGCATTTCGCTACACTCACAATAACATCTGCTAACCATGTGTATGTGACCAATAAAATTTGATTTGATTTGAAGCTATGTAGCTCATGCACCCATTTTAGTGAGGTTGTGTTTTCTGTCACTTAATTTCAAGGTTGGGAGATGCTTAATGGAGTGTTTAGTTTAGATCAAATCTTGCTTTCCCTCCTTACCTCCTGCTTTCCATCCCTTCACTTCTGTCAGGACACCTCTCACTTCTCTGCTTATGCTCCCACTCCTCCATCTCCCCCTCTCCTCTCCACCCGCCCAGCCTATATGTTGTGTCCATTACTGAAGTGAACTAAATGAGCTCACAGTCCCAGAGGCTGCGTGGTGAAAGCCAGAGAAACAGAGTGCACTCAGAGCAGCCCGGCTCTCGCCTCCTGCAGGGTGGGATGAATGACAAGAAAGTGCATGATGTCCTGGTTTCCCTGGATGAGGAGACAGTGTCACGGGGGAAGCAGAAGATGTTAGAAGTCTCTGCACGGCCCAGCGAGGCACAACATCCGCATTTTGTTTTATAGAAAACTACAAAAGGAATGGTTCTGGCACAGACACACAAGAGAAGGTTGGTGGCTTGTTTTTAATTCTCTCAGCTCATTGTCTCTTCATCGCTAGTCTGTCCTCCGTAACCCTAGTTCATTCATCTAACTTCCCCCTTTTCAATGAACACCGGAGGCTCATTCAAGTTCCTTTATTAAGTACTACCTCTGACTCTTCCCCGCAGCCTTGTCTGTTAAAGGGATAGTTCATGCAAATCCCTTTAACAACCATGTAGAACCCAGTTACTTTCTGTTTAGTAATTTAACCTACTTCCACATATTCATAAATCATAATCATGTTCCGTTACCACAAAAAAAGCCCCTTAGGGAAGATTACTCTTCAACTCCCCAGTGTCTGTTTTCTCTATCACACATCCCAAGAGTTTGCTCATGTAACCTCTACAGTCATTTATGGCTGCATTGTAAGTTGAGAAATGTGTGTGTGCTGTAACTTGAACTTAATGTCAATGGGAGATTGATGTCATTGACGTGGAAATCTCTAGTAAGGATTATTACATATTATTTGGGCTGGAGATTCAATAGATTATAAATCCTAATGGATTTATCTATTTATCCATCCATCCTTCCTTTTCATGTAGCTAATAAAAAGTGTGTGAATCACACAATCACCCCCACTATTGCACTATCACAACCACCCCCACTATTGCAATTTCATTATTTTTGTTGTGGTTCTTTTACCTCTTTTTCTCCCCAATTTCGTAATATCCAATTGCTACAGTCTTGACCCATCGCTGCAACTCCCGTACGGACTCGGGAGAGGCGACGGTCGAGAGCCATGTGTCCTCCGAAACATGACCCTGCCAAGCCACAATGCCTCTTGAAACACTGCGATGCAGTGCCTTAACAGCTGCTCCACTTGAGAGTGAAAATTACATTTGATTAAACCCAAGAGTCTATCAGAAAGTGTCTTCAAATAAACTGAAATGACCCCAACCCTTGTGTCAACATAGTTGTACTACCTACCAGTGGTTGACAAACTCTTCAAAAGTTCAAATTCACAACCAATGGTGGCAATAACATTTGTTTGTCAAGACTGAATCTTCAGACCTAACTTGGGGGGGTGGATGTTCTACACTAATGTGGGCTCTGGACAACAACCTTTGTGACCACAAAGCACACAAGCCAAGGATAATAACAAGTAATATACTCCCACTCTGTCACCAGCCATTTTAAATCACGTCTGGCAAATTAGGTTGGTTCAAATTAGCCCTGAAGTTGAATATTGATAATAGTTTGGTAGTTATGAGCTAGAATCCTATTGGTGCCACTAGATTAAAGTGCCAAAGCAGTACCGTGGGGGTCAGATCATATATGTGCAATGATCTTCTTCAGGTGGGTTGTATTGAGAGGAGAAGAATACCCATCATAAACTCTCCTCAGAAAATAGTTAATGGAAGACAACAGTTCAATGGAATAGACAACAGGTGGAAATTATAGGCAATTAGCAAGACACCCCCAATAAAGGAGTGGTTCTGCAGGTGGTGACCACAGACCACTTCTCAGTTCCTATGCTTCCTGGCTGATGTTTTGGTCACTTTTGAATGCTGGCGGTGCTTTCACTCTAGTGGTAGCATGAGACGGAGTCTACAACCCACACAAGTGACTCAGGTAGTGCCGCTCATCCAGGATGGCACATCAATGCGAGCTGTGGCAAGAAGGTTTGCTGTGTCCGTCAGCGAAGTGTCCAGAGCATGGAGGCGCTACCAGGAGACAGACCAGTACATCAGGAGATGTGGAGGAGGCCGTAGGAGGGCAACAACCCAGCAGCAGGACCGCTACCTCCGACTTTGTGCAAGGAGGAGCAGGAGGAGCACTGCCAGAGCCCTGCAAAATGATCTCCAGCAGGCCACAAATGTGTCTGCTCAAACGGTCAGAAACAGACTCCATGAGGGTGGTATGAGGGCCCGACGTCCACAGGTGGGGGTTGTGCTTACAGCCCATCACCATGCAGGACGTTTGGCATTTGCCAGAGAACACCAAGATTGGCAAATTCGCCACTGGCGCCCTGTGCTCTTCTCAGATTAAAGTAGGTTCGCACTGAGCACATGTGACAGGCGTGACAGTCTGGAGACACTGTGGAGAATGTTCTGCTGCCTGCAACATCCTCCAGCATGACCGGTTTGGCGGTGGGTCAGTCATGGTGTGGGGTGGCATTTCTTTGGGGGGCCGCACAGCCATGTGCAAGAGGAAGGCATTGATGCTAAGGACTGGCCCGCCCGTTCCCCAGACTTGAATCCAATTGAGCACATCTGGGACATCATGTCTCGCTCCATCCACCAACAGACTGTCCAGGAGTTGTCGGATGCTTTAGTCCAGGTCTGGGAGGAGATCCCTCAGGAGACCATCCACCACCTCATCAGGAGCATGCCCAGGCGTTGTAGGGAGGTCATGCAGGCAAGTGGAGGCCACACACACTACTGAGCCTCATTTTGACTTGTTTTAAGGACATTACATCAAAGTTGGATCAGCCTGTAGTGTGTTTTTCCACATTAATTTTGAGTGCGACTCCAAATCCAGACCTCCATGGTGGAACAAACTCCCTCACGACGCCAGGACAGCGGAGTCAATCACCACCTTCCGGAGACACCTGAAACCCCACCTCTTTAGGGAATACCTAGGATAGGATAAAGTAATCCTTCTCACCCCCCCTTTAAGATTTAGATGCACTATTGTAAAGTGACTGTTCCACTGGATGTCATAAGGTGAATGCACCAATTTGTAAGTCGCTCTGGATAAGAGCGTCTGCTAAATGACTTAAATGTAAATGTAAATGTTGATACATTTGATTTCCATTGATCATTTTTGTGTGATTTTGTTTTCAGCACATTCAACTATGTAAAGAAAAAAGTATTTAATAAGAATATTTCATTCATAAAGATCTAGGATGTGTTATTTTAGTGTTCCCTTTATTTTTTTGAGCAGTATATATTTACAGCAGCCATGAAGGTTTTAAATGATATCACTGAAGCCATTGACAAAAAACACCACGGTGTCTCAATTTTTATTGATCTCTCTAAGGCTTTTGATACAGTTAATCATGCTATACTAAGGCAGAGATTGTCGAGTGTAGGTCTTTCGGAGCATGCAGTTGCATGTTTTGCTAACTATCTGTCTGATAGAACTCAGTGCACTCAATTTGATGGTCTTATGTCTGTTAAATTGCCTGTCTTGAATGGTATGCCCCAAGGCTCTGTACTTGGTCCTCTCTTATTCAATATTTATATAAATGATTTAGACAAAAATGTCCAAAATGCACAACTTCATTTTTATTTTTCAGTACTTCTATTGCAACTTGTATTTCGTCGTCCTAACGTAGTCTACACTGCTATCTGCCCAGCAGCTAGCCAGCTTGCATACGTCCACCGTCTACCGAATTGCAGCACTGTAGAAACTATTACACTCAACTGAACGACTTGATTAGTGTAGTGTTAGCTAGCTACATAGTTGTCTTTGCTGTCTTCGTATCCAAGATAATTGTGTAGTTTAGAGCGTGTAGTCTTAGAGTGATTATCTTAATTTACTGAGGTTATCTAGCCAGCTATTTGTCGTCCTTAACGTAGGAGACACTGCTAGCTAGCCAACAGCTAGCCAACGTCTACTGAATAGAACTTCCGCACTCAACAACCCGGTCGCATTCCGCTTCGCTCCACAGGTAGTATCACATATTTCATTTCATTACAGCACAACGGTTTGATTTGTTTGATCGTAGCTAGCTACATAGCTAGCTACATAGCCGTCTGTGTATCAAAGATAATTGTTGTCGTTCTTTTAACGTAACGTAATCAACACTGCTAGCTAGCCAGCTAGCCCCGAATAGCAGCACTGTAGAAACTATTACACTCAACGGAACAACTTGATTAGTGTAGTGTCAACAACGCAGCCACTGCCAGCTAGCCTACAAAGTCAACAACGCAGCCACTGCCAGCTAGCCTACTTCAGCAGTACTGTATCATTTTAATCATTTTAGTCAATAAGATTCTTGCTACGTAAGCTTAACTTTCTGAACATTTGAGACGTGTAGTCCACTTGTCATTCCAATCTCCTTGCATTAGCGTAGCCTCTTCTGTAGCCTGTCAACTATGTGTCTGTCTATCCCTGTTCTCTCCTCTCTGCACAGACCATACAAACGCTCCACACCGCGTGGCCGCTGCCACCCTAATCTGGTGGTCCCAGCGCGCACGACCCACGTGGAGTTCCAGGTCTCCGGTAGCCTCTGGAACTGCCGATCTGCAGCCAACAAGGCAGAGTTCATCTCAGCCTATGCCTCCCTCCAGTCCCTCGACTTCTTGGCACTGACAGAAACATGGATCACCACAGATAACACTGCTACTCCTACTGCTCTCTCTTCGTCCGCCCACGTGTTCTCGCACACCCCGAGAGCTTCTGGTCAGCGGGGTGGTGGCATCGGGATCCTTATCTCTCCCAAGTGGTCATTCTCTCTTTCTCCCCTTACCCATCTGTCTATCGCCTCCTTTGAATTTCATGCTGTCACAGTTACCAGCCCTTTCAAGCTTAACATCCTTATCATTTATCGCCCTCCAGGTCCCCTCGGAGAGTTCATCAATGAGCTTGATGCCTTGATAAGCTCCTTTCCTGAGGACGGCTCACCTCTCACAGTTCTGGGCGACTTTAACCTCCCCACGTCTACCTTTGACTCATTCCTCTCTGCCTCCTTCTTTCCACTCCTCTCCTCTTTTGACCTCACCCTCTCACCTTCCCCCTACTCACAAGGCAGGCAATACGCTCGACCTCATCTTTACTAGATGCTGTTTTTCCACTAACCTCATTGCAACTCCCCCTCCAAGTCTCCGACCACTACCTTGTATCCTTTTCCCTCTCGCTCTCATCCAACACTTCCCACACTGCCCCTACTCGGATGGTATCGCGCCGTCCCAACCTTCGCTCTCTCTCCCCGCTACTCTCTCCTCTTCCATCCTATCATCTCTTCCCTCTGCTCAAACCTTCTCCAACCTATCTCCTGATTCTGCCTCCTCAACCCTCCTCTCCTCCCTTTCTGCATCCTTTGACTCTCTATGTCCCCTATCTTCCAGGCCGGCTCGGTCCTCCCCTCCCGCTCCGTGGCTTGACGACTCATTGCGAGCTCACAGAACAGGGCTCCGGGCAGCCGAGCGGAAATGGAGGAAAACTCGCCTCCCTGCGGACCTGGCATCCTTTCACTCCCTCCTCTCTACATTTTCCTCCTCTGTCTCTGCTGCTAAAGCCACTTTCTACCACTCTAAATTCCAAGCATCTGCCTCTAACCCTAGGAAGCTCTTTGCCACCTTCTCCTCCCTCCTGAATCCTCCTCCCCCCCCCCTCCTCCCTCTCTGCAGATGACTTCGTCAACCATTTTGAAAAGAAGGTCGACGACATCCGATCCTCGTTTGCTAAGTCAAACGACACCGCTGGTTCTGCTCACAGTGCCCTACCCTGTGCTCTGACCTCTTTCTCCCCTCTCTCTCCAGATGAAATCTCGCGTCTTGTGACGGCCGGCCGCCCAACAACCTGCCCGCTTGACCCTATCCCCTCCTCTCTTCTCCAGACCATTTCCGGAGACCTTCTCCCTTACCTCACCTCGCTCATCAACTTATCCCTGACCGCTGGCTACGTCCCTTCCGTCTTCAAGAGAGCGAGAGTTGCACCCCTTCTGAAAAAACCTACACTCGATCCCTCCGATGTCAACAACTACAGACCAGTATCCCTTCTTTCTTTTCTCTCCAAAACTCTTGAACGTGCCGTCCTTGGTCAGCTCTCCCGCTATCTCTCTCAGAATGACCTTCTTGATCCAAATCAGTCAGGTTTCAAGACTAGTCATTCAACTGAGACTGCTCTTCTCTGTATCACGGAGGCGCTCCGCACCGCTAAAGCTAACTCTCTCTCCTCTGCTCTCATCCTTCTAGACCTATCGGCTGCCTTCGATACTGTGAACCATCAGATCCTCCTCTCCACCCTCTCCGAGTTGGGCATCTCCGGCGTGGCCCACGCTTGGATTGCGTCCTACCTGACAGGTCGCTCCTACCAGGTGGCGTGGCGAGAATCTGTCTCCTCACCACGCGCTCTCACCACTGGTGTCCCCAGGGCTCTGTTCTAGGCCCTCTCCTATTCTCGCTATACACCAAGTCACTTGGCTCTGTCATAACCTCACATGGTCTCTCCTATCATTGCTATGCAGACGACACACAATTAATCTTCTCCTTTCCCCCTTCTGATGACCAGGTGGCGAATCGCATCTCTGCATGTCTGGCAGACATATCAGTGTGGATGACGGATCACCATCTCAAGCTGAACTTCGGCAAGACGGAGCTGCTCTTCCTCCCGGGGAAGGACTGCCCGTTCCATGATCTCGCCATCACGGTTGACAACTCCATTGTGTCCTCCTCCCAGAGCGCTAAGAACCTTGGCGTGATCCTGGACAACACCCTGTCGTTCTCAACTAACATCAAGGCGGTGGCCCGTTCCTGTAGGTTCATGCTCTACAACATCCGCAGAGTACGACCCTGCCTCACACAGGAAGCGGCGCAGGTCCTAATCCAGGCACTTGTCATCTCCCGTCTGGATTACTGCAACTCGCTGTTGGCTGGGCTCCCTGCCTGTGCCATTAAACCCCTTCAACTCATCCAGAACGCCGCAGCCCGTCTAGTGTTCAACCTTCCCAAGTTCTCTCACGTCACCCCGCTCCTCCGCTCTCTCCACTGGCTTCCAGTTGAAGCTCGCATCCGCTACAAGACCATGGTGCTTGCCTACGGAGCTGTGAGGGGAACGGCACCTCAGTACCTCCAGGCTCTGATCAGGCCCTACACCCAAATAAGGGCACTGCGTTCATCCACCTCTGGCCTGCTCGCCTCCCTACCACTGAGGAAGTACAGTTCCCGCTCAGCCCAGTCAAAACTGTTCGCTGCTCTGGCTCCCCAATGGTGGAACAAACTCCCTCACGACGCCAGGACAGCGGAGTCAATCACCACCTTCCGGAGACACCTGAAACCCCACCTCTTTAAGGAATACCTAGGATAGGATAAAGTAATCCTTCTCACCCCCCCTTAAAATATGTAGATGCACTATTGTAAAGTGGCTGTTCCACTGGATGTCATAAGGTGAATGCACCAATTTGTAAGTCGCTCTGGATAAGAGCGTCTGCTAAATGACTTAAATGTTAAATGTTAAATGTTTATGCTGATGATACTGTTATTTACTGTTGTGCCTCGTTTCTTACAGAAGCTTTTCAGAACATGCAAACTGCTTTTTATACTGTTCAACATACCTTGGGTCAATTGAAGCTTATCCTCAATACTGACAAAACTAAACTAATGGTGTTTTCTAATGCAAGAAATAGTCCTCTGAACCTTTCACTTATTACTACCTGCTAGGGCAAGGAGATTGAGGTTGTAATCTCATAGAAATATCTTGGAATTTTCATTGATGACGGCCTCTCTTTTAAATTGCATATTCAACAACTTACAAAAAAATTGAAACTGAAATTGGGATTTTATTTTAGGAATAAGGCCTGTTTTTCTTTTGAAGCCAGAAGAAGGCTAGTATCAGTTACATTTATGCCTTTACTAGACTACGGGGATATTTTATATATGAACACTTCTGCTCAGTGTTTGAGATCAATTGACACTCTTTACCATGGCACTTTGAGATTTATTTTAAACTGCAAAATCCTTACACACCACTGCACTTTGTATACCAGGGTTGGCTGGCCTTCTCTAGTCACTCGTAGGCTCAGTCACTGGCATACTTTTATTTACAAAGCCATTTTGGGTTTACTACCTTTTTATAAGTGCATTTTTATTGTTCAGAAATGTGGTGGGTACTCTCTTCGTTCGCTGGACTTTATCCTGCTAACTGTTCCAAATGTCCGAACTGAATTTGGTAAAAGGGCTTTTATGTACTCTGCGCCATCGTCTTGGAACACCTTACAAAATACTTTTAAACTGGAAGAACTTGTCCCAATTGGTGTTTTTAAACCACTGATGAAGGATTTTGAGGCTGATTCCCTGACCTGTCAATGTTTTTAATTTGCTGTTTTATACTCTTGTGAATTCAATGGTTTTTACTAGATTACTTGTAGTTTTTCATGTTGTCTGTCTGTAATTCTTTTGTAATGACTTGGTGCTGCCTATCTTGGCCAGGGCGCTCTTGAAAAAGAGATTTTAATCTCAATGAGCTCTTCCTGGTTAAATAAAGGTTAAATAAATAAATATATTTACTATATTTGCTACTTTGTTTTCAATTAAAATTGTCAAAATGAAACAAAAATAGCTTCTTAGCAAAGAGCTATTTCTCAAGCAAGAATTTTGATAGGACTGTCTGGGAGTGGTCTGAGTGGGGAGGGGAAAAGTGAAAACTAGATGTTATTGGCAGAGAGGTTTGGAACTCTCTTATTGGTCTATTGATGATGTCACCAGGCAGGCCAAAACTCCATCCCACCAAAACAGGCTGAAAATTCAAGCAGTCTTTTCAAACAGCTCTTACACAAAAAGGGATTTGTCCTAATTTCCACAATTCTACAGTATTATTCCAACTTCATAGTGTGGAAATAAATAGAAAACCCAGGCAATCACGATTTTGACTGCACTGGACCTTTAAAGTCGAATGTCACTGACAGAGACTGAGGCTTCTAGCCTGTGATGCCAAAGGCAACATGTCCACTAAGAGACTGCATTAGAGAGGGGGGAGTGAGAGAGAGAGAGCAGGACAGAGAGAGAGAAATAGAGGTAGCAGGGAGGAGACAAGAGAGGGAGTGTAAGAGAGAAAGAAAGACTAAAGACAGTAAGAGAGATGCTATATATGACCCTGTCTAAACTGAGAGTTACTAGGAGGGGTACTGTACGAGTGGAGAAGAGAAAAAAAGAAAGTGGTGAAGGAAAGTAATGGAGTTGAATTATGTGTAAGTTTCTACATTAGAAAAAGGGTGAAGACGTCTACTGTACGTTTCTTAATGTCATTAAAGAGCTTTGCAAGATGTTCCACAAACCATTTCAGAACTCTCAAATGTCCACATAAAAACCCTGGTTCATCAGCAGCATTTAGTAGGCGACACATTTGGCACATAGTTGGTTCAAACTTTAAGCTCCAAAGCTAAATTTAAAACGTATCAGCCAAAAGACACTGCATTAAGATTATGTCATGGACAGTTATGTTACTGGGTTTATCCTCAATCGGATGCAAAGACGTTCAAATTACGCTGCCAAATGTCACAGTAGAATAAAGACATTTGAAAGGTATTGTTCTTAACATATACTTTTGTCCTGACAGTGCGCAGGTGAGCTTCAAAGAAATACGACCCTAAATGGTCCTGTTTGTAGCCCTATTATAGCCCATGTAAATAAGAGTAGGCTAAATTCAGGACCACCGGGGGAGGAACGCAATGCGAGGAAAGAAAGAAAAGCTCCATGTCACATATAAGTGCAGGTTATGGATAAATACAATAACTATACTCTGACATGGTCAACTATAACTTTCTGCCCTCATTTAAGCGACATCGGTCCAAAGCTGTGAGGCTAAATTAAATAAAACGTCACCTACCGCATTCTTTTGACAAACATTTCGATTAATGGTTGTGAAGTACTGGACTTTATAATATTTTTGGTTGAGGTAAAGTTAATTATTTTCGGTATCGTCTCCCTCTTGGTGCAGTGCGCGCGGGATATTGCGACGTCCGATAAGGGACGGTCCTCAATAATGCAGGGAGCTCTATGCAGGTATGGGACGCGTGCGTCCGACCGGCTGCAAAGAACAGGGAGAAAAGAGGGAGTTTGAAACAGTGAGGGCAAATATAAAATCTTGAACTGCCCACTTTTTTCATGCAACTAAGAGGATGGAGGAGAATGTGTCCGTCAAAAGGGGATGGGTTATACAGTGGGATGGAATGACAGCCTACAGAGCAATGCAGTTGAACTGCTTGAGCAACGTCTCAACGTAGCGTTATTCGTCATAAAACTGATGGTGAATATGACATTTAATGGAATCGACACAGGGTTCTATTGCAGTAAAAGAGCGAGAGAAGAGAAATGCCGTGCGTAGAGAGGAGACAAATGGGGATAGTGCGTCAGTCAGTGTTGCATGCCGGCAAGTTGCTGATGCTGCAGGCACGCGCTGAGAGAGAGTATCCGCTAGATTAGCAAGAAGCAGGCAAGAAAACGATGTGAAGATGGGCTGCAGCCTACGAAAAAAGTATATTGAATTTAATGTATGCCTGCAGATAACCATGAATAATGCATTTACAATAGACTTATAATGCACTTACAATAGTTTAATTTTGGTCAATGAACATTTTAGAAATTCTATATGTTATATTAAATTAGGATATTATTTAGATCAAAATAAGTACATACAATGTATGTCCACAAAGGTTGACAAAGACCTTTGAACTTCAAAGTTCCTTCTCTGCTAATCATTTCTGAAAGTGCATCATTGACAACATTGTCTTCTTAACCCCAAAGAGCAGTATGCCAAGCAAGCATAGTGTGGTATCCCATCCTAAGGGTTAAACTGCTGTGCATTTTGGGAAACAGAGTAGAGTTGAGTGGTTGGTACACAGTACATACAGTGCCTTCAGAAAGTAGTCACACCCCTTGACTTTTTCCACAATATTTGCACAAAATTATTTTTAAGTTTCAAGCTCAGTCAAGTTGGTTGTTGATCATTGCTAGACAGCCATTTTCAAGTCTTGCCACTCAGGAACATTCAATGTTGTCTAGAAAGCAACTCCAGTGTATATTTGTCCTTGTGTTTTAGGGTATTGTTCTTCTGAAAGGAGAATTTGTGTCCCAGTTTCTGTTGGAAAACAGACTGAACCAGATTTTCCTCTAGGTTTTTGCCTGCGTTTAGCTCTATTCCTTTTCTTTCACATCATAAATAACTCCTTAGTCCTTGCTGATGACAAGCACACCCATAACATGATGCAGCCACCACCATGCTTCAAACTATGAAGAGTGATGTGTTGTGTTGGAGTTTCCCCAAACATTGCACTATGTATTCAGAAGATAAAGTTAATTACTTTGCCAAATGTTTTGCAGCTTTACTTTAGTGCCTTATTGCAAACAATACGCATGTTTTGGAATATTTGTATTCGGTACAGGCCTCCTTTTCACTTCTGTACAGAAAACAAATATTGCAAAACATAAAGCTGCAAAAAAAACATTTATGATTAGGTTAGTATTGTGGAGTAATTACAATGTTGTTGATCCACCTCCATTTTCTCCTATCACAGCCATTAAACTCTAACTGTTTTAAAGCCACCATTGGCCTCATGTTGAAACCTGAGCAGTTCCCTTCATCTCTGGCAACTGAGTTAGGAAGGACACCTGTATCTTTGTAATGACTGGGTGTATTGATACACCATCCAAAGTGTAATTAATAACTTCACCATGCTCAAAGGAATATTTAATGCCTGCTTTTAATTTGTTTTACCCATCTACCAATAGGTGCCATTCCAGGCATTGGAAAACCTCAAAGGTCTTTGTGGTTCAAATTCACTGCTCGACCTTACAGATGTGTGAGGTACAGAGATGAAGAAGTCATTCAAAAATCATGTTAAACATTATTATTGCACACAGAGTGAGTCCATGCAACTTTTTTATGTGACTTGTGAAGAAAAATTGTATTCCTGAATATATGTAAGCTTGTCATAACAAATTATTTGATTTATTAGGCTCCCCATTTGCTGATGCCAATGACAACAGCTAGTCTTTCTGAGGTCCGACAAATAACAAAAAAGACATTACAGACAAAAGACTTTAAAATTGACTTACATTAACATGTAGTCTGTGTGTGCATCTATCAGTTACACCATCATGTCAGTACATACACACAACAAGTAGTTCACATGGGGGAAAGGCGTTGTTTTATTTGTTTTTTGAAACCAGGTTTGCTGTTTACTTGCACTATATAAGAAGGGAGTTCCATGCCCTCATGGCTCTGTATAATACTGTACGTTTCCTTACATTTTTCTGAACCTGTGGACTGTGACAAGACCCCTGGTGGCATGTCTGGTGGGGTAAGTGTGTGTGTTAGTGCTGTGTATACATTGACAATGCAAACTATTTTGAATTTCCAACACGTTTCTTATATAAAGAAGAAGTGACGAAGTCAGTTTTTCCTCAACTCTTAGCCAAGAGAGACTGACATGCATAGCATTAATATTAGCCCTTTGATTACAATGACAAATGCTTATTGACTAAAGACATTTCAGCTTTTCATTTGTAATTCATTTGTAAAAACGTCCAAAAACATCATTCAATTTTGACATTATGGGGTATTGTGTTTAGGCCAGTGACAACAAATCTCAATTTAATCCATTTTAAATTCAGGCTGTAACACAACATTTGGACAAAGTCAAGGGGTGTGAATACTTTTTGAAGGCACTGTATTTTAAGCAACACCATCTTCTCCAGTTGTTGGGCTGTCGCAGGGCTGTCGCTGGGCAATAAGGACTTTCAGCTCCCTCCAAAGATTTTCTATTGGGTTCAGATCTGGAGACTGGCTAGGCCACTCCAGGACCTTGAGATGCTTCTTACGGAGCCACTCCTTAGTTGCCCTGGCTGTGAGTTTCAGGTCCTTGTCATGCTGGAAGACCCAGCCACGACCCATCTTCAATGCTCTTACTGAGGGAAGGAGCTTGTTGGCCAAGATCTCGCGATACATGGCCCCATCCATCCTCCCCTCAATACGGTGCAGTCGTCCTGTCCCCTTTGCAGAAAAGCATCCCCAAAGAATGATGTTTCCACTTCCATGTTCACGATTGGGATGGTGTTCTTGGGTTTGTACTCATCCTTCTTCTTCCTCCAAACACAGCAAGTGGAGTTTAGACCAAAAATATATATTTTTGTCTTATCAGACCACATGACCTTCTCCCATTCCTCCTCTGGATCATCCAGATGATCATTGGCAAACTTCAGACGGGCCTGGACATGCACTGATGGTGTAGTGTGTTACTAATGGTTTTCTTTGAGACTGTGGTCCCAGCTCTCTTCAGGTCATTGACCAGGTCCTGCCATGTAGTTATGGGCTGATCCCTCACCTTCCTCATGATCATTGATGCCCCACGAGGTGAGATCTTGCATGTAGCCCCAGACCGAGGGTGATTAACCGTCATCTTGAACTTCTTCCATTTTCTAATAATTGCGCCAACAGTTGTTGCCTTTTCACCAAGCTGCTAGCCCATTGTCCTGTAGCCCATCCCAGCAGGTCTACAATTTTATCCATGATGTCCTTACACAGCTCCCTGGTATTGGCCATTGTGGAGAGGTTGGAGTCTGTTTGATTGAGTGTGTGGACAGGTGTCTTTTATACAGGTAACGAGTTCAAACAGGTGCAGTTAATAGAGGTAAAGAGTGGAGAACAGGAGGGCTTCTTAAAGAAAAACTAACAGGTCTGTGAGAGCCAGAATTCTTACTGGTTGGTAGGTGATCAAATACTTATGTCATGCAATAAAATGCAAATGAATTACATTAAATATCATACAATGTGATTTTCTGGATTTTTGTTTTAGATTCCATCTCTCACAGTTGAAGTGTACCTGTGATAACAATTACAGACCTCTACATGCTTTGTAAGTCGGAAAACCTGCAAAATTGGAAGTGTATCAAATACTTGTTCTCCCCACTGTATAAGGAAGAGAAAACCAGCACATGCATGCTGCATATGGGCATTGAGTTGGAGTTCAACACACCTGGTGGTAGTGTGCAATGGTGGCACCTGTGTTGGTGGGCGGGCAGTGAGTGAATGGTGCTTTGTAGATGTCCTCCTCTGCCTTGGCAGAAGTGGCGGGGCCCAGAGGAATTTAACACTGATGAGACATTGCCAGGACTGTCTAGGCAGAAAACTGCAAAGCAGGAAGGGCTAGGTCATGTTCATTAGGCATCAAATAGAAGAAAACAGACTGAAATAGGAAGGGAATACCTGGACTTGTCCAATAAGAAATATTTTTCCATTGAAAAAACATTTTAGGCTGTTTTGCTGGCTATGTATGGGATTACTTTTAAAAGTCCAGAAAAAGGTGCAATTTCTGCAGAGAAAATCTCACCGGACTCCCAGAACTCAATCTTAACAACATTCCAAACCTTTAAGGCTGTTTTGTCCAGGGTTTGACGGCCTACAAACCATGAATCTTGAGAGCAACAATCTCCAGACCTTGAGTAAGACTTTCAAGGAGGGTTTGCAAAAACTAGACATTGGATTTGAAATAATCTTAAATCAATATGAACAGAAAAGCTTATATATAATATATTCAATCATTTAGATTTACCTGGAAATCAAATGTTCCATTTGGAACCCGGGGTCTTAGAGCGACTGGCCAACGTTACAATACTCCATCTGTCATTAAATCCAGTTGATCAATATCATATAACAAGTGCTGTGGTCACAGGACAAAGAAGCTTACGAAACCTTGAAATATCCTGTCATGCTATCTTCTATAAAACAGATATACCAATCTCTCCACCGTTCCCTAACCTGTCATCTCTAGATTACCTGATGATTGACAATCAGGATCTCTGGGAGTACCTTGTAGTTTACCGCTTAACTGTCTAGGTAGCCTAGCACTTAAGAGCGTTAGACCAGTAACCGAAAAGTCGCTGTTTTGAATCCGAGCCAATGAGGTGAAACATCTGTTGATATGCCCTTGCGCAAGGTACTGAAATCTAATTGCTGCTTGTAATTAACCTATTGTTTGTCATCTTTTTATATCATGTCTTCTCAACCAGAATAGCAGTTTACAACCAGAATATTTAGAAATTTTACCCGCTGAGTATGTGATTCATCGCCAGCCAGATTCAGGAAATTTGACAGTAGTATTTGTATTACTTAAGGATCCCCAAAAGCCAAGGCAGCAGCTTCTCTTCCTGGGGTCCAGCAACATTAATGCAGTTAAATACAATTTAAAATATTACACGACATTACAATAACACTTTTCACAACACATTAGGTGTGTTCCCTCTGGCCATTTCTTTACTATCACGTATCCACAATACAAAATCCATGTACTTGTGTGTAGAGTGCGTGTCATATCATATGTATCTGGGTCTGTGCCTGTATGTGTGTCTCAACACTCCCTGCTGTTCCATAAGGTGTAATTGTATCTGTTTTTTAAATCTAATTCTACTGCTTGCATGACTTACTTGATGTGTAATAGAGTTCCATGTAGCCATGGCTCTATTTTGTCCTGTGCATTTCCCAGACCTGCTGTTTTCAACTCACTAGAGACAGCAGGAGCGGTAGAGATACTCTTAATGATTGGCTAAGAAAAGCCAACTGACATTTACTCCTGAGGTGCTGACTTGCTGCACCCTCGACAACTACTGTGATTATTATTATTTGACCATGCTGGTCATTTATGAACATTTGAACATCTTGGCCATGTTCTGTTATAATCTCCACCCAGCACAGCCAGAAGAGGACTGGCCACCCCTCAAAGCCTGGTTCCTCTAGGTTTCTTCCTAGGTTTTGGCCTTTCTAGGGAGTTTTTCCTAGCCACTGTGCTTCTACACCTGCATTGCTTGCTGTTTGGTGGTTTTAGGCTGGGTTTCTGTAAAGCACTTTGAGATATCAGCTGAAGTAAGAAGGGCTATATAAATTAATTTGATTTTATTCTTGACCTGGGGATTGTGAAGAGACCTCTGGTGGCATGTCTTGTGGGGTATGCATGGGTGTCAGAGCTTTGTGCTAGTAGTTTAAACAGACATCGGTGCATTCAGCATGTCAATACTTCTTTCAAAAACATGCAGTGATGAAGTCTATCTTTCCTCCACTTTGAGCCATGAGACATGTACATGCATATTATTAACGTTCGCTCTCCATGTACATTTAAGGGCCAGCCGTGCTACCCTGTTCTGAGCCAATTGTAAATTTCCGAGGTCCCTCTTTGTGGCAGCTGACCACATGACCATGTCCCAGGACTACCTGGACTACCTGACATGAGGACTCCTTGCTGTCCCCAGTCCACCTGGCCATGCTCCTGCTCCAGTTTCAACTGTTCTGCCTTACTATTATTCAACCATGCTGGTCATTTATGAACATTTGAACATCTTGGCCACGTTCTGTTATAATCTCCACCCGGCACAGCCAGAAGAGGACTGGCCACCCCACATATGCTCTCTCTAATTCTCTCTTTCTTTCGAGGTCTCCTCGGAGGACCTGAGCCCTAGGACCGTGCCCCAGGACTACCTGACATGATGGCTCCTTGCTGTCCCCAGTCCACCACTGTGCTGCTGCTCCAGTTTCAACTGTTCTGATTTGACCATGCTGGTCATTTATGAACATTTGAACATCTTGGTCATGTTCTGTTATAATCTCTACCCGGCACAGCCAGAAGAGGACTGGCCACCCCACATAGCCCGGTTCCTCTCTAGGTTTCTTCCTAGGTTTTGGCCTTTCTAGGGAGTTTTTCCTAGCCACCGTGCTTTTACACCTGCATTGTTTGCTGTTTGGGGTTTTAGGCTGGGTTTCTGTACAGCACTTTGAGATATCAGCTGATGTACGAAGGGCTATATAAATAAATTTGATTTGATGACTGAACAGAAGTCCAGCTGCAACAAAAATAGGGCCTGTAGGACCTACCTTGTTGATAGTGTTGTTACAAAGGATGAAGACCGCTTTACTATGGACAGACTTTTCCCCATTTTAGCTACTGTTGTATCAACATGATTTGACCAAGACAGTTCCCAGTCCAAGGTTACTCCAAGCAGTTTAGTCACCTCAACTTGCTCAATTTCCACTATTTCTATGACAAACCTAGTTGTGGTTTAGGGTTTAGTGAATGATTTGCCCCAAGTACAATGCTTTTAGTTTTTTTTAAATATTCAGGACTAATTTATTCCTTGCCACCCATTCTGAAACTAACTGCAGCTCTTTGTTAAGTGTTGCAGTGATTTCACTCACTGTAGTAGCTGACGTGTATAGTGTTGAGTCATCTGCATACATAGACAAACTGGCCATACTCAAAGCCAGTGGCATGTCATTAGTAAAGTTTGAAAAAAAGTAAGGTTCCTAGACAGCTGCCCTGGGGAATTCCTGATTCTACCTGGATTATGTTGGAGAGGTTTCCATTAAACAACACCCTCTGTGTTCTGTTAGACAGGTAACTCTTTATCCACAATATAGTAGGGGGTGTAAAGCCATAACCTACACTTTTTTTTCCATCAGCAGACTCTGATCGATGTCAAAAGCCACACTGAAGTCAAACAGATCCCACAGTCTTTTTATCATCAATTTATCTCAGCGAATCATCAGTCATTTGTGTAAGTGCTGTGGTTGTTGAATGTCCTTCCCTATAAGCGTGCTGAAAGTCTGTTGTCAATTTGTTAATAGTAAAATAGCATTGTATCTGGTCAAACAATTTTTTTCCTAAGGATTGGTAACAGACTGATTGGTCGGCTATTTGAGCCAGTAAAGGGGTCTTTACTATTCTTGGGTAGTGGAATTACTATTGCCTCCCTCCAGGCCTGAGGGTACAAACTTTCTAGTAGGCTTAGATTGAAGACATGGCAAATAGGAGTGGCAATATCTTCCGCTATTATCCTCACTAATTTTTCATCCAAGTTGTCAGACCCCAGTGGCTTATCATTGTTGATAGACAATTTTTTCACCTCTTCCACACTCACTTTACGGAATTCAAAACTACAATGTTGGTCTTTCATAATTTGATCAGTTATACTTGGATGTGTAGTGTTAGCATTTGTTGCTGGCATGTCATACCTCAATTTGCTAATTTTGCCAATGACAAATGTATTAAATGAATTGGCAATATCAGTGTGTTTTGTGACGAATGAGCCATCTGATGTAATGAATGATGGAGTTGAGTTAGCTTTTTTGGGCAAAATTTCATTTAACTTCTTGTGGCTGGGGGCAGTATTGAGTAGCTTGGATGAATAAGGTGCCCAGAGGTGCCCAGAATAAACTGCCTGCTACTCAGTCCCAGTTACTAATACATATTATTAGTATATTTGGATAGAACACTCTGAAGTTTATAAAACTGTTTGAATGATGTCAGTGAGTATAACAGAACTCATGGTAGGCAAAAACCTGAGAAAAAAGTGAGTGAATATTTATAATGTTTTTTCTGACTTCTGTTGACTGCACAATATGGCGGATATCTTTTTGGCTTGTTTAGTTTCTGAGCGCCGTACTCAGATTATTGCATGGTTTGCTTTTTCCGTAAAACTTTTTTGAAATCTGACACAGTGGTTGCATTAAGGAGAAGTGTATCTAAAGTTCCATGTATAACACTTGTATTTTCATCAACATTTAAAATGAGTATTTCTGTAAATTGATGTGGCTCTCTGCAAAATCACCGGATGTTTTTGGAACTACTGAACATAACGCGCCAATGCATACTGAGATTTTTTTATAGAAATATGAACTTTATCAAACAGAACATACATGTATTGTGTAACATGAAGTCCTATGAGTGCCATCTGATGAAGATCATCAAAGGTTAGTGATTAATTCTCTCTCTATTTCTGATTTTTTTGACTCCTCTCTTTGGCTGGAAAAATGGCTGTGTTTTTCTGTGGCTTGGCTCAGACCTAACATAATCGTTTGTGGTGCTTTCGCCGTAAAGCCTATTTGAAATCGGACACTGTGGTGGGATTAACAAGAAGTGTATCTTTAAAATGGTGTGAAATACTTGTATGTCTGAGGAATTCTAATTATGAGATTTCTGTTGTTTTGAATTTGGCGCCCTGCACTTTCACTGGCTGTTGTCATATTGCTCCCGTTAGCGGGATCTCAGCCCTAATTAAGGTGCTCCAAAGCGTTTTACTATCATTCTTTATGTAATTTAAATTGGTTTCATAGTAAAGTTTCTTATTTTTATTCAGTCACATGATTTCTCAATTTGCAGTAAGTTTGCCAATCAGACATTTGCCATTGCTTTTGCCTCATCCTTCTCAACCATACAATTTTTCAATTTTCATCAATCCACAGGGATTTAACAGTCTTCACAGTAATTTTCTTAATGGGTGCAAGCTTATTAGTAACTGGAATAAGCCATGTCATAAATGTGTCAAGTGCAGCGTCTGGTAGCTCATCATTACACACCACAGACCAACAAATATTCTCTACATCAACAACATAGGAATCACTACAACACTCTTATACACTATATTAAGCCCAGCCTTTGGAACTTTGGTTTTCCTAGATATGGATACTATTTTGTGATCACCACATCCGATGCATCTGGATACTGCTTTAAAGCAATTTTTTGCAGCATTAGTAAAGATGTGATCAATACATGATGATTTTATTCATTTGCTGTTTGTAACTATCCTGGTAGGTTGACTGATTATAGTTTGAAGCTTTTTCTTGAGTGGGCAGATTGATGAAAGCCAATATATATTTACATCCCCCTGCGCTGATATCACATACATTATCAAGCATTTTATCCAGATACTGACTGTTAGCACTTGGTGGTCTATAGCAGCTTCCCACAAGAAAGAGCTTTAGGTGAGGCAGATGAACCTGTAGCCATATTACTTCAACCGTATTTAATGAGATCCTCTCTAAGCTTTACATTGTGGTTCTGAATATAAACAGAATTTACCAAGGATTGGTTTGCAACTGTATTCCACAGGCAAAATATTCATAGACAACATCACAGACGGGAGCAGAAAGACAATTTGTGTGATCAGCCGTATTTACCTGGGGGCGAGTGGTGCTCCATATAGTTCCAGGTCGCGGGGTGGGTCTAATGTCCTTTGAATCAGACTGGGGTGACTCGAACAGGTACCAAATACAGCAAATGCCGATTTAAACCCCGGGTTGTATGTCCTATGGGGTTACTCTCTTTTCTATGCACACACACAAACACAACTCACTTTTATTCGCGCCTCTGGTCGGTTTGATGAGCAAAAGGATGTGTTGATCCTGGTGTTTCTGGAGAGACGCACCTAATTGAAATGGCTCAGAGCTGGGGAGCACACCGGAGTCTTCTGACAGCAACTCAGGGGGGCCCTGGAGACCAGAGACTGAGAACAACATCCTCACAGCGGTAAAGAGGCCATGACAGAAACAACTGAAATGAAACAACTATCACCATCTGAACAATGTTCCCCTTCAATCTATTAGAAACAACAGCAAAATATGACTTGGCAGCTGAAGCACAGGTCCTAGTCCAGGCACATGTCAACTCCTGTCTGGACTACTGCAACTCTGCTGGCTAGGCTACATACCATGAACTCATCTAGAATGCTGCAGCACCATGCGTTTCAACCTGCCCAAGGTCTCCCATGTCACTCTGCTCCTTTGCAATCTCCATTGGTTCCCAGTAGCAGCTTGCATCCAATTCAACACCTTGGTTTTTGTCAAGGTTAAACTGCTCCTCCCTACCTCCAGTAAGAGATGGGTATTTGAATTACTTTTGAGTATTTTATCATTTGTATTTGAAAGGCCTGGGAAAGAATGTATGTGATTTGTAGCAAGATACTTCAGAACATTTACAAAATACTTTCTACCATTTTTTATAGAGGTTCCGATTTTGTGGCTCCCATTACCCCATATGTAATGCATTGGTATCAGAAGTCTTATGGCAGTATCCATTGAGGCCATTAGAGGTGTTGATGGATGAGGCGAGGAGCTTGGAAGACAGTTGAAACAGGGATGCACCTCCAGAGCGAGGATCATGCAGTGAATTTGGTCCACAAGGGACTCGGGCTTTTGTATTTTAAATAAAATATTTATTATATTTGGCATTAGTATTCTGATCATTTGTTTGGGGGGTATTTTGTAACAATATACATTTTGATGTATCTTTGCCCATCTCTGAATCTGTGGACACTTGGCTTCCCCACCCTTCATCCCAACCACAGCTCTTCTCTGTCCTGGCACCTCAGTGGTGGTAGGACAACATAGTCCCTTGATTTGTGCCCTCTATTGACAGAGAATTTGGTACTGCAAGGTTGATGCTCCGCTGTATACCACCGTGTGACAAGAAAATGTAATAGAGTGGAACTTCTCCTCATAAAGGTTATCTGACTGAACAGCTAAAGTGAGTCAGAGAAGAACACTATCATAACATATGAGGTCAAAGCCATGACTGCATGCTAGCAGTGCATCCAGAGCCATCCAGTAGCTAGCCATAAGCATGCTGCAGGCATGATGGGTCTCGAATATTTTATACATTTGGTATACCGGGGAATCAAAAGGTTAACAGTGTGCCAATCTGGCACTTCGGTCAATGCATAGCTGCCATTCACATGCCCTCACAGTGGCAGCTACGTGCGAAGTTAACTTTTGCCCAGTGCATCCACCCATCCCATCCTGCTGGTGTCCAGAGGACATAATTCCATAGAGATTTGGGCTGGCTGTCATTCAACTGTGGTTAGCAAAGGCTATAAGGAGAGAGGGGTTTTCTTTTCGATAACTTGACTGGCTTATTCAGGCATCCAGGTGGACAACTAAATACACATTGGAGGAGGTTGATTGGTGGTCCTGAAGCACAAGACTATTTGCGCCACGTCTCAGAATGCAAAACCTTGGGGAATTCCTCTGGGCAGTTTCTTAGCATAAGTGAGGTCCACAAATCTGTCACTGTCTGTCAGAGATAAGAACATGCCATAAGCTTGAAATGTCTCCAATAGAGCCATCAAATTGGATCCTTTTCTATAGCTCAAGTGTTGTCAAGGAGGGCAGTCATGTGTATGCGATCAGAGGATCACTGGTTTGACCCGGTTTGGGGATGGTGGAGGAAGCTATACTGTTAGCAGTACACTGATGTCAGTATCATGAGCATCAATACTGTTTCATTTCGTTACCAATTACCCTTTGGTAAGGGAAGCTATGCAAAATGGAGTCAACCAAACATGCAAAGTAACCATTATTGACACAGGTCATTTAGTGACTCGTGGGCATGATTGCAAATGCGGTTTAACATTACATTAGAAGTATGGCGGAACTCTTTGAAACAAATAACCCACAATAAGAAGGTAAACAATTTAGGTAAGAAAAAAATGCATTAAATACAGGCCTATAGGTGGGATGCATTTGTTTTCCATGGACAAGCAGGGTCACTAAGTGAATCACCTAAATTACAAGGAACCGAGTTGTGTTTATTAGAAGTCTCTAATTTAGCCTGTCTGAGTCACTCTCAGCGGTATTATTTAAATGGCCTGTTATCCTTCCTGCTGTTTTACCACATAAAGGAAAATACAAGTTTACATATTTTTCAAGGTCACTTTTCCCATTACTGTGCAGGCTCAGAGATGGGTTGTTGAGAAATCTGTTTCATCTGCCAATTAAATATTGAGAATTCCAGAGGGAGATTCTTCTGTCATCATTCAGTCAATACGTCCCTATACGTTTGCTTTGGTAATGTAAGTTCCTGTACTTTCTAAGCCAATATAGCTTCTTAAATTTAATTCAGAAAGTGAGACAGAGATCCCACAACACACAGGTGTAAAAATGTGAGCAAGAGTTCAGCTACAGGCCTACTCTCCATATTCCTCCACTGCGATCTATAACGTACTCACACGGCAGTGGGAAGAGAGACGAGCTGTTAAGTCATTTTTCCCATTCATTCCTTTCCTTTAAAAGAAACCACAAAACCAGACTTTTTTTTTTTTTGCTGACTCAACGTTCTTTTTCCTTGGATGCAAAGCCTGGGCAAATAACTGTGCTTGTCTCACTTACAGTAACGAAGCAGACTGCCCTGGCCAAACCTCTGGCTAGTCATACTCCCAGTTGATGATGGTATTGCATTGGCCAAGGGAGGATATGGATGACCATGAATGAGGTAATGATGTATTTATATGACACGTGACTCATCATTTCTCTTGTCTCAGCGGCTGGTGGTGATGATACTTTTTCCAGCAGATTGAATCCTGTGAGGATTCACTGGGAGGAAATGGACACCAGTGGACATAACATGTCAGCGGTGGTGTTTGGAAGAATATATACATTGGGGTTTTACACACACACACAGTTGAGCCTCAAGAGTCAAACAGACGATGATTCATGACAGACCACCCCTATGGCAGTCTGCGGCAGAACTAACAGTATCCTTTGTTCATAGTGCAAAGAGTATGGGTACAGAGAAAATGGGCTATTTAAAGTGGACAGACAAGGCAAGCTAGGCACTGAATCAAAGACACACACACCAACAGAAAACTGACAAGTTAATAGCTAAAAAGACTCACAGAAAGCCACTCGACAAAAAGCGAGGGAGCACAATACAAACCATTGAGCGAGCGGAGAACTGTTGAGCAAGCGGAAGAGATGATGAGATCTGGAGATGGGATGTCTTTAGATGGTGTTTGATCAAATCAAATGTTATTGGTCTCACATGTTTAGCAGATATTATTAGCTAAATTCTTGTGTTTCTAGCCGCAACAAGTGCAGCAATATCTAACAAGTAATATCTACATTTCACAACAACACACACAAATCTAAAGTAAAGGAATGGAATTAAGAATATATACAGTTGAAGTCGGAATTTTCCATACACTGAGGGGGCTGAGCCATTTTCTATACACTTAGGATTGGAGTCATTAAAAATAGTTTTTCAACCACACCACAAATTTCTTGTTAACAAACTATAGTTCTAGCAAGTCGGTTAGGACATCTACTTTGACACAAGTAATTTTTCCAACGATTGTTTACAGACAGATTATTTCATTTATAATTCACTGTATCACAATTCCAGTGGGTCAGAAATTTACATACACTAAGTTGACTGTGCCTTTAAACAGCTTGGAATATTCCAGAAAATTATGTCATGGCTTTAGAAGCTTCATATTGGCTAATTGACATCATTTGAGTCAATTGGAGGTGTACCTGTGGTGTGCCTTCAAACTCAGTGCCTCTTTGTTTGACATCAAGGGAAAATCTAAAGAAATCAGCCAAGACCTCAGAAAAAAAACTGTAGACCTCCACAAGTCTGGTTCATCCTTGGGAGCAATTTCCAAATGCCTGAAGGTACCACATTCATCTGTACAAACAATAGTACGCAGGTATAAACACCATGGGACCACACAGCCGTCATACCGCCCAAGAAGGGGACGCGTTCTGTCTCCTAGAAATGAACGTACTTTGGTGCGAAAAGTGCAAATCAATCCCAGAACAACAGCAAAGGACCTTGTGAAGATGGAGGAAACAGGTACAAAAGTAACTATATCCACAGTAAAACGAGTCCTATATCGACATAACCTGAAAGGCCACTGCTCCAAAAGCGCCATAAAATAGTCAGACTACGGTTTGCAACTGCACATGGGGACAAAGATCATACATTTCGGAGAAATGTCCTCTGGCTTGATGAAACAAAAATAGAACTGTTTGGCCATAATGACCATCATTATGTTTAGAGGAAAAAAGGGGAGGCTTGCGAGCCAAAGAACACCATCCCAACTCTGAAGCACGGGGTGGCAGGATCATGTTGTGGCGGTGCTTTGCTGCAGGAGGGACTGGTGCACTTCACAAAATAGATGGCAACATAAGGGAGGAAAATTATGTGGATATATGGAAGCAACATCTCAAGGCATCAGTCAGGAAGTTAAAACTTGGTCGCAAATGGGTCTTCCAAATGAACAATGACCCCAAGCATACTTCCAAAGTTGTGGCAAAATGGTATTGGAGTGGCCATCACAAAGCCCTGACCTCAATCCTATCAAAAATCTGTGAGCAGAACTGAAAAAGCGTGTGCGAGCAAGGAGGCCAACAAACCTGACTCAGTTGCACCAGCTCTGTCAGGAGGAATGGGCCAAAATTCACCCAACTTATTGTGGGAAGCTTGTGGAAGGCTACCCAACACGTTTGACCAAAGTTACACAATTTAAAGGCAATGCTACCAAATACTAATTGAGTGTATCTAAACTTCTGACCCACTGGGAATGTGATGAAAGAAATACAAGCTGAAATAAATCATTCTCTCTACTATTACTTTGACATTTCAAATTCTTAAAATAAAGTGGTGATCCTAACTGACCTAAGACAGATCATTTTTACTGGGATAAAATGTCAGGAATTGTGAAAAACTTAGTTTAATTTGTAAGTCGCTCTGGATAAGAGCGTCTGCTAAATGACTTAAATGTAAATGTAAATGTATTTGGCTAAGGTGTATGTAAACTTCCGACTTCAACTGTAAATATTTGGACGAGCAATGTCGGAGCGGCAAAAACTAAAATACAGTAGAATATAATAGAATACAGTATATACATCAGATGAGTAATGCAACATATGTAAACATTATTAAAAGTGACTAGAGTTCCATTATTAAAGTGGCCAGTGATTTCAAGTCTACGTATATAGAGCAGGAGCCTCTAACGTGCAATCGATGCCTATTTAACAATCTGATGGCCTTAAGATAGAGGCTCTTTTTCAGTCTCTCAGTCCCAGCTTTGATGCACCTGTACTGACATCGACTTGTGGATGATAGAAGGGGTGAACAGGCAGTGGCTCGGGTGGTTATTGTCCTTGATCTTTTAGGCCTCCCTGTGACATCAGATGCTGTAGGTGTCCTGGGGGGCAGGTAGTTTACCGCCGGTGATGCGTTGGGCAGACAGCACCACCTTCTGGAGAGCCCTGTGGTTGAGGGCAGTGAAGTTGCTGTATCAGGCAGTGATGCAGCCCGGCAGGATGCTCTCAATTGTGCATCTGTAAAGGTTTGTGAGGGTTTTAGGTACCAAGCCAAATTTCTTCAGCCTCCTGAGGTTGAAGAGGAGTTATTTAGCCTTCTTCACCACACTGTCTGTGTAGGTGGACCATTTCAGATCGTCAGTGATGTGTAAGCCGAGGAATTTGAAGATTTCCATCTTCTCCACTGCGGTTCCGTTGATGTGGATAGGGGGGTGCTCCCTCTGCTGTTTCCTGAAGACCACGATCAGCTCATTTGTTTTGTTGACGTTGAGTGAGAGGTTATTTTCCTGGCACCACACTCCCAGAGCCCTAACATCCTCCCTGTAGACTGTCTCGTCATTGTTGGTAATCAGGCCCACTACTGTTGTGTCGTCTGCCAACTTGATGATTGAGTTGGAGGCGTGCGTGGCCACACAGTCATGGGTGAACAGGAAGTACAGGAGGGGGCTGAGCCATTGAATTGCGACTCCACTTTGTCTCTGTATTGACGTTTTGCCGGTTTGATTGCCTTACGGAGAGAATAACTGCACTGTTAGTATTCGGCCATATTCCCAGTCACCTTGCCATGGTTAAATGTGGTGGTTAGCGTTTTCAGTTTTGCGCTAATCCGCCATCTATCCATCTGCCATCTATCCATTGTTTCTGGTTAGGGTAGGTTTTAATAGCCACCATGGGTACATCTATGTATTTCCTGATAAACTCAGTCATCGTATCCATGTATTCATCTATATTATTCTTAGAGGCTACCCGGAACATATCCAAATCTGCGTGATCAAAACAATCTTGAAGCAGGGATTCTGATTGGTCAGACCAGTGTTGAATAGTCCGTAGCACGGGTACTTCCTGTTAGAGTTTCTGCCTATAGAAAGGGAGGAGCAAAATGGAGTAATGATCAGATTTTCCTGAAGGGAGGGCGGGAGAGGGTCTTTGTCACGGAGAAGTCCGTCACTGGCCACAGGCAGCGTTTGGTACACTAACACACACACACACACACTCAGCGCGCCTCCCTGCTCCGTTATCAGCTCCGTTAACAATGTAGGTCGACACACAAGTTAACTTCCCTATCTTAGTACATACATTTCATACTTTATTCTTACCTCCCGTCAGTAAGAGTTTAAAGAATATACAGACAAGCGTTCATGTTTAATTTAAGCAACACATTGTAGCTATCAATTTTATAGGCAAGCGCGTTGTTTGTTTGGTTCTGTTCCTCTCTTTCCATCTCTGTAGCTTCCAGGTATGCTGGGATAAGGACCAGAGCTATGGTAATCGGGCTGGCTTTGTCGTGCCTGACCCGAATAGCTCGTTCATGTGAATGGGCATATTGGAAGACTCCATGTCAGTAGGGATGGGATTTTGTGTTATATTGGTGTGTGTTATATTGGTGCAATGTATATAATTCATTATGTTTAGCTGAGTGGAAAGTGTAGGCTTTGATGAATTAGTGCTGGGTATGTTCTGATGGAAGGGGCTTCCCCTACAAAATGAGCCTCTCAGTTCAAGGGGGGAACTATTTTGGATTGTGCTGTTGATGGGGCAGCATTGTTTTAAAGCTGTCCCCATAATGTATACTTTGGATGGCAGTACTTTTGTTTTTCTTCCGGATTCACTATGTAAATAAACACCCTTGCATATAAGTACTTTTACGGCTCATTCATCTTTTTATTTGATAGAGGTTAGGTTTTTCAGTTTATCCTTCTGGCCTACTCTACGTGACAGTTTTGTAGGCATTTTGTTGAGTAGCAGTGGGCCAATGTTCTCGGAGCGAGTGCTACAGTCAATGTTTTGGGAGATCATCGGAAACGTTTTCCTCAGAATAGCTTTGTTAAAATCCCTGGCTCCAATAAATGCGGCCTCGGGATACGTGGTTTCCAGTTTGCATAAAGTCCAGTGTAGTTCCTTGAGGGCCGTCGTGGTATCGGCTTGAGGGGGAATATACACAGCTGTGACTATAACTGAAGAGAATTCTCTTGGGAGGTAATATGGTTGGCATTTGATTGTGAGGTATTCCAGGTCGGGGTGAACAAAAGGATGAGTTTCTGTATGTTATCACATTCACACCACGAGTAGTTAATCAAGAAACATACACCCCCGTCTTCTTCCCAGAGAGATCTTTATTCCTGTCCGCGCGATGAACTGAGAACCCAACTGGCTGTACGGACTCAGACAGTATATCCCGAGAAATCCATGTTTCCGTGAAACAAAGTATGTTACAGTCCCTGATGTTTCTCTGGAAGGAGATCCTTACACTGAGCTCGTCAATTTTATTATCCAGACACTGAACATTTGCGAGTAATATACTCAGAAGCGGTGGGTGGTGTGCGCGCCACCTGAGTCGGACTCCGAATGCCTCTTCTCCACCGGCAGTGTTTTGGAATCAGTTCAATTGCCATGGGGGGGGTACGAACAAAGGATCAAATTCAGGAAAGTTGTATTCCTGATCGTAATGCTGGTGAGTTACCGCCGCTCTGATATCCAAAAGTTATTTCCAGTTGTATGTAATAACCCCCAAACAATTCTGGGCTAATAATGTAAGCTATAACACATACAAAAATAAATAATATACTGCAAAGTTGCTTCGAAGCTAGAAGCACGGCTGCCCTATCTGTCTGCGCCATTTTATCACCAGGGAGCATCAACTAATCGAAGCATCAACTGGATCGACAGTATAAATTGAAGAAATGGATGTATCCATATTACACTACACCTTTGCAGCTGCTATTTTAAAATTATGCAAATTAACAAGCAGGATGGCACAGTGACAAAAAAACTGACTTATGAAGATTGCTTTTCAGTTGAATAAGGACAACTGTAGGTTTTCCACTATTGACCGACAGAATATTATTACACGTCTGTAAAATAAAATGTAAAGATAAATCAATTGTAAATCATGGACTTTCAACAGTTCAGTACATCAGTATTGTTATTTTTTGAGGGTGGGCTTTTCCCTTCTTGACCATCATATAAAACCTGTATGAGTACTTTGTACACCACCCTGTGGTAAAAGTTTGAATGTCACATATCCAGCTTCCAACAGAGTCAAATGAGGTGACTGGGCATATAAGATGACGAACCCTAATCAAATGAGGCGAGTGTGGTCCTATTGAGAAGGCGTCCCGCTCCTCGCCACTCCCTTGCTAAGGATTTCCTTCTGGACTATGTCCATTACTTGGCACTTCGCCTCTTTTCTTCAGACGGATTGAAAAGAGACCCAGACATTTATCTTAAAGCTTAAAATGGCATTATTACACCCTGGCCCAAGTAGTATAACTCATTTGAACATATAAATGGCCAAAGTGGCGGTGAGCTTTCCCTCCCAAGAAGAGTAATGACTTAAGGTATTTTCTACTTTCATCTTCCCAAACCCTTTTACAAGAAAGGCTGGCAACTACATTTATTTTCCTGGCTCTGCGTTTGCTGCAGCTCGAACTTTAGTCTTGACGTCTTCCTCCTGAACTCTGATTTCAGCTCGCCTGTCGAATTCTGAGCTCTCTATTTGTCAAAATGTCCCTCAAAAGCCACGCCGTCCTGCAAAAGTAAAAACCCGTTTAAAAAGCTTGAACTAGTTGCTGATGGTGCAGTTCTGGTAACAACGAGACGTCATTGCAGCTTTACACATATTCATCAGGTCTCAGACATAAGTTCACTTAGGGATGCTTTGACAAGACCACTTGTTCAACATCTGAATGGATAACTAAAGTAGCCAATTCTATAACAAATGCAGATGTAGTATTTACAGCATGCATGTACCTGCTCAATTTGTAGCAGAAACATTAGGATTACTTCTATTGTTCATTTTTATCTCCCACTATCTAGGAAAACTCAAAGTCAAATCAAGAACAGGATTGTAGATTACTTAGACATTTATTTATGATAAAAACAAACCAAAACATTTGAGATAAACTCTGAAAGCATCATAAATAGTGATTGGTGCTGAATTTATGCCTGACAGAGGACCTGAAATGCAGTTACATCTCTATGTGCACATGAAGATTCCCATCACGTTACTGTACTCACTCAACCCATTTCTGATATGCATCTGGACTGAGCAATGTGGAACATTTATTTAATACACAGATATAGGCCTACTGTAGGTCCATAAAGAGCATTCAGTAGGGATACCGTGGATGCAACGCCCCAACCCAACCCGTGGCTGTGTGGCCCAGACACCAGAGGGTCTTCCCCCTCAGTACCAGTAGGTCTTCCGGTTCCTCCGGGGTTCCTCGATGCCCAGTTTCTCCATCACCTCCTCCTCCAGAGTCTTGAGGGAGGGCGTGTAAGTCTTCTCCAGGGTTTCCTCCGGACTGGTGTCCTTGGGGCCGTCTGGGATGGCAGACACCAACCAATAAGGGGATTCCAAAATTAGGGGGGGGGGGGGTCAATTCAGAAGAAAGGGTATACTTACACTAAGTACACAGCATATAGCTGACCCAACTCACCTAACTTCCAGTCTATCATATGGTACACATCACCCCAGTAATTGTTTTGTGATTGCCTGTTACGAAAATGCACTGACGAAGGAAAAAGTTTGTTGGCTTGATTGAACCATATTATGCAGTAAATGTGAGCGATTTGTTTAAACGGCGAGCCCTGTTATCGTAGTGTGTGATCAGTCACCTTTTTGTGATATTGCGATGATTTTACCATTTTATGCGGTAATTGATCAAATTGGCAGAGAATCGTTGACTTGGCAAAACTTTTTTTTAAATGCCATCGCAAAATTATGGAGGGACTGCAAGAGGATCCTAATCATAGGCCAAATTCTGACTAGAGGCGCAGGAAACTGTTAACTTCAGTACAACTCTCACATTGCTATAATATAATTATTTAAAGGCCCAGTGGAGTCGAAATTAAGATTTCCTGTGTTTTATTGTGTAATAACAGCTGATGAAACTAACACTGTAAAAGTATATATATATATATATATGTTTTTTTGTTATTTTCTGATAGTTTCTGGTTGATAATACAATCTACACAGGACCTTCTAATTAGTAGGTTTTGCATGGGTGGAGTTATGGCCTGTCTGTTGATTTTACATGGCGGTATATGTTAAAGGCCCAGTCCCGGCCAAAATGTGATTTATACTGTGTGCTATATATATTTCCACTCTAGAGTGGTTTGAAAAGGCCGCCTGCAATTTCAGCCTGTTTTGGTGGGATGGAGTTTTGGTTAATTAGTTAATAGACCAATAAGAACGACCTCTGCCAACAACAGCTAGTTTTCCCCTTCCCACTCAGATCACTCCCAAACATTCCTAGCAATATTATTGCTTGAGAAATTGCTCTATGATAAACATTTTAATTGAATATCATTACAGTAAGTTACTTAATTGTTACTCAGAAATGACTTGATACGGAGATAAAAAAAAATAGCTGCATTGGGCCTTTAAAGGGGCAATCGGAAGTTGCTACCAAATTCTTTTAACTCATAAATGAATGATAAGTCCCATTGATTCTTGAAAATATAACTTATCAATGCCTCATGAGCTTAGTTCAACTGTCATACCCTATCAGAACTCAAAAGGTAAGCTTGTTTTACTCCAATGTTTGTAAACAAAGTAAAATGTGAACAAACATTTACATAAAGACATTTTTTAAAACTAGAACGTTGATATCATGGACAGTTTGCATCCATAACTCTGAAGAAATTTGAGTGGTGACATTCCTCCAGTCCCATCCCTCAGCTTTTACCAAAACAGTGGTGGAGAATAGGCTTTGTTATTGTTTCAACTGCTGATTACCGCTTTAAACAAATAAAGGCGTTCCTTATACATCACCCAGACCAGCTTGTGTCCTGCTTTTCCACTCACTCATCTTCACCCACATTTTTGACAAGCTTGACTCTCATTCACAAAAGCTCCCTCTCAACCTCAATCCATCTAGATTTCTTTGCCCCTCCTCTAGCCTCTGTTCCTCCCTCCCCAAACGCAGACTCACCCTTCCACTGCTGCGGTACGATGCCGTCTCTGCGCTGGAACACTGGTTTGGGGACAATGCGGCCCGTCCGGAGGGAGACGCGCACCTTCTCCCCCTCCTCTGTGAACCTCCACTCCACCTCAGTGGGTTTCCTGTTGGAGCAAGACGGGAGTCAGGTTTGGTATCAAACTCAGGACTAAAGTAGTCAGGATCAGTCAGGATTCAAGTCAAAGCATTCACTAATCATAAACTATTTAAATAAAATAGAAATGTGGGTGCATCTGTGCACAAAAATCCTACTTATTGCACCTTTAAATCCAAGCCCTGCACATAAAATCTACTGAAAATCTAAACTAAATCCAAAACTAAACTCTGAGCATGGACACAAACCCTGGTTCTGGATAGCTACTGGGTGAGCAGGTTATTGTTCCACTTCTTTTTTTGCATAGGTGTTTTCTGCACCACTCTGTGGTAAAGATTTGAATACCATGAGACTTTTCCACTGAAGCCCTGTTTAACTGAATCAGTTGTTTCAGTTTTGGGCTGTTAACAAAGCGTGCACACCCAGAAACAGGTTTGGTGATCATGGGCTTATGACAAATGTTAGAATCTGGACCTCCCCATAATGCACTGGGACTCACCTGTCAGTAGGGTCGACAAGTGAGATGTCTCGGATTAGAAGGGGAGCCTCGCTGGCAATATAGGTCCCCCGGTAATCTGCAGTTTTCCCAATGTACCTGAAATGCTAAAATTGAGAAATACTGGGTTCATTTAATCTATTCAAACATTGCAGAGACAACAGAACTTCAATTGCTGTTGAAATCAATGTCCATTGTTTGTAACGCAGCCTAAAAAGGGCCATATTCTTTTTTAATAATATAAAGTGGGGTTCAACATCATAAATACAGTATTTGTTAACAGAAACATACCATACTTGTTTATCATCATAGTCCAAAACATGACAATGGATTCTCACTAAATTCACTGTAATGATTCTAGCAAAATAAATTGCTGGATGGCATTAAGTCTAGTTTGTGAGTTGCTCTTAAAATAGGATCCTATGGTTCTAGCGATGAAACCGGGCCCTGGTCTTTGCTTTTGCAACTGTAGCTTGGCCTGTGAAGCCATTGACAAGGCTACCCAGATTCAAAGACAGTGCACTAGAAACCGGTATGATAAAAATATTAGAAGGTAGCCCATAAAGCATTTATGAAGCTCCTCATTGGTAGTAGGGACAGTTTTCTAAAACGCTCAAATAAATATGTGACTACAACAACCATAGCTGACACTATATCAAGTGGGTTATACAGTATGTAAACAAAATAGTATACAACTGTTGGGTGTTTATACTGAATGTAGTGTATGAATGTCTTCTCTGTTATGGAACTGGTAAACATATCCCCTCTGACAACGATGACTAGGATTCTTACCGTGTTCAGCCCGTCCAGGATGACCCAGTTTCTGTGTCTGAAGACCTGGGCCACTTTGCCCTGCTTTCCTTTGTCTTTCCCTGAGAGAATCTCAACCTGGTCAAGGTGGAACACCAGTTTAGAATATCAAAGCATCAAAACATTAGGCTAATGGCTGAATAAACCTTGACAGTGACGCTCCCTTTTCAGCCCTACATCTCATTATCGTAACCTTCCATGTGTTGCTTTTATAGCAAGGAATTGATCAACTCAATGGTTTGCCTAACAATTTGTTTGTGTCTAATAACTGTTATCTCTGCAAAAAACATTAGCCATATAACTGCAATACCAGTGTTTAGAGGGAAGCATAACATTTTCAGTGCATAATATTTATTATAAATTATCAAGTTTGTGGTATATGGCCAATATACCACAGCAAAGAGCTGGCACTCCACTGCATCGGGCATAAGAACAGCCCTTAGCCGTGATATATTGGCCATATACCACACCGCCTCGTGCCTTATTGCTTAAATATTCCATATCTAAAAATCTTCATTGTCCTTTTGGCATGAACACTTACTGTGTCCCCTTTGAAAACAGACCAGTCCTCATAAGCTATGGGCTCAATGAACACCTTTCTTCTCTTCTTGCCTGGTGGGTTCAATCTCTTGGCAGCTATGGTCCATGGCCGACTTGTGCCGTAGCGGTAGTCTTTAGGGAAGGCAGCCTTAGCGGCCATCGACAGTATGGCTGTTAATCGCATTTTTCTGGAGGAAAAAGAGGCAAAGAGAAGTCATTATCTTTCAACATTTACTACTCAACAGCCTAATTATTGATGCCCATACAGTATAGTAACCATATAATTTGGATCTCTATGATAGTGACAGTATAGATAGCTTGCTGGATACATAGATGAAATGTGCTGATCAGCAAATTCTCATGTGATGTAAAGTTGATTATAAAATAGATACATAATGTAAGTATACACTGTATGAATAACTGTGTGCATTGTCATGATGTTTTATTGACACAAATGCAACACTGATATTGACAGAGCCATCATTTTCATCACTGGTCAGTTAGATGCTGGATAACATTGGCTATGCTAGCTAGAATGGTATTCGTTCTTCTGGCTATAGCAAAACACACCTGCAATTTCTGGTTAGTAGTACGTTGCCAAGCGTATATGTAGCTAGTTAGCTCAATTTTAGTAGCTAACCCGAAAAAAAAAATAGCGCTAGCAATGTAGCTAATTGTTGTGACATTTTGTTGACATTTCGCTAACGTTAGTTAGCTTGAAAAGAGAGATGCATGCCGAGGATTCAAGGAAGATTGAAAGTCAATCGTTTCCACAATACAGAAAACGCAACTAAAATAGATAGCAAACCAATGCATATAACATACATTTCCAAATTATCAATCAGAAAATTGCATTTACCCCTTCTCGTTTTCAATGTCACATGCGTAAATCGTTCCACTTTGACCCCTACTACTTCTTTAGGGGTTGTAATTAGTTTTCTGGATCTCTACCGCCATCTATCGTACGGGTGGAGTGATGAATATGTGCCACAAGTCAGGTGAATGAGGAATGACAGCCAAACGAAATTACCTGCAGACGCCCAAGTCACAAACTGACTTGGGCTCGGGGTCATTAATAGTAGTCTGTGAGCCATCCCCCCAAATCTGGGAGTTTTCTGTTACCTCTTTTTCTTTCACCTGCCATCCCAGGACTTTTACCCTATGACAAACATTGTCAGTACAAAACAAATGACATAATTCAATCATAAATGGAATGCTTAGATTCACAGCTATCCATCAAACAAATTTTCAGGAATGTTCAGTTCAACAGAACTTTGACATTTGACCCCTCCCTAGGGCACATATCAGAAGACCTGATACATTTGAAACTGTGTTTGACAAGTGGTTCTGAAAGGTCATGAAATGATATATATATAACAAACTTTGAATGCACTAGCTACAGCTATTGTTGAAAAATCTCGCAAATTGTGCCATTTACGTTAGAATGTTGGAAAATCAGACATAGAATTCCATGTTGTGGGGGCAGCTATGTTTTTGAAAACTTTAGTGGTAGAAGGACCAAATTGCACACACAGCTAGAATCACAGGATTAACCCCACAGAAGCCTTTTTCCAATAGAGCCACCAAACAACTTATTGAATACATTTTGCCTGACCATGCCTGTATGAAATATAATTGTAGTATCCACAATTATATCTTAAAATGTTAATTGTGATGAAGAATACACAACCAAATTATCCAGGTCTGCCAGATATAGAAATGTGTCAAATTATTCACAGAATTGTGTTCAGAATGTGCACAAAAAGCTGTTTGAGTCGCACATTTCTTCAAACATGTAAACATGGAGAAGTACATGTGAATAGTCATGGATGTGAGTGGATACAAATTCTATACAATGTTATCCTATTAAAAGGTTATTGTGGTTATTATGACAGTTTGATGTTGTAGTACCTCCAAATATGTCCCTGTTCACAGGATGGATTGCAGAACTAAATAGTTGAAGCTCCTTTTCGTCATGCCTTTAGTCAAATCAGTAACCTAGTGTAGAACAGAAACAGCAGCTGTCCTAGAGGTCAAGTCTATAAAACTACAGCAGCAGTCAAACTCCTAGGATAACCTATTTAACTCATTCCTGGAATGACAGAAACACTTTACATTTATCCATTGATTTCAATTAGTCAAGTGTGTGGCTGTATGTCAAATGTGTTACTAAAGTCCGGCATGGATATAGCCAGATGATGAATCCGAAAAGATGTCATTTGAACTTTCACCCAAAGAAATTCAAATGTAGTGTCGACGCAGAGGTGCTGGCATGTGTACGATAAATACATTCAATTAGAATGAATAAAACACAATAAAGCCTGGAGTCTTGTTTCCATTGTGATCCTTCTATTTAATGTTATTTCAATTGAATTGAATGAGGTTTTAATGTTATTGACCATTCAGCACTGGAAGCTGTCCCCACACAATTTGCCCAGTTTGTGTCTTGTTCATTTCATACTCTGCTAATTGTCGTAGGCTAGCTTGACAGATTAATATTGAATATATCCAATTTACTGACTTGAACCTCATGTCATGTTTAACCATCACAATAAAATGGTGACAAACTAGTTATTTTATAAATATACAATTCTTTTCACATAGAAATAGAATCCATTCGTATGTTTTCACTCAATGTTCTTTGATGTACACTGCATGGCCAAAAGTATGCTCGTCGAACATCTCATTCCAAAACCATGGGCGTTAATATGGAGTTGGTCCCCCCCTTTGTTGCTATAACAGCCTCCAATCTTCTGGGAATGTTTTTCCCCCACTAGATGTTGGAACATTGCTGTGGAGACTTTCCATTCAGCCACAAGAGCATTAGTGAGGTCGGGCACTGATGTTGGGCGATTAGGCCTGGCTTCGCAGTCTGCATTCCAATTTATTCCAAAGGTGTTCGATGGGGTTAAGGTCAGTGCTCTGTGCAAACCAGTCAAGTTCTTATACATCAATCTCAAGAAACCATTTCTCTATGGACCTCGATTTGTCCACGGGGGCATTGACATGCTGAAATAGGAAAGGGATTTCCCCAAACTGTTGCCACAAAGTTGGATGCACAGAATCGTCTAGAATGTCATTGTATGCTGTAGAGTTAACATTTACCTTCACTGGAACTAAGGGGACTAGCCCAAACCATGAACAACAGCCCCAGACCATTATTACTCCTCCACCAAACTTTACAGTTGGCATTATGCATTGGGGTAGGTAGCGCTCTCCTAACATCCGTCAAGCCCAGAATCGTCCGTCAGTCTGCCAGATGGCGAAGCATGATTTATCACATCCAGAGAGTGGCGGTGAACTTCACACCACTCCAGCCAATGCTTGGCATTGCACATGGTGATCTTAGGCTTGTGCACTTCGTGGCTGAGCCATTGTTGCTCCTAGATGTTTCCCCTTCACAATAACAGCACTTATAGTTGACCGGGGCAGCTCTAGCAAGACAGAAATTTCACAAACTGACTTGTTGGAAAGGTGGCATCCTATGATGTTGCCACGTTGAAAGTCAGTGAGCTCCTCAGTACAGGCTAATCGACTACCAATGTTTGTCTATGGAGATTGCATGGATGAGTACTTGATTTTATACACCGGTCAGCAGCAGGTGTGGCTGAAATAGCCAAATCAATTGATTTGAACAGGTGTCCATATATTGTTGGCATGTCGTGTATTACTGTAATAATCACAAGGAAACAAGATAGTTTTATGCTAAATGTATGCGTATATTTTTTGTCAATGCTTTAAAGTTTTATGGTAAATAGTTTTTTCCAATAGTTTCAGGTCCTGGCATAAAAAGAGAATCACTGGATTCCTCTGAGAAGAGTGTCTGAGATTATGATCTTGTCATTTGTGGCCCCGACTGCAAAGGAAACTGAAATTGTCTATGTTGTACCCTTGCCTTGTAATATTTAATGTTTTCACACTCTTCTCCGTGGTGCCCCTCCTCTCTGCTTTTCTCCAGAAATATGTCAAGCATTTTCTGGAGGACAGTCCCTGTCAAGTTGCTAACAATCTGAATACTCCTTCGGTGCAGTACTTCAAACTCTGTTGGACTCGGTTTGCCCTCACAGAATCCAGACTTAATGATTACCCTTAGATTTCTTCTGTCAAGACCGTCAATTTTTCCATTCGCAATCCGGATGACACCCTCTACAAACTTGAGCCTAGCAGCAGATATGCTTGTTACAGCCTCAAAGCAGGAAAGACTTAAGTAATCTTGCGTAGTGGCCTTGGGTGGGCTGATGCTTTGCTGCAGATAAACAGAAGTGATCATTAACATTTGAAAATACTTGGTCACAGTGAATTGTGTCTCCTCTGTAAATCTACAGAATCCATTTTCAGGTATTTAGATGTAGGAAATAGATTGATGGCACACCCCGGTCTCATGTCACTGAGAAAATACAGCCAAATAGAGTGAAGGTTGTCTTCTCTGTGTGTGTACGTACGTGTGTCTGTTAGTGAGAGTGAGTGAGTTTGTTACCTGGCATCCTTAGTCGATCTATTGTTGGTGTTTGTACTTTTCTTTTAAGTATCATTATAACAATGTTTTAAGCATCACGTCAGTGCTGCAGATTACCGGATATGATCTACTACTATAAATCTAGTTTGAATAGCTTGGTGATAAATGGCAAGATTCCAAGACTAATGCTAAACCACAGAAAGAACAATGAGACAGATATTCCACCGTTTGCGTTTCCACTCACTACCAAATATGGGAATGTCGCATAAAACTGACCAATCGCGAGCTACAAAAATAGGGCTCGCAACTGCAACCAATCTCACATATTTACTGCATATTGTTCAAATCAAGCCTGACATCAAACTTTTTCCCTCGTCAGCGCATTTGTGACAAATTGGGCAAAATCATTGCCAGAGCATCCGGTTGGCGTTTCTACTCACTACCAAATATGGTGATGAGAGGAAGTCCAACAGCCAGCAGTGGGAGAAGATGGAGCGAGATGGACTTTGGCCGACATTTATTAATTTTCTCATCAATGAAACATTTGATCGCCATACAGTTTTCTGTTTGTAAAACTAGAATCTGTAACAGAGTGGACTGCGTTTTGTAGACTTTACCCTTTGCCAAAGTTTAAAATAAATTGCATCGTTTAGGAATGGAAGGGCGCATTGTGTTATTGCACACGCGCACTTCACAGAGTAGGAGTTCCCTAACGGAAATATGCAAATAAATGCTAGAATGCACCAATAGGATCTCACTAGCCTGTGCTTGGCCCCGCCCACCTCGCTTCTTCTGCCCACTATGATTAATTTACTCCCATTGGACACGACATGCTCGGGTCATTCTTGGGTTAGTTACAAAAAATCTTTGGCTAACCTTGTATCAGTTGTGTGGCTGTTTCTGTGTAGTGGGTGTCACCCAGTGGATAAATGGGAGAACTTTTAAAGTGACATTCAAAAATGTCATAAAATACCTATCTACAGGATATGGAGCAAGTTCCTGTACTCCCTGCTCACTTGTGACTGCACGACCAGGCACGACTCCAACACTGTCATTAAATTTGCCAATGACACAACAGTGGTAGGCCTGATCACCGGAAAGACAGCCTATAGGGAGGTCAGAGATATGGCCCGTGTGGTGCCAGGACAAAAACCTCTCCCTCAACGTGATCAAGACAAAAAGGAGATGATTGTGGACTACAGGAAAAGGAGGACCGAGCACGCCCCCATTCTCGTCAACGGGGCTGTAGTGAAGCAAGTTGAGAGCGTCAAGTTCCTTGGTGTCCACATCACCAACAAACTAACATGGTCCAAGCACACCAAGACAGTCGTCAAGAGGGCACGACAAAACCTATTCCCCCTCAAGAGACTGAAAATATTTGGCATGGGTCCTCAGATCCTCAAAAGGTTCTACAGCTGCACCATCGAGAGCATCCTGGTTGCATCACTACTACCTGGTATGGCAAATGTTCGGCCTCCGACCACATGGCACTGTGGAGGGTAGTGTGTAAGGCCCAGTACATCACTGGGGCAAGCTTCCTACCATCCAGGACCTCTATACCAGGCAGTGTCAGAGGAAGGCCCTAAATATTGTCAAAGACTCCAGCCACCAGTCTCATAGACTGGCAAGCGGTACCGGAGCGTCAAGTTTAGGTCCAAGAGGCTTCTAAATAGCTTCTACCCCCAAGCCATAAGACTCCTGAACATCTAGTCAAATGACTACCCAGACTATTTACAGTGACCCCCCTCTTTAATAACTCTACCTACATGTACATACTACTACCACCTCAAATAACCGGTGGCTCGTAAGTAAGCATTTCACTGTAAGTTCTACACTTGTTGTAACCGTCACATGTGACTAATAATAATTTGATTTGAAGTTCAGTATATTACATCAAGACACTGATGAAAATCAATCTGATAATGTTGTGTCCATTCATCTCATCAGTTCATTGTAGCAAGTCATTAAATGTATTTCTCAAACAAGCCCTTCTGTGTGGCATATGGTACTATGGCTGCGTTTACACAGAAAGCCAGATTCTGATCTTTTGCCCAATTGTTGGGTCTTTTGACTGAAAATTTATGGGACAGAGAATCACATCTTTGTGAAAAACAGTTTCACAACACAGCACAATGGCCAAATTATATTGGAGATTAGCCTGGGGCCATTTCCTCTGTTAAATCCTACTCAACTAAGCTTACATTAATAACATATTACTGTGCAGCTTTAAAATACTGTAGAAAATCACAGTAGGCCTTAATTCAACACAAATTACAGATGTGATTTTTGCACAAAATGAACAGTTTATTTGCAACATTGAAACAGTAAGATACGATTGTATAAAAATAAAGACAACTTATTTAACAAAAAGTGGTTTGTGATCTGTACCGAAGAAGAGGAGTACCATATATTTGTTTAATAACTATTCGTTTCTCTCATCGTCATCTAAAGCAGCTTAAAATGAACCAATTCTCACAATCTGCTTTCAGTTTCTGAATAGCTGTCTAGTAAAAAAACATGTTTTCATTCAAAATGCAATTTTGGCAATATCACAGTTTTCTAAGTGATTTGAGGATTTCTGTCCAGTTAATATGCTGACAACACATCAGTTATAAAAACTAAAAAGGTCTCTAAACACCAGCATAATCTTGTTCTGGAAGAGATAAGCCCTACAGTGTCAAATCAACATCATGTTCTCATGGCTTCACAGACCGCAGGATTTTTACAAAATGTGCATTTTGGGTGAAAGAGAAAAGAGAAGAGTAAATTGGTAGCACATTCAACAGAACGACAAAAAAAAAACAACAGCAAAATAAATAACAATAGAACATTGTACCATACAACGTGCTCAGCTAACTTTCACAATAGTGCTGCATACAAAGACAGTGGTTTAGCAATGTAGACCTGATGCTACAAAAATACTGTTAGAACAAAAAAGGCTGTTTGTGATCCTGCCTGTGATTTGAGTGGACATGTTCCTTAATAGTTAGTCAGGAGCCATTTTTCTTTTTTTTGTGGCACTGTGGCAGCAGTGGTTGTGGCAGTGTAGTGATGCAGTTCATGTACATTCGATAAAATCGGCTTTCTTGGCTATTTCATTAAATACACATAACAGCCTAGTCAATGGAACCTCGTCTCCAAACCACATACAGCACAGTATAATAAAGATTATTATATAAGAGCAGTGAGTCATGTTAATCAGTCTGCACTTTGATTCACACAGGCTGGTATCGTACCAGAAGAAAACAGTGTCCTTTTAGTTGAGTTACCACATCAGGCCATACATACAGTCTTACTCGCTGTCATGACAGTCCACACACAGTGCTGCAGTTAGCCGTGTTCATGTAAAACTCCATGGCTCAAGTGTGACCATGTAAAGGCTACATTGTTCTTAGGTAGAGTGGATATGGTATGTCAATAGTTAGGGTGAGATGTGGTTGACTGTGCTCAGATAGGGGTGTTGGGAAGATGCCCATTGGAGCCCCTCGGCGTGACGTTGCACACGACCCCGTTGGCTTGGCCGTTGTGTGCCATCTGCCCATTCCGCATGCCATTGCTGCATGGCGACTGACCCCCACGAAGGGCCTCCCGCTCCTGAGGGCCACCCCTCTCCGAGTCCCTCCCTGGGGCGTTGGCCTGGGGCGCCGTCCTGCTGCGGTAGCGCTGCCTCACGCTATACAGCGTCATAGTTAGCAGAATACTAACGCAGCACGCTAACAGTACAGACACCACCACCAACTCCTTCAGGTAGGTTTGCCCCAGGAGCAGCTTCTCCCCTCCCCACCACTCCGCCTCCGCCTCAGTCTCCCCCGACTGCTCCACCCAGAAAGTAAAGTTCCTGCTGGTTTGCCTCGTGGTGACTGGAGTCTCCCTTGCTGGCGGGGTGGGCTCCGGCTTGGTCTGCTTGGGCCCAGTCAAGTGCGGAGTGAGCCATCCTCCTGAACCAGCCTGGGTGGTTGGGGGGAGCGCTGGGCTCTGGGGGCGTGTGGTCGTCATGGCAGTGGCCTGAGGGGTGGGGCTGCTCTTCTGCTTTACCTGGTAGATGGCCAGGTTCTGCTGGAAGCCGTTCTCTGTGGAGAGACACAGGTAGTGGCCCAGGGTGGCGGGCGTGGCCAGGAAGTGCAGGCTTCCATCCTCCAGCTGCAGGTAGAGGTCTGGGGAGAGGCGGCTGTTGGGTCGCTCCCAGTGGCGGTGGGCCAGGCTCGAGGCCTCTGGGCACTGCAGTCGCACCACCTCATTCAGGGACACTGACACCAGCTCGCCTAGGGGAAAGGAGTCTAACAGAAATCAGGAGTCACTGACTGAGGCCCAAGCTTAGACTGAGCCAGATGCTAGTTATGGCAGTTGGCGGCTAAGCTAGCGGCTAGCCCACAAGCAAAGGCTTGAGCACACACACACACTGCAGTGTGTATCTATGTTTTCATAGGTTGCATGTTTCGTCACAATATTGTTCTGAACGTTCATTCTGGATTCTACTCAATGCATCATCAATGAGCGCTGATTAAGATTATCAAAAGAGCATTACGGTGGCTTGGAAATACAATGACATTCAAAAGGAGGCAAATAATTAGTAGGAAAACCTTTTGTCGTCACCAGATTGACTTTAGATGCAGTATAGCACTAGTTAGCTAGCTAAGATCGAGGGGATCGAGGACACCGGATTTTACCTAGCTAATGTTAGCATTGCTAGCTATTTTTGACACACTTTGCTAGCCAATGACAACATTGCCATCTGACTAAAGTACATTTGATGACATGATAACGCTGGCAAATGTCATCATATTTTCAGGCACTACAGGATAATTTAGACAAAATAGTAGTTAGCCTCCATCCAGAATGGCTGGGCTTAGCACCACTTTAGGGCACCACTATGTTGGTGCAACCTATGAACACTATCTAGCTATACTAGTCTGACAGGATAAAGATAAGTATGAAGATGTGTGATTCTCACCTGCTTTTCCTTTGTGCAGTCCAAATCTGGATCTGGGCGAAACACACGCCTCCTGCACATTCCCTCCTTCCACATCCTGGCCTCTGTAGAAGACGAGATAAACACCGTCAGTTTATGTGTGGGTGTATTTGTTTACGTGTGAGTTTTGTGATTTATTCTGTGTGTCGGTCCATGCAAAGTTCCTGTTTACATTCTGGTTAACTCTATAATGATGAATAAATGTACTTTAAAAATATATATATATATAAAATTCACTGTATCAGGGATAGCGTAGCGTACACAGATGTTTTGGCATTGCAGCCTTCTTCACTGTGTAGGTACTAATTATTGTATTATTTTTTAGATTGGGATTACGATCTTGTCTCATCGCTGCAACACCCCAACGGGCTCGGGAGAGGTGAATGTCGAGTCTTGCATCCTCCGGGATCGAACCCCAGGCTGCAGTGACAAGGCAACACTGTGATGCAGTGTAAATCTTTTTTGAATGGAAAAGATTTGTACCTACACACTGAAGGCTGCAAAGCCGAAACTTCTGTGTAGACCATCCCTGATGCAGTGAATATTATTATGTTTTATATATATATATTTTTTAAATGAAGTAAGTTTTATGCATCATCTTGGACACATCACTTTTTTGCTTTTTTGAATTCACAGGTTTTAAGCAGCAACTACACTTCTGGGAGAGTGCAATGGGCTCTATAACCCTATAATGTTAATATATATATATATATATATATATTTTTTTTATGATCCAATAAAAGGGATCTACTCTACCTACACCCATTAAATGTTATTCTGTTCATTCTTAAATATTATGGGCCAGTTTAAAGTCCACATTAAGCCTTCTCCTGCACTAAGAAGCATGTTCAATGGAGATTATCAATTTAAAAGTGCTTTTTAGTTGAGGAATAGTCTCATCTGTACAGGGAATACAGCCCTGAAGGAAATAAATGAATTCCACAAAATCAAATGCAACAGCCTTTATCCAAATGTCATTTTTAAACACCCAGCTCTAAGTATCATATTCTACTTGCCATGGCACATTCTATAAATCCATTCTATTGGTTTTGTGCCTGCTGGGTGGAGTGGTTGTAATGTAACATGATGGGGTGTGACACTCACGCGTTGTCCTGGATGCTGGTGGCGTGGGTGCAGACTTTGACAGAGGGGTCCCAGCCACAGAAGGGATCCCGGGACAGCACACACTCGGCACAGCTCCAGTAGTAGGAGCAGTTGGAGGACGGGACCCTCACCACACCTTCTGATGAGCCCACAAACAACACACCCTGTGGGGTTGAAGGATAGCATTAGTGCTAATTCGCTAATATTAGTGTACATGGGAGATAAGGCGAGAAGCATGTTAGCATTAGTATACACTTAATGACCAATGGCACAAACTGATGATTGGGTAGTAATTACGAGAATAATTAATTGAAACTAATCTTGACCATCTTGGTTAAACCAAGGCGCTCTCAACACTGGGGTTGTGGGTATGGGGTTAGGGGTCACGTACTGAATGTAACCCCTTCAACTGATAGTTGCTTTGGATAAAAGTGTCCGCTAAATGACCATATTTTACTTCAGTCAGAGAACAAAGATTCTCTGCGACATGGTGTGACCTTTACTTGACATGATGTCCGAAATAACTTGAGTTCTACAGCCAGCCATACTGAACCGGAACTAAAACTGTGCACACCTTGAATACATTTGTCACACTGGAAAGCTGCGTTGTGAAATACACACCCCCATACAGACAGCTTGCCAGCATATTTATCTTGCTCGCTCGCTCTCGTGCAGTAGGTCTGAGAGAGGGGGCTTATCGGGGTTAAAACCATGGCCTTCTCTACTGTCATGCTGCCTCGGACACAGTCCTGCAAAACCTTACCAGTTTCTGTTACTTTAGCCTACACTGTGGTTTTCAGTGTACACTTAATAGTTCAACGGTCCCAAAAATTCAACAATTTGTATTCGTCATCTGTATTTCATTATGTGTGAAGGCTGTTAGATAAACTTTGAAATATTATATGCAGTGGTAATACAAACGTTTCACAGAGTTTCTGCATGTGCAATTGACTGTGTCTATTTCGTGCTAACCAACCACCTCGCACTTCACAGACGGAATGAAGCCAGCAAGTGACACGGACTCCACAGGCCATGTCCATCTGTCAGTCACCAGCAGATGTGACATGATTGGTTGAGACCTCTGGGCATGCTGGTGAGGTTAGAGAGCAGATGAACCCAGCGCACGCACGCATACACACACATACACTGACCCCTCACTAGGGCCTGCCTGCCCCACCATATGCATCACGCGAAGAACGAGCGTGAAACTCGCTCCACTGTCGCGTGGTTCACTGTGTTACACTTTAATGTGATCTGTTCCTCAGGGGCGAGCAATTTCTTGCCTCGCTGTAAAAGGAACCGACAAGGCCGTCACGCATGAGGTGACCAGATGTTTGGTTGTGGGGAAGGTTGAGGGAAGAGATGACAGGGGCAGTTCATCTAAACAACCTCGTGAGAGCTTTGGCGACAGGGGGATTCACAGTTTGCATCATGCATGATTGAAGCACTAAAGTTAAGTGCCAGTCGGTTCTGAATTAAAATTGTATGTGACAGCGAGGCAAGGGTAAAGTGGAATGAGTACCTAACTTGAGATGGAGAATACCTAATGACTAGAACGGTACCTTTGATTTGGAAAGCAAGAGGTTCTTCACTGCCTGAGGCTGCTCGAAGACCTGGATCTCCTCAATGATGTGGGCACCCTTCTCCAGCAACACTGCTTTGTGGAGGTAGCCCGATTCTGAAAGCAAGCGTTTGAAAGAAATGACTAACACAGTAATGGTCTGCACATGCATACATGTACTGAGTAATACAGTCATATTTAGGCCGATTCCAGTTCAATTGCCTGCCACACAGAGTTAAATACATGTCCAGTACCTGTGAGCAGGAAGAGAACAGTGAAGTCCTTGCCGTTGGCGGCCTGTACTCTCTGGGAGACCACATGGCTGTAGCGCTGGTCAGGTGACACCATGGTCAGGCTCCGCCCCACAGGGTGTACGCTGTCGTCTGCGAGGAAGTTTTCTTTGACAAAGCGAAGGGTGTTGTCTGAGGCATTGTGCAGGCCACACTGAGACGAGGAAGAGAAATGGGATTGAGCCAGGCACAGCTATTGAGATACATCCAGCTGTGTGCCAATTGGCTGGTATGGGAGTCATCCACAACAATTATGTTAAGGAGTTTGAAGAAAAGGAAAACATTTGCATAAAAAAGACTTCAAAGTCTTAACTACAATATCACATTTATTATTCCAATGTGTGGAAGTCTATTCTTACTGAACATCAAACCAGGCCATACGTATGATATAAGGCACCATTTTTTACACCAAGATTTCTGGAGACTCCACCCCCCCCCCCCATTCAAATCTAATGACTACTTTAAATTCGGTCAATTTAGATTTTTAGAACAACAAATAACCTTCAAATAATTGCATCTTCATCTCTTCAACAAAATGAAAAGAAACCAATAAATACATTTACTCAGTAAAATTCTATCTTTCAAATTATCTGTCTCAAAAAGGTTAAGATAACTACAATCTGGTAGCAGCTAATTTTGTAAAAACTTGAACACCTTTCTGAAATGCACTCCCATACAATAATCTGTACTCTGGTAAATGTTTTACCACTGATGTAAGGCATGGCTGATTTAATCCTCAATACAACACAATATGTCAAGGCATCCAAGACAAATCAGAAACATTTACCTAGGCAAGGATAAACAAGGCATTCTCCCAGCATTGTTTTGTCTAGAGAAGTTGTTTTAACTTCTTATGTATATTTTCCTTTCATCCAACTTCTTAGAAGGTCAAATTAGCTAACAAGCCAATTTATTTCTGCTAACCCTCTGGGGATCTCTGTCATTCGAGACGGGGACACAGCTTACCTCTCCCGGGTTGGCGACCTTCTCCTGAACCCGCATGCTCCATCGAAGCGTGTCCCGATTCAGAACCTTGTAGTTGCCTGCGAAAACCGCTTTGATATCGCCAAGGCGGAACGCACACACTGCCGACTGCCCTGAGTTCACCGACCTAGTAGTGCACAAACATCAAAGACACTTGCGGTCACAACCACGCTACAATGTGGTAGCAGCTAAATTTGTAAAAACTTGAACACCCTTCTGAAATGCACACGTTTCAAAAACCCTCTACATACCAACCAGTCTTTCTTCTTTTTTTAAAAAAGTGGTCTTATTTGACAAATGTTTTTCAGGGAGGGATTCAAATCAAATGTAGAGTTCAATACTGAACTAGCCAGGTACAGGTAACTGCCAAAATAAAGGAAACACCAACATAAGTGTCTTAATAGGGCGTTGGGGCACCACGAGGCAGAACATCTTCAACGCACCTTGGCAAAGATTCTACTAGTTTCTGGAACTCTATTGGAGGGATGCGACACCATTCTTCCACAAGAAATTCCATCATTTGGTGGGGTTTTTTTTACGGTGGAGGAAAACGCTATCAGGTGCCACTCCAGAAAGTGTTCCCATCAGTGGCGTGCATTCATGAATGCCAATTGTAGCCACGCTTCCCCCAAAAAAGTATTAAGAAAAACATAAAATAATGTATTTAGTCTCTCTACGTTTCATCATTTCCTTCAATTTGCAAGAGGCTGAATATATATATATTTTTTAAAGGGGGGGGTCCAGTTTGGATATGGCGTCACTCCTATCAAATCGCATTGAGAGCATACCTCATTTACAAAAACAACTTAATTTGTTGCATCTCATTGTGTTGTTCTTCTTCAGTGTTTATCTAGCTAGCTAAAATTGTCCCTATCCTAAATCGCCATGGATGTGGTTTCATTTAATTCTCTCCGTACAGTCTGAAAATGTCAGAAACATTAACTTGCTTGACCATACTGTAGGTCATGTAACTGTTTGTTACATGTAATATGCTATGTGGACTCCACCAAACAGATGTTGCTCTCCGGTTTTGTGACGAAACGAAGATGTGGTTGAATTTACTTAAGGTATATGAACTAACAGGTTATAGAGCAAACAACGCAATTATCACAATACATAGGTTGTAATCTAATACATAGGTTGTCATCTTTTTTTGGGCTTCACCAGTGATTTTACCTACACACCACTACTGGTTCCCATAAGTGTTCAATTGGGTTGAGAGCTGGTGACAGACCTGTACATATCATTAGGACCTGCTAACAAGAAACAGTTGCCATTCCTACGGGAGACTGTCAACTAATGACTTCATCCCATTCAGAAAATATAGAAAATGTGCAAACTACTGACCACTGAGAGCTGAAGATGCCGAAGAAGAGGGTGTCGTCCACTGGGGCGCCCTCAGGTGGCGGGAGGGTGACGATGTCCTGGATGACGTTGTAGGGCAGCTCGTTGTCAGACTGGCACAGGAGCTGGGCTTTGGCGAAGGTGGTCCAGCGTCGTTGCAGGGTACGCTGGCCCCCGACGTCACTCTGGGACAGACAGGAAATGGTTGAGAGGATTACCATTAACACGCATCCGCACACACGCAGGCGTACAACCACACTATCGATGATTTGCAAACACACAATAATGCATCTCTTAGGGTCTTTACCGTGCAGACTTGGGCGATGCGAGATACAGTGAACTTGTCAATGAAGTCGTACTCCCGGCCCACCTCGCTGAAGAAGAAATAGATCTTCTCTTCGCTGGGGACGAAGTTGGAGCTGATGAAAGTGGGATCTGGAGAAAAAGATTGAACAATTGGCTAGACTAATTGAGATGAGTGTGTTACTGAAAGCAGGTGAGGAAAATGTATTAATGAAGGAATCATTGGAAAGTATTCCAGACGTATTGTTAAGGAGGCTTAACACCACCAAATGACTTATCATTCAACGCTTGCCTAAAAAAATTGAATGCTTTAAAATACCAGTTTAAATACAGAAGTCAAAATGTACATATCCTTTTAGTTGGATTTCTGTGGAAAAAGTTACTTGTAGGTATTTCTCCCTCTGTCACGTATTGCTAAATATCCTATATATGTAAGAGTCTTGGGGGTGTGTGTAATACATCATGAGTAGATTGTTGAAGACACGTACCCTCCAGCCAGCCCAAAGTGTCGTCCAGCTTCAGATCAACATGGCCGCCCTCGCTGAGGTGGCGGGAGATGACCGGCCGGTTTCCCATGTAGTCCGCTACTGTTCCAGTGTACAGCTCTCCATCTAAACACACACACACACACAGTGAGCGTCATCCAGTACAAGCCTCTGTGTGCCTCAAACACGGGAATCTGAGTAAACATACAGGAGAATGACATAACAGCCAACAAGTTCAAGAGTGCAATGATAGTTGTACTGGCTTTGGATGACAACAAGGTCATGGTAAGAGGAAAGAAAAATGATTGTTGTTCAGTCAGTGCATGTAATCATTATGTACTGATGGCCTTCCACATCAAGACAGGTTCTGTCAAGACTTGATATATATTGCGAGGAATACAAGATGTTGATTTTTTGTTTTTAAATACATTTTACCCCTTTTTTCTCCCCAATTACGTGGTATCCAATTGTTTTTAGTAGCTACTATCTTGTCTCATCGCTACAACTCCCATACGGGCTCGGGAGAGACGAAGGTTGAAAGTCATGCGTCCTCCGATACACAACCCAACCAAGCCGTACTGCTTCTTAACACAGCGCGCATCCAACCCGGAAGCCAGACCAATGTGTCGGAGGAAACACCGTGCACCTGGCAACCTTGGTTAGCGCGCACTGCGCCCGGCCCGCCACAGGAGTCGCTGGTGCGCGATGAGACAAGGATTTCCCTGCCAGCCAAACCCTCCCTAACCCGGACGACGCTAGGCCAATTGTGAGTTGCCCCACGGACCTCCCGGTCACGGCCGGCTGTGACAGAGGCTGGGCGCGAACCCAGAGTCTCTGGTGGCGCAGCTGGCGCTGCAGTACCTTTTGACTGATTGTGAGAATCTGTCCCCAGCAGAAACTGTCTCCAACATTGCAAACATCTGGGCCTCCTTGGTGGCGCCACCAAGGAGGCCCAGATGTTTGCAATGTTGGAGACAGATTCTGCTGGGGACAGATTCTCACAATCAGTCAAAATTAAAAACGGCAAGTGAAATCACAATCTTGAAAACATAAAATGTTAATTATGGCCATTGGCAGATTTATAGGCCTGATCAGGATACATATGCAAAACTGCTGCCCACCCTCCTGTAACGCTGGCTAGCAGTCACATGTTGCCCACATAATGATAAAGACATCAGGCCAAGGATGTATTGACAAGAGGATTATCTGCGTCTTGCTCTTCCTCCCGCTCACACAATCACAGATTAAAACAACACCACATTATCATGGCAATCTCCACCACCTTCACGCACACTATTCTTAACCCTACAATGAGACGGGACAAATATGATGACATCGAAGAGACAAAGAAGTTCACATGGATCCCTATCCCCCTAGGCACTCCTGTAGATCTGAAAGGATTGGATTGGTTCAAGCAATATGTTAATTGCTTCATGTTGCCTTCTCATTGGTTGGGTTAATTTTGTTTGCAATATAACTCAGACCTGTCAAATCCTTTCAGATGTCAGGAGTAGACACCAGTATACCACGGCGTGCATGATATTGTTGGTTCCGTTCAGTGCATTGAAAGCCATTGGGTTGAGTGATTACATTGACTGGAGCTCCGACCGCAACGGAACACTTCCTGAAGAATGTGTATGTCGTCATCATCGCCCTTTGTCAAATTACACTTCCACTTCCTGTGAGTCATCTCTTACCGACGGTGATGGCAGAGTTACGTTGGTAGGGGTCGTAGGGGCAGCGACCTCTGCCCTCCTCTGGCTTTCCGCTGGGGCTCGTCACCAGGGAGAAAGTCTCGGAGTTCTGTAAGGAAAAGAGCAGAGCAGGGTCACTCCAAAGGTCATGACTCATGAGGAAGCCTACGTTAATCTGTGTTTAGCGCAGTTTTATCTAAGACCATAATAGTTAGACCTGCTACACTGGACACTTCATTTTCTGCTGAGCATATGCCAAGAGTAACACCCTCCCCCGCAGTTAATTAATCCTGCTTCAATGGCTGTATGAGCGAAGCGTCCTTTTAAAGCGTGACATTAGGCTTGGAGCCTATTTTCTGCCAATTGAAGATCGGCTCATGAGGATAAATACCTGATTAAGTGGCTTGAGCTGCCAGTGTAGCTGCTAAAAACCTACAAGTGTTAAGACTACTAGAGACCGTAACCTCATGTAAAACCTGGCTAAAATGTAAAAATGACTACTAAAGAAACACGTGCTTCTTTAACGCTAAAGGATGCTTAATTCTAGCTAAGTATATGAAGGAGCAACCAAATTGTCTTTATCTAGATAGAGATAGAGACACGTGTAGCCCAGTCTTGGGAATCATTATATGTGAGGGATGTCCTGTCTGAGGGACCTGGCAAGCATTGGCTATGCGAGTGTAGTCGAGCAAAGCTGCCAGCATCAACATGACCCGAGTTAACAGGCTGGACTGGTGGTCACACGAGGATCCAGCCTCTTAAACATTATCACACAAAAATGCACGCGCGCACACACACACACACAGTCTCAGCCCCTGGGCATCACACTCAGGGGGCGAACCAGCCGGGACTGGTTGTTGAGCTCAGTACCACACACACACACAACCGGATGAAGAAATGATCCACTTCATGTGAAGCACCGGCACGCACGTTTCTGAGCAAAAAAATGACCTACAGCCGTGATGTGCTTGGCACTAATGTCGTTGCCATTGAATATCTAATATGGGTTTACTGTACAGCCTATGACCAAGCACCATTACCCTCTTAAGAGAGTTGGAGAAGATGCTCAGTGGGTGGGAGAGAGGAGGTGATAGACGGAGCAAAAAACAAATAGGGAGATGGTGAGGGAGGCAGTGACGGAAGGAGAGAACAAATAGGGATAAACAACCAATAAAATAAGCTTGAGACAGTGATAAATGCAAGACTGTGTGGGATGAATACTAAAACCTGTTAAGTTCTTGGCCTCATCACTATTGGCCCTTGAGTACACTGCATCATACATTTGGTGACGATAAAGCTTGTTCTCATTTGAGTCTGGAGGTTGAGAAAATTATTTCAAGAAAATAATCTATGTAGGTGTGGGTTACAATATACTGTACAAATGTATGTCGCGGCAGTGAGAGATTGGAGTCAAAGAAAGACGGAGAAAAGAAGAGAATCTTACGACGTAAGCGCAGCGTGGGCTAAAGGCGAAGGTTCCACAGGCGTACATGTGCGTGGAGTTGAGGAACTGCAGCACCCGGATGAAGTTGGGACAGTCCATCTGAAGGGGGGACAAGATGGAGACGGATAACATAAAAAAAAAATAGAGAATAATAAATTAAACGGTGCAAATAACTAGGTACAGCTCCTAGAAACGAGAGTGCGGGAAGAGATTGAGAAAACAAAGGCAGGTTAATGTTGGAAAATGGTTTCCTAATCCTGGTCCTTGAGGTACACTGTGTGCTACTGTCTGTCACTCCAGTCTACACAATACTCTTGTTCTAGGAATTGTAAAATGTAAACTTAAAAGTTTGATACAGTTGAAGCAGGAAGTTTACATACAGTTAGGTTGGGGTCATTGAAACTCGTTTTTCAACCACTCACACAAATTTCTTGTGAACAAACTATAGTTTTGGCAAGTCGGTTAGGACATCTACTTTGTGAATGACAAGTCATTTTCCCAACAATTATTTACAGGCAGATTATTTCACTTATAATTCACTGTATCACAATTCCAGTAGGTCAGAAGTTTCCATACACTAAATTGACTGTGCCTTTAAACAGTTTGGAAAATTCCAGAAAATTATGTCATGGCTTTAGAAGCTTCTGATAGGCTAATTGACATAATTTGAGACAATTGGAGGTGTACCTGCGGATGTATTTCAAGGCCTACCTTCAAACTCAGTGCCTCTTTGCTTGGCATAATAGAAAAATCAAAAGAAATAAGCCAAGACCTCAGAAAAAAAATTGTATACCTCTACAAGCCTAGTTCATCCTTGGGAGCAATTTCCAAATGCCAGAAGGTACAATGTTCATCGAAACAAACAATAGTACGCAAGTATAAACACCATGTGACCACGCAGCTCTCATACCACTCTACCACTGAGGAAGTACAGTTCCCGCTCAGCCCAGTCAAAACTGTTCGCTGCTCTGGCTCCCCAATGGTGGAACAAACTCCCTCACGACGCCAGGACAGCGGAGTCAATCACCACCTTCCGGAGACACCTGAAACCCCACCTCTTTAAGGAATACTTAGGATAGGATAAAGTAATCCTTCTCACCCCCCCCCCCTTAAAATATTTAGATGCACTATTGTAAAGTGGCTGTTCCACTGGATGTCATAAGGTGAATGCACCAATTTGTAAGTCGCTCTGGATAAGAGCGTCTGCTAAATGACTTAAATGTAAATGTAAATGTAATACCGCTCAGGAAGGAGGCGTTCTGTCTCCTAGAGGTGAACATACTTTGGTGCGAAAAGTGCACATCAATCCCAGAACAACAGCAAAGGACCTTGTGAAGATGCTGGAGAAAATAGGTACAAAAGTATCTATATCCACAGTAAAACGAGTCCTATATCGGCATGACCTGAAAGGCCGCTCAGCAAGGAAGAAACCACTGCTCCAAACCGCCATAAAAAGCCAGACTATGGTTTGCAACTACACATGGGGACAAAGATCGTACTTTATGGAGAAATGTCCTCTGGTCTGATGAAACAAAAATAGAACTGTTTGGCCATAATGACCATCGTTATGTTTCGAGGAAAAAGGGGGAGGCTTGCAAGCTGAAGAACACCATCCCAACTGTGAAGCACAGGGATGGCAGTATCATGTTGGTGGGGTGCTTTGCTGCAGGAGGGACTGGTGCATTTCACAAAATAGATGGCTTCATAAGGTAGGAAAATTATGAGGATATATTGAAGCAACATCTCAAGACATCAGTCAGGAAGTTAAAACTTGGTCGCAAATGGGTCTTCCAAATGAACAATGACCCAAGCATTCATCCAAAGTTGTGGCAAAATAGCTTAAGGAAAACAAGGTCAAGTTATTGGAGTGGCCATCAAAGCCCTGACCTTAATCCTATAGAACATTTGTGGGCAGATCTGAAAAGGCGTGTGAAAAGGCGTGTGCGAGCAAGGAGGCATACAAATCTGACTCATGTACACCAGCTCTGTCAGGAGGAATGGGTCAAAATTCACCCAACTTATTGTGGGAGGCTGCCCAAAGCATTTGACTGAAGTTATTAAACAATTTAAAGGCAATGCTACCAAATACTAACTGAGTGTATGTAAACCTCTGACCCACTGGGAATGTCAGTAATGTTTTACTAGGATTAAATGTCAGGAGTTGTGAAAAACTGAGTTTCAATGTATGACTATGGTGTATGTAAACTTCTGACTTCAACTGTAGGTGATAAAAATAAATAAACCTCCAAAACACAATGAACATCCAGAACCAGGTGACCCTGCAACAAAGCTAATGTCAGTCTGTCTAAAGATAAAGGAGAGCCACACACTCTAGCTCAGATGCAAAAATATTTATGTCCAACGTTTCGACAGACAAGCGGTCTTCATTAGGGTATAGTGACAAACACTGCAGGATGACTCATTTATATAGTGTCAAAAGACACACAGGTGTCCAGTCATGGCCGGGTGTGGCCTGATATCATTGGTTAATTCTCATATTAAAATAGCATCCAAAATCATAAATGGATAGCGTACGATCATAGATACAATTTGGCTACATAAGCCTACAAACATTTACAATATCAAAATCACAAGAATGGCTTCAGATCAAAGTCTACGTTGAGTACGAAGGGACCAAGGGTCTTTAAATTAAAGATCCAAGCAGCCTCTCCTTTCAACGATAAATTGTCGAGGTCACCCCCTCTCCTAAGTTGGGTGACATGTCCGATGCCAATATAACGTAGAGACGTTAAACCCTGATGAAGACCGCTTGTCTGTCGAAACGTTGGACAAAAATATTTTTGCATCTGAGCTCCTAGAGTGTGTGGCTCTCCTTTATTTTAATTTTATTTTACCCAATTTTCTCCCCAATTTCGTGGTATCCAACTGTTAGTAGTTACTATCTTGTCTCGTCCCTACAACTCCTGTACGGGCTCGGGAGAGACGAAGGTCGAAAGCCATGCGTCCTCCGAAACACAACCCAACCGCACTGCTACTTAACACAGCGCGCATCCAACCCGGAAGCCAGCCGCACCGAGGTGTCGGAGGAAACACTGTGCACCTGGCGACCTGGTTAGCGTGCACTGCGCCCGGCCCGCCACAGGAATCACTAGTGCGCGATGAGACAAGGATATCCCTACCGGCCAAACCCTCCCTTACCCGCTAGGCCAATTGTGCGTCGCCCCACGGACATCCTGGTTGCGGCCGGCTGCGACAGTGCCTGAACGCGAACCCAGAGTCTCTGGTGGCACAGCTAGCACTGCGATGCAGTACCCAAGACCCCTGCGCCATACGGGTGGCCCTTTTAAGTGTTCCACTCCGCCAGCCAGCACCTCGCCTAAATAGGTGTGCATTTCTTTCGCCTCTAGATTAGTCTGCCTAGAGATAGCAGGTAAGGGGGAGGAAGCACCGTGAGCGCTGGTAACCCTGATCCTATTACTTCGTTTAATGGAGCCACATGTGGAGGCTTACTTCATGGAAGACTTGCATTACAATAAGCCATGGCAGTTCCTTGTTTCTGCCCCAACAGCGGTCATTCTGATGAAGGCCATTGGTGGCCGAAACGTCGTGTTTTTAACTTGAATTAAGATCAATTGGGAAGTTTTTATTGCGACCAGACCAGCTTGCGTCGCATCATTTCTTAATCCCTTTGTAAGATATAACTTATCCTAACTCCTTTCTCAATCCTAAATCATGGGATATGGGGCATGTTGGTAATTATGACACATTTACCTTTGTGCATAAAGCTGTGTAAAAGGTACCTTCGTGTATAAGCTCTCGCATAACCTTTGAAGAGGATCAAGTCTATATTATATAATGGAATTGGTCTTTCTTTGTATGCATGGCCATTATGGTCATCTCTCATCTGATTTATACTATGGCTGTGTATAGAATGTCTTTGTTTGACCGGTCAGAGGAAGATGTATCAAATGTAGCTAAGCCCATTGCATGTGACGCAACGTCAGGGTTCGCGTTGAGAGTTCATAAATCTGCATTTTCAAAACACAGACCATCCCAAAAAAATCTGGGTTTTAAACAATTTTCACCTGCGTTTTATTTTGAATGTCAACAGTTTTTTTGTCTTCAATAGAGTGATCAGGGGCGTGCAACTATAGTTTGTCTTCACAGTAAATACATTAGTACAATACATTCGGCAGAAAATAGCTTCATCAGATGACAACAGAAGTGCAAAGCTATTTGGCTAGCAGCTACACAAGTAAACGCGTTCACAATTGAAAAGCAAGGTCTTTTTTTGCTAAAACTACGCATGGCCATCATATTTCTAAAGTTGATCAAAAGAAAGTAGCCATTTACATTTACTAATGTTTCGCTTGAAGTTAATATGGCATTTTACCGGAGAGGGTAGGATACACAGAAAAGTACCAGACAAAAGTAGCGACACTTCAGTCACAGTGCTGTTTGCTAAACTAATGCCTGTTTGTGAATTCTCATCCAAGTGGAGAAGTGCAACTGAAGCCCAAAGTTAGTCTGAAGCTGAACAGAAATTACAATAAGCATTTTAGATCTGTGTTTACAAAATGCAGCAAGACATTTCATCTTCTGTGATAAATGGAGATTTCTGAGTTAACAAGAACACTTTACCTACAGGTCCATAAATCTGCTAATCCCTATTGGCTAAGACCATCTTGTATCAACTTCCTCCGTTCGTATTGCAAACACATTGACGGCCAGGAAGCCGGTGTAAGTTATCCAATCAATCAAATAGCAAACAAAGTTCCATTAGGGAATTACAGTCTTGCTGGGGTGGATGGTAGTGGAATGCAGCGACAGCTGTGCCTCCGGTGAGTCATGTTTATCCTCCCTAAGACAGACCCGCTTGCCCAGCCTTATATCGCCCCACCTACTTGCTTTGTCATTTATAATTCTAACCTATTAAGTTATTATTTAAGCTCTAAAGTTCAAATTAAGTGCGATTGAAAAACCTTGCCATATTCATTGCCTGTCCAAGACCAAATCTAGGGGGAAAACACCGTCCGCATGTGGCATTAATAACACTAAGTGGGTGGATTGTATGAGCCAGGGTTAACTTGCCTTTTTCTTGCCCTTCATGGAGCATTCGTCCAGGTCCTTCTCTGAGGGGGACCAGTCCAGCTGAGAGAAGGAGGAAGGGAGAGAGGTCAGTGTTCAGACTTGAACCAGCTGTGTTTGTGTTTCACATAACAACCGCTGAACTAAACCACCGGAGGGGGACATTTTCTGCAGCATAGACGAGCTCCAGGCAGTGTTCAATATTTACCAATAGAAAACTGCTGATCCGATATAGCCTGCATGAACTGTAAGGCTGAAGTATTTCCCACAAAATCTGGTGGTCTTATGCATGAGCTTTAACGCTTATGGGGTCTATAAAGCTTCATGAAGTCTCATAGAGCTCATAATACAACGTTAATAACATGGGTGTAAATGTCAACCCCGCACCTTGCTCCTCATCACAATGGCATCCTCCTGGCTGACATCCAATGAGAGAACTGCGTTCCGCGCTCCCACAAACAGTGTGTCGCCGTCATCGCTTAGCAACAGTGTCGTGGTGTTGCCGACGTCCGAGCTGTCGAAGTGGCTGAGACACCTCCCGGGTGAACCTGTTAACCAATAGATTAAAGTGACAGGCATTAGGCTTCCCTTTCACATTCAAAAGAAAGAGCATACAGGTACACCTGGACCTTCATATAAATCAAGGAGTGTCATACGGCTCAGACAGTTGGAACATGGTGTCAGCCCCACAGAGGTCGTGGGTTCAAATCCCGCATATGCTATCCATGTTGGATTCGAGTAGCTAGTAAATGGTCTAAAAGAATATTGGCTTAGGCCTACATTTTCAGCAGCAGAAACGTCAAATCAAATGTTATTTGTCACATTCGCGGAATACATACGTACAGTGAAAATGCTTACTTACAAGCCCTTAACCAACAATGCAGTTAAGAAAAATAAGGCATTGATGCTATGGACTGGCCATCCGCCACCTCATCAGGAGCATACCCAGGTGTTGTAGGGAGGTCATACAGGCACGTGGAGGCCACACACACTACTGAGCCTCATTTGGACTTGTTTTAAGGACATTACATCAAAGTTGGATCAGCCTGTAGTGTGGTTTCCACTTTAATTCTGAGTGTGACTAGATATTGGATTTCAATTGATAATTTGTGTGATTTTGTTGTCAGCACATTCATTCAGATCTAGGATGTGTTATTTTAGTGTTCCCTTTATTTTGTGAGCTGTGTATATATGTATATATATTTTTAAAGAATTCAAGAACAGCAGTAAAACAACAGTAGAGAGGCGATATACAGGGGGTACTGGTACAGAGTCAATGTGCGGGGGTACAGGTGAGTTGAGGGAATATATACATGTAGGTAGGTAAAGTGACTATGCATAGATAATAAACAGAAAGTAGCAGGGGGGAAGGGGGTCTAGACCGCTTGCTGTGCGATAGCAGAGAGTACAGTCTATGACTTTTAGGGCCTTCCTCTGACACCACCTGTTATTGAGGTCCTAAATGGCAGGAATCTTGGTCCCAGTGATGTACTGGGCCGTACTCAATACCCTCTGTAGAGGCTTGCGGTCGGAGGCCGAGCAGTTGCCATACCAGGCAGTGATGCAAACAGTCAGGATGCTCCCGATGGTGCAGCTGTAGAACTTTTTGAGGATCTGAGGACCCATGCCAAGTCTTTTCAGTCTCCTGAGGGGGAATAGGTTTTGTCATGCCTTCTTCACGACTGGCTTGGTGTGCTTGGACTAGAGGTCGACCCATTAATTAGGGCCGATTTCAAGTTTTCATAACAATAGGAAATCAGTAGTTTTGGACACCGATTTGGCCAATTTGTTTTACACCTTTATTTAACTAGGCAGGTCAGTTAAGAACACATTCTTACTTTCAATGATGGCCTAGGAATGGTGGGTTAACTGCCGTGTTCAGGGGCAGAATGACAGATTTTTACCTCGTCAGCTCGGGGATTCAATCTTGCAACCTTAGGGTTAACTAGTCCAACGCTCTAACCACCTGCCTCTCATTGCACTCCACGAGGAGCCTGGCTGTTACGCAAATGCTGTAAGAAGCCAAGGTAAGTTGCTAGCTAGCATTAAACGTATCTTATAAAAAACAATCATAATCACTAGTTAACTACACATGGTTGATGATATTACTAGTTTATCTAGTGTGTCCTGCGTTGCATATAATCGATGCGGTGCGTATTCGCGAAAAAGGACTGTCCTTGCGTGTAACTAACCATAAACATCAATGCCTTTCCTAAAATCAATACACAATAATATTGCCTGCTAACATGAATATCTTTGTCACTTCTCTTGCAACAGAGTCAGGGTATATGCAGCAGTTTGGGCCACCTGGCTCGTTGCGAACTGTGTGAAGACTATTTCTTCCTAGCAAGGACAGCCAACTTCGCCAAACGGGGGGTGATTTAACAAAAGCGTATTTGCGGAAAAAAAGCACATTTGCTGCACGACTGTCCCTAACCATAAACATTAATGCCTTTCTTAAAATCAATACACAGAAGTACATATTTTTAAACATGCATATTTAACTAAAAGAAATCCAGGATAGCAGGCAATATTAACCAGGTGAAATTGTCACTTCTCTTGTGTTCATTGCCCGCAGAGTCAGAGTATATGTAACAGTTTGGGCCGCATGGCTCGTTGCAAACTAATTTGCCAGAATGTTAAGTAATGATGACATAATACTGAAGGTTGTGCAATGTAACAGGAATATTTAGACTTAGGGATGCCACCCGTTAGATAAAATACGGAACGGTTCCGTATTTCACTGAAAGATAAACGTCTTGTTTTCGAGATGATAGTTTCCGGATTCGACCATATTAAATGACCAAAAGCTCGTATTTCTGTGTGTTATGTTATAATTAAGTCTATGATTTAATAGAGCAGTCTGACTGAGCGATGGTAGGCAGCAGCAGGCTCGTAAGCATTCATTCAAACAGCAATTTTGTGCGTTTTTTTATCAGCAGCTCTTCGCAATGCTTCAAGCACTGAGCTGTTTATGACTTCAAGCCTATCAACTCCCGAGATTAGGCTGGTGTAACCAATGTCAAATAGCTAGCTAGTTAGCGGGTGCATGCTAATAGCGTTTCAAACGTCACTCTCTGAGACTAGGAGTAGTTATTCCCCTTGCTCTGCATGGGTAACGCTGCTTCGAGGGTGGCTGTTGTCGATGTTGGGTGAATTTTGACCCATTCCTCCTGACAGAGCTGGTGTAACTGAGTCAGGTTTATAGGCCTCCTTGCTCGCACACACTTTTTCAGTTCTGCCCACAAATGTTCTATAGGATTGAGGTCAGGGAATTGTGATGGCCACTCCAATACCTTGACTTTGTTGTCCTTAAGCCATTTTGCCACAACATTGGAAGTACGCTTGGGGTCATTGTCCATTTGGAAGACCCATTTGCAACTAAGAAACTCCTGAGATGGTGTGGATATATTGAAGCAACATCTTCTATCATCATGATGCCATCTATTTTGTGAAGTGCACCAATCCCTCCTGCAGCAAAGCACCACCACAACATTATGCTGCCACCCCCGTGCTTCAGGGTTGGGATGAGGTTCTTCGGCTTGCAAACATCCCCTTTTTCCTCTAAACATAACAATGGTCATTATGGCCAAAAAGTTATATTTTTGTTTCATCAGACCAGAGGACATTTCTCCAAAAAGTACAATCTTTGTCCCCATGGGGCGGCAGCGTAGCCTAGTGGTTAGAGCGTTGGACTAGTAACCGGAAGGTTGCGAGTTCAAACCCCCGAGCTGACAAGGTCACATCTGTCGTTCTGCCCCTGAACAGGCAGTTAACCCACTGTTCCCAGGCCGTCATTGAATATAAGAATGTGTTCTTAACTGACTTGCCTGGTTAAATAAAAGGTTAAAAAATATATATATAAAAAAATGTGCAGTTGCAAACCATAGTCTGGCGGTTTTGGAGCAGTGGATTCTTCCTTGCTGAGCGGCCTTTCAGGTTATGTCGATATTGGACTCGTTTTACTGTGAATATAGATACTTTTGTACCCGTTTCCTCCAGCATCTTCACAAGGTCCTTTGCTGTGATTGATTTGCACTTTTCACACCAAAGTACGTTCATCTCTAGGAGACAGAACGCCTCCTTCCTGAGCGGTATGACGGCTGCGTGGTCACATGGTGTTTATACTTGTGTACTATTGTTTGTATAGATGAACGTGTTACCTTCAGGCAGTTGGAAATTGCTCCCAAGGATGAACCAGACTTGTGGAGGTCTACAATTTGGAGGTCTTGGCTGATTTATTTTGATTTTCCTAAGCAAAGATGCACTGAGTTTGAAGGTAGGCCTTGAAATAAATCCACAGGTACACCTCTCAAATTATGTCAATTGGCCTATCAGAAGCTTCTAAAGCCATGACATCATTTTCGGGAATTTTCCAAGCTGTTTAAAGGCACAGTCAACTTAGTGTATGTAAACTTCTGACCCACTGCAATTGTGATACAGTGAATTATAAGTGAAATAATCTGTCTGTAAACAATTGTTGGAAAAATTACTTGTCAAAGTAGATAATATAAATAATATAATAATAATAAATGCCATTTAGCAGACGCTTTTATCCAAAGCGACTTACAGTCATGTGTGCATACATTCTACGTATGGGTGGTCCCGGGAATCGAACCCACTACCCTGGCGTTACAAGCGCCATGCTCTACCAACTGAGCTACAGAAGGACCGTCCTAACTGACTTGCTAAACCTATAGTTTGTTAACAAGAAATGTGTGGAGTGGTTGAAAAACTGGTTTTAATGACTCCAACCTAACTATGTAAACTTCCGACATCAACTGTATGTGTATACATGATTTATTTTTGAAATCGGCACAGAGCTTCACTATGACAGCTTTGTGTTGAGTGATTGCGAAAGATGCCAGTGTATGTGTGACATTGAGCTGACGAACAATGCACAAAGCCACTTCCTGCTTAGGGCAGTATTTCTGGTGAGATGAGATCTCGGTTTTATAAGAGATAAGAGATTTGGAGTGATGTGCTAACACAACAGCGGAAACATACATATACCACTGCTCAACCATACGGCCAGCTATTGAATGCATTCACAGAAACACACAGTCCTGACTCAAACACGGCCAGAGGTGTTCAAAATACACGCACCCACGCACACAACCCTTAAATTTCACACGCAGGCCTCGATTTAAACACAGCACAAATGCATGCGTGTATAGTGATCCATACGTGTGGATGCCTGACAAGTACATCAGTGTTCTGAATTGTTCTAACACTTCTGCTTACTGAACAGAGGCACTGCCACCCAGAAAACTGTTATGATCTGTTACAATACCTCCTGTCAAGAGAGAACGCGTAAGCCTGGGGCTTCAGAAGCTAATACTAGAGCGTCATGGGTGTTACAGACCACAAAACATTGACAACATTAATGAGACTTGAACAGTAAGTGCTGTGAGTGAACCCAGAAAACAGCTTTAGGCAATTCCTCAAAACCAGTCAACAGTCAAATGGATTACATTGATTAGGCCTATTTCACAGAAACATTTTTTTTTTTTGAAGACTTGTGAAGGCATTCGTTCTGCTTTCGCATGGCTTGCCTGGGTTCACAGCTGTCAGACACACGGCTGGTGGACAGGACTAGTTCCGCGTGAACTCTGAAGGGTAGTTTTTGCAACAGTACAAAGTTTGGTGAAATATGGGTTTACTCTGTATGAGCTGCAGTGAAGACAGCGGGGTGGTTTGACTGGTTTGTGTCATTGTAGCAGAGAGCTTGGGAACCATTTACATCGACCACTATACTCAGCACCCTAGAATCAATGCAACGATCATATGACTGAATCATAAAGACGTTAAAAATTATGCTTTTGAGAAGTATTCTCTTCAAGTCTTAATTTCCTTGCATTGAAAGCAAGTTCTACCTCTGGGTTCACAAAGGTTAAGCAATCTGAATATTTTATGCAGTAACGTCCTCAAATTAGTCATGTATTCAACCAATAAATACACTGCTCAAAAAAATAAAAGGGAACTCTAAAATAACATCCTAGATCTGAATTAATGACATTTTCTTATTAAATACTTTTTTCTTTACATGGTTGAAAGTGCTGACAACAAAATCACACAAAAATTATCAATGGAAATCAAATTTATCAACCCATGGATGTCTGGATTTGGATACACTCAAAATTAAAAGTGGAAAATCACACTACAGGCTGATCCAACTTTGATGTAATGTCCTTAAAACAAGTCAAAATGAGGCTCAGTAGTGTGTGTGGCCTCCACGTGCCTATATGACCTCCCACAACACCTGGGCATGCTCCTGATGAGGTGGTGTATGGTCTCCTGAGGGATCTCCTCCCAGACCTGGACTAAAAGCATCCGCCAACTCCTGGACAGTCTGTGGTGCAACGTGGCGTTAGTGGATGGAGCGAGACATGATGTGCCAGATGTGCTCAATTGGATTCAGGTCTGGGGAACGGGCGGGCCAGTCCATAGCATCAATGCCTTCCTCTTGCAGGAACTGCTGACACACTCCAGCCACATGAGGTCTAGCATTGTCTTGCATTAGGAGGAACCCAGGGCCAACCGCACCAGAATATGGTCTCACAAAGGGTCTGAGGATCTCATCTCGGTACCTAATGGCAGTCAGGCTACCTCTGGAGAGCACATGGAGGGCTGTGCGGCCCCCCAAAGAAATGCCACCCCACACCATGACTGACCCACCGCCAAACCGGTCATGCTGGAGGATGTTGCAGGCAGCAGAACGTTCTCCACGGCATCTCCAGACGGTCACATGTGCTCAGTGTAAACCTGCTGTAATCTGTGAAGAGCACAGGGTGCCAGTGGCGAATTTGCCAATCTTGGTGTTCTCTTGCAAATGCCAAACGTCTTGCACGGTGTTGGGCTGTAAGAACAACCCCCACCTGTGGACGTCGGGCCCTCATACCACCCTCATGGAGTCAGTTTCTGACCGTTTGAGCAGACACATGCACATTTCTGGCCTGCTGGAGGTCATTTTGCAGGGCTCTGGCAGTGCACCTCCTGCTCCTCCTTGCACAGAGTCGGAGGTAGCGGTCTTGCTGCTGGGTTGTTGCCCTCCTACGGCCTCCTCCACGTCTCCTGATGTACTGGCCTGTCTCCTGGTAGCGCCTCCATGCTCTGGACACTACGCTGACAGACACAGCAAACCTTCTTGCCACAGCTCGCATTGATGTCCCATCCTGGATGAGCTGCACTACCTGAGCCACTTGTGTGGGTTGTAGACTCCGTCTCATGCTACCACTAGAGTGAAAGCACCGCCAGCATTCAAAAGTGACCAAAACATCAGCCAGGAAGCATAGGAACTGAGAAGTGGTCTGTGGTCTCCACCTGCAGAACCACTACTTTATTGGGGGTGTTTTGCTAAATGCCTATAATTTCCACCTGTTGTATATTCCATTTGCACAACAGCATGTGAAATTTATTGTCAATCAGTGCTGCTTCCTAAGTGGACAGTTTGATTTCACAGAAGTGTGATTGACTTGGAGTTACATTGTGTTGTTTAAGTGTTCCCTTAATTTTTTTGAGCAGTGTATCTTTTGAACAGACTACAACCCTACATGAAAAATGTGTGATTCCAGTTGAAAAAGTTGGTGTAAATGTAGTCAACACTTGTCATTAGGCCCCGGTCAAGGTTGCTTTTGCCACCCCTCTCTAGTTGAACACTGGTTTCATTGTGTGCAAGGTCACCTGTCACCACCCCGTCCTTCTCCAAGCTAGCAGGAGACGTCTCGCAAAAACACCAGCTCAGCGATCAAGGTAATTGTTTGTCCTCCACGCCCACCCCACCTATGAAGTGGCTCTTTCCAGGCCCTGGGCACACAGTGCTCCTTTGTTGTGGAGGTCATGAGAAAACCGCTTCAGCTTAGGAGTTAGTGGAGAATGTGAAACAGCAAAAATCGACTGTTGCTTGTTTGTCTGGGCAAGGCCTCCTCCACACGGCCTTACTCAGGACCCCTGTGAATCCCTTGCCAAGGTTGCTGGAGTTGCGGACAACATTTCACTTGAACGGTTGCCAAGGACTGTTTGCTTTACTCCTCGGGCCTCAGGAGACTTGGATCTGTGTGAAGTCATGTTCTGCAGAGAGTTTACGTCTCAACGCGTGCCTGCAAGGGTGTGGAATCTGTGATGATTAATCTGGCCATGCATGGGTGTGTGTGTGTGTGTGTGTGTGTGTGTGTGTGTGTGTGTGTGTGTGTGTGTGTGTGTGTGTGTGTGTGTGTGTGTGTGTGTGTGTGTGTGTGTGTGTGTGTGTGTGTGTGTGTGTGTGTGTGTGTGTGTGTGTGTGTGTGTGTGTGTGTGTGTGTGTGTGTGTGTGTGTGTGTGTGTGTGTGAGAGAGTGCAAGATTCATACCCAGCCCATCTGAGCGTAGAGGTACTGAGGTGGTGGGAGAAACTTCCAGTGTGCCGTTTGCCCACCCCAGGGAGAGAGAGATGTGCGTAGTAATGATGAGTGTGGTCTATGCTTCAACGGGGATGTGCTTCTCCACTGGGATTCTCCCTCACAGAAGTGGTTGCGCCAGGAAATGAGAGGATGGCAATACACATTAATTAATTAATTAATTACATTATACAGGGATTTTCTAGGGGAGAGAGAGAAGCCAGAAAATCCACTCTAACTTTCTTTTGGTATTTTTTTTCTTCCATTAGTTCACTGTTGATGCAGTCCTAAAATGTTGTGATGTCAGCAATCAAGTTTTCAAGATATAGGGCTTTCAAAAACCGGACTGTAATGATGTGGCAAGTTACAAATAGCTTTTTGACAGTACTATATCTTGAAAACTTGATTGCTATTTTGTGACTGCATCAACAGTGGACTAACACATTTTTTTTTAGAACTCCTAGACATGAAAGTTTGATATTTTACTATTTCAAGTGAAGTCAGTGTGACTCTAAATTTAAACTCATCTCTTTAGCCGATATCCTGCCCCATTTTCCACTCCAGCTGAGTTGCGTTAAAATACTTGTCTGAAAGGCACCACCCCCTCACCTCAGGGTCTGATATGGGTCGTCTCTCTCTCTCTCGGATGCTCAGTTTTGGTTAATCCAGGAAGAACTGGACTCAGGCCAAGCCATGTGTGTTCCAGATCTCAGTGCTGTGTACACAAACGAGGGCCAGACTCGAGGTTCGACAGTGAACATTTGATCAGCACCAATCATGTTAGATTGTTGGTTTTGACTAAATACGCCTCTTCTCAGCCTCCCAGGCAAAGCCATAGACAGGGGTTCCCAAACGTTTATGGCCGGGACCCCATTTTCATATCAAAATTGTTAGGTAGTCAATGGCCAATGTTAACTTCTTTAATTGGGCCTATTACAAATCAGTCTGACAGTAATTTTGAAAGTATTTCAATCTGAAGGAAGTATGGTTTGAAGTGACTGAAATGCATCAAAGGTATTGGGAAGTTCAGAAGATCATCAGGCAATAATGGTGTATGATTTTCTTCAGTATGTAGCTACACTACAGCAGCAGCTACTCTTCCTGAGGTCAGGCAAAATTAAGGCAGTTATACAATTTTAACATTACAGAATTCATAACACACTAAGTGTGCCCCCTCGGGCCCCTACTCCACTACCACATATCTACAATGCAAAATCCAAGTGTGTGTGTGTGTGTGTGTGTATAGTGCGTATGTTATGGTGTGTGTATGCATGGGTCTGTGCCAGTTCCGCTGTTCCATAAGGTATATTTTTACCTGTTTAAAAAAAATCTGAATCTACTATGTGCACCTGATGTGGAAAAGAGTTCCATGTAGTCATGGCTCTATGTGGTACTGTGCGTTTCCCATAGTCTGTTCTGGACTTGGGGACTGTGCAGAGACCTCTGGTGGCATGTCTTGTGGGGTATGCATGGGTGTCCGAGCTGTGGGCTAGTATTTTAAAACAGACAGCTCAGTGACAGCTTGTCAACACCTCTTACAAAAACAAGTAATGAGGAAGTCAATCTCTTTCACTTTGAGCCATGAGAGATTGACATGCATGTCATTAAAGTTAACTCTCGGTGTCCATCCAAGGGCCAGCCGTGCTGCCCTGTTCTGAGTCAACTGCAATTTTCCCAAGTCCCTCTGTGGCACCTGACCACACGACTGAACAGTAGTCCAGGTGCAACAAAACCAGGGCCTGTCGGACCTGCCTTGCTGATAGTGTTTAGGCAGAGCAGAGCTTTATTATGGACAGACTTTTCCCCATCTTAGCTATTGTTGTATCAATGTTTTGACCATTACAGTTTTACAATCCAGGGTTACTCTCAGGAGTTTAGTCACCTCAACTTGCTCATTTTCAACATTATTCATTACGTTTAGTGAATGATATGTCCCAAATACAATGCTCTTAGTTTTGGAAATATTTAGGACTAACTTATTCATTGCTACCCATTCTGAAACTAACTGCAGCTCTTTGTTAACCTGTTTCAGCTAGGGGGCAGTATTTTTATGTTTGGAAAAATAACGTTTCGAAAGTCAACGGCCTATTTCAGGCCCATATACTAGAATATGCATATAATTGACATATAAGGATAGAAAACACTAAAGTATCCAAAATTGTCAAAATATTGTCTGTGAGTATAACATAACTGATATTGCAGGCGAAAACCTGAGGAAAATTAAACCAGGAAGTGGCTTCTATTTTGAAAGCTCCATGTTCCATAGCCTGCCTTCGCTCCATTTAAAGGGATATCAACCAGATTCATTTTCCTATCGCTTCCTCAAGGTGTCAGTCTTTAGACATAGTTTCAGGCTTTTATTTAGAAAAATGAGCGAGAAAGATAACATGGAGTAGTGGATAGATAGACGGGTGTTCGCATGAGTTTTCGCATGAGTGGGGCAGCCATAGTCTCTCCCTCTCCTACTGAAAAGGAGACAGTGCCGGTTGATATATTATCGATTATATATTTTAAAAACAACCTGAGGATTGATTATAAAAAAACGTTTGACATGTTTCTGTGGACATTACAGATACTATTTGCAATTTTCATCTGCATTGTCAGGACCGCTCGAACCTATGCATTTGTGAACATAACGCGCCAAATAAACGGAGGTATTTTGGATATAAAAATTATCTTTATGGAACAAAAGGAACATTTATTGTGTAACTGGGAGTCTCATGAGTGAAAACATCCGAAGATCATCAGAAGGTAAGCGATTCATTTGATTGCTTTTCTGATTTTCGTGACCAAGCTACTTTGCTAGGTGTTCATAATGTTTTGTCTAGTGATCGATAAACGTACACAAACGCATGAGGATTAAAGCTGTAAAGTATCGCTGTAAAGCATATTTTCAAAATCTGACAACAGGTGGATTAACAAAAAGCTAAGCGGTGTTTTGCTATAATGCACTTGTGATTTCATGAATATAAATATTTTTTGTAATATTATTTGAATGTGGCGCTCTGCAATTCAGCGGTTGTTGATGACAATTATCCCGTTAACGTCAAGAAGTTAGGTGTTGCAGTCATTTCAGTTGCTGTAGTAGCTGACATGTATAGTGTTGAGTCATCTGCATACATAGACACACTGTTCTTACTCAAAGCCAGTGGCATGTCGTTGGTAAAGATCGAAAAAAAAGCAAGGGACCTAAAACAGCTACCCTGGGGAATTCCTGCTTCTACCTGGATTATGTTTTAGCAGGTGGTGTAAAGCCATAACACAAGTTTTCCCAGCAGCAGACTGATCGATCATGTCAAAAGCTGCACTGAAGTCTAACAAGACAGCCCCCAAAGTAATTTTAACATCAATTTCTCTCAGCTAATCCTCAGTCATTTGTGTAAGTGCTGTGCTTGTTGAGTGTCCTTCCCTATGTGCGTGCTGAAAGGCTGTTGTCAATTTGTTACTGTGAAATAGCATTGTATCTTGTCAAACACAATTTGTTCCAGAGGTTTACTAAGGATTGGTAACAGGCTGATTGGTCGGCTATTTGAGCCAGCAAAGGCGGGGCTTTACTATTCGTTGGTAGCGGAATGACTTTAGCTTCCCTCTAGGCCTGAGGGCACACACTTTCTAGTAGGCTTAAATTGAAGATGTGGCAAATAGTAGTGGTAATATTGTCCGCTATTATCCTCAGTAATTCTTCATCCAGATTGTCAGACCCCAGTTGCTTGTCATTGTTGATAGACAATTATTTTGTCAAAGATATCGCCGAATTTGTTAGAAAAATAAAAAAATGCTAGTGGCAACCGGAGGTTACAGACGTAACCCCTGTATAAAGAACCAACACTGCCATAGATCCTTCCCCACCCCCTCATCCTCAAGCAAGGACATAGATCCTCACCCTACCCCACCCTAACTCCACCCAGCAGCTGTAGGCTCAGGCTGGGCCAAGAGGTACTGTATTATGGAAAAACGCAACATCAGGTTTTACTCACGTGCTGTTGATCATTTTCACTTAAAGGAATATACACTCAAACTATAATTTTGGTATTTTCTTCATTAGTCCACTGTTGATGCAGTCACAAATAGCAATCAAGTTGAGCTATAGGACTGTCAAAAAAGCTATTTGTCACTTGCCACATCATTACAATTCGGTTTTTGAAAGTCCTATATATTGAAAACTTGATTGTGGAGATGCACAACATTTTGGGACTGCATGAACAGTGGACTAATGGGAGGATAAACACCAAAAGAAAGTTTGAGTGGATTATTCCTTTAAGCCAACTGTTTCAGTGTTTCTTTCTCATGTTGTTTTTCTCTCACTCACATTTGCTCTCTTTGTCTCTCACTTTTTTCCTCTCCCCCCAGACATTTTCTTTCACATCCTCTCACACTCATTCATGTGTATAGCCACACTCATCATTACTGGGCACATCTCCCTCTCCCCGGGGTGTGCAAAAAGCACACTGGAAGATTCTCCCACAACCTCAAAGTTCTTCTACACTCAGAACGAAAGTTCACAAAAATACACAGGTCTTTCTCAGTCTGACTGGGGTGGGTATGAATGATGTCCGTTGGCTAATGACCCCCACAAACACGCCACACACTTGCACCCTCACACCCATGCATGGCCAGATGAAGCACAGACTCCACACCCTTGCAGGCACGCGCTGAGACGTAAACTCTCCGCAGAGCATGACTTCACACAGATCAAGTCTCATGAGGCCTGGGGAGTAAAGCAAACTGTCCTTGGCAAAGGTTCAAGTGAAATGTTGTCCACAACCCATCCAAGCTTAGCAAGGGATTCACAGGGGTCCTGAGTAAGGCCGTGTGGAGGAGGCCTTGCCCAGACAAACAAGCAACAGTTGATTTTGCTGTTTCACGTGCCTTCAGACAGGTATTTTAACGCAACACAGCTAGAGTGGAAAATGGGGCAGGATATCGGCTAGAGTTGAGTTTAAATTTAGAGTCACACTGACTTCAATTAAAATAGCAAAATAAACTTTCGTATCTAGAAGTCCAAAACATCTGTGAGCTCCTTACCTGTGAATACAAACGTAACATCACATTGTAGAATTTGCCATGCGAGACATTTGACAGAGGGAGTGAATACTGTATTTCCTGACTACGGTGTTGCACTATGGGTCATGTCTCATGGGTTGGTTACTCATGAATGAGCAACGGCTGGGCTACTGTGTGAGCAGTCACCCATTTAGAAAGAGCCTGAAGTGGGGGGGGGGGGGGGGGGTTGCGCAACACTGCAGATAAGACCTATCATCCTGGGGATTGGGAGGGATCCTTTCCATTACCTGTCAGCGCGCATCATCATCCCTCAGCTATCTGGACACACACACACAGGGGTTCAAGGCTCGCCTCAGTGAGGAAATGAAGAGATCTCAGTGGAAACTAATCCTAAGAGAATATTTTCAATCTCACACTGAACACAATTGTGGATACAGGACTCATGTTTCTCTTGGCATTTTGATGCCATTTTGAATCTGAATAAATACCGTGATGGACATCCATTTGTAATGACCTCAACACTTGTGTGATTCCTTGTGTCACACTCCAATAAAACGTCATTCACTAAAACTTGTCTATAAAATGTGTGCGGGTGTAAGCGCACGCATGTGTACACAACTCCTGTTCCACATGTTGCGCGATGGCTACTACATTGGTGGCTGGCTCCAGCCGACTGAGGCCCCACTGTCTGAGGCCGAGTGGTTAAGTAAAGCCTGATGGAAATGGAGATGTGCGAGTTTGCAAGCAGCAGAAATGTACTACCCGAGGGCATTTCCTCAAGACCAACGAGACGAGGAACTCCAAAAATCCTCATGTCAACAACAAAAATGAGTGAGTTCTGTAAAGTGATAGTCAGGTCTTCGCCGACGGCCAACTCAAACACTATTCTGTGGAATTCTAAACAGCACAGAGTCTCGGGTCACAAGGAGTTTAGCTTGTAAACGTGGTTGTCTATCTCAACCATGTCTCTTGGCTCTCACACCATTAAAAATGTGTTTGTACTCATTTAGCTAACAGAGAGTGAGCAATTTAACTACAGCAGAGGTAGACCAGATATTGGGGTTAATACGCTATGCCTGGCAAACTGGGAGAAAAGCATAAACTACTTATTATACTGATTTGACCACAGGTCTAACATACTGTAAGACAAACCGCTTTGTAAGTTAGGCGATTCCTGTACACAAACTCCAATAACGCAATGTTATTGTGAGAAAATAGGACTACAACTAGTGATACACCGATATGACATTGTTGGCCGATACCAATAGCCAATATTTTCCTTTCCAAAAATACCCGATACCGATATTATATATATATATATTTTTTACAGCCTTTAAAAGCATTCTAGTACAGTTAAAATAGTTGAACACACACACACCACACACTAACTGACCAAAACGTTATTTTGGAAGTATTTAAGTATGTCCCCGTCACTTACTTGCTGTGCTGTTTCATTGGTTCAGTCTCAACCAGGATTTCATCATACATGTCAAGCAGTGAAGTTTCAGCTCTGTCTACCCCTGGCCTCTCTTCCCCAGTGCGCACTGTCACTGTGTCCTTTTCCATCTTGTTCAGCTGTGTCTAACATTTCACGTAAACCCTGTTTCTGGTCTGCATCGAAGTAGCGGTCCTTGTACCTAGCATCGAGCATGGTGGCCACACAGTAGAGGCTCAGAGAGAATGCAACCGAATTGCTTGTTCACAGCCTCTAGTAGAGTACTTTTCCAAGTTAACCCGATGGTCTGTGTTGGCAGTTATGTTGAGCAGGCGTTTCAATGCCATGACAGGGTATCACGTCTGCTGCAGACACAGTTGAGCCTATTTCTCAAGTCAGTTTTTCGAATGGGACTTGGATTGTTCATGTTTCCAAGTTTAAAACGTGCTCTCAAATGCCATTGAAATTGTCCTGTCAGTGGTAGTTGCAAAGGGCTGGAAACTTTCCATGTGAAGTCAAGCCCTGGAATTGAGAATTTTGCTTAAATTCATCAAAACAGTTAGCTTATAAGTGAACCATTTTTGTGGGATACACATAAGGCAATTCTAGGTCTTGTGGCATACGTTGGTTAACCTATCCCCAATTCAATAGAATTGCAACCCTCTGCATGCACAGTGCATTCTTCCATCACATCTACAGCTGATTCTTCAAGATCTTGCATAGTAATGAGATGCTATTGAGCCCACACTACTACACTGTCAGCCAAGGACTACATGCCTTCGGGTAAATTTAAATTACAATTACGAAAAAATAAATATATACAGTATATGTGTATTTAACTAGGCAAGTCAGATAAGAACAAATGCTTATTTACAATGACGGCCTACCGGGGAACAGTGGGTTAACTGCCTTGTTCAGGGCCAGAATGACAGATCTTTACCTTGTTGCTGGATCGAATCCCTGACCTTTCGGTTACTGGCCCAACGCTCTAACCACTAGGCTACCTGCCGCCCCACAATACTGGGTGGGGTAAATATATTTTATATGACATGATTTTTTGTGAACTAGTAAACAATATCGGCTAGTTAGTTTTTGCTATCATGTGGGTTTTTAGCTTGCTTGAGCCAGCTAACTGAGTGTTAATTCACCTGTTCCTATACACGTTTCATTTAAAAACATATCTTACAAAGGAGTTGTTTAATCTAACTATTTATCTGTACATGGAATTGTATTTTTTATTTGATGTGTGGAGACATTTCACTGCAGCAAATATAGTGAATTCTGTGCCAAATCATGTGTGAAGAAAGCAACACCGATGAAGAATCATCTGGCCAAGTGCATAAAGTTTCCTCAGCACTCACAACAAGCAACCTCTGACAAAAGTCCCTGTATTTCTTTTGAGGTGAAAAGTGAAAATGATGAATCAGACACCTTATCTAGGGCAACAGCTCATGGTCCTCCTGGAATCAGAAGTTTTTTTCTACTCAATGGAGGAATGTGGTCAGAGAAATGCTAATGAATGTCTTGCGAGCTGCGTATGCAACTGGTTCACTGATGCTCACAGGCAATGTGTATTGGAAGAGATTTCTGAATGTTCTTCACCCAGCATACACCCCTCCAACCAGATCTACTCATTTGCTGGATGCAGAGTTCAACAGAGTTCAAGTGAAGTTCAAGCAAATCATAGAGAAAGCAGACTGTATTGCAATAATCTCTGATGGGTGGTCGAATGTTCGTGGGCAAGGAATAATTAACTACATCATCTCCACCCCTCAACCAGTATTCTACAAGAGCACAGACACACCAGTCTCTACATTGCAGATGAGCTGAAGGCAGTCATCAATGACCTTGGACCAGAGAATGTATTTGCACTGGTGCCAGACAATGCTGCGAACATGAAGGCTGCTTGGTCTAAAGCGGAGGAGTCCTACCCTCACATCACACCCATTGGCTGTGCTGCTCATGCATTGAGAATCTGCTCCTCAAGGACATCATGGCACTGACAAAAAATGATGGCTCTCTTGTAGAGTCTAAGGAAATGGTTAGGTGTGTGAAGGGTCATCAAGTTAAAGCCGCAATCTACCTCACCAAGCAAAGTGAGAAGAATAAGAGCACCACATTGAATCTGCACAGCAACACCCGTTGGGGGGGGGGGGGGGGGGTGTCATCAGGAACCTTTCAAACATGGAGGGGAAGGAGTCTCTCCAAGAAATGGCCAAATCACAGTCTGCCGAAATGGACAGCCCCATCAAGAGGATCCTCCTAGATGATGCATATTGGGAGAGAGTGGTAAGCGGACTGAAACCTATAGCAGCAGCCATTGCACGGATTGAGGGAGACAATGCCATCCTGTCTGATGTTCAGACTCTGCTTGCAGATGTAAGATAAGAAATGCGTACTGCCCTGCCCACTACACTGTTGCTCCAAACAGAGGAAACTGCAGTTCTGAAATACACTGCTCAAAAAAATAAAAGGGAACACTAAAATAACACATTCTAGAATCTGAATGAATTAAATATTCTTCTTAAATATGTTTTTCCTTTACATAGTTGAATATGCTGACAACAAAATCACAAAAATTATCAATGGAAATCAAATGTATCAACCCATGGAGGTCTGGATTTGGAGTCACACTCAAACTTAAAGTGAAAACCACACTACAGGCTAATCCAACTTTGATGTAATGTCCTTAAAACAAGTCAAAATGAGGCTCAGTATTGTGTGTGGCCTCCACGTGCCTGTATGACCTCCCTACAACGCCTGGGCATGCTCCTGATGAGGTGGCGGATGGTCTCCTGAGGGATCTCCTCCCAGACCTGGACTAAAGCATCCGCCAACTCCTGGACAGTCTGTGGTGCAACGTGGCGTTGGTGGATGGAGAGAGACATGAGGTCCCAGATGTGCTCAATTGGATTCAGGTCTGGGGAACGGGTGGGCCAGTCCATAGCATCAATGCCTTCCTCTTGCAGGAACTGCTGACACACTCCAGCCACATGAGGTCTAGCATTGTCTTGCATTAGGAGGAACCCAGGGCCAACCGCACCAGCATATGGTCTCACAAGGGGTCTGAGGATCTCATCTCGGTACCTAATGGCAGTCAGGCTACCTCTGGCGAGCACATGGAGGGCTGTGCGGCCTCACAAAGAAATTCCACCCCACGACTGACCCACCGCCAAACCGGTCATGCTGGAGGATGTTGCCTTCCTACGGCTTCCTCCACGTCTCCTGATGTACTGGCCTGTCTCCTGGTAGCGCCTCCATGCTCTGGACACTACGCTGACAGAAACAGCAAACCTTCTTGCCACAGCTCGCATTGATGTGCCATCCTGGATGAGCTGCACTACCTGAGCCACTTGTGTGGGTTGTAGACTCCATCTCATGCTACCACTAGAGTGAAAGCACCGCCAGCATTCAAAAGTGACCAAAACATCAGGAAGCATAGGAACTGAGAAGTGGTCTGTGGTCACCACCTGCAGAACCACTCCTTTATTTGGGGTGTCTTGCTAATTGCCTATAATTTCCACCTGTTGTCTATTCCATTTGCACAACAGCATGCGAAATGCATTGTCAATCAGTGTTGCTTCCTAAGTGGACAGTTTGATTTCACAGAAGTGTGATTGACTTGGAGTTACATTGTGTTGTTTAAGTGTTCCCTTTATTTTTTTGAGCAGTGTACATCAAAGCGTGAAGGCTTCTGCCTGAAGCCCATACACGCCGCTGCGTACATGTTGGACCCCAAGTATGCTGGCAAGAGCATCCTGTCTGGTGCAGAGATTAACAAGGCCTATGGTGTCATCACTACAGTCTCGCCACCTTGGCCTGTATGAGGGCAAGGTTCTTGGCAGTCTGGCGAAGTACACTTCCAAGCAAGGGCTTTAGGATGGAGATGCAATATGGTAGTCGTGCCAACGTATCTCATCAGCCACCCGGTGGAAGGGACTTTGTGGATCTGAGGCTCTTTCCCCTGTTGCCTCAATCATCCCCCAAATCCCACCAACATCAGCCACCTTAGAGCGCAACTGGTCCTTGTTTGGGAACACACACCAAAGCACGCAACTGGCTGACCAATAGAAGAATTGAAAAATTGGTAGCCATCCGGGCAAATTTTAGGCTTTTTGAGCCTGACAACGAGCCATCCTGAAACAAGGTTGGAAAGTTACAGTGAAGATGAGGCCTCAGAGGTGGACATTGAGGAGGTGAAGGGAGAAGACATGGAAGCCTGAGAGGAAGACAACCAAAGCTTTAGTTTCTAGACTATCATTTTACAGATGTATGTTGAAAACGTTTTTTGGGAGATGCGATGGATCATTGGGGATCATTCAATATTCCCTTTGTTGTTCAGTGAAATCATCCCATGTGAAGAGTCAACGCATTTAAAGTTCAATTCATAACATTTAAAAAATATACATATATTGGAAAGGTGTAATCATTTGCAATGATGTCTACTTGTGATAAGGTAAAATGTTCATGTTTCTGTCTCCATATATGGTAAATATATCCAATGCAAAACACTAATTTGCATATATTTCCATTAATTCCCATATATTCCCGTTAATTGCCCAAAATGTGCAACCCTAGCTGTCAGACTCCTAATGCTCATGGGGCTGATATTGCTGGTCCAAATGTCAGTTGGGTTGGATGTGAGTTCAACAATACTGTGCAACTCCAGTAGGGCCTCATCTGAAAAATAGCACCTACTTGGTAGTGTGTACCAGTCCTTGAAGTGCAATGAATTTCATTATCTTGGCGTTAATGGATTTCGCCTTTGAGTTGTCTTGCTGAAATGCTCTTACTCTTTCAAATGCCTGCTCGACTTGTTGACTGCTCAATCCACACAGCAGACATTGTGGGCTAGGTTAGGAATGCTGAGTTGCACGTGTAGACCTGTATTCTTCGTGGTGTCATGACGTCATCTAACTATGTTATATTAGGTACGCACGTCAGCTTTGACATCGGTTTTGCACATCAGCGTTAAACTAGACATCGGACCGATGCCGGCATTTTTAGCTAATATAGTCCGAATATAAAATGCATTCCTAACTACAACCAAACTAAAGCAGCAGGCAGGTCTTAAGGCATCAGCCTGCCAGGCTGTCTTGGGCATCTCAGCCACAGGTAGCAGAGCTAATCACCTTTACGAGTTGCATGGGAGGAGGGGGACGTCACAGGTTTCTATTAAGTTCCCTAAACCCCTGCCTGCCGCCAACCAATTTGTAAGTCGCTCTGGATAAGAGCGTCTGCTAAATGACTTAAATGTAATGTAAATGTAACCCTCAAGTGATCTCTGAAAGGAGAAAAGACACTGAAGCAGCTGTGTCTACATTCACCTCTCAGGAAATGATCAAAGATCAGCACCCCAGACCCTAATCCCAGGCCCTACACATTCAGCATTGGTGGAGATGCTGATATTGTGTCCCTAGATGGAGGAAGTGTTGTCAACTCTAACTTAGCATTTGTGCTGTATCATTGAGTGTGGGAAAATGGGTCTTGAATGGGGTGTTGGCAATTGTCTATGAGAATGGGCATTTTTCCAGGAGTTCAATTCAGGCTTCCCGCGAAAACTGAAAGCTTACCCTTTTCACACTACTGAGCTATACTGCATCGCCTGTTGTTGGAACCATTCTGAAAAGGACAATGTGAGAAGATGCTTCCAAGCCAGCAAAGAACGGTTTGGGTGGGCACAATACTGTGAAAAGGGTACGAGTGACCCTACTTGTACTATTCCTGTGTAACACATACACACACACAACCTTATCTGATACTGTGCCCAAACAACGGAGCTATTCATTCCAGGCCACAAAGAAAACAAAAGGCTTCACCTACATCAACGAATATATCAACTCTCACATTCATTTGTCTCCTCAATCAGGTCATCTTCGCTTCCTTTTCTTGTAGTCGGACCCCATTTGGGCTTCCGTTTGTGTTATGCAGCGGGTCCTCTTAATGTGAACTTAAGGCCCTATAAAAGAAAAACGGAATCACGGAGTCCAGACATTCAAATGGGATTCAAACAACATACTGAACTTAGCAGTAAATCAACTAAAATGTATTGAACCTATTAGAAGAGTCATTCATTGTAAATCATAAGACATGAACAAAATGCATCAGTGACTAGTATTTTCCTTCAACTTTCTGAAACGGCACAGGAATGCCTGTGTGTGCGTGCGTGCGCGTGTCTACACTGTTTAGCTGTTAGCGATACTGCTAATGATAACCTTCTAGCAGATATGGAAAGGCTTTCCCAAATACCTTAACCGTTAGGCTACTTTGTAGTTACGATTGTTTGCATCAATCCAGTGGCCATTTGTTTTGCAAACTAGGCAATCACATGAGCGCTACAGAAACATTGCTAACCAAACAACGGCCTCTTTCTGGTGTGCACTTGCATTAAAGGGTAACTACACCCAAAAATCTAAATTTCTTCTATTTCCACCAGACCTCAAAAGTAGGTTCAAGCATCGTTGTGGATTCAAAAAGGTACATTGGATGTTCCCTTAAAACACATGTGATTTTCAGAACGAAAAACAAACGTTTTACAGAAACCTTTAAAAACATAAGAAATATATATATATATATATAAATGTGTAGGGCCCTATGACATTATAGGACTTGAAATTGTTTTCCAAATTGTGCCAGTGTCCACATCTTGTCCCGTAATATTTGCAAGCCAAGGACCTGTTCGATTCCCTTCATGACACGGCAGACTATTTCCTTGTTTTACTGAGTAGTTCTCGGCAACTCAATATTTAGAGTCGCACAACACTTCCGATGTTAAGTATAAATCCATTAGGGCCTCGGTCACAACAGACAACACAGCTTTTAAATTAACCACAAGCCATAACCTGGAAAGATAAAAGGTAAATATTTGTGTGTGATACCGTGCATAACGAGATATTTGGTTAGAAATGGCATTTTCAGTACAAACTAAGGCAGGAACAGTATTGTTATACAAACAAATGGCCAACAGTGGATGCTATTTACTTTATGTTACAACTTCCAATACTCAAAACTGGAGCAAACAACTGAAACAGTTTAAAAACCATATCACAGAAAAATATATTTTTACCCAGGCCCTTAACGATAGTAATGAATACAAGCTTTGAAGACGATGCAACCAAACAGTTCAACCATTGTGATGTCATCTGCTGGCTGCCTCGTTAACCATAATGCTTGTCCCATTAGTAGATCGTTAGTTGGGACAAAACTCGTGAGCTTTTCTTAAGACCTCAGAGCAGTGCTTTGTACGAGAGACAACGGAGCATTGGTCCAGCTCAACTTTCATTCCCCTCTCCAGAATATCCACAAATGATGTATGGCAACAGACCTGTAATAGGCTCACGTGGGACAACTTTGGACCTAGCAATACAATGTGCACAAACACAGCACCACCATACACAGACGACAAAGATTTGGATTTTGATTCATTCTTGAAAACGGACTGAACGAACACGACTTAAAGCTGAAACTCCCTCACCAAGAGAAATGATTCGCCTCGCTCGTCAGTCACGATCGCATGTCCACCCTGTTTGCGCTGTTGCACTTCTGACCTTTCGTTGGTCCTGTTGAACCTCCATCTTGTCATGTCAGGGATGCAGTTAATACCAGAGCTCTTTTAGTGACCACCATAACAGAGATCAATACTTACCCAGCCATTGCAAGTCCTTACCACTTTCATATCATGACACAAGTACGGGAGCACTGTTAAATTGGACTTGTAAATGTCTGTGGACTGGGTGGGTGTCTTCAGCCCAAGCAGGGCATGACAGGCAAGCATTCTCACAAAGAGTGTCTTTCTGATCTGTTCTTAAGTCAAAAAACACAAATCCATAACTAGACAGTCACTGGAGCGTATCACAGCTGCAAAGTACTTTGCTTTAAGCGACTGTCACTTCATTTCAAGACAGTGAGACTAAATGAAAGCATTGAAATCTATCACTCCATTTCAAAGTTCATATTCACAATCGAGGAGCTAACAAGATCATAAAATGTGTGTTCGACTTACCCATCGGAAAGGAGACCCGGGGGGTAAGCCTGGCCAAACACACAGCCATAACCCATAGAATGACCACGATGATAGAGAGTAGGCCTTGGTGTTCCATGATGACCCAAAGAGCTAAATCAGGGCTAGGGAGCTAGCGTCAGGCGAAAAGTGGCTGGTGCTTGTCTGAGATGTCAAACACTGGGTCTGTGGGGGCAGCACCGATGCAAAAGCCACTTCCTCTGGTCTCTGGAGCCAGCCGTCATCGCATCTGAGGGAGAGAGAAAGAGAGAGAGAGAGATGGAGGGAGGGTCAGAGAGAAGAGCAGTACTCCCTTAGCAAAGTGGAGTTGTGGGTGGATAGAGAGCCTGCATGCAAGGGAATGACTCATTTCTCACGAGAAGAGGGGGAGAGGCCACTTCCTCTAACACAGAGTTTCCCCAGACTGTCCCAGGGACCCAACGAGGTGCACATTTTGATATATGTCCTAGCACCACACAGCTGATTCAAATAACCCACTAATCATCAAGCTTGATCATTTGAATCAGCTGTGTAGAGTTATGCAAAAGCCGAAACGTGGCCCCATTGGGGTCCAGAGGACCGAGTTTGGGAAACGATGCTCTACACTACGAAGAAAAACCACTAGTGTGTTTGAGCATTATAGATCATAACTTAGCATCATAAGGCACCATCAACCTGACGGTTCTTTAGTTCTGTCATGTGACAAAGTTAAAATTATCTAATAAGTTCAGAAAAACATATCCACAATCAATCGTCACCAGTCTGCATTAAGAGGAATAAATTACTTCAGATGAGTACAGGCTCTTTAGTGGAAAACATTACTAGAAACCTCATGGAATATCCTAAATTAAATTAAATGATTCATACGGTACAACATTCAGTCATTTCGGTTATAACTAGAGAAATGCCTGACAAACTGATTTGGGACTTAATCACTTTGAAATTCCGTTTGACATACAGAACAACACGGGGGTTCAGTGAGGAATACAGATAAGACCTACTCTACACTAGGTTGAAATGACTGCTGCTCATAACAATATGATCCTTTTAAAATAAAATGATCTTGTGAAATGCATTACCAATATGTTCATTGATATCTACTGTGCAAGGTAATTAATGGCCATGTCAAATCTATTTAAATTAGTCTAATTCAATTTTTCCCAAAATTACTTTTTCTTTGTTTAGTTTTTCCAGGTTAAAGATTGTTCCTGTTTATTCAGGTTTTTGCTCTTAAAAGCATTTCATGTTTTCAAGTGATCGGCGTTCAAGCAGGTAGAAATCCGGAAGGTATGACGTAGCTGAAATTTGAAATAGAAATTTAATTAAATGAGTTGACTCTTCACATGGGATGATTTCACTGAACAAAAGGGAATTTTGAATGATCCCCAATGATCCCATCGCAACATTTCAATCCTCAAAAGTATATCTGCCCTTGCGAATGTTGACTACTCTGAGGCACAACTATCTGCAGATTGAACATGGTGAGATTGTAGAGTCCTAAATGGATAGCTGTAAAATCACCTAAATAAAGTGCATTAACTAGCTACGCTACATGCTGATATTGTGTGCAGCTACGTTTGCTAGCTAGCGACTTAGCTAGCTAGCCAGCCATCCCATAGAGCATTCCATTGTGGATTTTATAGTAGACAATATCTGCAACAGATCTCCACAATGATTTTCCATGTTGCTACCAACCTTATAATGTAAAAATAAGAAAACTAATCAAATCACAAAAAATATTGTTGTCAGTGTTATCTAACACTGTGCTTCAGAAGGTTGAAGGCAAATGCAATTTACGCAATATGTTCATGTCTTATGATATTCTTGGTCATAATCATTTTAGAATATATTTTCTTCTAAATTCTATACATTTCGAATATTGATGAATTCTGTTTCAATGTCTGGATTCCGCGTTCGACATCCAGGATTTTATAGGGCCCTACTTAAGTAAGCTCTACACGGCGAGGAGCCCCCATAACTCCATAGACGGTGCCAACTCTGTGTTGGGTCAAAAGGCCAATCAAGAACAGAGTCCACCCCTGTCAGAGTGGCATAACAGGATTACCCAGATGCTGTAGGCATGAGGATTAGCACAGATATGTCAAACTTTACCTGTGGCAATGAGGACAGGTTGATGTCTCAGGCTGTCTAGACGGAAGCACCTCGCCAACAGATCTCATCATTAATCTGAGTAATCGTTCCAAGACAATCTACTGGAACTATAAATGTACCTGCCATTCATCCCTTCATCTGTCTTGCCACAACCCTTTTGGAGAATGTCTTATCTAACTCGAATAGGTCTAATATAAAATGTACAATATTTTCACGACATCTACTACAACAGCAATTTGTCGAAAATGTGAACAAGCATAGCCTAATTAGCCTACTCTTGGAACATGCACACGTACACAATCCACAGCAGGTGTGTCCTTGGTTAGTTTGTCTTTTTTTAAATTTCACCTTTATATAAAGTACATTCACCTATGTCAGGGTGACCCATCTTCTGGGGGTTTCAAAGTTTCCTTCTGTAGAATGAAAACATCCAATTCAGTAGCTACTAATCTCCCTATTCCAACAAAACAAAAAACACATCTCAAACATTCATTCACCAAGGGGTTAAAAGTTCAGATTGCAGAGCCTGTTTGAGATCTCCTTGGTGGTCAGTCTTTGCCTCTCTAGGCTTCTCCAATTGTCTCCACCAATTGTCTCCACCTTGGTTTCTCTCGCAGTGTCAATCTCTCTTTCAGTTTCTCTCTCCCTCACCCTGTTTATACCTTTCTGGGCAGTATAGTGAAGGATGCTCTTATCTCGTAGGGCGAGATATACGCTGGTGATGCTGCATTCCTGCAGGGCACTAATAGAAAACAGAGCGTTGTGTGGGGGATCTTACAATTATCAGGGACCAGCTTTTGCAGAACCGTTTTTTCAGGCTTGGTAGACCAGGTTACATCACTGGAAAATCTGGCTGTTTTTTCCATCACCTAGATTGAGCCTGTACTCTGGGTCATTGGTTCCCAACAGTTTTCATTTCATGTAAATTTGTAAGTCGCTCTGGATAAGAGCGTCTGCTAAATGACTTAAATGTAAATGCAAATGTACCACCAACTGAATTTGACTCTGTCTGGAGTACCCACTATTGTGCATTTTACCAGTAAGTCTAAGGTCTAATGAGTCTTCTCAAATGCCCCCTGTGGCTAGACCACATACCCCCAAGGGTCCTCGTACCCCTGGCTGGGAACCACTGGTCTGGGATATGCACACATTGATGACATTTGAGCGTTAACTCAATGTACATGCATCGAGTTATTATACTTGAGTGATAAAGTAGAAAAACTCACTGGAATCATTAAGACTACTAGTCCATGACCATCAGAATAAGAAGGATTATGGACACCAGCGTGTCCACGTGACACCTTCAGCGTGACAAACATGTGACGAGAGGAGGAAAAAAGGAAAAGAAAGAGGACAACAAAGTGAAACAGTCAGCACTTCTATTGCAACTTCGTATTTCGTCGTCCTAACGTAGTCTACACTGCTATCTGCCCAGCAGCTAGTCAGCTAGCAAACGTCCACCGTCTACCGAATAGCAGCACTGTAGAAACTATTACACTCAACTGAACGACTTGATTAGTGTAGTGTTAGCTAGCTACATAGTTGTCTTTGCTGTCTTCGTATCCAAGATAATTGTGTAGTTTAGAGCGTGTAGTCTTAGAGTGATTATCTTAATTTACCGAGGTTAGCTAGCCAGCTATTTGTCGTCCTTAACGTAGGAGACACTGCTAGCTAGCCAACAGCTAGCCAACGTCTACTGAATAGAACTTCCGCACTCAACAACCCGGTCGCATTCCGCTTCGCTCCACAGGTAGTATCACATTTTTCATTTCATTTCATTACAGCACAACGGTTTGATTTGTTTGATCGTAGCTAGCTACATAGCTAGCTACATAGCCGTCTGTGTATCAAAGATAATTGTGTAGTCTAGAGCGATTTTCTAGGTTAGCTAGCCAGCTATTGTCGTTCTTTTAACGCAACGTAACGTAATCAACACTGCTAGCTAGCCAGCTAGGCCCCGAATAGCAGCACTGTAGAAACTATTACACTCAACGGAACGACTTGATTAGTGTAGTGTCAACAACGCAGCCACTGCCAGCTAGCCTACAAAGTCAACAACGCAGCCACTGCCAGCTAGCCTACTTCAGCAGTACTGTATCATTTTAATCATTTTAGTCAATAAGATTCTTGCTACGTAAGCTTAACTTTCTGAACATTCGAGACGTGTAGTCCACTTGTCATTCCAATCTCCTTGCATTAGCGTAGCCTCTTCTGTAGCCTGTCAATTATGTGTCTGTCTATCCCTGTTCTCTCCTCTCTGCACAGACCATACAAACGCTCCACACCGCGTGGCCGCAGCCACCCTAATCTGGTGGTCCCAGCGCGCACGACCCACGTGGAGTTCCAGGTCTCCGGTAGCCTCTGGAACTGCCGATCTGCGGCCAACAATGCAGAGTTCATCTCAGCCTATGCCTCCCTCCAGTCCCTCGACTTCTTGGCACTGACAGAAACATGGATCACCACAGATAACACTGCTACTCCTACTGCTCTCTCTTCGTCCGCCCACGTGTTCTCGCACACCCCGAGAGCTTCTGGTCAGCGGGGCGGTGGCACCGGGATCCTCATCTCTCCCAAGTGGTCATTCTCTCTTTCTCCCCTTACCCATCTGTCTATCGCCTCCTTTGAATTTCATGCTGTCACAGTTACCAGCCCTTTCAAGCTTAACATCCTTATCATTTATCGCCCTCCAGGTTCCCTCGGAGAGTTCATCAATGAGCTTGATGCCTTGATAAGCTCCTTTCCTGAGGACGGCTCACCTCTCACAGTTCTGGGCGACTTTAACCTCCCCACGTCTACCTTTGACTCATTCCTCTCTGCCTCCTTCTTTCCACTCCTCTCCTCTTTTGACCTCACCCTCTCACCTCCCCCCCCCCTACTCACAAGGCAGGCAATACGCTCGACCTCATCTTTACTAGATGCTGTTCTTCCACTAACCTCATTGCAACTCCCCTCCAAGTCTCCGACCACTACCTTGTATCCTTTTCCCTCTCGCTCTCATCCAACACTTCCCACACTGCCCCTACTCGGATGGTATCGCGCCGTCCCAACCTTCGCTCTCTCTCCCCCGCTACTCTCTCCTCTTCCATCCTATCATCTCTTCCCTCTGCTCAAACCTTCTCCAACCTATCTCCTGATTCTGCCTCCTCAACCCTCCTCTCCTCCCTTTCTGCATCCTTTGACTCTCTATGTCCCCTATCTTCCAGGCCGGCTCGGTCCTCCCCTCCCGCTCCGTGGCTTGACGACTCATTGCGAGCTCACAGAACAGGGCTCCGGGCAGCCGAGCGGAAATGGAGGAAAACTCGCCTCCCTGCGGACCTGGCATCCTTTCACTCCCTCCTCTCTACATTTTCCTCCTCTGTCTCTGCTGCTAAAGCCACTTTCTACCACTCTAAATTCCAAGCATCTGCCTCTAACCCTAGGAAGCTCTTTGCCACCTTCTCCTCCCTCCTGAATCCCCCTCCTCCCTCTCTGCAGATGACTTCGTCAACCATTTTGAAAAGAAGGTCGACGACATCCGATCCTCGTTTGCTAAGTCAAACGACACCGCTGGTTCTGCTCACACTGCCCTACCCTGTGCTCTGACCTCTTTCTCCCCTCTCTCTCCAGATGAAATCTCGCATCTTGTGACGGCCGGCCGCCCAACAACCCGCTCGACCCTATCCCCTCCTCTCTTCTCCAGACCATTTCCGGAGACCTTCTCCCTTACCTCACCTCGCTCATCAACTTATCCCTGACCGCTGGCTACGTCCCTTCCGTCTTCAAGAGAGCGAGAGTTGCACCCCTTCTGAAAAAACCTACACTCGATCCCTCCGATGTCAACAACTACAGACCAGTATCCATTCTTTCTTTTCTCTCCAAAACTATTGAACGTGCCGTCCTTGGTCAGCTCTCCCGCTATCTCTCTCAGAATGACCTTCTTGATCCAAATCAGTCAGGTTTCAAGACTAGTCATTCAACTGAGACTGCTCTTCTCTGTATCACAGAGGCGCTCCGCACCGCTAAAGCTAACTCTCTCTCCTCTGCTCTCATCCTTCTAGACCTATCGGCTGCCTTCGATACTGTGAACCATCAGATCCTCCTCTCCACCCTCTCCGAGTTGGGCATCTCCGGCGCGGCCCACGCTTGGATTGCGTCCTACCTGACAGGTCGCTCCTACCAGGTGGCGTGGCGAGAATCTGTCTCCTCACCACGCGCTCTCACCACTGGTGTCCCCCAGGGCTCTGTTCTAGGCCCTCTCCTATTCTCGCTATACACCAAGTCACTTGGCTCTGTCATAACCTCACATGGTCTCTCCTATCATTGCTATGCAGACGACACACAATTAATCTTCTCCTTTCCCCCTTCTGATGACCAGGTGGCGAATCGCATCTCTGCATGTCTGGCAGACATATCAGTGTGGATGACGGATCACCACCTCAAGCTGAACTTCGGCAAGACGGAGCTGCTCTTCCTCCCGGGGAAGGACTGCCCGTTCCATGATCTCGCCATCACGGTTGACAACTCCATTGTGTCCTCCTCCCAGAGCGCTAAGAACCTTGGCGTGATCCTAGACAACAAACTGTCGTTCTCAACTAACATCAAGGCGGTGGCCCGTTCCTGTAGGTTCATGCTCTACAACATCCGCAGAGTACGACCCTGCCTCACACAGGAAGCGGCGCAGGTCCTAATCCAGGCACTTGTCATCTCCCGTCTGGATTACTGCAACTCGCTGTTGGCTGGGCTCCCTGCCTGTGCCATTAAACCCCTACAACTCATCCAGAACGCCGCAGCCCGTCTAGTGTTCAACCTTCCCAAGTTCTCTCACGTCACCCCGCTCCTCCGCTCTCTCCACTGGCTTCCAGTTGAAGCTCGCATCCGCTACAAGACCATGGTGCTTGCCTACGGAGCTGTGAGGGGAACGGCACCTCAGTACCTCCAGGCTCTGATCAGGCCCTACACCCAAATAAGGGCACTGCGTTCATCCACCTCTGGCCTGCTCGCCTCCCTACCACTGAGGAAGTACAGTTCCCGCTCAGCCCAGTCAAAACTGTTCGCTGCTCTGGCTCCCCAATGGTGGAACAAACTCCCTCACGACGCCAGGACAGCGGAGTCAATCACCACCTTCCGGAGACACCTGAAACCCCACCTCTTTAAGGAATACCTAGGATAGGATAAAGTAATCCTTCTCACCCCCCTTAAAAGATTTAGATGCACTATTGTAAAATGGCTGTTCCACTGGATGTCATAAGGTGAATGCACCAATTTGTAAGTCGCTCTGGATAAGAGCGTCTGCTAAATGACTTAAATGTAATGTAAATGTAAACGAGAGGAGCCCTGCTGTCACTATAACCCACATAGCTCAAGGATCTCTGGGTCATTCCTAGTTTCTGCACTGCACGCTGGGTAGGAAAACAGATGCCATTTTGAACCATTTCATGTACCTGAGGGTAGAAAATCTGTCTTCCCGGCGGGCCCAAAGAGGAAATCAGGAGCACTATAGGCCTACTGCTGGCCAATCGGACGGCTCAGAATAGTGTCTGCAGCAACGTAGCAGGCATAAAAGAAAGCTACAGAAAAGTTGATACTGTGAGATTTCAAAATGTTTAAAATCATGACAAGAGCTAACTGTCAACACATATGACAAAGAGATTCCGTATGTTCATGAAAGTTCATGTTTAAATTTCTTACTCAGTAGGAAGGTGCATCTATAGGCTTGCATTGTTATTATTAGCGGCTTGGGTCTTCTTTAATATAGATGAATATTTCACTTTCTCTGTTCATAGGAGTAACAACATGAATTTGTGCATGATGCGGTGCGCCTCGAGTTTCACTAGCAGCTGGAGGACTTTGTACCTTTTTGGTTAGTAGAGTAAAGGGAGAGTGGAGGGATGTTGAGAGGCGAACCCTCAGTCTGCTGCTTTCTCCCTCTGCTGAGAATGACCAACAGATGCAGGCGCCATCAGCATAGTAAAATAAAAAGCAAATTATTTTTTAAAGTATGAGTGAGCAATGTCCCAAACAATGCTTTGGCATGGCAAGTTAAGCAAAACAAAAATCTGACCGTAGATAGATATCGGCTTGTATTTTGACTCCGTGATCTTGACTGTTCTAGAGATTTCCCTGTTAACACCATCAACCTTTGCTTTTACTGTGGCAAATGTGATAGAATCCACGCAATAACAGCCACTTTCAATGGAAAATATCAAAACAAACTATTCAAAGAGATTTTGACCGTATACCACAGGTATGACAAAACAATTATTTTTACATTGGTAACCAGTTCATAATAGCAATAAGGAACCTCAGGGGTTTGTGGTATGTGGCCAATATACCACGGCTACGGGCTGTATCCAGGCACTCTGCACTGCGTTGTGCATAAGAACATCCCTTAGCCATGGTATATTGGTCATATACCTTACCCCCCCTCTCATGCCTTATTGCTTAAATAGACCATTGCCATATGGATCTGTGCCATTTACTTTTGAACTGGAATGTGTTTACATCATGAACGGCCGTGAGTAGATACGCTTGTTTTGAGATCAAAGCGAGAACTGCATGTAACCACGTGTGCACACTTTGTTTATATCCTTTGCTCGTTAGTGAGTTATTAGCCCAGTTATAGATCATTTGTAGTCAGCAATAGGAGAGTGATTGCTTCCTACAAGGGCACAAAACGAGTACATTTCTAGACATCTTTGAAAAGCGAGTCACGTGAAGAGTTTTCTTTTGTTCTTAAAGGTGCCGTGTTGTATTTTGAGATAGGCTTGAATAAGCTAAGTCGCCTATAGGCAAGAGGATACAGATTCTCTGTAATAAATGGTATGTCAGTGGCTATCAAAAGGTGAGCATTAACCCACTGAAGTTGGTTACGACCCCAAACTGCAGTCAGGTCAAGACCCTGGTGAGGACGAAGAGCACACAGATGAGCTTCCCTGAAAACGGTTTCTGACAGTTTGTGCAAAAATGATTTGGTTGTGAAAACCCACAGTTTCATCAGCTGTCCAGGTGGCTGGTCTCAGTCGATCCCGCAGGTTAAGAAGCTGCTTGGAGATCCTGGACTGGCTTGGTTACACGTGGTCTGTGGTTGTGAGGCCTGTTGGACATACTGCCAAATTCTCTAGAATGACGTTGAGGTGGCTTATGGTAGAGAAATTAACATTAAATTATCTGGCAACAGCTCTGGTGGACATTCCTGCAGTCAGCATGCCAATTGCACGCTCCCGCCAGCTAAGGATACAACATGATTACCGCTACCAACAGCATGGCTAACACTCCCATAGAGTTCTCCTTCATGCTCGCTAGCAAGTTAGCTTGCTCTTTGGCCAATAAGCTAACTTGCTAGTGGCTGTCTTTACAATTCAGCAATAAATACTAAATGTTTGTTATCTGTAAAGAAAATTGTTTAACTGAGACATGTCTCTTCTGTTGTTTAATACTAACTCTATAAAACTGCTTCATAGACGTATTTGTTGATGTACTGCACATTTTAGAGTGGCATTTTATGTCCCCAGCACAAGGTGCACCTGTGTTATGATCATGCTGTTTAATCAGCTTCTTGATATTCCACACATGTCAGGTGGATGGATTATCTTGGCATAGTAATAATAATAATAATAATAATAATAAATGCCATTTAGCAGACGCGTTTATCCAAAGCGACTTAATGCTCACTAACAGGGATGTAAACAAATGTGCACAACATTTTAGAGAAATAAGCTTTTTGTGGGTATGGATCATTATTGGGATCTTCTTTCAGCTCATGAAAGATGGCTACTATTTACATGTTGCGTTTATATTTTTGTTCAGTGTCTCTATGAATGCACTCTTGGACTGATGAGGCAGACAAATAGGAGAAATGTGGAGCAACCTCTTAAATTATAAATTTCTCTAAGTAGGAATGTCGCAAACATATGATCAATGGCTCATTCGAGAGAAGACAAGCTCGCGTGTTATGACATCAGCCAGTATTTACATCTGACATGTATGATAGACATTTTCATGGTCTAAAAGTTGTGTTCCTATTGACTTCCAGTGTAGTGACAGCGGCTTTATCATGATGCTATGTCACCCCGGCCAAATTTCAGCTTGCTTGAAAGACAATAGTGCAGAGACACATGAAAACATGAAAAGGCCCCCGGGAATTGATTGAACATCGCTCAGAGATTCACAAAAACAATAACTTTCAAAATAGGTGAATCTTTATTTTAATAAAGCAGCAAAGTGGACAAATCATCTCTCCACGGACAAATACTTAAGTTTCACAGTACCATTCTAAATTACAAGTTCACTTCGGTGTGAGACTCTGAATTGGGGCTAAACAGAACTTTCTCTTGAAATAAAAAACATTTTGGATGCAGCTTCCCCAAATCTGTAAAAAAAAGCCGTGCAAAACAGAGCCACCAAAACAACAAGGGGATTAAGTGAATAAGCAAAGAAAACTGCTTCATATTAACAGCGACAATAGTTCAGATGTTTATACCGTAATGTCGGTGCTAAAACCACCAAATTCTGGTCAGGGTATAATCTGAGACAAAATTGGGGACTAGGGTTAAATTAAAATGTCACTATGACTCATTGGGGTAGGGCTGTTGAGAAAACTGTATTACCCCCACACCGGCAGTCATGAGTCATGACCACAGTAGAATTCCAAAAAAGGTCATCTCCTCCTATGCATTCAGGATGCGTTGGTTGTCTAACTCACTAATGCCCTGGTACTCATTGATCTATTGTCCTTCTAACCACTGACATCAAGCCAGAAAAACCTGAAATAAAATAATGATTGTGCCGTTCGTTATACAATACATAGCTTACAGCAAATTACGCACAGCAGAAAACCGCTTAAAAAAAGGTTTTTATTTGAGATGTCTTTAATTTTGGAATATAGGCTGGAACAATTAAAACAAATTCTAGTAAATCGAATACTAAGGAGTCTGAATACTTTCCGAAGGCACTGTATGTTTTGATTTCTAAAGACATTCTAACATGGTGACCACACCACTCGCATATATGTTGTTTAATCATTGAACCCACACTGCTCGCAAGCGTCTGCTTGGCCAAGTGCTAAAATAGAACTTGGTTCTATTTGTGTCATTTGATGCGCTGTAAGTCCCGCCTCTTCCATCTCCTCGTTGGGTTTCAGGAGCATATACCCACGTGCCATCTCGTTATTGGTTTTTAGAAGCATATACCCACGTGGGTGATTGAAAGATGAACTGAGGTCCACACTCCAGCCCACTTGGTTGTAGTAATGCACCTTAAAAAGGATCGGACACTTTCTTCAATCTTCGCCTAAAATAACATACCAAATCTAACTGCCTGCAGCTCAGGACCTGAAGCAAGGATATGCATATTCTTGATACCATTTGAAAGGAAACGCTTTGACGTTTGTGGAAATGTGAACGGAATGTAGGAGAATATAACACATAAGATCTGGTAAAAGATAATACATTTTCTTTTTTTTTTAATCATCATTTTTGAAATGCAAGAGAAATTCCAACATGACTTAGGAATCTAGATTAAATTTTAATTTTGGCCAATAGGTGGCAGCAGTGTATGTGCAAAGTTTTAGATTGATCCATTGAACCATTGCATTTTCCCCAAAATGTTGCATCACGACTGCCCAAATGTTCATAATTGGTTTACTAATATATTTTCAAGTTCATAACTGTGCACTCCCCTCAAACAATAGCATGGTGTTATTTCACTGTAATAACTACTGTAAATTGGACAGTAAAGTTAGATTAAATTCTTGTTAATCTTCCTGCCCATATCAGATAGGTCTATCTCCTGGGAAATGTTCTTGTTACTTACAACCTCATGCTAATCACATTAGCCTACATTACTCAACCGTCACGCAGGGGGAAACACTGATCCTGTAGAGGTTAAAGTTAAACCGCCGTGTGAAGTCCAAAGGAGAAGAAGAATCCTGAAGAGAGATTACAAGAAACAAAACTTGGTTTAACGTTACCCTCTTATCTGTGGATTAATTGTCGGAGTAGAGGACCTTGTGCATTTCAGGTAAAATAACAACCCAATGTTTATATCCCAGGACAAATTAGTTAGCAACAGCAAGCTAGCTAGCTATTGCCATAAATGTGTAATACTTTTCGACCTGTCCCCAAATTAATATAGTTGGTTCTGAGGAGTTATTTGGCAACTTTAAAACCTATAAAACCTGTTTCAAATCATCCCTTTTACACTCAACATCTCCTTCATATGAGCACTCGCTACGGAATGGGAAAAATATCCTTTACATTTTATGCAGCTAAGTTCAATTATATTATTATTTATATTTTTAAAAAATAATGACATATCTTGTCTGCTAAATGAACAAGCCTGTGGCATAGCCAGATGACTTACAATAGATAGGCCAACCCATATTCTGTTCATCTGAAATAAATTTTCTTCATATCATGTTTCTTTAGACCTACCTGAAACAAACAATGGATTTACTATGGTATATATTCAATTGATACATTATACTATATTATAATTATATTGATTCATTATATTATAAATGTAGATGTTCTAAAGGCACGCATCAGCAGCTTGTATGTGTTGATGTTTATGTTCATTAACTGTCAATTACCCTTGAGAAAGGCAGTCTTTCACATGACAAAATTTCATGACCTCTATAGCCCTAGGTAGGGGTAACCCCAGCTGCAAAGAGAGAGAAGGCAAGAAAGAGAAGACTTGTCTTTGTATATATATATGGCATCGAGAGAGCGGGACAGAGAGAGAACATGAAAGCAATCTCCTGGAATGGCTCGGTGAAGGCTTTGATCCCCTAGGCCCCTGTGGAGTTGCCATGACTACAGCAGATCTGACCAGCCCAGAGCATAGAAAGGTGAGAAGGAGGAAGAACTCTACAAACCGTTCATGTCCGGAAGTAATTTAGCCATTGGCGCTCTGTAGAGTTGCTATTTCTCAAGTTCTCATGTCAATTAACTTGTAACTTGACATTGCTTAATTACTCATAATACTAACAAAGTCAGACTTAAAGTGGAACTGATAGCATTATAGCAACATGAAATCGTATATAAAAATCTGTTCATATTAGAGGTCGACCGATTAATTACGATTTCAAGTTTTCATAACAATCGGAAATCTATATTTTTGGTCACCGATTCGGACGATTTTTTGTTTTTTTTACACCTCTATTCCATCTTTATTTAACTAGGCAAGTCAGTTAAGAACACATTCTTATTTTCAACGACGGCCTAGGAACAGTGGGTTAACTGCCTTGTTCAGGGGCAGAACGACAGATTTTTACCTCGTCAGCTCGGGGATTCAATCTTGCAACCTTAGGGTTAACTAGTCCAACACTCTAACCACCTGCCTCTCATTGCACTCCACGAGGAGACTGCCTGTTACGCAAATGCAGCAAGAAGCCAAAGCAAGTTGCTAGCTAGCATTAAACTTATCTTATGAAAATCAATCAATCATAATCACTAGTTATAACTACATAAGGTTGATGATATTACTAATTTATCTAGCGTGTCCTGCGTTGCACATAATCGATGCTGTGCGCATTCGCGAAAAAGGACTGTTGTTGCGCCAACGTGTACCGAACCATAAACATCAATGCCTTTCTTAAAATCAATACACAAGTATATATTTTTAAACCTGCATATTTAGTAGTTAACATTGCCTGCTAACATGAATATCTTTGTGTCACTTCCCTTGCAACAGAGTCAGGGTATATGCAGCAGTTTGGGCCGCCTGGCTCGTTGCGAACTGTGTGAAGACTATTTCTTCCTAACAAAGACAGCCAACTTTGCCAAACGGGGGATGATTTAACAAAAGTGCATTTGCGAAAAAAAGCACAATCGTTGCACGACTGTAACTAACCATAAACACCAATACCTTTCTTAAAATCAATACACAGAAGTATATATTTTTAAACCTTCATATTCAGCTAAAAGAAATCCAGGTTAGCAGGCAATATTAACCAGGTGAAATTGTGTCACTTCTCTTGCGTTCATTGCACGCAGTCAGGGTATATGCAACAGTTTGGGCCGCCTGGCTCGTTGCGAACCAATTTGCCAGAATGTTACGTAATTATGACATAACATTTAAGGTTGTACAATGTAACAGCAATATATAGACTTAGGGATGCCACCCGTTAGATAAAATACGGAACGGTTCTGTATTTCACTGAAATAATAAATGATAGTTTCCGGATTCGACCATATTAATAGCCAAAGGCTCGTATTTCTGTTTTATTATGTTATAATTAAGTCTATGATTTGATATAGCAGTCTGACTGAGCGGTGGTAGACACCAGCGGGCTCGTAAGCATTCATTCAAACAGCACTTTAGTGCGTTTTGCCAGCAGCATGCTGTGCTTCAAGCATTGAGCTGTTTATTACTTCAAGCCTATCAACTCCCGAGAATAGGCTGGTGTAAACGATGTGAAATGGCTAGCTAGTTAGCAGGTTGCACACTAATAGCGTTTCAAACGGCACTCGCTCTGAGACTTGGAGTAGTTGTTCCCCACTGCAAGGGCCGTAGCTTTTGTGGAGCGGTGGGTAACGATGCTTCGAGGGTGGCTGTTGTCGATGTGTTCCTGGTTCGAGCCCAGGGAGGAGCGAGGAGAGGGACGGAAGCTATACTGTTACACTGGCAATACTAAAGTGCCTATAAGAACATCCAATAGTCAAAGGTATATGAAATACAAATGGTTTAGAGAGAAATAGTACTATAATAACTACAACCTAAAACTTCTTACCTGGGAATATTGAAGACTCATGTTAAAAGGAACCACCAGCTTTCATATGTTCTCATGTTCTGAGCAAGGAACTTAAACGTTAGATTTTTTTATTTTTTTTACATGGCACATATTGCACTTTTACTTTCTTCTCCAAAACTTTGTTTTTGCATTATTTAAACCAAATTGAACATGTTGAATTATTTATTTGAGGCTAAATGTATTTGTATTGATTATATTATGTTAAAATAAGTGTTCATTCAGTATTGTTGTACTTGTCATTATTACAAGTAAAAAAAAATAAAAAAAGACACCCTGGTTCAAATCCAGGCTGTATCACAACCGGCCGTGAATGGGAGTCCCATAGGGTGGCGCACTATGACCCAGCTTCGTCCGGGTTTGGCCGGTGTCGGCTGTCATTGTAAATAAGAATGTGTTCTTAACTGACTTGCCAAGTTAGATAAAAAACATAGGGCAGTTTTCATAGTCTACTTCAATCCCAAACATTATATTAAATAGTAAGGCATTTGTGAAAATTCTATAATAATATAGAGTTATAAAGCGGCTGCGTGTTTGGACAATTAATAGACATTGCACTAAATAAACCATAATAAAAACATCCATCTTGTCCAGGACCGGACTCTACACAGTGCCACTGACACGGTCTGCTACCAAAACCTGCGGACTCTCCTTCACTGCAGCCGACGTGAGTAAAACATTTAAATGTGTTAACCCTCGCAAGGCTGCAGGCCCGGAAGGCATCCCCAGCCACGTTCTCAGAGCATGCGCAGACCAGCAGGCTGGTGTGTTTACGGACATATTCAATCAATCCTTATCCCAGTCTGCTGTTCCCACATGCTTCAAGAGGGCCCCCATTGTTCCTTTTCCAAAGAAAGCTAGGGTAACTGAGCTAAACGACTACCGCCCCGTAGAACTCACTTCCGTCATCATGAAGTGCTTTGAGAGACTAGTCAAGTACCATATCACCTCCACCCTACCTGACACCCTAGACCCACTGCAATTTGCTTACCGCCCCAATAGGCCCACAGACGGCGCAATCACACTGCCCTAACCCATATGGACAAGAGGAATACCTATGTGAGAATGCTGTTCATCGACTACAGCTCAGTATTTAACACCATAGTACCCTCCAAACTCGTCATCAAGCTCAAGACCCTGGGTCTCGACCCCACCCTTTGCAACTGGGTACTGGACTTCCTGACGGGCCGCCCCTAGGTGGTGAGGGTAGGTGACAACATCTCCACCCCACTGATCCTCAACACTGGGGCCCCACAAGGGTGCGTTCTGAGTGCATTCTGTACTCCGTTCACCCACGACTGCGTGGCCATGCACGCCTCCAACTCAAGAGGTGCATCAAAGCAGGGGCCGAGAGACTGAAAAACAGTTTCTATCTCAAGGCCATCAGACTGTTAAAAAGCCACCACTAACATTGAGTGGCTGCTGCAAACATACTGACTCAACTCCAGCCACTTTAATAATGTAAAAATTGATGTAAAAAAATACAAATCACTCGCCACTTTAAACAATGCCACTTCATATATTGTTTACATACCCTACATTACTCATCTCATATGTATATACTGTACTCGATACCATCTACTGCATCTTGCCATCTTTATGTAATACATTTTTTTTTTTTATTTCACCTTTATTTAACCAGGTAGGCTAGTTGAGAACAAGTTCTCATTTGCAACTGCGACTTGGCCAAGATAAAGCATAGCAGTGTGAACAGACAACACAGAGTTACACATGGAATAAACAATTAACAAGTCAATAACACAGTAGAAAAATGGGCAGTCTATATACAATGTGTGCAAAAGGCATGAGGAGGTAGGCGAATAATACAGTTTTGCAGATTAACACTGGAGTGATAAATGATCAGGTCATGTACAGGTAGAGATATTGGTGTGCAAAAGAGCAGAAAAATAAATAAATAAAAACAGTATAAAAAACAGTATGGGAATGAGGTAGGTGAAAATGGGTGGGCTATTTTCCTATAGACTATGTACAGCTGCAGCGATCGGTTAGCTGCTCGGATAGCAGATGTTTGAAGTTGGTGAGGGAGATAAAAGTCTCCAACTTCAGCGATTTTTGCAATTCGTTCCAGTCACAGGCAGCAGAGTACTGGAACGAAAGGCGGCCAAATGATGTGTTGGCTTTAGGGATGATCAGTGAGATACACCTGCTGGAGCGCGTGCTACGGATGGGTGTTGCCATCGTGACCAGTGAACTGAGATAAGGCGGAGCTTTACCTAGCATGGACTTGTAGATGACCTGGAGCCAGTGGGTCTGACGACGAATATGTAGTGAGGGCCAGCCGACTAGAGCATACAAGTCGCAGTGGTGGGTGGTATAAGGTGCTTTAGTGACAAAACGGATGGCACTGTGATAGACTGCATCCAGTTTGCTGAGTAGAGTGTTGGAAGCCATTTTGTAGATGACATCGCCGAAGTCGAGGATAGGTAGGTTAGTCAGTTTAACTAGGGTAAGCTTGGCAGCGTGAGTGAAGGAGGCTTTGTTGCGGAATAGAAAGCCGACTCTTGATTTGATTTTCGATTGGAGATGTTTGATGTGGGTCTGGAAGGAGAGTTTGCAGTCTAGCCAGACACCTAGGTACTTATAGATGTCCACATATTCAAGGTCGGAACCATCCAGGGTGGTGATCACTAGCCACTTTAAACTATGCCACTTTTATTTTTACACACCCTACATTACTCATCTCATCTACTGCATCTTGCCTATGCTGTTCTGTACCATCACTCATTCATATATGTTTAGGTACATATTATTTCATTCATTTACACTTGTGTGTGTGTATAAGGTAGTTGTGAAATTGTTAGGTTAGATTACTCGTTGGTTATTACTGCATTGTCGGAACTAGACGCACAAGCATTTCGCAAAACTCGCATTAACATCTGCTAACCATGTGTATGTGACAAATAAAAGTTTATTTGATTTAATTACACAACAATAGCCAATCAGAGCTACAGTAGGCCTCTATGAAAATAAGACGTTTTCCACACAGACCTGCCATCATTCACTTTAAACTGGGCTGCGTGTTTACAGGCAGCAGTAACAGAGCGACTTCACATAATTAAAAAAAGCATTCGCCAAAAGCCACAAAACACACCTGAATGGATTTCTGCAAATATGAAAATTCCAAGGAGTCCTCTTAGATTTTGGGAACTTTACAGTCTTATTGATCAAACAATGAGGTAGGCTCTCTCACTCAGTTGCCTATGCACATCAACAACAAGATCAACTAATATTAGCAAGAGTGAGATAGGAGCTCAAATCTAACGAGTGAACAGTAGATAAACAATCTCAAAACCTTTTCAGCTTGTCCATGGAGAAGAGTAGCCTGCTTGCCTTTCTGCAGTTTGCCTGCCAATTCATGCTTGTCCCAAACCACATTTTGACAACGGAGTCGGAACCTGCCTTGCCTCCCATTTGATGGACGCCAAATACATTTGATTGACAACTAGGAGATAGACTAACTGTGGATAACAGTGGATAACAGTCGTTCAAGTTCAGCATAGCTATCTAGCAAAGTGATACACATGTTTTGCTAGCTAACCAAATGACACTGGCATCTCTAGCTGTAGACACCAAAAAAATGATATGGGGGGGGGGGGGGGGGGGGGGGGGGGGGGGGAGTTGCCCACTCACTCAATGACATCATCCTCCCAGCAGCTAGCTATACTGAATAAAAATGCTACAATTTCAAAGATTCATGAGGAAATCAGACAATTGAAATAAATTAATTAGGCCCTAAGCTATGGATATCACATGACTGGGAATACAGAAATGCATCTGTTGGTCACAGATTCCTTAAAAAAAGGGGCCTCAGGATCACACGGTATTTCTGTGCATTCAAATTGCCATCGATAAAATGCAATTATACTGGTTGTCCATAGCTTATTCCCACCGCCACCATTGGGCACTCTGTTCACAACTTTGACATCAGTAAACCACTCACAGACACAACGCCATACACGTGGTCTGTGGTTGCGAGGCCAGTTGGACATTCTGCCAAATGACAATTGCATGCTCCCACAAAACATCTTTGGCATTGTATTGTGTGACAAAACTGCACCTTTTAGAGTAGCGTTTTATTAACCCCAGCATAAGGTGCACCTGTGTAATGATCATGCTGTTTAATCAGCTTCTTGATATGCCACACCTGTCAGGGGGATGGATTATCTTGGCAAATGAGAAATGCTCACTAACAGGGATGTAAACAAATTTCTGTACAAAACATGAGAAATGTGCTTTTTGTGAGTATGGAACATTTCTGGGTTATTTTATTTCAGCTCATGAAACGCAGGACCGACACTTTACATGTTGCCTTTATAGCTAACATTAGGCTCTGTGTTTTTATCTTGCTAAATAAATCAATAGATAAATAGATAAGCTATCCTATTAGCCACATTATGACTGACTTGTCATCATTGCCTATGCTAGTATGATTGTATTGACATTCCCAGCCTTCGTTACATTCAACCTCTTTTGTCCAAAGTATTAAAACTGAAACAGTGTATCCCGATTGGCTTGAGGCAGCAAACAATGTACCGGGCCAGCTGTGATTTACAACCTGATGGCATTATGTCAGTTCCACTTTAATAAACAAATACTATAGTCAATTAAAAAAAGGTTAATGATACAAGACTGTACACAGCTGACAGACGACTGCCTGGAGACGTGTGAGAATGAGAATGAAGCATACAAAGCCTCTCTTAAATAGACAAACCAGCACTTCTGCCCACCACACCCCTTTACCTGCTATCAAACATTACTCATTGAGGCATGCTACAAAGATCTGAGGGAAAATCCCCCATTTATGAACAATACTGTCAGATAAAAGGGTTGGACAACGACTACCTGCCGGGTTATAAAGCACCAGCAAGCATGTCCTGAGGCTGAAGCAGAGTTCATACAAGATGATTTTGTTGTGCAAGCTTTGGTTTCAAGAGCTGTGGAATTCCTCCTCAAAGGGCAGAAGCAATAGTTTGTGCCCCTTTGACGCACACTTCAACCATTATCTAATTTTCCACCTCAATAGGTAAGAGCAAGACCCTCCCTCTCCATAAAGACAATAGTCAGTCAATTATGACTTCCTTGCCTTTATTTGCAGCCAAGCATGGCTTTCCCTTGGCATTAGGTCTATCACAGGATTACAAAAAGGCATTCAAATCACTTTGTTACACAGATGTAGCCTATTCTCCATCTCTGTGCAGCAGTGGAATCAGGGGGTAAGACTCGCGTTTGAGACCGAGTGTAGACAATCGTAACACGTTTCGCCATGTTATGAGTATGGTTGGAAACGTTGCCGGGAAAACAGACAGGGCAAAGGTTGTGCGCCAGAGACTATTGCTGATATTACCCAACACCCACAAACGTTGAATTCCAGAGGCAACGCTGAAAGCAGGTTGCATAACGTTACAATAACAACCAAGTGCAAGGGGAAAACAGTCAATACATTCCACAGCGCGACTCCGCCACAGGCAGAGAGAGAGAAGCACGTGTTTTCCCATATTCAGCCCAGAACTGTTGCGTTCTCTACGTACACAGCGCGCAAAAGTCATTCGGACTCATTTGCAAAATACAACAACCGTGCATTATCACACATGTGCATCGGATGTTTTGTTCCGTTTCGACGCAAATGACAGAAGCATGTGCAGGCTGCCATATGCTGGCTATAACATGGGCTGTTTGCAATCAAAACACTCACTGAAAAAAAGTGTGAGCTAGCAAACGTTAGCAGGCTAACGACATTCTCGTTGTGCTGGTTGAAATGTGCTCATTTAAAGTAGCTAACTAGCTATAGAGCCTATATTTAACGTGTTGTGCAAACGAATTGAACAAAAGCTACTAAAATGCCATACTCGACACAGCGTTCTTACCCACATCTCAAACTGCAGAAGATTTGTGTACCTTCACCGAGTGTTTGTGCGTTTATATCCCTCCCGTTGATCTAACCAGAGCGCCCCTGCGTTCAGGTAGACGGTCTGATTGTTGTAGAAGCCTACCTACGCCACTAAGGTAGCAAGCTCTCTTCTCGCTACGAACGAAATAAATCGTGCCCACAAGAGGAAAACTCTGACCGTAAACATTTGCTCAAGGCGCTCCCAGATGAAAAACGCCTGTCTGACTGGCCTGCATTATCCCATACAATTGTATTGCCCCTGTTCAGCGAAGTGAACACACACCGTTGATCAACAGATTGCTGTTAGTAGACTGATCTCTGGTGATCAACAGGCGCCATCTACAGGAGGAAAACCGGTAAGACTAACCAACATGTATTTTATCCTCTGCTGCTTTTAAACACAATATTGTAGGCTATACGATCAAATCCAGCATGTGGCTTGAGGTCACATCATTACATTTTCTTTTCCCTTCATTACAATTCACGTTGACACTTTTTTCAATGCCGTTGTCAATTTAAAGCTCAGTCTGGCTTTTACTGGCATCAACCACGACTAAATCAACTTCAGCAGAGCATTCTGGCAGACATATTACTTGACTATCCGTTTTTGGAAACAAAACAATTCCGATTGTAATAGGTCTACGGTAGGATATATTTGACTAGGTAGGCCTAGCTAAATTGAATTGATCAAAACCTGAAACTGTGATGGCCACTTGATATCTACAAAATGACAGAAAAGCATCTCATAGCCTAAGCTTTTAATTACAAATCAAACCATTGGGTAGGCTATGCACACATACCTTGCAGGCGAAACCACCTCAGAGTGTAGCCTATAACGTGCAAATAAATTACCTGGGAAAAAGTTACATATTGTTAAGCCATTCATTTGCTTGATATGCTGGAGTGGACCCGCTTTCTGGGTATAAAACACAACTTAACCTACACAGCACAGGATGCATAAACAACCAAACATCTGCCTGCAACCCTGCGCCTCAGAGCTCATGACAGGTGCAGACATGTACTGTAGATAAAGAAATCAGTTTTACCTGGTCATGACTTGATCTTGCACCCTCCACAGAATTTATCTTCAGTCAATCTCTCTCTGGTCAATTCTCTGGTGAAAATTATAGAAAGCCCTTCATTCAGCCTTCTTGTTGGGACGGTTTTACAGAAGGTCTTTAAAGGTAAAGACAAGAGAAACGCTTATTATAACAGACCATATTTTTTTTCTCATGTAATTTAAACAAATTTGCCACCGCAGCCGCTATCTTGGATAGTCAGATGGGCGTTACATGCCTATACCGGCGGCAATTTTGAACTAGGCAGTTTAACGACTGCTAAAACATATCTCGCCCTATCAATGCTGAGGAAATCCACAATGAAGTATTTCTCAAGGGATAATCGTGAGGACGAAACGGTTAGGGTAATAGGGGGTAACTAGCCCACACTAAGAACAATTTCTGATTGCTGACACAAAAAAGCAACGTTTGGAGAAAAATTGGTATGCGGATAAAGGTCATGTAAATAAATGCCTACATTGTTTTAGTTATTTCATTAAATGTTGTTTTTAGAAAAGGGGCGTATAAAAAAAAATACTCTCACCCCCCACCCCTTTTTTTCTTTAGTAAGTACTACGTAAAAGCTAAGTCGAGTTGTCTTATTTTATTATTTAAATAAAATATGGGGGGGGGTGTTGCACATGTCACCATTAGTACACTTGCACTAAATAGTATTTGAATAATGCAAGTTCTTAGATCCAAGTAGTCTTTAAAATTACATTCAGGAGCAAAAGGTTTTCAATAATTTTTTATTAATTCAAAACAATATTCATTTGAATATACTATTGGAATGAAATATAACATTTAATAACAATAACTTAACTAATCAATTCAGCGTAACATTGATGTGGCAACTCTCTTATGCTCTGCTATTTAACAATTCTAACTTGTACATAGGTAACAAATACAGCTATCCCAAGTAAAATTGGAGCACAATTCAAGTTAGCATAAACTAGCACTAACTGGCCTAGTCATTGTCTAAATGACAGGTAGAAACCCATTCATAACCAAAAAGGGGCCAGTTACCCTTGAGTTGCCCTCAACACACTCATCCAACATATTATTACTTTAGTAAAAATATATCAAGAATGTTCTCTCTAAAAAAAAATATTATTTATCTTAAGGCTTTCCTACTTTTATATATATATATTTTTTAAACAATTATAGATCAAACTTCAGTGGAATATATCTACAACTTTTTCTAAATTGAAATAAATTAGATCAACTTACCACACACGTTTTGTTGAAATATCTCCAAAAGTTGTGATGACACAGGCCATTTTTGGTTGAGCAAGATGAGTGTCAGCCAGAGAAAGTGTTGGGTAAATTATTTGGTAATATCTTGTGGTCTTAATGTGAATTACAGGGGGGGGGGGGGTTACCCCCTAGTACTATATTATTGACACAACGCTTGCACCGCTTGTTTAGACTGTCCATTATTGGCTCCTTCTTAAACCAGTCTATTTATTGTCATCTAAAGTATTGATCCTGGCATTTAGGCTTTATTAGCTTGAGGGGTCCAGTTTTAGCCATAGTTATGTATAGGATACAACACATGCATAATTGCTGGACCCAGGTAAAATGTGTTTTATATTGGGCATTCGGTGGATATTTGGTTCTCTCTCAATAGCTCTTACACAAAGCATGCCATGACTATGATAGTTATATATTCTGAATCAGGGGAGGATGGAGAATGTTTTTGTTGTTGTTCAATAACATTTTTCATTGCATTTTTCTTTGAGGGGGGGTAATTTTTTTTACTTCCCCTGATTTTTTTAACTTCCCCTGATTCAGAATATATCCTCTTAAGTCGACCCTCTACTTTTTCGAACATTCTGTTAAAAATCGCGCAACATTTCAGCGCCCTGCTACTCATGCCAGGAATATAGTATATGCATATGATTAGTATGTGTGGATAGAAAACACTCAGACGTTTATAAAACTGGTTAAATCACGGCTGTGACTATAACAGAACGTGCGTTTCATCGAAAAGTGCAGGACAATCTGATCACTGAAAATTGGAAAATATATCAATGCGCCACTTGCATGTATTGTCTATGGGAAAGCAAATGACCTGGAGCCGAGATTGCAATTCCTACAGCTTCCACACGATGTCAACAGTCTTGTCATTTGCCTAGGCTTTGTTTCTTGGTCAAACGAAGAAGAGACAGCCAATTTCTTCAGGTCTCCGACCGGATATTTTGGTTGAGATTTACCCGGACATTATTTCCAGACGTACAGCTATAGAATATACATCGCCTCGTGATCAATTTGATCGCTTATTAACGTTTACTAATACCTAAAGTTGCATTAAAAAGTATTTCGAAGTGTTTTGTGAAAGTTTATCGTCAACTTTTTTAATTTTAAAAAATGACGTTACGTTATAAAACGCTTTTTTTTCCCGTTGATCACACAGTCTTCATAGATCGATATCTAGGCTATATATGGACTGATTTAATCGGAAAAAAAGACCCAATAGTGATTATGGGACATATAGGAGTGCCAACAAAGAAGATGGTCAAAGGTAATGAATGTTTTATATTTTATTTGTGCGTTTTGTGTAGCGCCGACTATGCTAATTATTTTGTTTACGTCCCCTGTGGGTCTTTTGGGGTGTTACGTGCTATCAGATAATAACTTCTCATGCTTTCGCCGAAAAGCATTTTAAAAATCTGACTTGTTGCCTGGATTCACAACGAGTGTAGCTTTAATTCAATACCCTGCATGTGTATTTTAATGAACGTTTGAGTTTTAACTAGTACTATTAGCATTTAGCGTAGCGCATTTGCATTTCCAGATGTCTAGATGGGACGCCTGCGTGTCAGGTAGGAGCAAGAATATCATTGTCCTAATCATGGCATGTTTTGTGTAAGAGCTATTGACTGAATAGTCACAGACTTTTTAACATACAGTGCATTCGGAAATCTATTATTATTAGGATGAGTATTTATTTTTAAGGTGTGGATTGTTCTCCATCCACCCCTGATTCAGAATATACCATATTCATGGCATGCTTGGTTCAAAAGCTATTGACTGAATAGTCACAGAATTTCCAATATACGGTGCATTCGGAAAGTATTCATACTGCTTAATTTCTTCCGTATTGTGTTACATTATAGCCTTATTCTAAAATTAATCAAATGTGTTTTTCAATCTACATATATTACCTCATAATGACAAAGCAAAAAGTTTTTTAGAATTTTTTGCACATTTATTTTTCTTTCATAAATAAAAAACAGAAATCTTATTTACAGTACATAGGTATCCAGACCCTTTTCTATGAGACTCGAAATTGAGCTCAGGTGCATCTTGTTTCCATTGATCATCCTTGAGATGTTTCTACAACTTGATTGGAATCCACCTGTAGTAAATTCAATTGGTTGGAAATTATTTGGAAAGGCACACAGCTGTCTATAAAAGGTCCTTCTGTTGACAGTGCGTGTCAGAGCAAAAAACAAGTCATGAGGTCGAAGGAATTGTCCGTAAAGCTCCGAGATTTGGGGAAGGGTAGCAAAAAAAGTCTGCAGCATTGAAGGTCCCCAAGGTACAGTGGCCTCCATCATTCTAAATTGGAAGAAGTTTGGACCACCAAGACTTACTAGAGTTTGCCGCCCGGCCAAACCGAGCAATTGGGGGAGAAGGGCTTTGGTGAGCGAGGTAACCAAGAACCCAATGGTCACCCTGACAGGGCTCCAGAGTTCCTCTGTGTCAGGACCCGGTTACGAACCCGGGTCTCCGGAGTGAGAAACAGTCACTTAACCAACTGAGCCACGAATAGTCGGCAGAACCCAGAAGATGAGGCAGACACAGCAGTACTTGAGACGGTGTATTTAATGAAGTAAAAAGTGAAGTTCTTCAGGAAAACATGTAACTCCACAACCTCAAAAGGAATTCCACAAGAACAAAGGTAATCCTCCAAGACAAAAAAGGTAAATCCACAAGGTGGAAGGTAAAGCACAAAAAGCCTCAAAAGATACTCAAAAACAAACAAACAAGAACAAAAAACAGAATTCCACAAGAGTCCACCGGGATCAACAAGAGTTCACAGAGTACTAGGGCTGGGTGCTAACATACAAACACAGAGCAAAGAACTGAGGAAAACAAAGGGTTTAAATACAATCAGGGGAAACGAGGCACAGGTGCAAATAATAATGGGGATCAAGGGAAAACAAAAGGTCAAAAGGCACAATGGGGGCATCTAGTGACCAAAAACCGGAACAACCCTGGCCAAATCCTGACAGAATTCCCCCCCCTAGGAACGGCTCCTGACGTTCCTACCAGCTCTCTCAGGGTGGAGGGCCCTGAACTGACAAATGAGGTCAGGGTCCAGTATGTCTTTGGCAGGAACCCAGGAGCGCTCCTCGGGACCGTAGCCTTCCCAGTCCACCAGATACTGCCAGGACCGCTGCACCCGGCGGGAATCCAGTATCCGATGGATGGTATAAGCCGGCTGGCCTCCAATGACACGAGGTGGAGGGGGAGGTCTGTCTGCCCGGACAAGGGGAGAAAAAACAACAGGTTTTAATAAGGAAATGTGAAACGTGGGATTAATCTTAAGGGATCTGGGTAAGTGTAGGCGATACGAAACTGGGTTAACTCTCCTGGCAACCTTAAAGGGACCGATGTATTTTTGGGACAGCTTGCAAGACTCCACCCGTAGTGGTAAGTCTCTTGTGGAGAGCCAGACTCTCTGGCCGGGGCGCAGGGTAGGCCCGGGACGGCGACGTCTGTTGGCTTGTTGTTGGTACCTCTGTGAGGAACGCATAAGATTAAGACGGGTCTTCCTCCACATAAGCCGACAGCGTCTGACGAACTTCAAGGCTGAAGGCACTCTGACTTCTGCCTCCTGGTCCGGGAACAATGGAGGGGCATAGCCAAACTGACACTCGTGCGGGGACATACCAGTGGAGGAGGAGCGCAAGGTGTTGTGCGCGTATTCGGCCCAAACAATGAAGGACGACCATGTGGACGGGTTGTTACGAGTCATACATCGGAGGGTGGTTTCCATCTCTTGATTCATCCTCTCAGTTTGGCCGTTGGACTCCGGATGGTACCCTGAAGATAGACTGGCAGAAGCCCCCATGAGTTGGCAGAAGGCCTTCCAAAACCTAGAGGCGAACTGGGGACCTCTGTCAGAAACCATATCTTGAGGAATGCCGAAGACTCGGAACGCATGATTAATTACCAACTCAGCCATTTCCTTGGCAGAAGGTAACTTAGTCAGAGGGACGAACCTGGCCGCCTTTGAAAACCTGTCGATAATGACTAGGATAGTAGTATTGCCATGGGATGGAGGAAGGCCAGTAATGAAGTCCAACGAGATATGGGACCAGGGTCTGTGGGGAACAGGTAAAGGGTGAAGGAGTCCTTGCGGGCGGAGGTGAGAAGATTTGCCCTGGCAGCACACGGGGCAGGCATTGACGAAAGTGGCAAAGTCTTCTCTTATGGTAGGCCACCAGAACTTACGCTGGATGAACTCCAAGGTGCGACCTACGCCCGGGTGACCGGTGAGGCGAGAGGAGTGCCCCCACAGAAGGACCTGAGTCCTCATTGCCTTGGGGACAAACAACTGATTGGCAGGACCTCCTTTCGGGTCCGGTTCAATAGCTTGAGCTCGTCTCACGGTATCCTCAACTTGCCACGAGATCGGAGCCACGATCTTAGCAGCAGGAAGGACAGGCATGTCCGTGTCATCTCGAATGGCAGGAGTGTAGACTCGGGACAGGGCATCCGGTTTGAGATTCTTCGACCCGGGCCGATAGGTGAGGATAAACTGGAATCGATTGAAGAAAAGAGACCATCTAGCTTGTCTAGAGTTCAACCGCTTCGCCTGCTGGATATACTCTAGATTTTTGTGGTCCGTAAGCACTTGAAACGGGTGAGAAGCCCCCTCGAGCCAGTGTCTCCATTCCTTCAATGCCATCTTAACCGCTAGGAGTTCACGATCCCCCACATCGTAGTTCCTCTCAGCCGGGGTAAGCCGGTGTGAGAAGAAAGCGCACAGATGAAGCTTCTTGTCTTCACCCCTCTGAGACAGGACAGCTCCAACACCAACCTCTGAGGCGTCTACCTCCACCACAAACGGTTCATCCGTAGTCGGTAGTATCAGGATGGGAGCAGAGAGGACGCGCTGCTTGAGTCCTTGGAAGGCCGTCTCAGCTTCTCTTCCCCACAAAAACTTTGCATTGCCACCCTTGGTTAAAGCTGAGAGAGGGGCTGCCACCAAGCTGAAGTTCTTGATGAACTTGCGGTAAAAGTTAGTGAAGCCCAGGAAATGCTGAACTTCCTTAACGGATTTGGGGGTGGGCCAATCCGCTACCGCCCCTACCTTCCTGGGGTCCATTTGGACTCGACCGGGTTCCACTACAAATCCCAGGAATTGTACTCAGGATGAATGGAATTCACATTTTTCCGGCTTAACGTACAGATGGCTGTCTAGGAGGCGTTTGAGTACTTGTCTGACATGCTTAGTGTGTTCTTGAAGAGAGCTCGAAAAGATGAGGATGTCATCCAAGTAAACGAACACAAATATGTTAAGCATATCCCTAAGCACATCGTTTATGAGCGCTTGGAACACCGCTGGGGCGTTGGTCAGGCCGAAGGGCATCACCAAGTATTCATAGTGACCAGTAGGCATGTTGAAAGCGGTCTTCCACTCGTCACCAGGTCTGATCCGCACAAGATGGTATGCGTTCCACAGGTCAAGCTTAGTGAAAACAACTGCTTCCTGGAGCAGCTCGAAGGCTGTGGCCATAAGGGGTAGCGGGTAACGGTTACGGACGGTTATGGCATTGAGTCCCCGGTAGTCGATGCAAGGACGTAATCCACCCTCTTTCTTGGCCACAAAGAAAAACCCTGCTCCCGCAAGGGAGGTCGATGGACGCATGAGGCCTGCTTCCAGAGCGTCCTTGATGTAGGTATCCATAGCAGCTCGTTCGGGTGGAGATAGGGAAAAGATCCGACCCCTGGGGGGGCAAGTGCCCGGAAACAGTTCGATGGGGCAATCATAAGGTCTATGGGGTGGTAGCATGGTGGCCCTCTGTTTGCTAAATACCAGTTTGAGGTCATGGTAACACTCGGGAACTCGGGTCAGGTCGATGGATTCTAAAGACTCGGGAGTAGAACTCGGGGAATTCGGGAAAATACAAGTAGCTTGGCACGTAGGACCCCACTGCTTGATAGTGCCCACAGACCAGTCGATGTGAGGGTAATGGCTGTGAAGCCAGGGGTATCCAAGGACGAGAGGGAACTCGGAACAGGAGATCAAATGAAAGTTCATCAATTCCTGGTGTTGTGAAACTGAAAGTCGCAAGGAGGTAGTGACATGAGTGACAAGTCCAGATCCCAAAGGGCTTCCAGCCAATGTAGTAACCCTCATGGGGTCACTTAGAGGTTCAGAGGGAACGCCATTCTCCTTCGCCGAGACACCATCCATGAAGTTACCTGCGGCTCCAGAGTCTACCAAGGCTTGAAGGTGAAGCTTGTGGTTGTCCCAGGAAAGGGTGACTGGAATGAGCAGACGGGAGTTGGACGGATGGGAGGAGGTTATGTTTCCCGTTACAGTTCCCCCCGGTCTGTACGGGACAGAGCGTTTCCCTGGAGCCCGGGACACGTGGAACGGAAATGGCCTGGTTTGCCGCAATATAGACAGCGTCGCTCCCTCATCCGGCGGTCTCTCTCAGCCTGGGAGATGCGTCCAATCTGCATGGGTTCCGGTGGAGCCAGCGAGGATAAAGGTGGGGACTCGGAGCTGGGACTGATAGGGGCTAGAGGTCTACGGTTGAGTTCTCTCTCTCTCAGACGCTGGTCAATGCGTGAGGCCAACTTGATCAGGGACTCGAGATTGTCTGGTGGTTCCCGAGTGGCCAGTTCATCTTGGATAGTGTCGGAAAGGCCTTTCAGAAAGCACACCGTGAGCGCCTCGTTGTTCCAGCCACTCGCTGCTGCCACCGTGCGGGACTGGATGGCATAGTCCGTCACGCTGCGCCGACCTTGGAGGAGAGTCAGGAGCTGTTTGGCTGAGTCAGGACCACTGGTTGGGCCTTGAAACACTCGTTTGAATTCCTCAGCAAAGGCAGAGTAGCTGGCACAGCAGGAACTATGGGCATCCCACACAGCAGTAGCCCAGGCCAGGGCTTTTTCCGACAGCAGGGTGATGATATATGCGATCTTAGACCGGTCGGTGGGGAACGACAAGGGTTGCAGCTCGAAGGAGAGAGAACATTGGGTGAGAAACCCTTTACAAGCACTTGGATCACCTGAGAACCGTTGGGGAGGTGGAAGACGAGGTTCAGCCAGAGGGTTAACTGCCATGGGTACGTGAATCTGAGGTACTGGGACGGGAACTGTTGCCGGGGTAAGTCGATCAGATATCTGCTTTATGGAAGTCAGCATCTCCGACAGAAGATGAGAATGTCTAGCCATTAAGGCCTCTTGCTGAACCAGGGCGGCTTCATGGCGTTGGACAGTCTCCTGGTGGTGGGACAGCATGGCAACAAGGTCCTGGGAACTGGCTGCCTCTGGGTTCATTATTGGCTCTGTGTTTCTGTCAGGACCCGGTTACGAACCCGGGTCTCCGGAGTGAGAAATAGTCACTTAACCAACTGAGCCACAAATAGTCGGCAGAACCCAGAAGATGAGGCAGACACAGCAGTACTTGAGACGGTGTATTTAATGAAGTAAAAAGTGAAGTTCTTCAGGAAAACATGTAACTCCACAACCTCAAAAGGAATTCCACAAGAACAAAGGTAATCCTCCAAGACAAAAAAGGTAAATCCACAAGGTGGAAGGTAAAGCACAAAAAGCCTCAAAAGATACTCAAAAACAAACAAACAAGAACAAAAAACAGAATTCCACAAGAGAGTCCACCGGGATCAACAAGAGTTCACAGAGTACTAGGGCTGGGTGCTAACATACAAACACAGAGCAAAGAACTGAGGAAAACAAAGGGTTGAAATACAATCAGGGGAAACGAGGCACAGGTGCAAATAATAATGGGGATCAAGGGAAAACAAAATGTCAAAAGGCACAATGGGGGCATCTAGAGGCCAAAAACCGGAACAACCCTGGCCAAACCCTGACACTCTGTGGAGATGGGAAAAACCTTCCAGAAGGACAACCATCTCTGCAACACTCCACCAATCAGGCCTTTATGGTAGAGTGGCCAGACGGAAGTCACTCCTCAGTAAAAGGCACACGACAGCACGCTTGGAGTTTGCCAAAAGGCACCTAAAGACTCTCAGACCATGAGAAACAAGATTCTCGGATCTGATGAAAACAAATCTTTGGCCTGAATGACAAGCGTCACGTCTGGAGGAAACCTGGCACCATCCCTACAGTGAAGCATGGTGGTGGCAGCATCATGCTGTGGGGATGTTTTTCAGCAGCAGGGACTGGGAGACTAGTCAGGATCGAGGGATAGAGGAACAGAGCAAAGTACAGAGAGATCCTTGATGAAAACCTGCTCCAGAGCGCCCCGACTGGGGCGAAGGTTCACCTTCCAACAGGACAACAGCCAAGACAATGCAGGAGTGGTTTCGGGACAAATCTCTGAATGTCCTTGTGGCCCAGCCAGAGCCCGGACTTGAACATCTCTGAAGAGACCTGAAAATAGCTCTGCAGCAACACTCCCCATCCAACCTGACAGAGCTTGAGAGGATCTGTGGAGAATCATGGGATAAACTCCCCAAATACAGGTGGGAAAATCAGATTTTAGGCTCAGCAGCTACCTCGGAACAGCCCTTTGTGTGCATGGCAATGTTACAAACTTTTGCAGGTCTTTGCACCATTTCCAAATATGCAAAATCGAGGGGTACGTGTATTGACAGCTCCTTCAGATATTGGTCCATAGTCTACACTTTATCTGACATGGTAAATAAACTGTACATGTTGCCATAACACATTATTCAATAGGCTTGCAAACCCAAACAATTGTTACAATCTAAAAGTAAATACCCTGTTATTAATGTAGCTAAGTAGGCTGTTGATTTATACGTTTATAATTTGTCTTTGATAGGATATAAGCCATGGTAGTGTCCTCTGACTGTCTGCGACTCGATAGACAAGGTAAATAAATGGTGGCCTAACCACCGTGCGTAAATGTTTAGCAAAAGAGGGCGCGCGGGCATTGGCATTTGAACGCGCTTGTTTGTGCCAAGTGTGGGTCTATAATGCATTTGATCCATACACCAGGCTGTATCACAACCAGCTGTGATTTGGAGTACCATATGGCAGCGCACAATTGGCCCAGCGTAATTGTAAATAAGAATTCGTTCTTAACTGACTTGCCTAGTTAAATAAAGGTAAAACACTTGTTTTTTTTTAAATAGATTGAAATATCTTCAAGTTCACCCCTAATCATTGTAAATCCAAATGTTTCTTATTTTAATCGAATTCCTAACAACTAGAAGAATCTTCGTGAATGTTATGGGGAAATTATTGGAGTTCACAGTTCAGCATCAGGTTTAGTTTAATTTATTCATTCGACCATTAAAAAAAAAAACAAGCACGAGGATAACACAGTCTGGGACTTATTTCCATTGTGGTACTCTTGATCATTAATTCATCCGTCAAACACTGCATTAAAGACTTGATGCAAAATATTAACTCTTGAAAGCCACAAACTCATAGCATAGTTGTGTTGTAAATGTTGACATTTTTCACCAAGACTGCGAACGTTTATTTTTACGCATGACTGCAGCATCAACGCATTTAGCTCCATCGCCATGCCGCCTTTGCCTTTACCGTGAAGACAAAATTCTCCGTTAGACATATTTTCAGTTTTACTTCGGCAATTTCCATTCATCTCTTGTGTTTTAGCCTACAACATTTTATTGTAATTTCGTCAAACTCCTTTGGCGATTTCCGGACATATGTTCCGACTGACATGTTCAGCAATGACACCATAGTGTGCATGACAATCTCAAAGAGTTTCCATGGGCTTGGTGGTCTAGAAACCACAATGGTAAACAGGTAGTTTGTGTAGACGCCGAGACAAGCAATTTTTCCTCGCTGGGTTGCAACGTCGCTTGCGCCCTTTGTGGTTAGATCAAGGCAAGCAACGTTAGAAATAAATGGCAGGAACATAAGCACAAACACGGCTGAATATATTGTTACTCTGGCCATTTGATCTGTATGTAGCTCTTCGTTTTTTTCAATGATAGGCAAGGCCTATTCAATACAATGTTGTTTTTCCCCACTTGAATATGAACTATAGCCAATTTAGTGTGTTCAAATTAAACATTGCAACTGTTGTTTTGTTATATAAGACAACAATAAGCATTATGAAGCACGTAACTGTCTGTATTTGAATGTAGGCCATGTAATGTTTCTCTTAAACTTGTTTTGTTCTACTTTTTTCTTTATTCCCTTCTGGAAATAAAACAATATATAATGCAAATTTGTAAATTGGATTTGGCTTGGAATCATCATTAGTTGCATACAGAGCCATGAATAAAGTAAATTATATTAAGTTCAGATAATTAGGCAATGTTAACAATTATAATAACTATATTATTATTATGTACCAATACTATATAGTCATACAGGCCTCTGACCTAACGTTTTTAGCGATGCATTGTTTAAAAACGAGGAATATTGATAAGATCAAATATAATAATGATGAAATAGCCTAATATTAATATTGAATTAAGACCATGTCAAATACAATTCACAAAAGGTAGTTTCGGCCTGTACTACTTCACAGAAAACTAGGCCTATAATAATATGTTCTTAGAGTGAGAAAAAAAGGTAGGTCGGTGCAATCTTCTCAATCTTCTCGCATTCATTCGAAAAACATGTTTTGTTGTTGTCTTTGCTGGAATCTGACCTATCTTCTTTTGCTCACAGTTTGAGTTATAACGCAGGACTTTTCATGTGTTTATTTCCGGTGAAATGTTGTCACCGGCGGTCTCGCTTTTTGAGATGTAGGCTCGGCCTATGGGCAAGACATCTTCATCTCGTAAAGGTTGCTCAACGGACTCAAAGTGATGATGCCCTTCAAATTGAGTGAAACTAAAATGCCAGGCCCCCTGCTACTTCTGCTGTGCTGGAGCTATGTCTTGAAAGGCAAGTATGACACTATATTCTGCACACGTTGACAATGTGTCGATAATTAATGTAGAAAAGGTACATTCAGCTAGGCTAACGCTAACTCATGATGACAGTGAGGGCTTTAGACTGTTTCGTCATTACTCTAAATAGGCCTACATTCATTTATTTCAAGAAATATCCACAGTATTCTAGTCTGCCTACGTTATAACTTTTTCATGAACTTGCTTACCTGTATGTGAGATGAAACAGTAAGTCGTAAGTTGTAAGTCGCTCTGGATAAGAGCGTCTGCTAAATGACTTAAATGTAAATGTAAAAACAGTGATCTGAAATACAGTACGTCATTAACTCTATAACCTGTTTTATAATGTCGTTTTGTTCATGTTATAATCAAGCAATTTCAAGATAATTAACATCTTAGGTTAGACAAAGCAGGCCTATAAGATTCAATTTCGACAAATTGTTTACAAGTGGACAGTGATTTAAGCTTTTTTTTCTGTTCGGCATCCATGCTTGGTATATTCATGAAAAAAAGTTGACTGTTATGAAAACGCACCAAACATGCTAAACAGTAATTAGATTAAATATATGTTATATTCTTGTTCTTCCAACTTATGTTTTTAGCTACACACGCATCAGTTATAACCCAGACACCTGGAGTGGTGATGGTGAAAGCTGGTGATACAGTGACCTTGAAATGCCATTTGAGTGAGATTACCACCTACTGCTTCTCTGTGAGTTGGATAAAAGTGGACCCCAGGACTGGAACACACAGCAAGAGTACACTCTTAACGGTTGATAACATTTCAACGGACCAGGAACAGGACAACCTATGTTCCGTTACAATCACCAATGCAAATGTGAGCGACTCTGGCATGTACTACTGTTTGGCTGTTCACTCCAAAACGGTGTACTCTGGCAATGGTTCTAAGGTTATTATTTTGACAGGTAATTGAATGTCTTGTATGTTCATATTTATTTACAAAGTTTACTAACCTAGAAAAAATATATTTTGCTAAACAACTAAAATGTATATAATGATATAAACCTTTCAAAAATAAACACAAAACGGAATGTTACATCTAAATTAAACAATATATATAGTACCAGATAAAAGTTTAGACACTTACTCTTTCCAGGGTTTTTCTTTATTTTGTGAAGATATCAAAATTATGAAGTAACACATATGGAATCATGTATTAACCAAAAAAGTGTTATTAAACAAATCAAAATATATATCTGAGATTCTTCAAAGTAGCCACCCATTGCCTTGATGACAGCTTTGCACACTCTTGGCATTCTCTCAGCCAGCTTACTGAGGTAGTCACCTGGAATGCACTTCAATTAACAGGTGTGCCTTGTTAAAAGTTTATTTGTGGAATTTCATTCCTTAATGGATTTGAGCCAATCAGTTGTCTTGTGACAAAGTAGGGGTGGTATACAGAAGATAGCCCTATTTGGTAAAAGACCAAGTCCATATTATGGCAAGAACAGTTAAAATAAGCAAACAGAAACAATACTCCATCATTACTTTAAGACATGAAGAACTTTGAAAGTTTCTTCAAGTGCAGTCACAAAAACCATCGAGCTCTATGATGAAACTGGCTGTCGTGAGGACCGCCACAGGAAAGGAAGACCCAGAGTTACCTCTGCTGCAGAGGATAAGTTCATTAGAGTTTACTGCACCTTAGATTGCAGCCCAAATAAATGCTTTGCAGAGTTCAAGGAACAGACCCATCTCAACATCAATTGTTCAGAGGAGACTGCGTGAATCAGCGATACGCCATCCCGTCTGGTTAGCGCCATTTGTTTTTCAAAGGACAATGACCCAACACACCTCCAGGCTGTGTAAGTGCTATTTGACCAAGAAGGAGAGGGATGGTGTTGCATCAGATGACCTGGCCTCCATAATCTCCTGACCTCAACCCATTTGAGCTGGTTTGGGATGAGTTGGACTGCAGTAAAAGAAAATCATCCAATAAGTGCTCAGCATGTGTGGGAACTCCTTCAAGACTGTTGGAGAAGCATTCCTCATGAAACTAGTTGAGAGAATGTCAAGAGTGTACGAAGCTGTCATCAGGGCAAAAGGTGGCTACTTTAAAGAATTTCAAATATAAAATATATTTTGATTTGTTTAACACTTTTTTTTACTACTTGATTCCATATGTTTTATTTCATGGTTTTGATTTCTTCACTATTATTATACGATGTAGGGAAAAAAATGGTTAGGATCACCACTTTATTTTAAGAATGTGAAATGTCAGAATAATAGTTGAGTGATTTTATTTCAGCTTTTTTCTTTCATCACATTCCCAGTGGGTCAGATGTTTACATACACTCAGTTAGTATTTGGTAGCATTGCCTTTAAATTGTTTAACTTGGGTCAAACATTTCGGGTAGCTTTCCACAAGCTTCCCATTCCTCTTTCTATTCTGGTTAGCTCCAGTTTGCGCTGTTCTGTGAAGTGACTAATACACAGCGTTGTACGAAATCTTCAGTTTCTTGGCAATTTCTCGCATGGAATAGCCTTCATTTCTCAGAACAAGAATAGACTGACAAGTTTCAGAAGAAAGTACTTTGTTTCTGAGCATTTTGAGCCTGTAATCGAACCCACAAATGCTGATGCTCTAGATACTCAACTAATCTAAAGAAGGCCAATTTTATTGCTTCTTTAAACAGCACAACAGTTTTCAACAGTTTTCTAATGATCAATTACCCTTTTTAAAATGAGAAACTTTCATTAGCTAACACAACGTGCCATTGGAACACATGAGTGATGGTTGCTGATAATGGGCCCCTGTAAGCCTATGTAGATATTCCATAAACAAATCTGCAATTTCCAGCTACGATAGTCATTTACAACATTAACAATGTCTACACTGTATTTCTGATCAATTTGATGTTCTTTTAATGGACAAAACATGTGCTTTTCTTTAAAAAACAAGGACATTTCTAAGTGACCCCAAACGTTTGAACTGTAGTGTGCTGTATGTTCTTTGATCATAAATCCAGTCATTGTTTTATTTTAAACAACCAGTTTACCGGGAGGAAAACCAAGTTGGTAATTCTAAAGAATGTAATTGTTAAATGATGACCATTTTGTCCTTAGAGAGAGAAAGGGTAGAGAACAGCACTAAAGCCCCAACCATCCAAATCGTCTCTTCGCCAGAGGTTGACCGCATCTTCATCCCTCTGCTGTGTTTGGTGTTGGAAGTGGTCCCGTCTCAGGTCCGTGTGTTCTGGCTCATAGACGGGAGAGAAGAGAGTGGACTCACTGACTCCACCTGGACAGACAACAGTGATTCAGCCACAGAGTTCACTAGGAACCAGATTCTTGTCCAGGCACAGGAGTGGGACAGACGAGCAGAGTTTACATGTGTGGTGGAGTTTGAGGGGAAAACTATCACCAAAACACTGCTGCAGCAAAATGGTAAATGCATTAGACCCAGATTTACTAAGCTTTTGCACCTGTTCTTTCAGTAAGGGATTTAACACTGAAAACAATGATATAACTTGAAACTATCTTTATTTAGACTTTGTCTTTATTTTCACCATAGATTCCAATGCCATGTGCACAATGTTGATGTATGGGGCCTCTGCAGCTGCTCTCCTCACCATAATAGTTGCTGTCACTATTGCTGTGTGTCTGCACCGTGGTAAGATCAAATCAATGGATAATGGGCCAATACTGTATAACAAACGCCAAATGATCTTGTGCAAGACAATTTATACCATAGTACTCAGAAAAGGATGTTATGACCATTGTAATTTAGGGGAAACATGCCCCATCAATTGGTACATTTGCAGGATATACATTTACAAGATGTAGTCTTTTTTTAATAACTTACTAGTATCCACTCAAAACACTAAAGTGCACGTTGTGATGCCTATGGTTATGGGTAGTCATGTAGGTAAACCAGTTCAGTGGTCAGACCTATATGGGTCAAGTTCTTTTGTTTTGTTACACCATAGAATAGGTGGCTAAATATGGGCAAAAATATTTTATTCCATTAGGTCATTTTCTGAGGAAATGGAATAAAATCGGATTTCGTAGGCCTGTATTTTCTCTTGCACAGGAATGTTGAGAATTAAAATCTGTTGATAATTCTTGACTTTGTTCCTCTTTCCCCTCTTTCACACAAGTCAGGCTCTCTGTAGTGGTAGCAGTGACCTTTATGGCAAGTGTCTGCTAATTTTAGACAGCAGTCTACTCCACCTGCTTTTGAGATCAGAGAGTCAATGTTAACAAATGGCCATGGACAACAAACATTATCACTGAATCATGATGCTTTCTTCAACCTGGATATTAAATGTGTTATTTTGATTGTTTATTCCTATAGGGCATCCTGTGGTTATTGATGCAGATACAAGGTTTGAGGCGGACATTCATTCCAAAATTGGATTATAGAGAAGCCTGTGATTGCTAGAGTGTGAAATCCTCTGTTTTAATTTCAGACAAAGAGGCATAGGCACTGAGAACAAACGGGATCAATCTGGTAATTATTATCTTAATTTCTTTTTACATTTTAGGATTAATACAATTCAACAGCCGACTACTTTAGAAGGGTTTCAAGATGGCTTTTATCAACTTGGAGGTATTTAGTGGCGGAAATGTTTTAGCGTTTTCATTATCTTTTTAACTATTCAGTTGAAATAGATTGAATGCGCTTTAATTCAATATTATTTGTTTGCCAAATTGCTCAAAATAAGTCGTAGAGAAACACATTGTGTACCATTGTAGCACTTAGACACCCTTAGTTTCCACAGCGTCTCTTGATGGCGTATGCAGGGCCGGTTGATTGAAGGATTCCAGGTCTTTTTGAAGTAGTTTGTCGGTGGATGTCATGGCTGCATTGGTGTTTATGTTCTGAGTTCTGACGTTTGCAGGGAGACGGGGAGAAGCAAGAAGGCCAGTTAGATCATCGTTCTCGGTAAGTAGCTATTGTATTTGGGTTAAACTATGATTTTTGGTCGTGCTAAATGTTTGTTTTTTAATGTTGCATGATTTTATAATCCAATGCCATGCTATCAGATTTTCTCACATAGTAAAGGTGGTGGACCTCATTTTTTTTATCTCCATTTCGGCCCAATTTAACTCTTGGGGACGGTTTACTGGGAATAGATCAAGCCAATAGCCCTTGACTAAAAATAAACATGTTATATTGACATTTTCCATTGAACATGGTTTTTAGTTCATATTTTAATATTTTTTTCAGGAAAGGCCCCATAGTGTATTCATGTTGAAAAAACACGAATGTTATGATCCGAACATACTGCTCTGAAATGTCTCGTACTGGTGTATTACTTGTTAAGTATAGTGAAAATACAGTACTTATAGGTGATATACCTGGTTGTGTAAATACACATTGACATTTGTACATGGATTATATTTGTAAACAAACTCAAATGAATTGTGGCTAAACCTACTTTCACCCCTAGAGTGATTGTTTTAGATTACTCAGTTATCTCAATTGTGAATGTATTGATTGACTGACGTAATATCACTTCTATGGTATGAATCCTGACATATGAGAGCCTGGTTTACATTTGCATCATTGCTGCCCCAATTCAGTCCACATAAAGTTTTAAAGCAGTTTTGTATACTTGAATATAAAGAAACAACTATACTGTACCTATTTCTGAACCTTTGAGAATTAACTCCCTGGTGTTGATCGTTCCACAGGAGGTCCAGTATGCGACTTTGGACCATATCAATTTTGGGAGACGCACAAATACAGTTCTCCAATCAGATTTTGACAAAGAAATTGCATAGAAATTCCTTGTATTTTGTCATGATGTAGATGCTTATGAACTGCCACTGAAAACATTTCAGATGATTATTTATGTATTTGTGTATAAAGTAAGAGCCGGTGTCCGCAATTGCAAAGTACTTTCTTTTATATTGGAATTCAACTGTGGAGTAGTCTCCAATTAGTCATTAAGATGTCCCAGTCCAGAAAGGCTTTCAGAGGTCAGGTTAGATCCCTTCCGTCAGAAAAAGTGCACAGGTCTAAATAGGAAAATTACTGAATATTCTTGAATTTTGTATGGATTGTGTATTTATTATGGTGTAGGCTAGTTAGGGACTTATCATAGGCCCATGTCACAGGAGGTTGGTGGCACCTTAATTGGGGAGGATGGCTGGAGTGGAATAGTATGAAATCCATCAAACACATGGATTGATGCCAATCCATTTGCTTTGTTCCACACATTATTATCAGCCGTTCTCCCCTCAGCAGCCTCCACTGGCCCATGTATTTCCATGGATCTTCTTGTGTTGTGTCCTGTTTTTGTCCTACACAGAAGACCACATTGGAAATAAGTGTTCTTACACTATTGTGTGTCATCCTCTGGGATTCTTTATATTTTTACAACTGTAAGAATTGTATTATCCAAAATCAAATCAATCAATCAATATGGCTTGTAAATGAATGTCTTTTTTTTTCAATTTCATTTTATCACCTATTTTCTAATTTACCATTTCCCTGGAACCCTTAGGGCCAAAAATGCCTCTGTTTTTGAACAGATATCTAAAACATATGTTTAAAATCTTTGCTTGAATGCAACAACAAAAAAATGTTAAAATTCTCAATCTCAAGCGCACTTTGACAAAGTGTACGTCTTAATTTCTCTGACCAAAATGAGAAGGCTCCTGCACAGACTGCAGATTGTGTAACATGAGAAAGTGTCACAGGTAACATGTGTAGGACTGTAGCCTTCGGAACAGAAGCTGACCACCGTAGTTTAAGCTTTAGCTGCATATCTCTCCCGCTCTCTTTCTCTGCGAGGAGTGGTTTTTCTGAGCATGATATGCTTTTGGACAGACACCGCTTTGCTTATAACAAACCACTAGCAGATTCTATATTCAGACTTTTTCACCCAATAGTGCAATATACTAGATAGCATACCATGAAAGTAAAAAGATTATCAGCTCCCATCCGATCACCTAACCTCAGCAGCCTTCACGAAATGAATGAAACTCAGGCAATAGATGGAATGTGCTGTTATTATTGTAACAGTTCATTTTCTACAACAACAGTATTTTAAAGGATTTGAAAATAGTTATGCTCCCACTTAGTTCTGAATGGGAAATAAAGCAGTCTGGCCGATGAGTGACAAGGATCTGCATTCCATCCAATTCACACATGATTTAATATAAGATTTAGTAGTTTTCAATTAAGTGTAGCTGGATTCAGTCATGATGAAATCAAGTAAGTAATGGCAAGACATAATAAAAGTGTTACAATGAAATGTTAACGTACTCTTAATACAAAGGACAGTAGTCGTTTTTGGTAAGTAAAAAGTTATGACTTTAGGTGAACTGAAAACCCCCCACAATTATACACTTCTACAGTATGATACAACATGAGGCAATATAGGCCCGTTCTACTTTTAATGTTGATACAGATAACTTGGTTAACGAAGTTTCCTACCTAATGTGTTTGTATAGTTAACTCCAGCCTACCTGATGTTAGAATAGGAAGGAGAAAAACTACAGACTGAGTGACAGGACAGGTAGATTTGAAGTAAACACTCACATCTACTGGATGTTTGGAGACAGTGACACAGGATGAGAAAGAAGAGCATTTCATCATGACAGTACTTGAAGGATAGATAGCACTTTATGGAAGCACTAGGCTCCTCTAACACATGTTTTATGCATTTTGCATTTAACATCTTCCTAGTAGGTATGAAGCACTCCGAATCTCTCAAAGCACTTTTATTCTGAATGTTGGTTTACTGCAGTTTTCACAATGAAAGCCCTCCTCCTTTCTTTAGTTTGGGGATTTTCTGTTACTTTTCTCAAGTTAGCCTGAATAAAGAACGAATGAACACAGACACTTTCAGTTAGCCTGAATAAAGAACGAATGAACACAGACACTTTCAGTTAGTCTGCTTTTTTTGTTTGACATTTTTCTTTCTTTTTTAAAACTTTTGACTATGATTCAGGCAACATACGTGACTATATTGAACAGAAATAGAAACGCAACATGCAACAATTTCAAAGATTTTACTGAGTTACACTTCATATGTGTCAAGAAATCATTCAATTGAAATAAATTCATTCGGCCCTAACCTATGGTTTTTACATGACTGGAAATACAGATATGTATCTGTTGCTTACAGATCCGTTGTGGATCAGAAAACCAGTCAGTATCCGGTGTGACCACCATTTGCTTCATGCAGCGTGACACATTTCCTCCACATAGAGTTGATCTGTAGAATGTCGTCCCACTCCTCTTCAATGGTTGTGCGAAGTTGCTGGATATTGGCTTATGCATGCCCATACCATAACCTCACTGCCACCATGGGTCATTCTGTTCAAAGTGTTGTCATCAACAAACCGCTCACCCACACGACGCCATCTGCTCGGTACAGTTGAAACCGGGATTCATCTTTGAAGAGCATACTTCTCCATCATGCAAGTGGCCATTGAAGGTGAGCAGTCAGGTCAAGACCCTGGTGACCCTGGTGAGGACGACAATCATGCAGATGAGCTTCCCTGAGACGGTTTCTCTCAGTTTGTGCAGAAATTCTTCAGTTGTGCAAACCCACAGTTTCATCAGCTGTCTGGGTGGCTGGTTTCAGATGTGGAGGTCCTGGGCTGGCGTGGTTTCACTTGGTCTGCAGTTGTCAGGCCATTTGAAAGTACTGCCAAATTCTTTAAAATGACGTTGGAGGTGGCTTATGGTATACAAATTAACATTCAATTCTCTGGCAGTCAGCATGACAAAATGCACTCTCCCTCAAAACTTGAGACATCTGTGGCATTGTGTTGTGTGACAAAACTGCACATTTTAGAGTGGCCAGCACAAAGTGCACCTGTGTAATGATCATGCTGTTTAATCAGCTTATTGATATCCCACACCTGTCAGGTGGATGAATTATCGTGGCAAAGGAGAAATGCTCACTATGAGGGATGTAAACAAATGTGTGCAAAACATTTGAGAGAAATTAAGCTTTTTGTGCATTTGGAACATTTCTGAGATCTTTTATTTCAACTCATGAAACATGGGACCAACACTTTACATGTTGCGTTTAGATTTTTGTTCAGTGTATACAATATCATACAGAAATACATCTTACCTGAATTGTTGCTCTCGACTGATAGTTGTGCCCATGCAGTCAGTGTAATGAGAAGAAGAGAGGAGACAATTCCCAGCACCCTGTAGAGACTGACTATAGTGTAACACTGTGGAGAAGTCTGACAGGACACAATAACATCTCATCAAATGGAACGGTACAGTTTAATACAAAACGTTTTTCAATATCTTCATATTCACTGAATTTATTGTCAAATTAACACGACTACTTACTACATTAACATACTGTCAATTTTATTACAGTAGTACAAACTATGATATTAAGGGAAGAGGAGTTCCCATTTTTGTTGCAGGGTTTTGGTGAAGGAAATTAAAATGCTATTAGATGATTTGGAAACTGATTTCTAATTATTATTATTTATTGTTTTACAAATACATGCCTGTGACTATTACTGAATAGAAGTCAAAGTAAAACTTGGCTATACAGTGCATTCAGAAAGTATTGGGACCCCTTCCCTTTTTAGACATTTTGTTACATTACAGCCTTATTCTAAAATGGATAAAGTACAAATTCTCATCAATCTACACACAATACCCCTTAATGACAAAAAAGTCATACCGTTACATAAGTATTCAGACCCTTTGCTATGAGACTCGAAATTGAGCTCAGGTGCATCCTGTTTTCTATTGATCATCCTTGAGATGTTTCTACAATCTGATTTGAGTCAACCTGTGGTAAATTCAATTGATTGGACATGATTTGGAATGGCACACACCTGTCAGTAAAAGGCACATGACAGCCCGCGTGGAGTTTGCCAAAAGGCACTAAAAGGTCTCTGGCCATGAGAAACTTTCTGATCTGATGAAACGTAGATGGGAACTTTTTGGCCTGACTGCCAAGTGTCACGTCTGGAGGAAACCTGGCACCATCCCTACGGTGAAGCATGGTGGTGGCAGCATCATGCTGTGGGGATGTTTTTCAGCGGCAGGGACTGGGAGACTAGTCAGGATCGAGGGAAAGATGAACTGATCAAAGTACAGAGAGATCCTTGATGAAAACCTTCTCCAGAGCGCTCAGGACCGTAGACTGGTGCGAAACTGTACCTTCCAGCAGGACAACGACCCTAAGCACATAGCCAAGAAGACCGAGGAGTGGCTTCGGGACAAGTCTCTGAAATTCCTTGAGTGGCTTAGCCAGAGCCCGGACTTGAACCCGGTCGAACATCTCTAAGAGAGACCTGAAAATAGCTGTGCAACGAAGCTCCCTATTCAACCTGACAGAGCTCGAGAGGATCTGCAGAGAAGAATGGGAGGAACTCCCCAGATACAGGTGTGCCAAGATTGTAGCGTCATACCCAAGAACACTTGACGCTGTAATCACTGCCAAAGGTGCTTCAACAAAGTACTGAGTAAAGGGTCTGAATACTTATGTAAATGTGATATTTCTGGGGGGGATATTATTTTGCAAATTTGTGAAATATAGAAAAAACAACTGTTTTTGCTTTGTCATTATGGGGTATTGTGTGTAGATTGATAACGGGGAAAAAACAGTTTAATGAATTTTAGAATAAGGCTGTAACAAAATGGGGAAAAAGTCAAAGGGTCTGAGTAATTCCCGAATGACGGGGCCTGTATATGACAGCACAGTAGTAAATCCCAGAGACGGTGACAGCTGCGGTGTAGATGAACACAGGGCACATCTTCTATGAGATGTCATACTGAGACCTGATGTTGATAATGGTGTTCTTGGGGACTCGCAGCACGCCGGGTTGTGTGGGCAATCTCATGCAGGCAACGGTATAACAGTAAGATGTCAACCCCTCCAGAACGCAGTTCATGGTGATGTTGCCGCCGACCACGTCAATTCAACAAAAGGTCGAAACTGGGTCACTGTTGAGTCCTCCAACATGATGGGCCCTGCAACAGAATATAGAAACATGGTAATTAACCAAATGCTTTGCATAGATTGATATGAGGTTAAAGTGATAGTTTTCTCTCGATGCAGTCCATAGCAGATTCAGGAGAATGTTATATTTTGAGGCATGTCAGTCCATTTTTCAGTCCAAGTAATTATAAGTTATATATGGTCTGTTCACATCAGTTTATCTCTACAAGGCACATCATTACATTTTATGCAAGCCACTCTTCTTTAAGCTAATTCAAAAGTAGCTTTATTCATTTGGCATATCAGCAAGGGTTGAATCAAACTTGGACACAGACTGAAATGCTTTCCAACCTAAATGTGCAATATGGTGGTCTTGTCTTTGACCTGGTTAAGGTTGTGAGGCCATGTCAGAGAGGAAAAATAGACGGCAGACAATTGATGCTACCATTCTGTTTAGCAACCTCAGACAAATGACCATCTTTTAGAGAGAGGAAGTAGTTACACGAGATAGTGGTCTCCGTTATGTTTCAATGAGAGTCAGCGCAGCAGGCAAAGTTACATTTGTTTTATTGAATTGGAATATAATTTACACAAATGGTGATGATGATGTATGATGATCAGTATGACAGTATGTCATATTTAATAAAAGGTTTATAAAACACTGTTATTGACAAATTATTCAGAAAGACACAGAAGGTCACAACAGTTGCCATGGGGAGTTTTTTGTCATGAGTGCACGGATTCTTCAGAAGTCAACCTATGAGCATTACCTTGAAAGCCCACCGCAGTTGGTGCCGCCTCTTCAAACCACACGACAAAGACGCAGAGGTGGAAAAAGTCCTCAATTGTCATACTTGAGTAAAAGTAAAAGTAAAAGTAAATACTATACATCAAATTCATTATATTCAGCAAACTAGGCTGCACAATTTCCTTTTTATAACTTTTTTTGGACAGCAAGGGGCACACTCCAACACTCAGAAATAATTTACAAAAGAAGCATTTATGTTTAGTGAGTCCACCAGATCCGAGGCAGTAAGGATGACCAGGGAGGTTCTCTTGAGTGTGTGAATTGGACCTTTTTCATGTACTGCTAAGCGTTCAAATTGTAACTTGTACTTTTGGGTGCCAGGGAAAATGTATGGAGTAAAAAGTACATAATCTTCTTTAGGAAGGTAATGTCAAAAATATTAATAGTAAAGTACAGATACCCCCAAAAACTACTTAAGTAGTACTTTAAAGTGTTTTTACCTAAGTACTTTAAACCAGTGCAAAGAGGACACAAAGTAGCTGCTGTACCTCCTGACTTGATAGGTGTCACTTCCTGTCCACTGCTCTGGCACAATTATAAATAGAACGCAAACCACATTTAGGACTACTCTGCTACTGAGTCTCACATACTCAGCTACAGATCTCACATTCTTTTCAGTAATGACAGTAGGAGTAACACATTGTAAATGTTTACTTATCTTTCTACTTTTCCATAAGAAAATGTTTTTACTCCACTTAAATTAGCCTTTATGTTTTATTTACTCCTCATTTGGAAACTGGTTGCATGTAATGTATCTTCATTGGCATAATCTGAGTGTACAAAACATTAAGGACATCTTTCCATGACATGCGCTGATCAGATGAGTCCAGGTGAAAGCTATGATAAATTATTGATGTCACTTGTTAAATCCACTTTAAATCAGTGTAAATGAAGGGGAGGAGACAGATTAAAGAAGGATTTTCAAGCCTTGAGACAATTGAGACATGGATTGTGTGTGTGCGTGCCATTCAGTGGGTGGATGAGCAAGACAAAAGATTGAAGTGCCTTTGAACAGGGTATGGTAGTAGGTGCCTGGGCATCCTCGCTGTGTCAAGAACTGCAACGCCGCTGGGTTTTTCACGCTCAACAGTTTCCCGCGTGTATAAATAATGGTCCAACACCAAAAGAACGCCCAGCCAACTTGACACAACTGTGAGAAGCATTGGAGTCAACATGGGCCAGCATCCCCGTGGAACGCTTTCAATACCTTGTAGAGTCAATGCCCCGACGAATTGAGGTTGTACTGAGGGCTAAAGAGGGCGGGGGGGTTCTTGATGTTTTGTACAATTCTTGTACGTTCATTTTTTTGTTGTCAATATTTTCTCATATTTACCAGTCTTACTTCGACCCGCTTTTCTGTAATACATTGTGAGCAACTAAAACAAGACACGAGCTGTCGTTTAATAGTAGCTAGTTGTAGCTGAAATGTGAGTTGCAGTGATTCTACCGAGGGGTTTCCTTGTGTTTTTATAGTCCATGTTCACCCTGCTTTAAACAGACAAGTGGACAGGAAACACAGGCCCATGCAGAGAACACAGCCTTGTTTTTGATGAGTCGTCGTGTGGTTAGAGGTGGAGAGAGACTCTGTGCTAACACTGTGAGCTCCTCAGTATACGGCCATATGGTTTTACAAACACAATCAAAAATATGTGATGATTACCAAAATATCCATTAATAAACATGTTTTGATTAATGTGTATACTGTACTTTTACGTTCCTTTTTTGAATTGTAATGCCTTGCTGTGTCCTTTAGGGGTGTATGATGTTGAATGTTGAGCATTTGAATCATTTTGGAGTTATGCCAACTACAGGAAATTGCATTATTTTCGTGTATTGTACTGTATATCCTATTGGGCTGAACAATTAACGTATGTATATCCAACTGCCATAAACAACCACTATGCATGTTTGCTTTTATTTGTAGTGCTGCAGTGCTTCTAAGTCCATTGCTCTCTAACATTGCTCTCTGTGCACATTTTGGTTCTGTCCCAGCTGCCACGTTCTGACCTTTGTTTCCTTTGTTTTGTCATTATTTAGTATGGTCAGGGTGTGAGTTGGGGTGGGCAGTCTATGTTTGTTTTTCTATGATTTGGGGATTTCTATGTTTCGGCCTAGTATGGTTCTCAATCAGAGGCAGGTGTCATTAGTTGTCTCTGATTGAGAATCATACGTAGGTAGCCTGGGTTTCACTGTGTGTTTGTGGGTGTTTGTTTCCGTGTCTGTGTTTTTCACCACACGGTACTGTTTTGGGTTTCGTTCATTCCACGTTTATTGTTTTTGTATTCAGTTGTTCATGTGTACTATTTATTATTAAAAGAACCATGGACACTTACCACGCCGCATATTGGTCCTCTGATCCTTTTCGCCTCTCCTCTTTGGAAGAAGAGGAGGGAATCCCTTACACCAGTACAATTATCACATCCGATTCAACTCATCAAGAGTTGGATGATTAGCAAAAGACAAGCACGCTTCTTGACACGTCAGAGAATAAACGGAATAAAAGCTTTTCAACAGTGCATCTACAGCTAATCTATGGTCTAGGTGTCCCGGAAATGTTTTTTTAACATTTTAGATCCTCAAGAGTTATTGACAAGACAAGAGAGTGAACTTTACACCAAGGCTAAAAATGTACATAGAACATACAGGATCACAAGATTTATTTTGAAATATTTTAGCATTCTTCCTATTCTTTATTTTAGAACCCTTTTAGGGCAAGACTAGTCCAATCGTTGGGAATATTTTGACAGAGAGTCCAAAGTGTTTGCATTAGTCATGGTAGATAATCCTCAACACTTGCCTAATTAAACTATGGTACTGGGGTAAACGGGTATTTCAGTGATTTACATTTGTCTGCATGTTCAGTAGGTAATGGTTGCCCTCCTGTTTGTGGATGACATATACAGTAAAATGTTACTGTACTTTTCACATGTCATATTATGATGAATTAACTCTTCAGCAGTTCCTGGTCTGAACAGGACTGATGATTGCCTCTATGCCATCAAGAATGACTACTGGTACTCTTTCTTAAAGGCGGTTCAATGTTGACTTGCCTGGTGTTTGGTAGTGTATACCTCATTACTTTGTCACTTGTCTATTGAGGGCCTCATAGTGTTTGTGAGAACAGACTCAGTCCCTCTCCACTTCTAACCACACAACCTCATTTCAAAAACACTGCTCAGCCCTCTGCAAAGGCCTGCGTTTCCTGTCCACTCGTCTGTTTGACTATTACAACATAAATAAATACCTCAACAGAACCATTGCATCACTTAATTACAAATCAAATCAAATTTTATTTGTCACATACACATGGTTAGCAGATGTTAATGCGAGTGTAGCGAAATGCTTGTGCTTCTAGTTCCGACAATGCAGTAATAACCAACAAGTAATCTACATTTACATTTACATTTAAGTCATTTAGCAGACGCTCTTATCCAGAGCGACTTACAAATTGGTGCATTCACCTTATGACATCCAGTGGAACAGTCACTTTACAATAGTGCATCTAAATCTTAAAGGGGGGGGGGGGTGAGAAGGATTACTTTATCCTATCCTAGGTATTCCTTAAATAGGTGGGGTTTCAGGTGTCTCCGGAAGGTGGTGATTGACTCCGCTGTCCTGGCATCGTGAGGGAGTTTGTCCACCATTGGGGGGCCAGAGCAGCGAACAGTTTTGACTGGGCTGAGCGGGAACTGTACTTCCTCAGTGGTAGGGAGGCGAGCAGGCCAGAGGTGGATGAACGCAGTGCCCTTGTTTGGGTGTAGGGCCTGATCAGAGCCTGGAGGTACTGAGGTGCCGTTCCCCTCACAGCTCCGTAGGCAAGCACCATGGTCTTGTAGCGGATGCGAGCTTCAACTGGAAGCCAGTGGAGAGAGCGGAGGAGTGGGGTGACGTGAGAGAACTTGGGAAGGTTGAACACCAGACGGGCTGCGGCGTTCTGGATGAGTTGTAGGGGTTTAATGGCACAGGCAGGGAGCCCAGCCAACAGCGAGTTGCAGTAATCCAGACGGGAGATGACAAGTGCCTGGATTAGGACCTGCGCCGCTTCCTGTGTGAGGCAGGGTCGTACTCTGCGGATGTTGTAGAGCATGAACCTACAGGAACGGGCCACCGCCTTGATGTTAGTTGAGAATCTAACTAACAATTCCAAAACTACTGTCTTATACACAGTGTAAGGGGATAAAGAATATGTACATAAGGATATATGAATGAGTGATGGTACAGAGCAGCAGTTACAACTACTAATAATTGACAGCTCTGTTCTTGGAAATGTAGCTGATCGTTACATGTATAGCAGAAGAGCTAGTTCTTGATGTGTGGTCAATGTGGAATGTTAGTATATTCAACTAAATAATGACTCTTTTGCAGATCTACAGTAATTCACCAATTTGTTAATAATATTTACTGCGTTGAAAATGCAATTGTAAGTGTCTGACAGATTTTGTTAATTTCTTTGAATCCGTCTCTGGGCAATGAATGACATGAATCAATGAATTGCAAGGGGAAAATGAAAAACGGCAGGATTGCAGCCCCTGGGGATTGCAGTTGATCACATTTAGATTACTGTCACGTTCTGACCTTTATTTCCTTTGTTTTGTCGTTATTTAGTATGGTCAGGGTGTGAGTTGGGGTGGGCAGTCTATGTTTGTTTTTCTATGATTTTGTGATTTCTATGTTTCGGCCTAGTATGGTTCTCAATCAGAGGCAGGTGTCATTAGTTGTCTCTGATTGAGAATCATACTTAGGTAGCCTGGGTTTCACTGTTTGTTTGTGGGCGATAGTCTATGTTAGTTGCTTGTGTCAGCACAGTTCTCATTATAGCGTCACGGTCGTTATGAGTTTTGTATTCAGTGTTCAGTGCTTTCTTTAATTAAAAACTTCATCATGAACACATACCACGCTGCATTTTGGTCCGTTCCTTACGACGATCGTGACAATTACGGTGATAATGCTGCTGGTTTCACATTTAAGTTGTACTACCTACTATGCCCTGTAGGGTGCGTGATGTTTCTTCAAGGGTAGAGGTCTACAGCAGTTGTTCCCAAACTTTTTAATAGTGCCATATTCCTTCAAACATTCAACTTCCAGCTGGTACTCCCTCCAGCACCAGGGTCAGTTCACCCTCAAATGTTGTGTTTTGCCATCATTGTAAGCCTGCCACACACACACTATACCATACATTTACTAAATATAAGAATGAGTGTCAGTTTTTGTCACAACCCGGCTAGTGGGAAGTGACAAAGAGCACAAATAATAATAATCAATCATTTTGCTCTTTATTTCGGCATCTCACATATTAAACCTCATTTGTTCATCGAAGATTGTGAATAACTCACCACATGTTAATGACAAGTGTATGCTTGAAAGGATGCACATAACTCTGCAATGTTGGGTTGTATTGGAGAGATTCTCAGTCTTAAATCATTTCCCACACACAGTATGTGCCTGTATTCAGTTTTCATGCCTGTGAGGGCTGAGAATCCACTCGCACATAGGTACGTGGTTGCAGAGGGCATCAGTGTCTTAACAGCGTGATTTGCCAAGGCAGGATACTCTGAGTGCAGCCTAATCCAGAAATCTGGGAGTGGCTTCTGATTCAATTCAATTGCTTTAACAAAGTTAACCATTTTCACTGAAGTGTCCAAAACGTCTTTCAAGCTTTCAGGCATTCCCTTGGCAGAAAGAGCCTCTCAGTGGATGTTACAGTGTACCCAAGTGGCTTCGAGAGCAACTGCTTGTATGCTCGTTACCACTCCACTATGTCTCCCTGTCATGGCTTTTGCGTCATCAGTACAGATGCAAACACATCTTGACCACCAAAGTCCATTTGATGTCACAAAGCTGTCCAGTACTTTAAAAATATTCTCTCCTGTTGTCCTGGTTTCCAGTCGTTTGCAGAAGAGGATGTCTTCCTTAATTGACCCCCCATAAACGTAACGGACATATACCAGGAGCTGTGCCAGACCCACCACATCTGTCGACTCATCCAGCTGTAACGCATAGAATTCACTGGCTTGTATGCGAAGCAGTAATTGTTTCAAAACATCTCCTGCCATGTCACTGATGCATCGTGAAACAGTGTTTGATGAAGTCATTGGCTGTATAGGTTTTTTTGGCCTTTCCCCCAGCATTGTCCCAGCCATATCTGCGGCAGCAGGAAGAATTAAGTCCTCCACAATAGTATGGGGCTTGCCTGTCCTAACCACTCGGTAGCTCACCATATAAGACGCTTCTAGCCCCTTATTATTAAATCAAATCGAATGCATGTCTTACTACTCCAAAGTCATCTTAATTCTCGCTCATAAAACTCCTGTGGATTATTTTATAAATGGCCATGTTTTGTTTCTAAATGTCTGTGCAAGAGTGAAGGCTTCATCGAGTTGTGAGATAGTACTTTTTGCACATATAACACACTGTGGCTGAGGAAAGGCACTACTCCCATATAACACACTGTGGCTGAGGAAAGGCACTACTCCCATTATAAGTGAACCCCAAATCAATGTAGTTCTCATCATATTTGCACTTCTTCGATGGCCCAACGTCCCTGGCTGTTGTTCGGTGCTTTCCGGGTAAGGGGGCAGTAGCTCTTCGGCTGCATCAGATTCACAACTGTCAGTGTCCATGCTATCTGGGCTAACAACAAATGTAGAATTACTGATGCTAGCATTGGATGTGCTCGTGGAAGCAGAACAACTTGTGTCGTCGACAGGTGCAGGTGTAGTACTGCTGGTAGTAGCAGTACTACTAGTAGAGCTGGTATGTGTCTCTATGGACACACACGGGCCTTACTTTTGTTAACCATTTATAATTTTTTCGAGCAAACGGAATGAGCAGCAGCTATGTTTGGCTACATACGGACCGTTAGTGGATTTCCCACGAGAGAGTAAAGGTTAATGTGATTGGATGATCATTTTTTGACTAGGCTACCTGTATTTGACATTGTGTTGTTATTTCGCTGAACACTGAAACATCACGCAAATGTATAGCCCCGTGGGAAAATATAAATGGACTGTTTGAAAATGTGAAGAAAAAAACAGATTTGTGCGTACCTTTGGGGTACGCGTACCTCAGTTTGGAAATTCCCGGTCTAGAGGATGAGGCTAGCAGGAAATCTGAGTGAATCTCAATCATTTAAAGCACCCTTCTCTCCACGCCTCCTTTCCTTTATTTGAACTGATGAGAAAAGAACTGGATAGGTCAAATTATACTTCCGGTCGGCATCCACCATATTGCTTTCACTTATCCTGTGTTTTCAGACCAGTGCAGATGAAAGAGAGGAGACAATGAGAGGAAGACCCTATAGACTATTGAGAGGCACCCTTGCACTGTACTCATCGATTTGACATTCCTGGGAAACGTGATCCTGCCAGGTTCTCATCAGCTGTATCAGCGCCTCACCTCATGACAGGGTGTTGAGCCACACATAAGTTGCAGCGATATCTATGGCCAAGTATGCAAACAAGACCGGAACATAGTGAATTCACTGTGCTGCAAGTTTTAACAGGTTCTGGCATTCTGTAATAATGAGGTGACTGAAGGGAGAGGAAAAGTTGTTTAGCTGGTTGTTTTTTGGGTTCACTTGAAAAAAATCTAACAGTATCTCTCTCTCTTTCATAGTGAAACATAATTCTGATTTAAAATATAAGTGATATGATGTCCTCCTGGAAGACGGACGGACGGACGGACGGACGGACGGACGGACGGACGGACGGACGGACGGACGGACGGACGGACGGACGGACGGACGGACGGACGGACGGACGGACGGACAGACAGACAGACAGACAGACAGACAGACAGACAGACAGACAGACAGACAGACAGACAGACAGACAGACAGACAGACAGACAGACAGACAGACAGACAGACAGACAGACAGACAGACAGACAGACAGACAGACAGACAGACAGACAGACAGACAGACCAATGCATGCAGAGACATTGGAATGAGACATCACATAATGACACTATTACAATGCAAATGGCAGGACTGTCTGAAAGTGAATTATGTGGAAGACTGTAAGAATGCACTGAATTGCCTGTGCCAGTGTTTCCTTCCCAAAATCAAATCAAATCAAAGATAAAAATTGTTGTATTGTATTAGTCACATGCGCCGTTATAACAGAGAGTGAAATGCTTACTTATGAGCCCAATGCAGTTTTTTAAAATACGGATAAGAATAAAAAATAAAAGTAACAAGTAATTAAAATAACAATAGCAAGACTATATACGGGGGGTACCGGTACAGAGTCAATCTGCAAGGGCACCGGTTAGTTGATGTAATATGTACATGTAGGTAGAGGAATTCAAATGACTATGCATAGATGCTAACAACAGAGGGTAGCAGCGGTGTAAAAGAGGTGAAGAGGGGGAGGGGGGCAGAAGCTGTTTAGAAGCCTCTTGGACCTAGACTTGGCGCTCCGGTACCACTTGCTGTGCAGTAGCCAAGAGAACAGTCTATGACTAGGGTGGCTGGAGTCTTTGACAATTTTTAGGGCCTTCCTGGATGGCAGGAAGCTTGGCTGGGCCGTTCACACTACCCTATGTTGTGAATGGCGCAGCTGTAGAACCTTTTGTAGATCTGAGGACCCATGACACCTGGCGGTGGCCCATCAGGAAGTCCAGGATCCAGTTGAAGAGGGAGGTGTTTAGTCCCAGGGTCCTTATCTTTTTGATGAGATTTGAGGGCACTATGGTGTTGAACGCTGAGCTGTAGTCAATGAATAGCATTCTCACATAGGTGTTCCTTTTGTCAAGGTGGGAAATGGCAGTGTGGAGTGCAATAGAGATTGCATCATCTGTTGATCTGTTGAGTCGGTATGCAAATTGGAGTGGGTCTAGGGTTTCTGGGATAATACGTTGATGTCAGATTTGACCAGCCTTTCAAAGCACTTCATGGCTACAGACAGGAGTGCTACGGGTCGGTAGTAATTTAGGCAGGGTACCTTAGTATTCTCGGGCACAGGCACTATGGTGGTCTGCTTAAAACCTGGTGGTATTACAGATTCAGACAGGGAGAGGTTGAAAATGTCAGTGATGACACTTGCCAGTTGGTCAGCGCATGCTTGCAGTACCCGTCCTGGTAATCCGTATGGCCCTGCAGCTTTGGGAATGTTGACCTGTTTAAAGGTCTTACTCACATCTCCTGCGGAGAGCGTGATCACACAGTCTTCCGGAACAGCTGGTTCTCTCATGCATATTTCAGTGTTACTTGCCTCAAAGCGAGCATAGAAGTAGTTTAGCTCATCTGGTAGGCTCGTGTCACTGCTGTGCTTCCCCTTGTAGTCTGTAATGGTTTGCAAGCCCTGCCACATCCGACAAGCGTCAGAGCCGGTGTAGTATGATTCGATCTTAGTCCTGTATTGATGCTTTGCCTGTTTGATGGTTCATCGGGGGGCATAGGGAGATTTCTTATAAGCTTCCGGGTTAGAGTCCCGCTCCTTGAAAGCGGCAGCTCTAGCCTTTAGCTCAGTGTGGATGTTGCCTGTAATCCATGGCTTCTGGTTGGGGTATGTACGTACCATCACTGTGGGAATGACATCATCAATGCACTTATTGATGAAGCCAATGACTGATGTGGTGTACTCCTCAATGCCATCGGAGGAATCCTGGAACTTATTCCAGTCTGTGCCAGCAAAACAATCCTCTAGCTTAGCATCTGCTTCATCTGACCACTTTTTTATTGATCTAGTCACTGGTGCTTCCTACTTTAATTTTTGCTTGTAAGCAGGAATCAGGAAGTTGAATTATGGTCAGATTTGCCAAATGGAGGGCGAGGGAGAGCATTATTTGCGTGTTGAGTAAAGGTGGTCCAGAGTTTTTTTCCCCTCTGGTTGCACATTTAACATGTTGATAGACATTTGGTAAAACATTTGGATTTAAGTTTCCCTGCATTAAAGTCCCTGGCTACTAGGAACGTCGTCCCTGGCTCCAAGGAGTGCCGTCTCTGGGTGAGCATTTTCTTGTTTGCTTATGGCGGAATACAGCTCATTCAATGCTGTCTTATTAGTGCCAGCCTCAGTTTGTGGTGGTACGTAAACAGCAATGAAAAGTACAGATGAAAACTCTCTTGGTAGATACTGTGGTCTACAGCATATCATGTGATACTCTACCTCAGGCAAGCAATAGCTCGAAACTTCCTTAGATATCATGCACCAGCTGTTATTTAAAAAATACATAGTCCACCGCCCCTTGTCTTACCAGATGCCGCTGTTCTATCCTGCCGGTACAGCGTATAACCAGCCAGCTGCATGTTGATAGTGTCGTTGTTCAGCCACAACTCCCTGAAGCATAAGATGTTACAGTTTGAATGTCCCGTTGGTAGTTTAATATTCTGTGTAGGTCATCGATTTTATTCTCCAAAGATTTCACATTTGCTAGCAGAATGGAGGGAAGTGGGGGTTTATTCGATCGCCTACAAAGTCTTAGAAGGCAACATCTGGTCCCTTTTTCTCCACCTCATCCCCACACAAATCACGGGGATCTGGGCCTGTTCCCGAGAAAGCAGTATCTCATTTGCGTCATGCTCAACAGACTCATTAAAGGAAAAATAAAATGTTCTGCCAGTCCGTGGTGAGTAATCGCAGTCCTGATGTCCAGAAGTTCTTTTCGGTTATAAGAGATGGTAGCGGCAACATTATGTGTAAAATAAGTACACGCAAACAACGCAAATAAACAAAGACAATAGGTTGGGGACACGTAAAACGTCAGCCTTCTTCTCCGGCGCCATTGTTACAAAAACATATATGGATATGAGTAATTGTGTTTGTTTGTCTTTTATGAAGAAGCTTCTATAAGTTATTTACTCATGCTGTACTCTCGTTCATTCATGGAGAGTTTTTCATCTTAAAATCATGAAAGATAATTTGATCATTAATGCCTAATTTGTCTATTATTTAAAATAGTAGGTACATTGTAGCGTGGAGGCCACCCCTTAGTCTCCTGAACAGTGCCATTTCAACATAGGCCTAAACGTCTCAGCAATGAGACATCGTACCAGAGACATTGACAGATACCTCAGTTAGGGCTTGCCAGCCCTGTCAAACACACTTGATCCTGTGGCTTTACAAATTTGGGCGTGGTGTCTGTTTTTCTGGAAGACAGCTAGGAGGAGTGGCGAGAGAGCAGGACATCGAAAGCTCTGAAGGCAGGACACACCCTTCTCCCCTGGGAAACCAGTCGCTACTGAGCCCGCATGTGAAACCAAACAGCTGCGCATTCTAGTGACACATTAAGCGTTTTACTGTGGTCTTCGATTATGACATGAATTTGTTTTTTTACAAGCATACAGTATATCACAAAAGTGAGTACACCCCTCACATTTTTGTAAATATTTGAGTATATCTTTTCATGTGACAACACTGAAGAAATTAAACTTTGCTACAATGTAAAGTAGTGAGTGTACAGCTTGTATAACAGTATAAATTTGCTGTCCCCTCAAAATAACTCAACACACAGCCATTAATGTCTAAAGCGCTGGCTACAAAAGTGAGTACACTCCTGGGTGAAAATGTCCAAATTGGGCCCAAAGTGTCAATATTTTGTGTGGCCACCATCATTTTCCAGCACTGCCTTAACCCTCTTGGGCATGGAGTTCACTAGAGCATGACAGGTTGCCACTGGAGTCCTCTCCCACTCCTCTGTGACGACATCACAGAACTGGTGGATGTTAGAGACCTTGCACTCCTCCACCTGCCGTTTGAGGATGCTCCACAGATGCTCAATAGGGTTTAGGTCTGGAGACATGCTTGGCCAGTCCATCACCTTTACCCTCAGCTTCTTTAGCAAGGCAGTGGTCGTCTTGGAGGTGTGCTTGGGGTCGTTATCATGTTGGAATACTGCCCTGCGGCCCAGTCTCCGAATGGAGAGGATCATGCTCTGCTTCAGTTTTTCACAGTACATGTTGGCATTCATGGTTCCCTCAATGAACTGTAGCTCCCCAGTGCCGGCAGCACTCATGCAGCCCAAGACCATGACACTCCCACCACCATGCTTGACTGTAGGCAAGACACACGTGTCTTTGTACTCCTCACCTGGTTGCCGCCACACACGCTTGACACCATCTGAACCAAATACATTTATCTTGGTCTCATCAGACCACAGAACATGGTTCCAGTAATCCATGTCCTTAGTCTGCTTGTCTTCAGCAAACTGTTTGTGGGCTTTCTTGTGCATCATCTTTAGAAGAGGCTTCCTTCTGGGACGACAGCTATGCAGACCAATTTGATGCAGTGTACGGCGTATGGTCTGAGCACTGACAGGCTGACCCCCCACCCCTTCAACCTCTGCAGCAATGCTGGCAGCATGCATATGTCTATTTCCCAAAGACAACCTCTGGATATGACGCTGAGCACGTGCACTCAACTTCTTTGGTCGACCATGACGAGGCCTGTTTTGAGTGGAACCTGTCCAGTTAAACCTCTGTATGGTCTTGGCCACCGTGCTGCAGCTCAGTTTCAGGGTCTTGGCAATATTCTTATAGCCCAGGCCATCTTTATGTAGAGCAACAATTCTTTTTTTTCAGATCCTCAGAGAGTTCTTTGCCATGAGGTGCTATGTTGAGTGTGAGAGCGATGACACCAAATTTAACACAACTGCTCCCATTCACACCTGTGACCTTGTAACACTAACGAGTCACATGACACCGGGGAGGGGAAATGGCTAATTGGGCCCAATTTGGACATTTTCACCCAGGAGTGTACTCACTTTGTAGCCAGCGCTTTAGACATTAATGGCTGTGTGTTGAGTTATTTTGAGGGGACAGCAAATTTACACTGTTATACAAGCTGTACACTCACTACTTTACATTGTAGCAAAGTGTCATTTCTTCAGTGTTGTCACATGAAAAGATATACTCAAATATTTACAAAAATGTGAGGGGTGTACTCACTTTTGTGATATACTGTATGTTTAACAGAGGTGGGTGGTAGTGCGAAGCAATGGGTTTGGACCCGACTGTGCAGATCCCGTATCTAGGCTAGACTTAGGCCTGTCAAAACAGCCAATCTGGTCTCATAACATTTCATATTATTCTGTATGTAAATCCAAGACAAATAATTTAGGATGATACAGTATGTTATGTTTCGCATGGTATATATTAATTCCTGGATGATATGTTACGACTTACAATTTTGTTTTTGCGTTAAGTAACCTTGTGTCTTATGTAACGATACCAAACGTAACATATCATGGTAATTTGTGTGTCCCGGATTTGCTTTAACTATGTTACGTATAGTCAATGAGACCAGGCTGCAACAGCCCATTTCTTTGTGGTAGCATAATAAAGGATCTGGTTGACTGGTTTTCATGTAAACACCCCAATAGGCCTATGACAATTTATGGACAGAAACAGTTTTATCAAGTCCCATGTCTCCCCACCACTCTGTTAATACTTACAAGAATATTGTCGTGCCTGTTCATTGCGCACACATCACTTTTTAGTTCGCCAGCACGTCCTTATCAACCTCTGATAACTTTGTCAAAATGAATGCAGGCCAAATGGCAATTGGAATGGACAATGACAAACAACTTCAATTATAAACAACCTCGGACAAAAAGCCTACCCATAAGGACCGTCCATGTATGCATGGTTCATAAAAGTTTCTTACAATAGGCCTATTGAGAAAAATATTATTTTGGGAGGATATTCAAAGCTTTACAGACACTGCATGAAATAGGTAGGCTTATACGAGGGGTTCAAAAAATGCAACAATAAAGATGAAGAATTCCAGTGTAAACCTGCAGACTGTTTCAACTTTTGCTAAATGTTTCCAGATGTTGAGGGAAGCACTCCCACGCTCCTCTTGAATAGCCTATATGTTTTAAATGCACAACTGTGTAGGCTACTCTCTGCAAAACCTCTAAATTAAAGAGAACTTTGCAATAAAATAAGGGTGGTAGGCCTATATGACTGCATGTCTGCCTCGTGAAGTTTACAGTCCCAATGCATCGGGTTACACTGAGTGCACTGTACTTTCCCATAGCTTTCTCTGACTGACACGGAAGGTGGAATCAAGTTGCATTTTTTTTTCTTTTCTTGAGTGGGACCATTTAGGAATCTTGCCAATATGTGACAGAAGCAATTGAACGCTGAGCGAGAAAAGTAGCAATTGCTGAACATCGCAGAGAGAAAACTTGACTTTGAAAGAGGACAGCACAAAACGATCCAAATGGCTGAACAGGTAGGCCTAATATACCATTTTACAATCAGGCCTTTGGTGTCTTTTTCTGTATTTATTTATCTATGTGTGTACAGTATGTATGTATGTATGTATGTATGTATGTATGTATGTATGTATGTATGTATGTATGTATGTATGTATGTATGTATGTATGTATGTATGTATGTATGTATGTATGTATGTATGTATGTATGTATGTATGTATGTATGTATGTATGTATGTATGTATGTATGTATGTATGTATGTATGTATGTATGTATGTATGTATGTATGTATGTATGTATGTATGTATGTATGTATGTATGTATGTATGTATGTATGTCCTTTTACTGCTCTAGGGATATAATTATTGTTTGGATAACCTTATTTACTACTATGTATTGATTTTTACCATACATTTTTTTCACTCTTGATGCGATGTGCAATGTAGAGAACACCGGAAGAAGAATTACCGTTTCACAGTAAATTATTGTAATGTTTGTTTATGTGTCAATTAATCCCATTAGGGATGGGTTGCCAACTGGTGATTTGACATTCAAATAAAATGTCATTGATTCATCTTCATTCGTTAGCACTTGTCAAAACGTTGCAGTTGAAGAGATGGTGGCTTCACATCCTAGAAGCAAGGAATGGAGTTGTTGCATTCTTTTAGTGATAACTTCCCCCAACTTCTACGCATCGTTCTGATTACCCCTGGAAGTGGCACAAGATGTAGTTTAACCAAAATTCCATTGACATATTATGACATCCAATTTACATCATGTCACAGTCCATGAGATCGTATTAAGTCCTATAGGTGTTTGCATATAGCCAACTTTGCATGCACTCTTGCCAGCTTAACGTGAGTTTACCACGAATCATTCCAATGCACTGATCAGTGTGCATGCTGGACAGCAGCAAAGAATGTGGACAATAACAAATGAATCTAGGCCATATGCTGTTGAGGGAGCAAGGAGCAATTCTCAATTGTGTCTATAGACAGACCATTTGTGGAAATGGAAAGCACGGGGAGGCAATCCCCTGTTTGGTTTCTTATTCCGTCCCCATGGCTTATGCCACAGAGACCTTCTTTGGAGATTAGTGAGGGATGACAGCTAGACGAACAGACTGACAGATGGACGGACTGACACAACGCCCCAGTTTTTTCCTCGAGGCCCCCATTATAAGTTAGACAGGCCCAATGGGTAAAAAATGTAACAGCCCATCTGGCATCTGCCTGAAATTCCAGATGGCCACTCCACTCCTGGCACACCCTGAAAATAAACAGTCAGGGGTTGAGCTGTCATACTGTAGCTACCCCAACCTGCAGGTATTTCAAGTACCTTCTACATGTAGACAAGTTGTCTCAATTTGCCTTCCAAAAGTCTCTCGTTACTGAAGCTTCTCCTCCCGACCCACCCACAGATGCTCACATTTCAATAGCATATTCAAATATCTATTTGAATAGGGGTGAGTGACATAGCAAAGTCCCTGAACAGTTATTTAATGTTAGTGATTTAGGATATAAATAAAAAGTAGTATGAACAAAAAACCCAACAGTTACAATAGATTGGGTGTTTGGTTCTTGGTTTAAAGAGAGTATGGAATGATGTCCTTCACAATGATCAACATAACAAGTCTGTGTGACACAGTTTCATATTCCACTGCCAAACACAAGGTCTACTTTTCAAACAGGTCATTTGTAACCTAGAAGTATAACTAACTGTATAACTGTACTTTTCACTCGGCATATTATTTCTCACAATTTTTTCTTTAAAACTCTGTCATCCTATGTCACCCATGAGCATACTGTTAGTTGTTTTGTGGCTTATTAGTTTTATAGCACAATACTAACTATTCAACATTGACAAAAACGACACAGAGTTGGTTAGTGCATGATTTGTGCGGAGAAGAAGGCTGCAGTGTTGTTCGAACAGTCACTCAAGGACAGGGTTAAACATCGGAGTGTCGTTTTTGCGTAAACGTCCGACGCATGGAGGCATGCTGGATATGCACTTGAGGGCGGATGTGAGTGTGTCTGATTGTTTTGGTATTTGGGACTAAATTGAGTGGAGGTCGGTACACTTCGGCACTCACCTGGGGAGTCTGTCTGATGAATATATTAACTTTCTTTCTTAATGATCTATTATAATAATAAACGTCACATAATGAACTTCAAAGTACTGTCAGATAATTAATGCTTTTGTTATTGTTATATTATTTGATCCCCCCACCCTAACACGTTTATTTCTCCTCCTCTGGCGCAGCACTCCGACCTGGAAAAGGCCATCAACACTTTGGTCACAAAGTTCCATGCCGCTGCGGCCAATAAAGGTCCCACGCTCCAAACCAAAGAGTTCAAAGACCTCCTCTCCTCCCAGCTGCCCAACTTAGTCAAGGTACATAAGCAGCAACTGTCGGCTACATTGCCCTCGCCCTCCCCCGGCCACACCTGCCATTGATTCTACCAGTAGGGCGTGACTCTGACTCTGACTCTTACTACCCCCCCCCCCCCCCCCACTCAACCACACACATACAGTACACGCCTCATCCTATGACTCCCAAACAAACACTCATGAAAGGCCTGTAGGCGTTGGTTGCCAGGCTGGATGCAAAATAAACATGGCTGTAATCTACTTGGCACTCAGTAACCAATTGGGTTTTAAACATGTTAGCACATATCATGAGCACCTACGCTGGATTGTAAACTATCTGGATGTCCATGGTTTAAAGGCCCAATGCAGTCATATTTTTTTAATTAAAATGGGCAAAAAGACACACAAATAAATGAATTAGGACTGTCTGGGAGTGGTCTGAGTGAGGGGCCTAATTGGACAAGCCTAATGAGAGGGATATATAACCTGAAAACTAGATTCTATTGGCAGAGAGGTTTAAAACTCTTTGTTATTCGTCTATTACCTTATACCGCCTGGTGATAACACCAGACAGGCCAAAACTCCATCCCACCAAAACAGGCAGAAATTTCAGCCAGTCTTTATAAACAGCTCTTCCCAATTTCACAGTATTATTCCAACCTCATAGTGTGTAAATATACACTGAGTGTACAAAACATGAACACTTGCTCTTTCCATGACATAGACTCATCAGTCGAATCCAGGTGAAACCTATGATCCCTTATTGGTGTAACTTGTTAAATCCACTTCAATCAGTGCAGATGAAGGTGAGGAGACAGGCTAAAGAAGGATTTTTAAGTCGTGAGAAAATTGAGACATGTATTGTGTATGTGTGCCATGGGCATCCTCATTGTGTCAAGAACTGCAATGCTGCTGGGTTTTTCACACTCAACAGTTTCCCATATATATCAAGAATGGTCCTCTACCCAAAGGAATCCAGCCAACTTCACACAACTTTGGGAAGCACTGGAGTCAACATAGGCCAGCATCACAGTGGAACACTTTCGACACCTTATAGATGCCCCGACGAATTGAGGCGGTTCTGAGAGCAAAAGAGGGGGGGGGTGCAACTCAATATTAGACAGGTGTTCTCAGTGTATATAAAACAAGGTCACTGGCCCTTTAAAGTTAAACGTCTCGCTAGGAACTGAATCTGACACATGCTTTATTTGAAACATTAAAAAGTCTAAAGTATCTTCATTTTGGAACTCGCTGCTTAGTTGTCTGAGGCCCAAGGCAGTTTTCCAGGACTAGTCTGAATCTGCCAGTGGTTGACAAAGATAGCTATGCTTCTGAAAAACAGGAAAAGGTCCGTTCCAATATATAAACAAGTGATGAAGGTTTAAGGTTGTTCACTCATCTGGAGGGGGATTAAATGTTCTGACAGAGAAGTAAATAACAGTTTTCCTTATGAACAGAACAGAACAACTGTAGGCCTAATTGTAATATGACTCCTTGCACCAAGGCAACTTCATCCACCACTTGACAATCAAGTAGAGTATTTCTGCTACACAATAGTTAGCCACAACAGCTAGGACATACAGTGCATTCAGGTCGAGTGGCCTAAGTGGCCTCTATTTTCATGTCATCCAACAAATGTAAACGACTGGAGTTTGCTAAACAGTATTGGCACTTGGATTTGAACCAGTGCCATGTTCAGATGACATCATAATAGAGCTCTTTGGCCACGCACAGCAGTGGTGGGTTTGGCGCCGACAGGATGTAAAAGCAGAAAATCAGTGTTGGAAAAAGTACTCAATTGTCATACTTGAGTAAAGTTTAAGATACCTTAATAGAAAATGACTCAAGTAAAAGTGAAAGTCGCCCAGTAAAATAATACTTGAGTAAAAGTCTAAAAGTATTTGGTTTTACACATTACTTTAGTATCAAAAGTAAATGTAATTGCAAAAATATACTTCAGTATACAAGAGTAAAAGTAAAAGTATACATCATTTCAAACTACCTATATTAAGCAAACCAGATGGCACCATTTTCTTGTTTTTATTTTATTTACGGATAGCCAGGGGCACACTCCAACACAGACATTCATTTACAAACAAAGCATTTGTGTTTAGTCGGTCAGTAGGTGTTAGTGTTTAGATAAGGGTCAGTAGGGATGACTAGGAATGTTCTCGTGACAAGTGTGTGAATTGGACCATTTACCTGTCGAAATGTAATGTGTACTTTGGGTGTCAGGAAAAATGTATGGAGTAAAAAGTACATTATTATCTTTAGGAATGTAGTGAAGTACAGTACAGATACCCCCAAAAAAAATACTTAAGTATTACTTTAAAGTGTTTTTACTTAAGTACTTTACACCACTGCAGAAAATAACCCCATACCTATTGTAAAATATGGTGGTGATTCCTAGAAAAAGAGCCATGGATCGATCTATAACCACTAGAAGGTAACAAAGCCTGAAACATATGACACAGTTGACAAAGTTCACACTTTGGCTGAGTACCAAATCACTCCATTCCCCTTGCCCCTCCATTTGAGCGTTCACCGACGCCTCCGCCATATGCACATACTAAATGGAGGGATACAGATTTACATTTACTATGTTACGTCTACCCCTGAGTCCAGGTTGATACAGCTGCATACAGTACAGTTGAAGAGTGAACAATATTGGATTATGAAGTCAAACATAATTACTACGCTGAGGATATCAGTAGTACTGTTGTGAATATAGCCTACCGAGTAATGAAGGCAACAATGTTATACTCTCAAAAGTGTAAAAGACTAATTGCTAACTTCCTGCTTACACATGTCTATACATGTGGTCCATAAGTGCTTATTAAGTGTTAAATACCATGCCTATATTATAAAGAGTTGTTTTTGTGCTCCCTCCCTCCCCCAGACTGGAGGCTCAGAGCAGGGTCTGGGCAAGATGATGAAACAGATGGGTGTGTCGGACGGTGAGGGAATCACCTTCAAGCACTTCTGGGGCTTGATCCAGTCGCTGGCCACCACGCAGCATGACCTCATTAGTAAGAAAGTGTCCAAGAGCAGCTGTGTGCTCCTGTAAGGTCCATGCCTTCTGACGGTGGTGTGAGCCAGGGGAGATCCAGACAGCCTCATAGTATCCCACCCAGTGTCAGTACCCCTTCTCACCGCACTGCTCCCATCCAACCCTGGACACTCACATAGTACTCACCCCTCCCACTACAGGCATTTTATTCCCCATGCTAGGTAGTGCCAGCAGTGCTCATCTCCTTGATTTAACATCATCACATTTGTTTTTGGGGTTGACATGACGTGGAAACAATGTTGATTTTGCCCATTGGGGTGGAACTCTGGGCTATTCCTGTGGTACCTGACCTGTGGTATCCAGACATTGTGTGGTATTTTGGAACATTTTTACTGCATATAGGTGGGGTACAAATCCTGTGGTTTTGTATGGTAATTTTGTTTTGTTTTTATGTAGTAATTCAATGTTTTTTGTTTGTGGTTATTTGGTGTAACCACATGGTATGGTAATTGTTGTTGTAATGGTAAATTGTGTGGTAGCTGTATACCACAGGAATTCAGGTTTATGTGGTAATCGTGATCCTAGCTGTACCATAAGGTTTTTTTATGGGATCTATATGGTCCTGTGGAACTTTTTGGTGAACAACTGGTCCTGTGGTAACTGAAACCTATTGACATACTATTAGTAAAAATACAATAAAAAGAAACATGACAGAAAGGAATGAATTACAATAACAATAAAGGACTTAACTCCTAAAATCATATCATTTATTATAATGTGTTTTTTCCCAGCCAAGCAGTTATTTTGGTTCAACGTTTGCTTCTGGCAGCTCCCCTCAAGGCCTTCACCTTCGTCCCATGATGCATAAGAACAGAACTCAGAATACAGAATGCAAATACAGTAATACTGTCCTCCATAACAATAGCAAACACATTCACAAATTCTCAAATAAAAAATGTCAGTGTGTTCAGAAGTCACGAAAGATGTGCAAAACCACTAAATATACACCCAAACGTTGCACAGCGCCAGTTCTATGATGTTTATCTCTCCGCCTTCCGGAAATACCTGTAATATTTTGTGACTGAATTGAAACATGTAAATGATCTATCTCCAAGTCTGATAATACATGATCTACAAGTCAGAATCTAATATTCATACATCTGAGCGGCACCTTCAGCATTCAAACGTTGTTAGAGCCAAGTGTAATACTGCATTGAAAATCAGACAAGGTCAAATCAGGCACTGTCCGGCATACAGAAAAAAGGTAAGACATGCTGTTATTAGAAATGAGTGTAATTGGCTAATCTCTTCCTCTTCTCTGCAACTGCACACGTGTGAGATTGAGTGAGCGACAACTAGAGCAAGCAAGAGGAAATGAGGAGAAACTTTACATGACTCACCCAGAGGTAAGTGTCTGTTGAATCAGGACAAAAGGGATGGTCCACCACCCAAGGATGGTCCACTCCCACCCCCCACCCCGCCAAAAAAGTAAAGACCAAAAGAGACTGCATAAAATATTAAAAATACTGAGCTATATTGCATTCTCAATTTTTTATATATATTATTATTATTATTATTTTATACTAATACACTTGCTCAAAGAAAGAGATTTTGTTAAATTGGTAATATACATTTATTTTGACACCCCTATTTTCAGTACTCCATCACCCTTGTGAGGATAACGACACTAAGACTTTAAAAAAAATGTTTTATGAGATTATACTCTTTATGAGAGTGTACAAAACATTAAGAACACCTTAATATTAAGTTGCACCTACCCCCTTTGCCCCCAGAACAGCCTCAATTTGTCAGGGCATGGCCTCTACAAGGTGTCGAAAGCGTTCCACTGGGATGCTGGCCCATGTTGACTCCAATGCTTCCTAGAGTTGTTGTGCCAAGTTGACTGGATGTTCCTTGGGTGGTGGACCATTCTTGATACACATGGGAAACTGTTGAGCGTGAAAAAAACAACAGCGTTGCAGTTCTTGACAACAAACCGGCATGTCTGGCATTTACTACCATACCCCGTTCAAAGGCTCATTGCTCATTCACCCTCTGAATGGAACATCTCAATTGTCTCAAGGCTTACAAATCCTTCTGTGACTTGTCTCCTACACTGATTGAAGTGGATTTAACAGGTGACTTCAATAAGTGATCAAAGCTTTCACCTGGTCAGTCTATGCCATGAAAAGAGCAGGTGTTCATCATGTTTGTACACTTCAAGTTTTTATTTTTTTATTTTTTTAATGTTGGTAGTACAGATTATTGTATGGGACAATATGCAAAAGTTTTTGAGGAAGATAATTTGAATGTATTCATTCGTTCCTTTTCATTTTGATAAGAGATGAAAATGTGATGAATTGAAGATTATTTGTTGATGTAAAAATGTAAATGTATCGATTTTAAGGTTGTGTCATTGGATTTGAGGTGGGGTGGTGAGAAATTCTCAATGTGGTCCCGGCTGAAAATGTTTGAATACCACTGCACTAGCGGAATCCATTCAGTCCATAAACACTGCCTTCAGAAAGTAAAAGTATTCACACCCCTTGACTTTTTCCACATTGTGTTGTGTTACAGCCTGAATTTTAAATGAATTACATTTCGATTTTGTGTCACTGGCCTACATGCAATAACCCATAATATCAAAGTGGAATTATGTTCTGAGATTATTGTTTTTTTATTAATAAAAAATGTCAGGCTGAAATGTACTGGTTCAATAATTATTCAATCCCTTTGTCATTGCAAGCATAAATAAGTTCAGCAGTAAACATTTGCTTAACAAGTCACATAATAAGTTGCATGGTTTTTTGAATGACTATCTAATCTCTCATACAATTATCAGTTGAGCAGTGATGCTTGAAATGAAACGATCTCCAATGGAAGATCAGGATCAAGCAGATGAGGCAGGCAATGACCAACGAGGACTTGCACAAAGAGTTACTTTCACATTGCAGCACTTCAACTAGATGAGATACATTAAATATGGGATGTATTCATTATTTTTGCTTTGATAATGTGTGTTCTGTACAAAATTCAAATAGTGTGCAGCAAAATTAAATGAGTGACTAAACCAATACTGGTTTAAAATGTTGTTTGGAGCCACCACTTGGCACAAGCCAAGAGCAGTGGTTGCTCCATCATGTTATTTTTTAAATAAAAAAAAATATATATATTTCACCTTTATTTAACCAGGTAGGCCAGTTGAGAACAAGCATGTATTGACTCAGGGCTTCTGAGAAATTGAAATTCTGAAAATGTTTTCACTTTGTCATTATGGGGTATTGTGTGTAAATGTGTGTGAAATTCTATTTAATCCTTTTGGAATTCAGTCTGTAACTGTAACGGTCTTCTTCCGTTGAAGGAGAGGAGGACCAAAATGCAGCGTGGTTAGTGTTCAACATTTTATTTGATTTATTTCACCTTTAGGCCAGTTGAGAACAAGTTCTCCTTTACAACTGCGACCTGGCCAAGACAAAGCAAAGTAGTGCGACACAAACAACAACCCAGAGTTACACATGGAATAAATAAGAGTACAGTCAATAACACAATAGAAAAAAAAGAATGTCTATATACAGTGTGTGCCAATGGCGTGAGGAGGTAAGGCAATAAATAGGCATAATAATAATTTAGCTAATTAACACTGGAGTGATAGATGTGCAGATGATGATGTGCAAGTAGAAATACTGGTGAGCAAAAGAGCAGAAAAGTAAATAAAAACAATATGGGGATGAGGTAGTTAGATTGGATGGGCTATATACAGATGGGTTATGTACAACAGCAGCGATCGGTTAGCTACTCAGATAGCTGGTGTTTAAAGTTAGTGAGGGAATTATAAAATTCCAGCTTCAGCGATTTTTGCAATTCGTTCCAGTCATTGGCAGCAGAGAACTGGGAAAGGCGGCCAAAATAGGTGTTGGCTTTGGGGATGACCAGTGAGATATACCTGCTGAAGCGCGTGCTACGGGTGGGTGTTGTTATCGAGACTAGTGAGCTGAGATAAGGCGGAGCATTACCTAGCATAGACTTAAAGATGACCTGGAGCCAGTGGGTCTGGCGATGAATATGTAGCGAGGGACAGCCGACTAGAGCATACAGGTCGCAGTGGTGGGTGGTATATGGGGCTTTGGTGACAAAACGGATGGCACTGTGATAGACTGCATCCAGTTTGCTGAGTAGAGTGTTGGAGGCTATTTTGTAAATGACATCGCCAAAGTTGAGGTAGGATAGTCAGTTTTACTCGGGTATGTTTGGCGGCGTGAGTGAAGGAGGCTATGTTGGGCGGGCGGGTGCGGGCAGCGAACGGTTGAAAAGCATTTAAGAGCATTTGGAGTCCATGGAAGGAGTGTTGTATGGCATTGAAGCTTGTTTGGAGGTTTGTTAACACAGTGTCCAAAGAAGGGCTAGATGTATACAATTTGGTGTCATCTGCGTAGAGGTGGATCAGGGAATCTCCAGCAGCAAGAGCAACATCGTTGATATATACAGAGAAAAGAGTCGGCCCGAGAATTGAACCCTGTGGTACCCCCATAGAGACTGCCAGGTCCGGACAACAGGCCCTCCGATTTGACACACTGTACTCTGTCTGAGAAGTAGTTGGTGAACCAGGTGAGGCAGTCATTAGACTGCCGATAAGATTACGGTGATTAACAGAGTCGAAATCCTTGGCCAGGTCGATGAACAGTACAATCTTTTATCAATGGGAAATGGTCCGTGATCTGTTTATTAACGTGGCTTTCGAAAACTTTAGAAAGCAGGGCAGGATAGATATAGGTCTATAACAGTTTGGGTCTAGAGTGTCACCCCCTTTGAAGAGGGGGATAACCGTGGCAGCATTCCAATTTTTTGGGATCTCGGACGATACGAAAGAGAGGTTGAACAGACTGGTAATAGGGGTTGCAACAATGGCGGTGGATAAGGAAAGCATGGCCAGCCGTAGAGAAAGGCTTATTGAAATTCTCGATAATCGTGGATTTATCAGTGGTGACAGTGTTACCTAGCCTCAGTGCAATGGGCAGCTGGGAGGAGGTGTTCTTGTTCTCCATGGATTTTACAGTGTCCCAAAACTTTTTGGAGTTAGAGCTACAGGATGCAGATTTCTGTTTGAAAAAGCTAGCCTTTGCTGACTGCGTGTATTGTTTCCTGACTTCCCTGGAAAGTTGCATATCACGGGGAATATTCTATTTTAGGGAGTGTTTGACAGTGAAGGACTTGGGATTTTTTTTAGGATAAAAAGAAATAGAATAGATCTAAGCACATGCTAAATACTGAAAACCTGGTTCAGTCTGCTTTCCAACAGACGCTGGAAGACAAATTCACCTTTCAGCAGGACAATAACCAAAAACCAAAGACTAAATATACACTGAGATGACATTGAATGTTCCTGAGTGGCCTTGTTACAGTTTCTATGGCAAGACTTGAAAATGGCTGTATTGCAATGAACAACCAACTTGACAGAGCTTGAATATTTTTTTAAAGAATAATTTACAAATATTGTACAAATCCAGGTGTGCAAAGCTCTTAGAGAATCACAGCTGTAATTGCTGCCAAATGTGGTTCCAGCATGTATTGACTCAGGGCTTCTGAGAAATTGAAATTCTGAAAATGTTTTCACTTTGTCATTATGGGGTATTGTGTGTAAATGTGTGTGAAATTATATTTAATCCTTTTGGAATTCAGTCTGTAACTGTAACGGTCTTCTTCCGTTGAAGGAGAGGAGGACCAAAATGCAGCGTGGTTAGTGTTCAACATTTTATTTGATTTATTTCACCTTTAGGCCAGTTGAGAACAAGTTCTCATTTACAATTGCGACCTGGCCAAGATAAAGCAAAGCAGCTCGACAGACATGTTTAATAAGGACAATAAATGTGAACACTACAAAATACAAAAGAACAAATGTGAAAAAAAAACGAAACAGTCCTATCTGGTGCATTGACACAAAGACAGAAGACAACCACCCACAAAGTACCCACAGAATATGGCTGCCTAAATATGGTTCCCAATCAGAGACAACGATAGACAGCTGTCTCTAATTGAGAACCAATCTAGGCAACCATAGACATACAAACTACCTAGAAAGGAAATAGCCCCATAAACATACAAAACCCCTAGACCAGACAAAACACATAAATCCCCCATGTCACATCCTGACCTAACCAAAATAATAAAGAAAACAAAGTTAACTAAGGCCAGGGCATGACAGTAACACAACAAAATGTGGAATAAGTCAAGGGGTATGAACCTGGTATGAACCTAGTCTCAGAGCATTTCATATTATTCTGTACTTAAATCTAGACACTCCGTTTAGTATGATATGTTAAGTTTCATATGGTATGTATTAAATTGTGGATGTCCATCACCCATTTGGTATGTTATGTTATGAATTACAATTTGTATCATTTGCAAAACGTACATTGTTACAAATGAAAAAATATATATACAATATGTTACAAATTTGATAAATAATTCTAGCAAGGTGGCTAATGTTAGCTAGCTGGCTAACGTTACTTAAGCCAGGGTTAGGGTTAGGGGTTAGAGTTAAGTTTAGGAGGTAGGTTAAAGGGTTAAAGGTTTAGGGGAATGGTTAGCTAAAAGAGTTAAGGTTGGAGTTAGGGGAAGGGTTGGCAAAAAGGGTTTAAGGTTAGGGTTAATGTTCGGTTAGCTAACATGCTAAGTAGAGGAAGCTAAAGGAAGCTAAAAAGTAGTCAGTAGTTGAAAAGTTGGTAATTATCTAAAGTTGTCCGTGATGAGATTCGAACCCGCATCCTTTGGGTTGCTAGACGTTATACGCCCACCCATCCACTCTACTTTCTTTTTTGCCTTAAGTATCCATCTGTCTTATGTAACCATATCAAACGTAACAAATCATACTAATTTCAGTGACCCGGATTTGCGTTTACTATGTTAGGTACGCTTACATAAAATACATGCATTAGCAATTTAACGCAAAAGTTTTTGTGACAAAACTATTGGTAGAGTTGAAAATGTGATAGAAACACATTGAACTTTAGATTTTTATTCGGTACATTCGGTACAACGTTGAGAAATCCGCATGTACAGTGCATTCAGAAAGTTTTTTATTTGGTCCATTTAAAGAATAAGGCTGTAACGTAAAAACATTTGGGAAAAAGTGAAGGGGTCTGAATACTTTCCAAATACACTGTATAGCTTGCCTGATTTACAATGTAGTCCGTTGCAAAGTGAAAAATAGGCCTCCCGGGTGGCGCAGTGGTTAAGGTCACTGTACTGCAGCGCCAGCTGTGCCACCAGAGACCCTGGGTTAGCGCCCAGGCTCTGTCGTAACCGGCCACGACCGGGAGGTCCTTGGGGCGACGCACAATTGGCCTAGTGTCGTCCGGGTTAGGGAGGGTTTGGCTGGTAGGGAAATCCCTGTCTCATCGCGCACCAGCGAATCCTGTGGCGGGCCAGGCGCAGTGCGTGCTAACCAAGGTTGCCAGGTGCACGGTGTTTCCTCCGACACATTGGTGCAGCTGGCTTCCGGGTTGGATGGCACTGTTTTAAGAAGCAGTGCGACTTGGTTGGATTGTGTATCAGAGGATGCATGACTCTCAACCTTCGTCTCTCCCGAGCCCGTATGGGAGTTGTAGCGACGAGACAAGATAGTAGCTACTAAACAATTGGATACCACGAAATTGGGGAGAAAAAGGGGTAAAATTAACAAATTAAAAATTTAAATAATAAAAAAGATTATGAAAAATAAATCTAAGCCAAATTAGACTAAGCAATTGTTCGGCTATACAGTGCAAAGGCAGCCATATTGCACACTCACACTTGCTTTTGGGCGGGACCAGCACCAAAACTAGGAGGGAATATGTAAATAAACAATTAACATTAATTGGTCTATTATAATCAGATTTGCAGGTGACATTAAGTGGCATGTTTTTTTCCCAAATAGGTCTTATACAAAAAGGGCATTATCATCCTTTTTGAGTGTTGTTTCGACCTCAGTGTGTTGAAATATCATACAAAAAACAGGAAAGCACAGTTAACTGCACTACCCATGAAAGTGTTTTTCACAAATTTCAAAATAAAAAAAAACATAATGGTGGAACTTATGGGTCCTTGAGGCAAATAGGTTTCTTGTGAGGCAAAGGACCTACAGTATGTACCGAATTTCAGGACATTAGCTAAAATGGGGTGAAGGGCGTGAGCTTTCAAAGTTTGCATCTTCTGTCACTTTTTATAGCCAATTGGCATGTCATTCTTTTTTTTTTATGGCCAATTCACATCATTGCTTGAGAGGGTATAGCCTTTAGCCCATTACTAGGAGTGTAATGGTACACTTATTCATACTAAACCATTCCATATGGGGACCTCTGTTTAGTCCACACTGTAAACGCCAAATGAAGACATAAAAAATATTAAAACTCTAGGCCTACACTGCGTTGTATGTAAGAGTGTCTGCTAAATGACTTAAATGTAATGTAATGTAATGTATGTTTCTTGAATAAATCTAAGCTTAAAAAAAAAACGTTTCAGGCTATTTCATTAATCCCACTAGAGCCTATGTGATAGAGGTCTTTACAGGTCCAAAAGTTTGGACTCGTTGTCACAACTTCTGCCGAAGTCGGCTCCTCTCCTTGTTTGGGCGGCGTTCGGTGATCAACATCACCGGCATTCTAGCCATCGCCGCTCCATTTTTCATATATCCATTTGTTTTGTCTTTGTCAGTGCTCTCCTTCACCTGACTTCGCTTCCCGTACACTCCCTGACTGAATTACACACCCACTATGGACTCAGCAGGAGCAGGTACCCCGGTTAAAGGAGTCATGGAGTACGTCCAGAAACATTCGGCTATGATACATCATCTTGGTACCATGATGGATAGTGTTGTCCAGAATATGGACCACTGGGAGAGACAGGCAGTCTCTCCAGTGCCTCGACCAGCGCAACCGGGGTTGCCTCTACTCGTCCCATCTGGAGCCAGTCCTACTGGGATACATCTCTCCCTTCCCAGGGAGTATGATGGGACGGCCACACAGTAGCAGGGATTCTTATTACAACTGGACCTTTACCTGGCCACTGTGCACCCAGCTCCCTCGGAAAGGGAGAGAGTGTCAGCCCTCGTCTCATGCCTCTCAGGGAGAGCTCTGGAGTGGGAAAACAACCATATTGGGAGAAGATGACGCGGTGTTGGACCACTTTGAGAAGTTCACCCGTCACTTCCGGGCCGTTTTTGACCATCCGCCTGAAGGGAGAGTGGCGGGAGAACGGCTCTCCCATTTGAGGCAGGGGACAAGGAGCAGCCAGGAATTTGCCCTAGAATTCCAGACCCTGGCCGCTGGAGCAGGCTTGAGCGACAGGGCCCTCATCAACCAATATTGGTGCAGCCTGCGAGAGGACGTCCGACGAGAGCTGGCCTGCAGGAATGCCACCATCTCTTTCGACCAACTGTTGGATTTGTCCATCCGGTTGGATAACCTGCTGGTCACCCGCGGACATCCAGAGGGGGCTCTGTCAGTGCCATCCTCCAGCTCCCCCCGCTCTGGTGCCCATGGAGTTGAGAGTGGCTGCGCGTTGGTAGACTGGAGGTAGACTGGAGGAGGAGCCATCACGTGCACCATCTGTGGCCGCACAGGACACACTGCCGGCCGCACAGGACACACTGCTGGCCCATCCGGATCCCTCTTTGGCATTCATAGTGGAGGTGGACACGTCCGAGGCTAGGAGCCGTGCTCTCACAGCGCTCGGGTACGCCACCGAAACTCCGCCACTCTGCTTTCTTCTCGAAGAAGCTCAGCCCGGCGGAGCGTAACTATGATGTGGGGGACCGGGAGTTGTTGGCTGTGGTTAAAGCGTTGAAGGTGTGGAGACATTGGCTTGAGGGGGCTAAACACCCTTTCCTCATCTGGACTGACCACGGCAACCTGGAGTACATCCGGGCAGCGAGGAGACTGAATCCTCATCAGGCAAGGTGGGCCATGTTCTTTACCCATTTTGTGTTTATGGATCAGACTTCCATACTCCCGGCTTCTTGCCTGGTAGCACCGGTCGTGTGGGAGCTGGATGAGGACATTCAGCAGGCATTGCATACAGAGCTGCCCTCCAGTGTACCATTGGGCGTATGTACGTTCAGTCTGCTGTCTGTGACCAGTTGATCTATTGGGACCACACGTCTCCCTCCTCTGGTCATCCGGGGATCGGTCGGACGGTGCGCTGTCTGACTGGGAAGTACTGGTGGCCCACCTTGGCAAAGAACGTGAGGGTTTATGTTTCCTCCTGCTCGGTGTGTGCCCAGTGTAAGGCTCAGAGACACCTGCCCAGAGGTAAGTTATATCCCTTACCCATTCCACAACGACCTTGGTCACATCTGTCAGTGGATTTGCTAACAGATCTTCCTCTTTCACAGGGAAACACTACGATTAAGGTCGTTGTGGATCTTTTTTCTAAGTCCTGTCATCTCCTCCCTGCCCGGTCTTCCTACTGCACTACAGACTGCGGAAAAGGCCTGTTTACTCACGTCTTCCGGCACTACGGGTTGCCTGAGGATATAGTGTCTGATCGGGGTCCCCAGGTCACGTTGAAAGTTTGGAAGGCGTTCATGGAACGTCTGGGGTTCTCGATCAGCCTTACCTCAGGTTTTCACCCAGAGAGTAACAGACAGGTAGAGGGAGTCAACCAGGGTGTGGGCCCGTGTACACCTCCAGCGAGCTGCGCGTTGCCAGAAAACCAGCGCGGACCATTTCGCTACACTCGCATTAACATCTGCTAACCATGTGTATGTGACAAATAAAATGTTATTTGATTTCGATTTTTTGGGGGGATTTGACCGTCACCGCAGTGAGACCACGGTGACTGGGTCTAGGTCTCAACCCGTAACTGCCCCTCCGCTTGCCTTGCCAGAAGCTGGGTCCACGGTTTGTGGGGCCCTTCAAAGTCCTGAGGAGGGTGAACGAGGTATGTTATAGATTACAGCTTCCATCTGATTATCGTATTAACCCCTCGTTCCATGTTTCTCTCCTCAGGACAGTGGTGGCTGGTCCACTCCAGGAATCTGAGGTGCGGGAGGTCCCTCCACCTCCTTTGAACATCGAGGGGGCCCCGGCATACATTATTCGTTCTATCCTGGATTCGAGGTGTCGGGTGGGGGGCCTTCAGTACCTCGTGGAGTGGGAGGGGTACGGTCCGGAGGAAAGGTGCTGGGTTCCGGTTGCGGATGTTTTGGATCCTGAACTGCTGCGGGAGTTCACCGTCTCCGGGTTGTCCCCGAGGCCGGTGTTGGCGCGCCGCTTGAACCGCGCGTCAAGGAGGGGTACTGTCACGACTTCCGTCGAAGTCAGCTCCTCTCCTTGTTTGGGTGGCGTTTGGCGATCGACGTCACCGGCTTTCTAGCCATCGCCGCTCCATTTTTCATATATCCATTTTGTTTTGTTTTGTTCCATACACACCTGGTTTTCATTCCCCAATCAATCTACATGTATTTAGCCCTCTGTTTCCCATCATGTCTTTGTGTGTAATTGTTTCATGTTATGTGGTGTTTTATTATGCACTTTACTTTTGTAAAGTTCTGTGTTTTGAGCGTGTTTGATTTATGTAGTGCTCTTGTTTTTGGAACAAGAATAAAAGTGCGCCTGTTAACTATACTCTGCTCTCCTGCCCCTGACTTCGCCTCCCGTACACTCCCTGACTGTAATGCCCGGGGTGTAGTGGAGGAAGAAGTCCGGCGCAGGAAACAGGGAGTTCAGGGTAGCGATACTTTTAATTCACCACACAGGTGAAACCGACACCAAACCAAACAAATGCTCCAAAACACGGGGAACTAAACAGTCCAGAAAATAACCACATACACGGACAACCGTGACCTACAGTCGTGCACAAATGTACACAAAGAATAATCCCGCACACCCAGTAGGCGGGCCGGCTGGATAATAAAGCACCACCAATAAACCTAACTAAACACAGGTGTAACTAATAAACAGACAAGGGGGAAAAAAGGATCAGTGGCAGCTAGTAGGCCGGTGACGGCGATCGCCGAGCGCCACCCGAACAGGAAGGGGAGCCACCTTCGGTAGGAGTCGTGACACTGACACTCGTTTCTAAATGGATCCATGGCTTTCCCAGCTGTCCCAATTATGCATAAATAGATACATATTTCACTGAGACCCGTTCCGAATGGACCCAATCACCTTCAGACCAGTTCCGAAAAGGACCGTGGAAAACAGACCCAAACAGACCCGTGCTGGTCGGGATCCGAGAGACCCGTTCAGATTCACTGACGGCACTGCCAGTGCCATCAATAAACAAGCAATATTGGCCAAATGATCCACAGTTACGTGTCCTTAAAAACTGTCTATAACAAATTATATAAAATCTACCTTTAGTTGTTTTGATGTGTAGCATATTCAAAATTGTATAATCTACTGTTTCATTGGTTTTTACTTTACTAAAACAATAATTGTTTACCTCACGGTTCAGCTGAGATTTGAGTGCTAAATGCATATAGGCCTAGTCGACCAACATCAGTGCCCGACCTCACTAATGCTCTTCAAATCAAATCAAATCAAATCAAATTTTATTTGTCACATACACATGGTTAGCAGATGTTAATGCGAGTGTAGCGAAATGCTTGTGCTTCTAGTTCCGACAATGCAGTGATAACCAACAAGTAATCTAACTAACAATTCCAAAACTACTGTCTTATACACAGTGTAAGAGGATAAGGAACATGTACATAAGGATATATGAATGAGTGATGGTACAGAGCAGCATACAGTAGATGGTATCGAGTACAGTATATACATATGAGATGAGTGTGTAGACAAAGTAAACAAAGTGGCATAGTTAAAGTGGCTAGTGATACATGTGTTACATAAGGATGCAGTCGATGATGTAGAGTACAGTATATACATATGCATATGAGATGAATAATGTAGGGTAAGTAACATTATATAAGGTAGCATTGTTTAAAGTGGCTAGTGATATATTTACATCATTTCCCATCAATTCCCATTATTAAAATGGCTGGAGTTGGGTCAGTGTCAATGGCAGTGTGTTGGCAGCAGCCACTCAGTGTTAGTGGTGGCTGTTTAACAGTCTGATGGCCTTGAGATAGAAGCTGTTTTTCAGTCTCTCGGTCCCAGCTTTGATGCACCTGTACTGACCTCGCCTTCTGGATGATAGCGGGGTGAACAGGCAGTGGTTTGGGTGGTTGATGTCCTTGATGATCTTTATGGCCTTCCTGTAACAACGGGTGGTGTAGGTGTCCTGGAGGGCAGGTAGTTTGCCCCCATTCAGCTCTTGTGGCTGAATGGAAGCAAGTCCCCGTAGCAATGTTCCAACATCTAGTGGAAATATACAGATATAGGCTTACAGAAGACTTATTCATGAATTTTCGATCAGAATATTTATATATAAAGTTAAGCATTGTATCTTTTGATTAAAGGAGTAACTCTGGTAGGCCTAAAACATTCTTCCTCACCTCAAGTTCAACTATCAGATTCGTTTGGAGTGCCGGTGCACAATGCCTTCATAGGCCTGCAGTAGCAATATAAAAAAAATCCCCTTGTCGGCTTCTTTTCACTATACTCTTTCTCCTCTAACTTTCATTTTATTTCAAGGAAAAACGTCTTCGCAATCAAAAGTAGCCTAGGCCAATACTCTTTTTACTCTCTCGCTCTCTCTCTCACTATCTCTCTCTCGCTCGCTCTCTCTCTCTCTCTCACTCTCTCTCTCCTCAGCAGCAGGCGAGCAGCCAGAACCAGTTTCAGCTGGACATAAGCTATATACGTTTTATCGAGTTGCAATTGGTCCAGTCGGTAAATACATTTTAATTGCACATACCCGAGACCCGTTACAGTTATATCAGACCCGACCCGAGTCCGAGCCAAAGTCTGAATTTAGGACGTCGGACCTGCTCGAGTCCTGGGTCGGATCTCGGAATTTCGCGTCTGTTGAAACCGTCAACACCTCTACTATGCCCACGTTGCAATCAAAATTATAATCTTAATTGCCACATTTCAAGCTGTCCTTTTGTGAGGCGCTGTCGGGAACAAGTTCTGTACAATGGTGAGTGGTGGGGTGGATTAACCAGAAGGATTCTCCATCATTTAAATCTCAAATTTGGGAAATGTTTGACTTTGCAGTAGATTACAATGGCGGTGAACAGTATGTTGGCACTGCTCAACCAGAACAACCTACGCAGCTACCTGATGCCTCAAACATGTTGACACATTAACGGATACATCAGCCTAGTATTCCTACCACCGGAGGAAGAGGGAAAAGCCAGAAAAAGTAGAGTGCTATAGACACCTCACCTTTATGAGAGTTACACAAGTGAGCATATTTTTCTCTGTAAGAAAACATTAAAGCATAGGCCGACACAATGTCTGAGAAAATACAAAGTCTTGGAATTCCTGATTGAGCTCTCATCAGGCATTATATGATTCATGATCCTATATGGAATCAGAAATACCAACACTTTGTATTTTCTTAAATACACAAAAATGAACTACAGTAACTGTTGGCATTTCATTTTCCCGCTGTAGTGAAACCGAACCGTGACCCCAAAACCTCAATAGGTACCGAACCATGGGTTTGTTGAACCATTACACCCTTATCCATTACCTTCGGCATCTGACCTTATGGCGCTACAGAGGGTAGTGCGTACGGCCCAGATCATCACTGGGACCAAGCTTCCTGACATCCAGGACCTATATACCAGGCGGTGTCAGAGGAAGGCCCAAAAAATTGTCAAAGACTCTAGTCACCAAGTCATAGACTGTTCTCTCTGCTACAGCACGGCATGCGGTACCGGAGCGCCAAGTCTGGGACCAAAAGTCTTCTGAACAGCTTCTACCCCAAAGCCATAAGACTGCTGAACATTTAATAAAATGGCTACCTGGACATTCTACTTTTAACCTACATGTACAAAGTACTTCAATCAATTACTTAACCAAACCAGAAATAACCCTTCCCCTAACCTTAACCAGAAATTCTTGTATATAGCCTTGTTATTGTTATTTTACTGTTTAACTATTTTCTTTTGATCTTTATGCTAATTTTCTTATTTTTTAAATGCTTTGTTGGGAAAGGGCTTGTAAGTAAGCATTTCACTGTAAAGTCTACACTGTTGGGAAAGGGCTTGTAAGTAAGCATTTCACTGTAAAGTCTACACTGTTGGGAAAGGGCTTGTAAGTAAGCATTTCACTGTAAAGTCTACACTGTTGGGAAAGGGCTTGTAAGTAAGCATTTCACTGTAAAGTCTACACTGTTGGGAAAGGGCTTGTAAGTAAGCATTTCACTGTAAAGTCTACACTGTTGGGAAAGGGCTTGTAAGTAAGCATTTCACTGTAAAGTCTACACTGTTGGGAAAGGGCTTGTAAAGTAAGCATTTCACTGTAAAGTCTACACTGTTGGGAAAGGGCTTGTAAGTCAGCATTTCACTGTAAAGTCTACACTGTTGGGAAAGGGCTTGTAAGTAAGCATTTCACTGTAAAGTCTACACTGTTGGGAAAGGGCTTGTAAGTAAGCATTTCACTGTAAAGTCTACACTGTTGGGAAAGGGCTTGTAAGTAAGCATTTCACTGTAAAGTCTACACTGTTGGTTAAGGGCTTGTAAGTCAGCATTTCACTGTAAAGTCTACACTGTTGGGAAAGGGCTTGTAAGTAAGCATTTCACTGTAAAGTCTACACTGTTGGGAAAGGGCTTGTAAGTAAGCATTTCACTGTAAAGTCTACACTGTTGGTTAAGGGCTTGTAAATAAGCATTTCACTGTAAAGTCTACACTGTTGGTTAAGGGCTTGTAAATAAGCATTTCACTGTAAAGTCTACACTGTTGGTTAAGGGCTTGTAAATAAGCATTTCACTGTAAAGTCTACACTGTTGGGAAAGGGCTTGTAAGTAAGCATTTCACTGTAAAGTCTACACTGTTGGGAAAGGGCTTGTAAGTAAGCATTTCACTGTAAAGTCTACACTGTTGGGAAAGGGCTTGTAAGTAAGCATTTCACTGTAAAGTCTACACTGTTGGGAAAGGGCTTGTAAGTCAGCATTTCACTGTAAAGTCTACACTGTTGGGAAAGGGCTTGTAAGTCAGCATTTCACTGTAAAGTCTACACTGTTGGGAAAGGGCTTGTAAGTAAGCATTTCACTGTAAAGTCTACACTGTTGGGAAAGGGCTTGTAAGTAAGCATTTCACTGTAAAGTCTACACTGTTGGGAAAGGGCTTGTAAGTAAGCATTTCACTGTAAAGTCTACACTGTTGGTTAAGGGCTTGTAAGTAAGCATTTCACTGTAAAGTCTACACTGTTGGGAAAGGGCTTGTAAGTAAGCATTTCACTGTAAAGTCTACACTGTTGGGAAAGGGCTTGTAAATAAGCATTTCACTGTAAAGTCTACACTGTTGGGAAAGGGCTTGTATTCAGCATGTCACTGTAAAGTCTACACTGTTGGGAAAGGGCTTGTATTCAGCATGTCACTGTAAAGTCTACACTGTTGGGAAAGGGCTTGTATTCAGCATGTCACTGTAAAGTCTACACTGTTGGGAAAGGGCTTGTTAGTAAAGCATTTCACTGTAAAGTCTACACTTGTTGTATTCAGCATTTCACTGTAAAGTCTACACTGTTGGGAAAGGGCTTGTAAGTAAAGCATTTCACTGTAAAGTCTACACTGTTGGGAAAGGGCTTGTAAGTCAGCATTTCACTGTAAAGTCTACACTTTTGGGAAAGGGCTTGTAAGTAAGCATTTCACTGTAAAGTCTACACTGTTGGGGAAGGGCTTGTAAGTAAGCATTTCACTGTAAAGTCTACACTGTTGGGAAAGGGTTCCGGTTTGGAGCGAGTGGTCGCATCGGCGCTTCGCTCCCGCAGGTAGTATAACTTTTTACATTTCATTATATTTCATTATAGCACAACGGTTTGATTTGTCTAATCCTAGCAATTTCTTCTCAGCTAGCTACATAGCCATCTTTGTATCAAAGATAATTGCGTAACTATCGTATTTCGCCGTCCTAACGTAGTCTTCACTAGCCAGCTAGCTAACGTCCACTGATTAGCTGCACTGGGAAAACTATTACACTCAACTGAACGACTTGATTAGTGTAGTGTTAGCTAGCTACACAGCTGTCTTTGCTGTCTTCGTATCTTCGTTCCAAGATAATTGTGTTGTTTAGGTTTAGAGTGTGTAGTCTTAGAGTGATTATCTTAATTTACCGAGGTTAGCTAGCCAGCTATTTGTCGTCCTTAACGTAGGAGACTCTGCTAGCTAGCCAACAGCTAGCCAACGCTAGCCAACGTCTTCTGAATAGAACTCAACAACCCGGTCACATTCACAGGTTGTATCACAATTTCATTTCATTACAGTACAACGGTTTGATTTGTTTGATCGTAGCTAGCTACTTAGCTAGCTACATAGCCGTCTTTGTATCAAAGATAATTGTGTAGTCTAGAGCGATTTTCTAGGTTAGCTAGCCAGCTATTGTCGTTCTTTTAACGCAACGTAACGTAAACAACACTACTAGCTAGCCAGCTAGCCCCCGAACAGCAGCACTGTAGAAACTATTACACTCAACGGAACGACTTGATTAGTGTAGTGTCAACCACGCACCCACTGCCAGCTAGCCTACTTCAGCAGTACTGTATCATTTTAATCATTTTAGTCAATAAGATTCTTGTTACGTAGCTTAACTTTCTGAACATTCGAGACGTGTAGTCCACTTGTCATTCCAATCTCCTTTGCATTAGCGTAGCCTCTTCTGTAGCCTGTCAACTATGTGTCTGTTTATCCCTGTTCTCTCCTCTCTGCACAGACCATACAAACGCTCCACACCGCGTGGCCGCGGCCACCCTAATCTGGTGGTCCCAGCGCGCACAACCCACGTGGAGTTCCAGGTCTCCGGTAGCCTCTGGAACTGCCGATCTGCGGTCAACAAGGCAGAGTTCATCTCAGCCTATGCCTCCCTCCAGTCCCTCGACTTCTTGGCACTAACGGAAACATGGATCACCACAGACAAAACTGCTACTCCTTCTGCTCTCTCTTCGTCCGCCCACGTGTTCTCGCACACCCCGAGAGCTTCTGGTCAGCGGGGTGGTGGCACCGGGATCCTCATCTCTCCCAAGTGGTCATTCTCTCTTTCTCCCCTTACCCATCTGTCTATCGCCTCCTTTGAATTCCATGCTGTCACAGTTACCAGCCCTTTCAAGCTTAACATCCTTATCATTTATTGCCCTCCAGGTTCCCTCGGAGAGTTCATCAATGAGCTTGATGCCTTGATAAGCTCCTTTCCTGAGGACGGCTCACCTCTCACAGTTCTGGGCGACTTTAACCTCCCCACGTCTACCTTTGACTCATTCCTCTCTGCCTCCTTCTTTCCACTCCTCTCCTCTTTTGACCTCACCCTCTCACCTTCCCCCCCTACTCACAAGGCAGGCAATACGCTCAACCTCATCTTTACTAGATGCTGTTCTTCCACTAACCTCATTGCAACTCCCCTCCAAGTCTCCGACCACTACCTTGTATCCTTTTCCCTCTCGCTCTCATCCAACACCTCCCACACTGCCCCTACTCGGATGGTATCGCGCCGTCCCAACCTTCGCTCTCTCTCCTCCGCTACTCTCTCCTCTTCCATCCTATCATCTCTTCCCTCCGCTCAAACCTTCTCCAACCTATCTCCTGATTCTGCCTCCTCAACCCTCCTCTCCACCCTCTCTGCATCCTTTGACTCTCTATGTCCCCTATCCTCCAGGCCGGCTCGGTCCTCCTCCCGCTCCGTGGCTCGATGACTCATTGCGAGCTCACAGAACAGGCCTCCGGGCAGCCGAGCGGAAATGGAGGAAAACCGCCTCCCTGCGGACCTGGCATCCTTTCACTCCCTCCTCTCTACATTTTCCTCCTCTGTCTCTGCTGCTAAAGCCACTTTCTACCACGCTAAATTCCAAGCATCTGCCTCTAACCCTAGGAAGCTCTTTGCCACCTTCTCCTCCCTCCTGAATCCTCCTCCCCCTCCACCCCCCTCCTCCCTCTCTGCAGACGACTTCGTCAACCATTTTGAAAAGAAGGTCGACGACATCCGATCCTCGTTTGCTAAATCAAACGACACCGCTGGTTCTGCTCACACTGCCCTACCCTGTGCTCTGACCTCTTTCTCCCCTCTCTCTCCAGATGAAATCTCGCGTCTTGTGACGGCCGGCCGCCCAACAACCTGCCCGCTTGACCCTATCCCCTCCCCTCTTCTCCACACCATTTCCGGAGACCTTCTCCCTTACCTCACCTCGCTCATCAACTCATCACTGACCGCTGGCTACGTCCCTTCCGTCTTCAAGAGAGCGAGAGTTGCACCCCTTCTGAAAAAACCTACACTCGATCCCTCCGATGTCAACAATTACAGACCAGTATCCCTTCTTTCTTTTCTCTCCAAAACTCTTGAACGTGCCGTCCTTGGCCAGCTCTCCCGCTATCTCTCTCTGAATGACCTTCTTGATCCAAATCAGTCAGGTTTCAAGACTAGTCATTCAACTGAGACTGCTCTCCTCTGTATCACGGAGGCGCTCCGCACTGCTAAAGCTAACTCTCTCTCCTCTGCTCTCATCCTTCTAGATCTATCGGCTGCCTTCGATACTGTGAACCATCAGATCCTCCTCTCCACCCTCTCCGAGTTGGGCATCTCCGGCGCGGCCCACGCTTGGATTGCGTCCTACCTGACAGGTCGCTCCTACCAGGTGGCGTGGCGAGAATCTGTCTCCTCACCACGCGCTCTCACCACTGGTGTCCCCCAGGGCTCTGTGCTAGGCCCTCTCCTATTCTCGCTATACACCAAGTCACTTGGCTCTGTCATAACCTCACATGGTCTCTCCTATCATTGCTATGCAGACGACACACAACTAATCTTCTCCTTTCCCCCTTCTGATGACCAGGTGGCGAATCGCATCTCTGCATGTCTGGCAGACATATCAGTGTGGATGACGGATCACCACCTCAAGCTGAACCTCGGCAAGACGGAGCTGCTCTTCCTCCCGGGGAAGGACTGCCCGTTCCATGATCTCGCCATCACGGTTGACAACTCCATTGTGTCCTCCTCCCAGAGCGCTAAGAACCTTGGTGTGATCCTGGACAACACCCTGTCGTTCTCAACCAACATCAAGGCGGTGGCCCATTCCTGTAGGTTCATGCTCTACAACATCCGCAGAGTACGACCCTGCCTCACACAGGAAGCGGTGCAGGTCCTAATCCAGGCACTTGTCATCTCCCGTCTGGATTACTGCAACTCGCTGTTGGCTGGGCTCCTGCCTGTGCCATTAAACCCCTTCAACTCATCCAGAACGCCGCAGCCCGTCTGGTGTTCAACCTTCCCAAGTTCTCTCACGTCACCCCGCTCCTCCGTTCTCTCCACTGGCTTCCAGTTGAAGCTCGCATCCGCTACAAGACCATGGTGCTTGCCTACGGAGCTGTGAGGGGAACGGCACCTCAGTACCTCCAGGCTCTGATCAGGCCCTACACCCAAACAAGGGCACTGCGCTCATCCACCTCTGGCCTGCTCGCCTCCCTACCACTGAGGAAGTACAGCTCCCGCTCAGCCCAGTCAAAGCTGTTCGCTGCTCTGGCCCCCCAATGGTGGAACAAACTCCCTCACGACGCCAGGACAGCGGAGTCAATCACCACCTTCCGGAGACACCTGAAACCCCACCTCTTTAAGGAATACCTAGGATAGGATAAGTATTCCCTCCCCCCCCCCTTTAAGATTTAGATGCACTATTGTAAAGTGACTGTTCCACTGGATCTCATAAGGTGAATGCACCAATTTGTAAGTCGCTCTGGATAAGAGCGTCTGCTAAATGACTTAAATGTAAATGTAAATGTAAGCATTTCACTGTAAAGTCTACACTGTTGTAAGTCAGCATTTCACTGTAAAGTCTACACTGTTGTAAGTCAGCATTTCACTGTAAAGTCTACACTGTTGTAAGTCAGCATTTCACTGTAAAGTCTACACTTGTTGTATTCGGTGCATGTGGCAAATAAAATGTTTGACTTGATTTATAATAGCAATAAGGCACTTTGGGGGTTTGTTGTGTATGGCCAATATACCACGGCTAAGGGATGTATCCAGGCACTCCGGTTGATGTTCTGCCTAAAAAAAGTGGTATATTGGCCAATATACCACACCCCCTCGGGGCAGTTATTGCTTAATCAATCAGGTACAGGGGGAAATGAAAACTAGCCGGAATGCAACACCTGAGGATTGATAGTGGTAATGCTGCCTGTTCTGTATTTAAATTGTGCTACCTTTTATGCCCTGTCGGGTGCCTGATGTTTCCTCAAGGGTAGAGGATGAGGGTAGCAGGAAATCTACGAGTGCATCTCAATAATCTAAAACGCCTTCCTCTCAAAGTCTTCATTGTTTACACTGGAAAACAGGTGAAAGTATACTCCGGTTGGAGAGGAAGGAGAGGAAGCCCCTTCTGACTCTTGAGACGCACCCTTACACTGTACTCATCCATTGGACTGCCTGTGAAACGGGATCCTACCAGGTTCTCATCAGCAGTATCAGTGCCTCACCTCATGACAGGGTGTTGAGCCACACATAAGTTGCAGCGATATCTATGGCCAAGTATGCAAACAAGACCGTGAACATAGTGAATTCACTGTGCTGCAAGTTTTAACAGGTTCTGGCATTCCGTAATAATGAGGTGACTGAAGGGAGAGGAAAAGTTGTTTGGCTGGTTGTTTTTTGGGTTCACTTGAAAAAAATCTAACAGTATCTCTCTCTCTTTCATAGTGAAACATAATTCTGATTTAAAATATAAGTGATATGATGTCCTTGTGGAAGCAATCAAAATATTTACATATTTGAATAACCTGGTAAGCACATAACCAGAACTACCAAAAAAGTTACAAATACTGGGTCTGTGGTCAGCCTGTTTGCTTTGAGCATGAGACCAAGAGTTTGATACGACGCCCCCAAATTGCTGCACCATATTTAATCTATGAGACTCAGTCAGTTAAGGACTCAAGACTATACAAGCACAGACAGACTTCGTCAAAGAACTGAAAGGTAGTCCAAACAGTTCAAATCGCTCTTTTCAGACTTATCAAGTGACGGACGGACAGACGGACAGACGGACAGACAGACAGACAGACAGACAGACAGACAGACAGACAGACAGACAGACAGACAGACAGACAGACAGACAGACAGACAGACAGACAGACAGACAGACAGACAGACAGACAGACAGACAGACAGACAGACAGACAGACAGACAGACAGACAGACAGACAGACAGACAGACCAATGCATGCAGAGACATTGGAATGAGACCACAGATAATGACACGATTGCAACACAAAGGGCAGGACTGTCTGAAAGTGAATTATGTGGAAGACTGGAAGACTGCACTGTATTGCCTGTTCCAGAGTGTGTGCCTGTTTCCTGCCCAAAATCATATCTGTATATGAGTAATTTTGTGTGTGTGTGTGTCTTGTATGAAGTTGCTTGTATAAGTTATGTACTCATACTCTACTTTCCTTCCTTCTTAGGGAGTTTTTCATCTTAATGTTATGCAGGTGAATGAGGACCCAAAAGCGACTTGGCGAAAACAGAGTTTTTAATCCAGTAAAGTTACTTTACAAACAAAAGGCATAATACTACTCATAATGACGAGAACAGACTGGAGACTTGATCAAGAACTGCAGGTTGCCTCGGGAAGGCACTTGAACGTAGCAGACTCAGACACCTGCTCACCACGCAGCATCTGAGGGAAACACGACACGACAGGGCAATACATAGACACAGCACGGTGAATAATAGACAAGGATCCGACAGGACAGGAACGGAAAACAAGGGAAGAAATAGGGACTCTAATCAGGGGAAAAGATAAGGAACAGGTGTGGGAAGACTAAATGATGATTAGGGGAATAGGAACAGCTGGGAGCAGGAACGGAACGATGGAGAGAGGAGAGAGAGGGAGGGGGAGAGAGAGGGATAGAAAAAGGGAACGAACCTAATAAGACCAGCAGGGGGAAACGAACAGAAGGGAAAGCATAATGACAAGACAATCTAAGACAAAACATGACAGTACCCCCCCACTCACCGAGCGCCTCCTGGCGCACTCGAGGAGGAATCCTGGCGGCAACGGAGGAAATCATCAATAAGTGAACGGTCCAGCACGTCCCGAGACGGAACCCAACTCCTCTCCTCAGGACCGTAACCCTCCCAATCCACTAAGTATTGGTGACCCCGTCCCGAGAACGCATGTCCATGATCTTACGTACCTTGTAAATAGGTGCGCTCTCGACAAGGACGGGAGGGGGAGGGAAGACGAACGGGGGTGCGAAGAAAGGGCTTGACACAGGAGACATGGAAGACAGGATGGACGCGACGAAGATGTCGCGGAAGAAGCAGTCGCACAGCGACAGGATTGACGACCTGGGAGACACGGAACGGACCAATGAACCGCAGAGTCAACTTACGAGAAGCTGTCGTAAGAGGAAGGTTGCGAGTGGAAAGCCACACTCTCTGGCCGCAACAATACCTTGGACTCTTAATCCTGCGTTTATTGGCGGCTCTCACAGTCTGTGCCCTGTAACGGCAAAGTGCAGACCTCACCCTCCTCCAGGTGCGCTCACAACGTTGGACAAACGCTTGAGCGGAGGGAACGCTGGACTCGGCAAGCTGGGATGAGAACAGAGGAGGCTGGTAACCCAGACTACTCTGAAACGGAGATAACCCGGTAGCAGACGAAGGAAGCGAGTTGTGAGCGTATTCTGCCCAGGGGAGCTGTTCTGCCCAAGACGCAGGGTTTCTGAAAGAAAGGCTGCGTAGTATGCGACCAATCGTCTGATTGGCCCTCTCTGCTTGACCGTTAGACTGGGGATGAAACCCGGAAGAGAGACTGACGGACGCACCAATCAAACGACAGAACTCCCTCCAAAACTGTGACGTGAATTGCGGGCCTCTGTCTGAAACGGCGGCTAACGGGAGGCCATGAATTCTGAACACATTCTCGATGATGATTTGTGCCGTCTCCTTAGCGGAAGGAAGTTTAGCGAGGGGAATGAAATGTGCCGCCTTAGAGAACCTATCGACAACCGTAAGAATCACAGTCTTCCCCGCAGACAAAGGCAGACCGGTAATGAAGTCTAGGGCGATGTGAGACCATGGTCGAGAAGGAATGGGGAGCGGTCTGAGACGACCGGCAGGAGGAGAGTTACCCGACTTAGTCTGCGCGCAGTCCGAACAAGCAGCCACGAAACGGCGCGTGTCACGCTCCTGAGTCGGCCACCAAAAGCGCTGGCGAATAGACGCAAGAGTGCCTCGAACACCGGGATGACCAGCTAACTTGGCAGAGTGAGCCCACTGAAGAACAGCCAGACGAGTGGAAACAGGAACGAAAAGGAGGTTACTAGGACAAGCGCGGCGACGCAGTGTGCGTGAGTGCTTGCTTAACCTGTCTTTCAATTCCCCAGACTGTCAACCCGACAACACGCCCATAAGGAAGAATCCCCTCGGGATCAGTAGAAGCCACAGAAGAACTAAACAGACGGGATAAGGCATCAGGCTTGGTGTTTTTGCTACCCGGACGGTAAGAAATCACAAACTCGAAACGAGCGAAAAACAACGCCCAACGAGCTTGACGGGCATTAAGTCGTTTGGCAGAACGGATGTACTCAAGGTTCTTATGGTCTGTCCAAACGACAAAAGGAACGTTCGCCCCCTCCAACCACTGTCGCCATTCGCCTAGGGCTAAGCGGATGGCGAGCAGTTCACGGTTACCCACATCATAGTTGCGCTCAGATGGCGACAGGCGATGAGAAAAATAAGCGCAAGGATGAACCTTATCGTCAGACTGGAAGCGCTGGGATAGAATGGCTCCCACGCCTACCTCTGAAGCGTCAACCTCGACAATGAATTGTCTAGTGACGTCAGGAGTAACGAGGATAGGAGCGGACGTAAAACGTTCTTTTAGAAGATCAAAAGCTCCCTGGGCGGAACCGGACCACTTAAAACACGTCTTGACAGAAGTAAGAGCTGTGAGAGGGGCAGCAACTTGACCGAAATTACGAATGAAACGCCGATAGAAATTAGCGAAACCTAAAAAGCGCTGCAACTCGACACGTGACCTTGGAACGGGCCAATCACTGACAGCTTGGACCTTAGCGGAATCCATCTGAATGCCTTCAGCGGAAATAACGGAACCGAGAAAAGTAACGGAGGAGACATGAAAAGAGCACTTCTCAGCCTTTACGTAGAGACAATTCTCTAAAAGGCGCTGTAGAACAAGTCGAACGTGCTGAACATGAATCTCGAGTGACGGTGAAAAAATCAGGATATCGTCAAGATAGACAAAAACAAAGATGTTCAGCATGTCTCTCAGAACATCATTAACTAATGCCTGAAAAACAGCTGGCGCATTGGCGAGACCAAACGGCAGAACCCGGTACTCAAAATGCCCTAACGGAGTGTTAAACGCCGTTTTCCACTCGTCCCCCTCTCTGATGCGCACGAGATGGTAAGCGTTACGAAGGTCCAACTTAGTAAAGCACCTGGCTCCCTGCAGAATCTCGAAGGCTGATGACATAAGGGGAAGCGGATAACGATTCTTAACCGTTATGTCATTCAGCCCTCGATAATCCACGCAGGGGCGCAGAGTACTGTCCTTCTTCTTAACAAAAAAGAACCCCGCCCCGGCCGGAGAGGAAGAAGGCACTATGGTACCGGCGTCAAGAGACACAGATAAATAATCCTCGAGAGCCTTACGTTCGGGAGCCGACAGAGAGTATAGTCTACCCCGAGGAGGAGTGGTCCCCGGAAGGAGATCAATACTACAATCATACGACCGGTGAGGAGGAAGGGAGTTGGCTCGGGACCGACTGAAGACCGTGCGCAGATCATGATATTCCTCCGGCACTCCTGTCAAATCGCCAGGTTCCTCCTGAGAAGTGGGGACAGAAGAAATGGGAGGGATGGCAGACATTAAACACTTCACATGACAAGAAACGTTCCAGGATAGGATAGAATTACTAGACCAATTAATAGAAGGATTATGACATACTAGCCAGGGATGACCCAAAACAACAGGTGTAAAAGGTGAACAAAAAATCAAAAAAGAAATAGTCTCACTGTGGTTACCAGATACTGTGAGAGTTAAAGGTAGTGTCTCAAATCTGATACTGGGAAGATGACTACCATCTAAGGCAAACATGGGCGTAGGCTTGTCTAACTGTCTGAAAGGAATGTCATGTTTCCGAGCCCATGCTTCGTCCATGAAACAACCCTCAGCCCCAGAGTCAATCAAGGCACTGCATGTAGCACCCGAACCGGTCCAGCGTAGATGGACCGACATAGTAGTACAGGATCTAGATGAAGAGACCTGAGTAGTAGCGCTCACCAGTAGCCCTCCGCTTACTGATGAGCTCTGGCCTTTTACTGGACATGAATTGACAAAATGTCCATCAAATCCGCAATAGAGGCACAGGCGGTTGGTGATCCTCCGTTCCCTCTCCTTGGTCGAGATGCGAATACCTCCCAGCTGCATGGGCTCAGTCTCTGAGCCAGAGGAGGGAGATGGTTGCGATGCGGAGCAGGGAAACACCGTTGACGCGAGCTCTCTTCCACGAGCTTGGTGACGAAGATCTACCCGTCGTTCTATGCGGATGGCGAGAGCAATCAAAGAGTCCACACTGGAAGGAACCTCCCGAGAGAGAATCTCATCTTTGACCACTGCGTGGAGTCCCTCCAGAAAACGAGCGAGCAGCGCCGGCTCGTTCCAGTCACTAGAGGCAGCAAGAGTGCGAAACTCTATAGAGTAATCCGTTATGGATCGATCACCTTGGCATAGGGAAGCCAGGGCCCTAGAAGCCTCCCTACCAAAAACTGAACGGTCAAAAACCCGAATCATCTCCTCTTTAAAGTTCTGGTAATTGTTAGAACAATCAGCCCTTGCCTCCCAGATAGCTGTGCCCCACTCTCGAGCCCGGCCAGTAAGGAGTGAAATGACGTAAGCAACCCGAGCTCTCTCGCTAGAGTATGTGTTGGGTTGGAGAGAGAACACAATATCACACTGGGTGAGAAAGGAGCGGCACTCCGTGGGCTGCCCGGAGTAGCAAGGTGGGTTATTAACCCTAGGTTCCGGAGGCTCGGCAGGCCAGGAAGTAACAGGTGGCACGAGACGAAGACTCTGGAACTGTCCAGAGAGGTCGGAAACCTGAGCGGCCAGGTTCTCCACGGCATGGCGAGCAGCAGACAATTCCTGCTTGTGTCTGCCGAGCATGGCTCCTTGGATCTCGACGGCAGTGTTACGAGCATCTGTAGTCGCTGGGTCCATTCCTTGGTCGGATCCTTCTGTTATGCAGGTGAATGAGGACCCAAAAGCGACTTGGCGAAAACAGAGTTTTTAATCCAGTAAAGTTACTTTACAAACAAAAGGCATAATACTACTCGTAATGACGAGAACAGACTGGAGACTTGATCAAGAACTGCAGGTTGCCTCGGGAAGGCACTTGAACGTAGCAGACTCAGACACCTGCTCACCACGCAGCATCTGAGGGAAACACGACACGACAGGGCAATACATAGACACAGCACGGTGAATAATAGACAAGGATCCGACAGGACAGGAACGGAAAACAAGGGAAGAAATAGGGACTCTAATCAGGGGAAAAGATAAGGAACAGGTGTGGGAAGACTAAATGATGATTAGGGGAATAGGAACAGCTGGGAGCAGGAACGGAACGATGGAGAGAGGAGAGAGAGGGAGGGGGAGAGAGAGGGATAGAAAAAGGGAACGAACCTAATAAGACCAGCAGGGGGAAACGAACAGAAGGGAAAGCATAATGACAAGACAATCTAAGACAAAACATGACACTTAAGGTCATTAAATATCATTTTATCTCCTAGTATGTTTTTTCTTCACATGAACTTGGCTCTAAAGTTTGTAAAAATATTATGACCCTCTTCCTGAATGCTGCGACTCTCAGGAACCCACCTATGTGCCCTTCTCATGTGCCCTTCTCATGTGCCCTTCTCATGCTCACAATGACTCTTTGGAAGGAATTGTGTCAAAAAAAACACACATAATGACTGAAGGAAATTAATTCAAAGCATACTTCCTTCAGATTGGATTTTGTCATTACCTGATTTGATATGACTTTGCATTATTTATTGAGATGCTTCATTTTCAAACGATTTTAAAATGACCTAATTCGTTTTAATAAGCTTGTAATTGTTGTTTAAATTACATTTAAAAAACAGTGAGCGAGCATTTGTGCCTTTTCCTTTTCAATTATTATCAACTGTTTTGGGTGCACCTCTTTCCTAAATACTTTTAGCAACATTTCATGTCAATAAAAGTGCTTTATTGGTGTGTGCGTGTTGCTTTTTTTAAACAGTTCTTCCGAAGAATAATCGCAAGTGGAAAATGTCCGGCCCCCTTGCAATTAACCTTTTTTTACGTCTGGCCCCTGTTAGAATATAGCCCTGGTGTAGGCCATCTCTTAGTCTCCTGAACAGTGTCATTTCAACATAGGCCTAAACGTCTCTGCAATGAGACATCCTACCAGAGACATTGACAGATACCTCAGTTCGGGCCAATCAGGCTCTTAAATCCACTTGATCCCGTGTCTTCTCAAATTTGGGCGTGGTGTCTGTTTTTCTGGAAGACAACGAGGAGGAATGGCTCGAAAGCTCGAAAGCTCTAAAGGGAGGACACACCCTTCTCCCCAGGGATACCAGTCGCTATTGAACCCGCATGTGAAACCAAACAGCTGCGCATTCTAGAGACACATTAAGCCTTTTACTGTGGACTTCGATTATGACATTAATTCGTTTTTACAAGCATATGTTTAACAGAGGTGGGTGGTAGTGCGAAGCAACGGGTTTGGACCAATGTAAGTCGCTCTGGATAAGAGCGTCTGCTAAATGACTTAAATGTAATGTAATGCAATGATGTATATAAACCCTGGATTGATTATTCTATGTATTGGCCATTGAGAGGCTTTGAAGCCACCGGTCAGCCATATTGGCGCTCCCCAGCTGGAGCAGTCCTCCCATAGGAATTCGTGTTATTCTACAGGATTTCAATGAAATGTTTCGAGGACAAAATTAAATGGTTTTAAGCATTTTGGGGGTTGTCATGGGAACAGCAACATGAGTCATTTCAATAGTTTAAGGGTATTTTCTTAAAATGTATATATATTTTTTAAGTATATGTAATAGAATAAATGTGGCAAGAATGAATGTAGACGTGCATTTCTAGAGCTTCCAAAAATAGTATTTTTTTTACAAAGTGGGGGAGTGCAAAGATGGAGGTATGGAGGCTTCAACACAGCGCCCCTATCAGTCATCTATTATAAATCATTGGCTTGGACTTGACTGTGCAGATCCAGTATTTAGGCTAGATTTAGGCCTCTCCATTGTGGTAGCATAATGAAGATCCTGGTTAACTGGTTTTCATGTAAACACCTCAGTAGGCCTATGACAATTTATGCACAGATCCATAGCCACTGGAAGTATACAGAATAAATATCTAAACGCGACATGCAACAATTTACTGAGTTACAGTTCATATAAGGAAATCAGCCAATTAAAATAAATGAATTATGCCCTAATCTATGGATTTCACATGACTTATAATACAGATATGCATCTGTTGGTCACAGATACCTTTAAAAAAAAGGTAGGGGCGTGTATCAGAAAATCAGTCAGTATCTGGTGTGACCACCATTCGTCTCATGCAGCGCGACACACCCCCTTCGCATAGAGTTGATCAGGCTGTTGATTGTGGCCTGTGGAATATTGTCGCACTCCTCTTCAATGGCAGTGCGAAGTTGCTGCATATTGGCGGGAACTGGAACACGCTGTCGTACAATTTGTAAGTCGTTCTGGATAAGAGCGTCTGCTAAATGACTTAAATGTAAATGTACACGTTGATCCAGAGCATCTCAATCATGCTCAATGGGTGATATGTCTGGTGAGTATGCATTATGATGCTGAAATGGTGGCGGAGGAATGGCACGACAATGGGCCTCAGGATCTCGTCATGGTATCTCTGCATTTAAATTGCCATCGATTTTAAAATGCAGTTGTGTTCGTTGTCTGTAGCTTATGCTTGCCTATGCCCTAACCCCACCGCCACCATGGGGCACTCTGTTCACAACCTTGACATAAGCAAACAAATCGCCCACTCAACACCATACACGTGGTCTAAGGTTGTGAGGCTGGTTGGAAGTACTGCCAAATTCTCTAAAACGATGTTGGAAGTGGCTTATGGTAGAAAAATGTACATGAAATTATCTGGCAACAGCTCTGGTGGACATTCCTGCAGTCAGCATGCCAATAGCACACTCCCTCAAAACTTGAGACATCTGTGGCATTGTGCTGTGTACTAAAACTGCACATTTTATGGTGGCCTTTTATTGTCCCAGCACAAGGTGCACCTGTGTAATAATCATGCTGTTTCATCAGCTTCTTGATATGCCATACCTGTCAGGTGGATGGATTAACTTGGCAGAGGAGAAATGCTCATTAAAGGGATCTATCATTTCAACAATGGCCTAAAAACAAAGACAATGGATAGATCCAGTTTTATCTAGTCCGATTTTTGCCCACCCCTCTGTCTCTATAGTCAGGAAACCGGCTTTCAAGAATGTGGTCGCGCCTGTTCATTGTGAGCGCATCGCTTTTTCCAGCATTTCCTTCTCAACCTCTGATGACTTATCAAAGTGAATGTAGGGCTAATGGAAATCGGAACGGACAGTGACAAACGACTTTTATTATAAATGTCCTCGGAAAAAAATGTCCAATGGGGACCGTCCATGCAAGGTTCATAAAGGTTTCTTACAACATTGAGAAATGTATTATTTTGGTGGATATTCAAAGCTTTACAGAAACTGCATAAAAATAGGTAGGCTTATATGAGGGGTTAAAATGTGCAACAATAAAGAAAAACTCCAGCCTGAACTTGCAGACTGTTTCAACTTTTGCTAAATGTTTCCAGATGTTTAGTGACGCACTCGCGGGCTCTATTCTTGAATAGCCTACATTTTAAACGCACAACTATGTAGGCTACTCTCCGCAAAACGTGGAACACTTCGAAACAAAAGAGAACTTCGCAATAATAGTTAAAGAAGTGTGGTAAAGGCCTATATGACTGCATGTAGACTTTTTGCCTCGTGAAGTTTACAGTCCCAATGCATCGAGTTACACTGAGCGCACTATAATTTTCCCCATATCTTTCTCGACTGACACGGAAGGTGGAATCGAATTGCAGTTGGATTTTTTTGGGGGGAGTGGGAGGATTTAGGAAGCAATGGAACACTGAGCGAGAAAAGTAACAATTAGCATACCGAACGTCGCAGAGAGAAAACTTTACTTTGAAAGAGGACAGCACAAAACGATCCAAATGGCTGAACAGGTAGGCCTAATATACCATTTTAAAATCAGCACTTGTCAAAACGTTGCAGTTGAAGAGATGGTGGCTTATCTCGTCCTAGAAGCAAGGAATGGAGTTGTTGCATTCTTTTGGTGATAACTTCCCCCAACTTCTACGCATCGTTCTGATTACGGTTGGAAGTGGCACAAGATGTAGTTTAACCAAAATTCCATTGATATATTCTGCTATCCAATTTACATCATGTCACAGTCCATGAGATCGTATTCTTTTTATAGGCGCGTTTGCATATAGCCTACTTTATATGCACTCTTCACGCGAGTTTACAAGTTATCATTTCAATGCACTGATCAGTGTGCATGCTAGAACAGCATCAAAGAATATGGCCAATAACAAATTAATCTAGGCCATATGTTGACGAGGGAGCAATGAGCTATTCTCAGTTGTGTCTATAGACAGAGACCGTGTATGGAAATGGAAAGCACGGGGTGGCAATCAGTCCATTCAGATTCTGTCCCCATGGCCTAGGACACAGAAACGTTCTTTGAATATAGGCCAGTGTGTGAGGGATGACAGCTAGACGAACAGAAATACAGATAGATATTCATACAATGAGATACTTACTGTCGGTTAGCAAGCGCCGTACCATTGTTACTTATATTGTATCAATTTTATGATTTTTGTTGGCTGCTGTGAGCTAACGTTATTGGTGGAAACGTTAAAAAATGAACGCTGTAGTAGGATTAGGCCTACCACGAGATTTGTATGGTGGCCTAGTGAGTCAGGCTTTTTATTCTACTTTATTTCCTACCCTGACAACTGAAACAACAACTTTGTTTTTGGATGTGTCACCGAATTTGTTTTAGTGATGGGAGAATACAGTTTGAAGTCACCACTGATTCCTCACCCTGTTTCCCAAGCCTCTCATGCACGAATCGGGCACGGACCATAAATCTGACCTGGCATTTCTAAGACACTGGCCAAGTTTTTCCTCGGGGCCCCCACATTGGGCCATTTCCCCCGTTAGGCCCCCATTATTAGCCAGTTCATTTTGCGTGAAAAATCTAAGTTAGACAGACCCAAATGGGCTAAAAATTGAACAGCCCATCTGGCCCAGATGGCGACTCCGCCCCTGGCACACCCTGAAAATCAACAGTGAGGGGTTGAGCTGTCATACTGTAGCTACCAACCTGCAGGTATTTCAAGTACCTTCTACATGTAGACAAGTTGTCTCAATTTGCCTTCCAAAAGTCTCTCGTTACTGAAGCTTCTCCTCCCGACCCACCCACAGATGCTCACATTTCAATAGCATATTCAAATATCTATTTGAATAGGGGTGAGTGACATAGCAAAGTCCCTGAACAGTTATTTAATGTTAGTGATTTAGGATATAAATAAAAAGTAGTATGAACAAAAAACCCAACAGTTACAATAGATTGGGTGTTTGGTTCTTGGTTTAAAGAGAGTATGGAATGATGTCCTTCACAATGATCAACATAACAAGTCTGTGTGACACAGTTTCATATTCCACTGCCAAACACAAGGTCTACTTTTCAAACAGGTCATTTGCAACCTGGAAGTGTAAGTGATCTTGTTGGAGTATAACTGTTCTCGTATTGTTTCTCACAATTCTTTGGTTAACCACCAAGCTTTCAGTAACACTGATACTCGTGAAAGGTGCAACACAAACACAAGTTAATTAACTGAATGGAGCAGTGCGTGATTTGTGCGGAGAAGAAGGCTGCAGTGTTGTTCAAACAGTCACTCAAGGACAGGGTTAAACATCGGAGTGTCGTCTTTGCGTAAACGTCCGACGCATGGAGGCATGCTGGATATGCACTTGAGGGCGGATGTGAGTGTGTCTGATTGTTTTGGTATTTGGGACTAAATTGAGTGGAGGTCTGTACACTTCGGCACTCACCTGGGGCGTCTGTCTGATGAATATATTAACTTTCTTTCTTAATGATCTATTATAATAATAAACGTCACATAATGAACTTCAAAGAACTGTCAGATAATTAATGCTTTTGTTATTGTTATATTATTTGATCCCCCCACCCTAACACGTTTATTTCTCCTCCTCTGGCGCAGCACTCCGACCTGGAAAAGGCCATCAACACTTTGGTCACAAAGTTCCATGCCGCTGCGGCCAATAAAGGTCCCACGCTCCAAACCAAAGAGTTCAAAGACCTCCTCTCCTCCCAGCTGCCCAACTTAGTCAAGGTACATAAGCCGCATCTGTCGGCTACATTGCCCTCGCCCTCCTCGGCCACACCTGCCATTGATTCTACCAGTAGGGCGTGACACTGATTCTTACTACCCCCCCCCCCCCCCCACTCAACCACACAAATACAGTACACGCCACATCCTATGACTCCCAAACAAACACTCAGGAAAGGCCTGTAGGCGTTGGTTGCCAGGTTCAATACAAATCCACGATTTATGTGATCTACTGTGCTTCAGTCACCAATTGAGTTTTAAACAAGCTTTATTTCAATCACTGAAAAGGCCAATGTATCTTTGCCATGTATTCATGTTGGAACTGGCTGCTTAGTTGTTTCAGGCCCAAGGCGGTTTTCCAGGACGAGTCTGAATCTACCAGAGGGTGACAAAGATAGCTATGCTTTTGAAAAACAGGAAATGGCCGGTTCAAATACATGAGCAAGTGAGGAAGGCTCAAGGTTGATCTTGTCATCTAGAGGGGCTGAAAAAAACTGACAGATAAATAAATAACTGTTTTCCTAATGAAGAGCAGAAAATTGTTGACTTCATCCACCATAAACGCGACAACCAAGTACAGCGTTTCTGCTACACAATAGTTAGCCACAACAGCTAGGACATATTTGTTGTGAAAGGCAATTGAGGTCAAGAGGAGGGGGCAGTATACACAACTGTTGAAGTGAAAATTATGTTTAATTACCAAGTCCATATGTTTTTCATTATGTCCAGTCTTAGACTTATCCAAAACCCGAGTCTATTTCAAAGGAAAAGTAATGATCACATCATTTAAATGGGATTCCAGGAAACAGCTCTTTATATTGTCTCAGCTGTGGTGCAGCGTTCAGGACAGGAAATATTTTCCCAAATCAATTTCCTATTGTTTCCAGCAGACAGAAATATCCACTGTGTTAGCATGTGCCTGGCTGGCAGCTTTATCACATTTCAGAATTCAAATCTATTCCACATTTTGTGGTGTTACAGCCTGAGTTCCAAATTGATTCATTTGTTTTTGATTGTTGATCATTGCTAGACATCCATTTTCAGGTCTTGCCATAGATTTTCAAGCCGATTTAAGTCAAAACTTTAACTAGGCCACTCAAGAACATTCAATGTCATATTTTGTAGTATTACTTAAGTACTTTGTTGCAAACAGGATACATATTCTGTACAGGCATCCTTCTTTTCAATCTGTAATTTAGGTTAGTATTGTGGAGTAACTACAATGTTTTAGGTCATATTTTTTATTATACTTTTTTTGATCAGCTTTAATATTGAATATAGATTGTAGCGTACATCAATGTAATTGTCTGCTTCATTTCCAATCCCCCATATATGTTTTTGTAAATATTAATAATAATAATAATATATGCCATTTAGCAGACGCTTTTATCCAAAGCGACTTACAGTCATGTGTGCATACATTCTACGTATGACAGTACTAGTCAAGAGTTTGGACACAACTACTCGTTCAAGGCTTTTCTTTATTTTTACTATTTTCTACATTGTAGATGAATAGTGAAGACATCAAAACTATGAAATAACACATATGGAATCATGTGGTAACCAGAAAAGTGTTAAACAAATCCAAATATATTTTATATTTGAGTTTCTTCAAAGTAGTCACTTTGCCTTGATGACAGCTTTGAACACTCTTGGTATTCGCTCAACCAGCTTCATGAGGTAGTCAGCTGGAATGCTTTCCATCATTACATTAAGACATCTAAACTCATCAAAAAAAGAAATGGCCTCTCACTGTCAACTGCGTTTATTTTCTGCAAACTTAACATGTGTAAATATTTGTATGAACATAACAAGATTCAACAACTGAGACATAAACTGAACAAGTTCCACAGACATGTGACTAACAGAAATGGAATAATGTGTCCCTGAACAAAGGGGGAGTCAAAACCAAAAGTCACAGTCCGTATCTGGTGTGGCCAGCAGCTGCATTAAGTACTGCAGTGCATCTCCTCCTCATGGACTGCACCAGATTGACCAGTTCTTGCTGTGAGATGTTACCCCATTCTTCCACCAAGGCACCTGCAAGTTACCGGACATTTCTGGAGAAATGGCCCTAACCCTCATCCTCCGATCCAACAGGGCCCAGATGTGCTCAATGAGATTGAGATCTGGGTTCTTCGCTGGCCATGTCAGAACACTGACATTCCTGTCTTGCAGGAAATCACGCACAGAACGAGCAGTATAGCTGGTGGCATTGTCATGCTGGAAGGTCATGTCAGGATGAGCCTACAGGAAGGGTACCACATAAGGGAGGAGGATGTCTTCCCTGTAACGCACAGCGTTGAGATTGCCTGCAATGACAAGCTCAGTCCGATGATGCTGTGACACACCACCCCAGACCATGACTGACCCTGCACCTCCAAATCGATCCCGCTCCAGAGTACAGTTCTCGGTGTAACGCTCATTCCTTCGACGATAAACGCGAATCCGACCATCACCCCTGATGAGACAAACCCGCGACACGTCAGTGAAGAGCACTTTTTGCCAGTCCTGTCTCGTCATGCGACTGTGGGTTTGTGCCCATAGGCGATGTTGTTGTCGGTGATGTCTGGTAAGGACCTGCCTTACAACAGGCCTACAAGCCCTCAGTCCAGGTGTTGTTACACGTGGTCTGCCACTGCGAGGACGATCAGCAGTCCATCCTGTCTCCCTGTAGTGCTGTCTTAGAGGTCTCACAGTATGGACATTGCAATTTATTGCCCAGGCCACATCTGCAGTCCTCATGCCTCCTTGCAGCATGCCTAAGGCACGTTCGCGCAGATGAGCAGGGACCCTGGGCATCTTTCTTTTGGTGTTTTTCAGAATAAGTAGAAAGGCCTCTTTAGTGTCCTAAGTTTTCAAATGTGACCTTAATTGCCTACTGTTTGTAAGCTGTTAGTGTCTTAACGACCATTCCACAGGTGCATGTTCATTAATTGTTTATGGTTCATTGAACAAGCATGGTAAACAGTGTTTAAACCCTTTACAATGAAGATCTGTGAAGTTATTTGGATTTTTACAAGTTATCTTTGAAAGACAGGGTCCTGAAAAAGGGATGTTTATAACCACTAGAGGGTAACAAAGCCTGAAACGTGACACAGTTAGTTGACAAAGTACTCACATGCTGTATTTATACAGCTGCATACAGTTGAAGAGATGCCAATAGTAGATTTTGAAGTCAAACATGTTGACAGTAGTTATTCAGTTTAATTATTGATAGAATAATTACTGCTTGGAATAGCAATACTGTTATGAACGTAACCTACTGAGTAACGTAGGCAACAATGTTATACTCTCAAAAGTGCAATAGACTAATTGCTAACTTGCTTCTAATACATGTCTATGCATGATTACTTTATTTCTTATTGCCTGTCAATAGGTAAAATACTGTGTCCATATAATGAAGAGTTGTTTTTGTGCTCCCTCCCTCCCCCAGACTGGAGGCTCAGAGCAGGGCCTGGGCGAGGTGATGAGACAGATGGGTGTGTCGGACGGCGAGGGAATCACCTTCAAACACTTCTGGGGCTTGATCCAGTCACTGGCCACCACGCAGCATGGTCTTCTCAGCAGCGAGAAGGTGTCCAAGTGCAGCTGTGTGCTCCTGTAAGGTCCATGCCTTCTGATGGCGGTGTGAGCCAGGGGAGAACCAGACAGCCTCATAGTATCCCACCCAGTGTCAGTACCCCTTCTCACCGCACTACTCCCATCCAGTCCTGGACACTCACATAGTACTCACCCCCTCCACGACAGGCCTTTTTATGTACATCTCCCATGCTTGGTAGTGCCAGCAGTGCTCATCTCTTAGCTCTATACCACTTGGTTTACAGGATTTTTGTTGTACTCCCGGAGTGTTATAAGTGTTGGTCTTTCCATCCAAAAAACCCCGAACGGCTTTCCTTTTGGCCTACTACTAGTGTAACCACTGCAAAGAATCCTTAGATTTACATTTACATTTACATTTAAGTCATTTAGCAGACGCTCTTATCCAGAGCGACTTAATAGATGACGTATGACCCAAAGTGAAATCAGAAAACCATGAGCCAGCTTTAGGTGCTTTGCAAGAAATAAATATGAATTTACATATGTCAGTACACATTAGTGGAAAGCACCTTTGAGCCACCAGTAGTCTCATACATACAGTGCTGGTGATGCAATGTCCCCATAGCTTGTTTCCTAAAACAATGTTTTCCCCACTGTGGTATTGCAGTTTTGTATTTATACTTTGTAATTCTCTTTATACTGGCCATTGTAATAACATCGTAAAACATGACCAAAAATGTTCTAATAAAATATTGCAACAATGGTGACCTCCATTATTATGATTTATTTTGGTTGAATTAGCAACTTTCATCATTAATCGACAGATAAGCATTTCACAAAGTACGTTTTGTGATCCAAAAAAAAAATAATCATCATATACATATTTCAATGTATGAACTAGGTGTATAGTTGTCACAACTATACAGCACACATTGTATTCAGTGTGTAATTGTTACATTCTTACTACAGTAATATCATTTTGGCAAATTAAGTCTATTGGGCAAATGACATTTATTACACATTTTCATACAACCTCTGAACATCACATTGTCTAATGAATCAACTCATTTTGAATTGTTCAATGGGAATGTCTTATCTAAACGTTCACAGTTTGTAGATTTGCATTCATCCATGACAGCTACTAGAAGCATTATTTTTTGCATGAGTGCTAGCAGGTCCAGTGAATCCCTGTATGGAGAATGCCATTCTAAAATTCTGAACTACAATCGCCAATGCTAAAAGCAATGGTATCTTCCTAAGTCAACAATACAGTTTTTTACAGTCACATGATGCTTCGCAATTATTCAAATAACAAAGCCAACCCAGCAACTTACTTACATAATTAGGCCTTTGTATTCCTTAGGGAACCTAGCCAACACACCAACCCAGAACTATGCTCAAAAGAAGAATTCCCGGATGGGTGAATATTTAATAGATAGTACAGAAATTACCCTCAGAAATGATTGTACATTGTTGTGTCAATTAGCTTGTACCAATACTAGCTAGAACCATATTCTGATCTATATAGTTTTGTGCTAAATAAAAGCAAATGGTGCTAAATCTAACAACATTCCTTACAGGTTTGGAAACTTGATGGCCTAAATGTTAATGAATGTTTCATTATTTGGATAATTGCCCATAACTGATAACCACACACCACACCAATCACAATTAGGCCTACTTCGTGAAATAAGTGGAGATGGACTTAAATGCCACACAAATGTTTCTTGAAACAGCATTTTGCCCTTAGAGATTAACATAGACATGAGACATTCATTATAAACCAGGTAGTTTGGGTCCTAGATGATGATTGGCTGAAACAGCATTTTAGCCGTGTGTGTGTATATCAGATAATATACCACGGCTATGACGCAAAAATACTTGTTTACTATTCTATTTATGTTGGTAACCAGTTTATAATAGCAATAAGGGAACTCATGGGTTTGTGGTTTATGGCCAATATACTGTACTACAGCCATGAGTTGTATCCAGGCACTCCTCTTCATGCTGTGCATAAGAACAGCCCTTAGTCTTGAAATATTGGTCAATATACCACACCCCCTTGGCCCATATAGCTTAATTAGACATTAATTAAACTATAATTTTGCCTCACATATTTAACAGATATTAGCCAGTAACAATTATTACAATTTTGCTATCTCGTTGAATAGGGTTTAGGTCATCTAGCAGCCATGTACTATCCTCAAGCTCTGCATCCTCTTGCCAGCTTCTTCCCCTCTGGCGTTCCTCGAAAGAATTCAAGGAAAGATGAAAACACATATTTATTCATGACCTTGACCCTCCCAAAGATATCAAGCTCTGTCTCCTGGTCGTGGTCGACGCCACTCATCATCTGCTTGGACTTGGCAAAGAGGGCATTCTCCTTGGAAACAACCTGATCCAGCCAGTCGAGTGTGTCTCGTTTGGTCATCATCTCCTCAGCTTTGCCCACCGTGCAGCCATAGAACCCGCGTCTACTGCGTTCAAGCCAAGGGTCGTCCCCTACCATAGGGTGGTCATCCCCAACAAACGCTGTACAAAGTGAGCTGTCAGAGCCTTGGGATCGGCCCACCTCGCAAGCGATAACACTCATAAGGAAGAGTGAGAATGTGCGGAAGTTTCGGACAGATGCAGAGAACACAGCAGCCATGAAGTAGTGGCCCCAGCGTTCACAGTCCTGGACACATCGTTGCAGCTGGAACGTCTGGCGGCAGAAGTTGTTGAATTCGGACGCCTTGAGGCCCTGTCTAAGCTCTTGGAGGGAGTAGTCCTCCTTCTGGTGCCTGAAAGCATCAGTGAATTTCTCAATTTCTTCCAGATGGTTAGAATGAATGTACTTCCCCACCAGGGAGGCGTAGAAGGTTCTCCTCTGCACCTTAAAGATGCAGTCGTTCAGAACGTAATACAAGTCAAAGTCGGTGTCTTCCCTGGCATTGTACCTGATCTCCACCAGCAGATCGAGAATGGTGGTGAGGTGCTTGATGGGAATGTCTTCCATGGGTTTGTGGTCAGCCAGCCACACGGACGTGAGGTTCCCCTGTTTGTGCACTGGGATGTAATCTGGAGCGCGCCTTCTTTCATTTTCCTCAAAAAACAGGCTCCATGTAAGCCCCTCCAAACAGTCGATCGAGGTGTACTTCTTACGCAAGTTTGCTGAGACAAACATTTGAGGGTGGGTCGGCCATTCTAAAGTCTGTATGTATAGGGCGTGCCCCTGGTAGTTGGGAATGACCTGTCCTCTGTCGTCTCCTTCCACTCTGGTCAGCAGGTTACCGTTCTGGTCCAGCTGGGCGATGACTTTCTTACTGCCGTCTTTATGCCTCCAGACCCCCTCCTCTCTGGTCACCTTCTCTCCGTTGGGCCTGACGGATAGTGCTGAGCTCCGCAGGTGCAGTTTGGTCTCCACGTTGAGTGAGATGAGCGCTCGAAGCAGCCGCTCTGCAAACTTGAGGTCCTTTCCTAGTGCACAGCCCACCAGGCTGAGGGTGTGCAGATGCCCATCTTCTATCTTCATGGCCACCACAACTTTGGCAAGCTCCTCTGGCCCATAACCTCCTAGTCTGGCCACACCATCACTGCCCTTGCTGCCATGACCCACCAGTACGACACGACTGTCTCTGGTCAAAAGGGTCTGAGAGCCCCTGAGGACTTTCAGCGCCCCCTTGTGGTACCTCAGTAGAGTCGACACAGAGGGGCGCTTCTCAAAGAGGAAGGAGGCTGACTCCATCACTACAGGGTCATCCTCCAGGATCACTATATTCTGGTGGTCAGAATAAATCCACATGTCCCTCACATTTACATTATGACCATAGGACACATTTACCTCAGATACAGTATTGTGTTGATCAATTCTATCAGAGTCAATCTGGACTAATGATTGTGGTGTAACCGTCTTAAAAAGACTAGAGAACAAGTGTAAAGACATTGTGACAACCTCTAATAAAGGTGTTATTACTTTCACCACCAAACGAGTAGCTTCTGATTGAAAGAGGGACCAAATCATTTTCAAACCCCTTTCACAGTACCTCCTTGGTATAATATGGCTAACACTGACATTTCCAAACAGCCTACAATGTGACTCAGACATGATAAGGGCTTTCACGGGCCACAACTTGGCACTATTGGGCACTGCACGGGCTTTCTGTGGCTTGACATGCTCATGTAAATCAGCACTGGATAATGCAATCTGAGTATGTTAGTGAGGAGACAAGGTCCTGTGGAGTCTTTTCAGTTGGTGGCAGTATGTACCTGACAAAACCAAAACTTTGGTTAGAAAAAAAGAACAATATCTTCATAGTTCCTCATTTTCAACAAGGTGATTTAGGCATGTTATTTGGATTATGCTACAAAGGTCCTAAAACGTTTTACACCCTATGGTGCTTATCAAACCTGGATCATTGAAATACTACATTGAAAACAAATCTATAATGCATGTTACACAATTCAAATAACTGCATTCAAAACACATTTGGAAATAAATGCTGGTGAACAGAAGTTTTGAAAATGTTGTTGATACCTTACCTATCAGTTGTATTGGACTCAAATGCCACATTCTGAGTTTCCCAGGCCACTCCTTTGCAAACAGACATTACAAGCATTTTAAACCAAAAACTCACATGATACCTCTTGCTGTGAGTATAAGGCATATAGGCTCTGTCTAGTGTGCTGTCGCTTTGCTGGAGCTAGCTCAGACATAAAGAACACTGCTACTGTATACTTTTATTTGGTCAAAGTCCCATTAGCAGCTGCAAATTAATGCAATGAACTTCAGGTCAAATTTACTTTAGCTGAATGAAATTTAGCGAGCCGTATCCCATTTTGACATAATAGCATATAATATGATCCCATTGTAATTTCCTTCTTTTTCAATTTTTTATCACGGCTTTAAGCCTATGCAATATAACTTTATATATTTTCAGGTAAAGCAAGGTTATCAGCAATACCCTCACCCTTTTTGATGCGTGTGTTTTGCTCAGTGTGTACTGTTACAGTATATGTGACTCTCTGGCACAGAATATACTGAAATATGTCTCTTCAACCGACCACTGTCTAGACAACAAAAAAAATATATTTCAGGGATGGTACTATTGGGACTATTTACAACTGACATGGTCAGGTCATTTCTATTGTACAAAATAAAACAAAAGAAAATCTGGGGAAAAAAAGTATAATTCTAGACTAGATCAAAACAACATACACACCCAATGAATATCCCAAACAAATAAATGCATGTTGTCGACGAGGAAGTGTATTTATCTCACCTGCAACATAAGGCTTTGGGGTCAAAGACAACTGGAGGATGAAGGTAAGGGAAAAGCTTAAGGTCCTCATTGTAACACTCAAAGGGTTTTAGAGTCTTTCTGCTGCATTCATCATCGCCAACAAATAGGCAAATAGGGTTCCTGCGGTGTGGTTGCTATATACAAAGACGGTTACGTTTGGCTCTTGGACACACGTGACTGTTTGACTGTGATAACTCAAGGCAAATTTGACCAGATAACGAAGAAGGTAAACGCTAACCGTGACATCGTATAGCAGAGAACGTGCGGATTGCACTACAAGAATATACTTAACCTTAATAAAGACAACAAAGAAGAGTTGGTACTCTAGGGAGTGTGTCTAGGAATTTATAAGAAATTGAATTCATGAGTTAAATGGGCATCAATGGTTAACGTTCAGGAAAAGTGGGGTAGTATTGAGAAATGTCATATTTCTTCCAACAAGTGTATTCTAACATTACAGTGCACAGCTATAGTGCACAGTTGTTTATATTAACAACATTTCTGGAGAGGATAGAGTCGTGGATTCAAATGTCACTCTGCTGTGACCCATGTGATGGTAGCCGAAAGACCTGGTGGAGTAAAACAGGTGCTACCTGCAGTAAAATACTGGCCTCTTAGAGGCAATTGAGACGTGTCCTTATGAAGAAAAAGCAGTTATTCAAAAGAGATAGTATAGGCCTAATTGTGATCATTGTGCCTTGAATAAATAGTGGTGTGCTAAGAACTACGGGATCCTGGACTGAAGGGAGTTCTATTTAAGAAAATGTTCAACCTAGTTTAGCACAGAAACGTCATAATTAGCAGTTGTGGAAAAAGTACCCAATTGTCATACTTGAGTAAAATTATAGATACTTTAATAGAAAGTTACTCAAATAAAAGTAAAGTTACCCAGTAAAATTCTACTTGAGAAAAAGTATAAAAGTATTTGGTTTTAAATATACTTAAACACAAACTTGGATCACACTTCCAGAAGCTAGCCAGAAGCTAACCAGAAGCTATCCAGAAGCTAGCCAGTTTACTGGCTGACGTTAGTATTCAGCTAACCACGGTTGATGGTCATCAGCTATCCTTTAGCTCGAAAAGCTATTGCCAGTTTTGTACAACGCGACTCAGACCAGAACATACCGGACCTATTTTTCTCTCCATATCCCTGGATTTCAACCGAAAGCTCTGGACATTTACACCTGGATCTTGCAGCTAGCTAGCTGCTATCCGTGTGACTATCGGCTTACGTTGATCCCGGAGCAAACATCAATTATTCAGGAGCTAGCCAGCTGAAGAGTTCCAGCCACTCCTGGGCTACAATCACCTATCCGGACCCGTTTTACTGCCGATGCGGAGACTTCGCGACTGGTCTACCTACGTTATCTGCCTGAGGGAGTTATCCAACTTGCCCCTCCGTCGCAACATTACCTGAACACCCATCTGCGGACCGCTAATCGTTAGCTGACTTATCGGCTGCTATCTGAATAAATCTATCGGACAAATTTTCTTGGGTCACTATAACTATATCTATTTTGCCAATTGGATTGATCCCCTCTACCACACGGAACCCCACTAATCTACCGACGGAAATGCACAAGGTGGCTAAAAACACACCTCCATCCTATGCTAGCTTGCTACCGATGGCCCGGCTAGCTGTCAGAATCACCATTACCCCAACCAACCTCACTACTCACTGGACCCTTATGATCACTCGACTAAGCATGGCTCTCCTTAATGTCAATATGCCTTGTCCATTGCTGTTTTGGTTAGTGTTTATTGGCTAATTTCACTGTAGAGCCTCTAGCCCTACTCATTATACATTAACCAACCTTTCAGTTCCACCACCCACACATGCGATGACATCACCTGGTTTCAATGATGTTTCTAGAGACAATATCTCTCTCATCATCACTCAATACCTAGGTTTACCTCCACTATATTCACATCCTACCATACCTTTGTCTGTACATTATACCTTGAAGCTATTTTATTGCCCCTAGAAACCTCATTTTACTCTCTGTTCCGGACGTTCTAGACGACCAATTCTCATAGCTTTTAGCCGTACCCTTATCCGACTCCTCCTCTGTTCCTCTGGTGATGTAGAGGTGAATCCAGGCCCTGCAGTGCCTAGCTCCACTCCTGTTCCCCAGGCGCTCTCTTTTGATGACTTCTGTAACCGTAATAGCCTTGGTTTCATGCATGTTAACATTAGAAGCCTCCCTAAGTTTGTTTTATTCACTGCTTTAGCACACTCTGCCAACCCGGATGTCCTAGCCGTGTCTGAATCCTGGCTTAGGAAGATCACCAAAAATTCTGAAATCTTCATCCCTAACTACAACATTGTCATACAAGATAGAACGGCCAAAGGGGCCGGTGTTGCAATCTACTGCAGAGATAGCCTGCAGAGTTCTGTCCTACTATCCAGGTCTGTACCCAAACGATTTGAACTTTTAAAAATCCACCTCTCTAAAAACAAGTCTCTGCTCTGGACACCATATGTGAACTGATTGCCCCCCATCTATCTTCAGAGCTCGTGCTGCTAGGCGACCTAAACTGGAACATGCTTAACACCCCAGCCATCCTACAATCTAAGCTTGATGCCCTCAATCTCACACAAATGATCAATGAACCTACCAGGTACCACCCCAAAGCCATAAACACGGCCACCCTCATAGATATCATCCTAACCAACTTGCCCTCTAAATACACCTCTGCTGTTTTCAACCAAGATATCAGCGATCACTGCCTCATTGCCTGCATCCGTAATGGGTCAGAGGTCAAACTACCTCCACTCATCACTATCAAACGCTCCCTGAAACACTTCTGCGAGCAGGCCTTTCTAATCGACCTGGCCGGGGTATCCTGGAAGGATATTGACCTCATCCCGTCAGTAGAGGATGCCTGTTTTTTTATTTTAAATGCCTTCCTCACCATCTCAAATAAGCATGCCCCATTCAAGATATTTAGAACCAGGAACAGATAAAGCCCTTGCTTCTCTCCAGACCTGACTGCCCTTAACCAACACAAAAACATCCTATGGCGTTCTGCATTAGCATCGAACAGCGCCTGTGATATGCAACTTTTCAGGGAAGCTAGAAACCAATATACACAGGCAGTTAGAAAAGCCAAGGCTAGCCTTTTCAAGCAGAAATTTACTTCCTGCAAAACAAACTCAAAAAAGTTCTGGGACACTGTAAAGAACATGGAGAATAAGAACACCTCCTCCCAGCTGCCCACTGCACTGTGGATAGGAAACACTGTCACCACCGATAAATCCACTATAATTGAGAATTTCAAGCATTTTTCTACAGCTGGCCATGCTTTCCACCTGGCTAACCCTACCCTGGTCAACAGCACTACACCCCCCACAGCAACTCGCCCAAGTCTTCCCCAAATCCAGTCAGCTGATGTTCTGAAAGAGCTGCAAAATCTGGACCCCTACAAATCAGCCTGGCTAGACAATCTGGACCCTTTCTTTCTAAAACTTATCTGACGAAATTGTTGCAACCCCTATTACTAGTTCAACCTCTCTTTCGTGTCATCTGAGATTCCCAAAGATTGGAAAGCAGCTGCGGTCATCCCCCTCTTCAAAGGGGGACACTCTTGACCCAAACTGCTACAGACCTATATCTATCCTACCCTGCTTTTCTAAGGTCTTCGAAAGCCAAGTCAACAAACAGATTACCGACCATTTCGAATCCCAGCATACCTTCTCCGCTATGCAATCTGGTTTGAGAGCTGGTCATGGGTGCACCTCAGCCAAGCTCAAGGTAATATAATAATAATAATATATGCCATTTAGCAGACGCTTTTATCCAAAGCGACTTACAGTCATGTGTGCATACATTCTACGTATGGGTGGTCCCGGGGATCGAACCCACTACCCTGGCGTTACAAGCGCCATGCTCTACCAACTGAGCTACAGAAGGACCACTAAACGATATCGTAACCGCCATCGATAAGAAACAATACTGTGCAGCCGTATTCATTGATCTGACCAAGGCTTTTGACTCTGTCAATCACCACGTCCTCATCGGCAGACTCAACAGCCTTGGTTTCTCAAATGATTGCCTCGCCTGTTTCACCAACTACTTATCTGATAGAGTTCAGTGTGTCAAATAGGAGGGCCTGTTGTCCGGACCTCTGGCAGTCTCTATGGGGGTGCCACAGGGTTCAATTCACGGGCCGACTCTCTTCTCTGTATACATCAATGATGTTGCTCTTGCTGCTGGTGAGTCTCTGATCCACCTCTACCCAGACAACACCATTCTGTATGCTTCTGGCCCTTCTTTGGACACTGTGTTAACAACCCTCCAGACGAGCTTCACAATGCCATACAACTCTCCTTCCGTGGCCTCCAATTGCTCTGAAATACAAGTAAAACTAAATGCATGCTCTTCAACCGATCACTGCCTGCACCTGCCCGCCCGTCCAACATCACTACTCTGGACGGTTCTGACTTAGAATATGTGGACAACTACAAATACCTAGGTGTCTGGTTAGACTGTAAACTCTCCTTCCAGACTCACATCAAACATCTCCAATCCAAAGTTAAATCTAGAATTGGCTTCCTATTTCGCAACAAAGCATCTTTCCCTCATGCTGCCAAACATACCCTTGTAAAACTGACAATCCTACCGATCCTCGACTTTGGCGATGTCATTTACAAAATAGCCTCCAATACCCTATTCAATAAATTGGATGCAGTCTATCACAGTGCCATCCGTTTTATCACCAAATCCCCATATACTAACCACCACTGCGACCTGTACGCTCTTGTTGGCTGGCCCTCGCTTCATAGTCGTCACCAAACCCACTGGCTCCAGGTCATCTACAAGACCCTGCTAGGTAAAGTCCCCCCTTATCTCAGATCGCTGGTCACCATAGCAGCACCCACTGTAGCATGCGCTCCAGAAGGTATATCTCTCTGGTCACCCCCAAAACCAATTATTCCTTTGGCCGCTTCTCCTTCCAGTTCTCTGCTGCCAATGACTGGAATGAACTACAAAAATCTCTGAAACTGGAAACACTTATCTCCCTCACTAGCTTTAAGCACCAGCTGTTAGAGCAGCTCACAGATTACTGCACCTGTACATAGCCCATCTATAATTTAGCCCAAACAACTACCTCTCCCCCTACTGTATTTATTTATTTAGCTCCTTTGCACCCCATTATTTCTATCTCTATCTCTACATTGCACATTGTTCCACTGCAAATTCCAGTGTTTTACTTGCTATATTGTATTTACTTTGCCACCATGGCCTTTTTTTGCCTTTACCTCCCTTATCTCTTTACCTCCCTTATGTTTGTTTTGCTCCATGTGCAACTCTGTGTTGTTGTATGTGTCGAACTTCTTTGTTTTATCTTGGCCAGGTCGCAATTGTAAATGAGAACTTGTTCTCAACTTGCCTACCTGGTTAAATAAATAAAGGTGAAATAAACTTCCACTCCACTGAATTGCAAGCTAGTGATTGCTTGGCAATTATTGCCGTTAGCCACTGATTCCTTCCAAACCACTCATTGTTGAATTTGCAATTTCCAACTTGTTGTGTAATGTTTATGTCCAATGGCCGATGAGCACCGATACATTTAGCTATAATTTCTCTTCATATGACTAGGATTGAAAAGGATTTGCCAGTAGATTGTCGACGGGACTAAGATCAAATTGTATTACACTGGCTACGACGCTCCTCGGATGTGGCAGGGCTTGCAAACTATTACAGACTACAAAGGGAAGCACAGCCAAGAGTTGCCAGATGAGCTAAATAGCTTCTATGCTCGCTTCGAGGCAAGTAACACTGAAACATGCATGAGAGCATCAGCTGTTCCGGGTGACTGTGTGATCAAGCTCTCCGCAGCCGATGTCAGTGAGACCTTTAAACAGGCCAACATTCACAAGGTCGCTGGGCCAGACGGATTACCAGGACGTGTGCGTGCTCAGTCCCCTCCTGTACTCCCTGTTCACTCATGACTGCACAGCCAGGCACAATTCCAACACCATCATTAATTTTGCTGAGGAAACATCAGTGGTAGGCCTGATCACAGACAATGAAGAGACAGACTATAGGGAGGAGGTCAGAGACCTGACCGTGTGGTGCAAGGACAACAACCTCACTCTCAACGTGATCAAGTCAAAGGAGATGATTGTACAGGAAAAGGATGACCGAGCACGCCCCCATTCTCATTGACAAGGCTGTCAAGGAGCACGTTGAGAGCTTCAAGTTCCTTGGCGTCCACATCACCAACAAACTAACATGGTCCAAAAACACCAAGACAGTCGTCAAGAGGGCACGACAAAACCTATTCATTTACATTTACATTTACATTTAAGTCATTTAGCAGACACTCTTATCCAGAGCAAATTGGTGCATTCACCTTATGAGATCCAGTGGAACAGTCACTTTACAATAGTGCATCTAAATCTATTCCCCCTCAAGAGACTGAAAAGATTTGGCATGGGTCCTCAGATCCTCAAAAGGTTTTACAGCTGCACCATCGAGAGCATCCTGATGGGTTGATTCACTACCTGGTATGGCAACTGCTTGGCGTCCGACCGCAAGGCACTTCTGAGGTCGTGCTTATGGCCCAGCTTCTACCCCCAAGTCATAAGACTCCTGAACAGTTCATCAAATGGCTACCCAGACTATTTGCACCCCCCCATGCTGCTGCTACTCTCTGTCATCATCGATGCATAATCACTTTAATAACCCCACCCGCATGTACATAATTACCTCAAGTACCTTGACACCAGTGCCCCCGCACATTGACAAATTTACTCTGAACTGGTACCCCTGTATATAGCCCTGCTGTTGTTATTTACTGCTGCTCTTTGATATTTTTTTTTATGGGGGGGTATTTTCTTAAAACTGCATTATTGGTTTATTAAGGGCCTGTAAGTAAGCATTTCACTGTAAGGATGTTGGATTCGGCGCATGTGACAAACCAAATTGGATTAAATTTTATAACGTGATTTGACATAATTTTATCTGTGGCCTATGACCTTGAGCCTTCTTGGATGGGCACTTCTAATGTAACTATGGCAGCACCCAGGGGCTTGAAATTTCGAGCTCTACCTGCAGATTTTGCAGTGACATAGTGTCCCCATGAGTGGCAGAACACTGAGCCAATCACGATGCAACTAGAGAACATTACCAACCCCTACACTCCATATTTTCCGCTGGCTGCCCCACCACCACAGAAAGCACTGAGCTAGGCTGAAACACCTGCATGTTGGAGCTGCCTTACTCAAGAAACCATGTTTGTATGGGGCTTTATTAACTCAATAAAATATTTGTTTTTTACATTGTTTGAAAACTGATATGTGACAGGTACTAATGCCAAAATTAATGCAAAACAGGCCCCACCTGCCCTGAATGACAGGTCGCCAATGCAATACATATAGGCCTAGGGTAACATATAGACAGTACATATAGGCCTAGGGTTACATATAGACACTACATATAGGCCTAGGGTTACATATAGACACTACATATAGGCCTAGGGTTACATATAGACACTACATATAGGCCTAGGGTTACATATAGACAGTACATATAGGCCTAGGGTTACATATAGACACTACATATAGGCCTAGGGTTACATATAGACATTACATATAGGCCTAGGGTTACATATAGACACTACATATAGGCCTAATATAGACATTACATATAGGCCTAGGGTTACATATAGACACTACATATAGGCCTAGGGTTACATATAGACACTACATATAGGCCTAGGGTTACATATAGACACTACATATAGGCCTAGGGTTACATATAGACAGTACATATAGGCCTAGGGTTACATATAGACACTACATATAGGCCTAGGGTTACATATAGACATTACATATAGGCCTAGGGTTACATATAGACACTACATATAGGCCTAATATAGACATTACATATAGGCCTAGGGTTACATATAGACATTGACTCTCGCTCCATCTGTTGGAGGCTTGAAATAACAAAACTTTTAACTGTTGCCGAAAATTGTAGCCGAGACATACTCTGTCATATACCATTTTTATTTTATTGTTGTTCGTTTTGCCTTTTCAAGCGCTTTGAGATTCTTTCTGTAATGAAAAGCGCTATAGAAGTTGAATAAATGAATGAAAATGACACTGCAGTTGGTGAATGTATTGTTTGTAAGGTAAATGAGCATTAGACCTCAGTAGACCTTAGATTGACTAGTATATGAACTCTGTATTTCCCTTGTTCCTCTGAGTTTTTGATCATCTCCATGGTGTGCTTATTGTTTTCTTATAGAACGTGTTTGATGCACTAGTGCATGTATTGTCTTTTACGCGCAAAACTGTGATAGATGATCCTTTACGCACTTCCGTTGTATACATTCCTGTGCATTTATTTTTCATGTTGCCTCTATACATTAACGTGATCATGTTATATTTATGTTTTGTACATAATTTATTTTCCTGACATGCGACATTTACTTGCCCCGCCACATCAGCTTCCCTCTACAACGCTGCCCGAGGAAGAGTAGTAGTCAAAATGCGTGCAGTTGTTCGTCCTGATGTATAATGCTGACTGCTGCTATATGTATTATTTTGTAAATATATTCCATAAAAGTTTACTACAACATACTGGCCTCCTACTCGTCTTCTTTTTTAGATAAAAAAAAATGAACACTTCTTTTTTTCTTAAAATTGCGTTGTTGGTTAACGGTTGTAAGTAAGCATTTCAAGGTGACTTATGTGGCAAGACCAGACGTGACATAGTACATGTAAATCCGGGATACTCAAATTAGTATGATACTGTATGTTTTGTTTGATATGGTTACATAGGACAGATGGTTGGTTGTATAACCCGAACACCTAGCAACCCAAATGTTTGTGTAAGGTCAATGCATTTTGATAGTCTATACATGAGAGCTTTCCTTTGCCATACTTTTCAATCTCGATATGCTGATAAAACTACATGCTGTTTATTTGTGCTTGAGGTTTGCTCATTCTGGTAAAATGTGATTAAAAGGAAAACAGGAATTTACATGGATGATATACGTTGAATGGTGTTGTTGGAGCTAAGAGAAATTACTTAAATTGGCAGACAGGTGAAAACTCATGGAAGATAAACTTGTGTTTGGCATTAGTGCTACAATGGTTTAAATTAAAGGGAAAGAGTCATGTACTCTGAAAGACTAATTACCCATTCTTGGCTTGGGGGTGATTATGAGGTCTTGTGTTTTCAGAACATCAAAATCAGTAGAGTGTTTTTAATAAATATTTTCATGGCTGGAAAATAAAATACAAAGAAACAGATCATGATGATACTGTAATGTGGAGAATTTACACTGCATGTCTAATGGCCATGGTAACATTTACCATGAAGAGCAATGTATCAGCAATGCAATGTTACTGTACTGTCATCGTGACTTAACGTTTCAACTAGTAGTACTACTGGCAGTAGTTTATCCTGTAGGAGAATGTGAATGTCCCAGTACTGTGGTAAAGCAAATTCACTAGTTTGATTTAAAAATGTTGATTGACATTCAATCCTTTTGACTTGTAATAGGAGACGTGTAGTAGCTACACTACCGTATTCTTCATGCACACAAGCTGTACTCACTGCACCTGTGCTCTGACTGAACAAATCATGGAAACACTTAGCTACACTGCTAACCTCATGTGATATGTCAACTTTTACATTATGAACATGTGCTCCTGTAACACAAAATACACAGATGGGACATCATCAAATGTAAGAGGATGCATATATTTTCAAAACATTGCATATTTCAAAATGCTGGATGTGGCCTAGACCATAGGCCTATAGTATCATCACACCATTCGCTAATCATCAGTCGAGCCCTGCGATAAACATATTTTTGCCCCCTCAGTTTTTAAGCTTGCCCTCCCCCACCTTCCCCTCAGCAACCAGTTCAGTTTACATCTCTGGCCTTTGTGGCTGAAGTGGTTTATTTTGCAACATTAAGGAGAAGCCAGTGCAATATCCATGCATTCTGAAGTCACTGACACCCACAGGGTTACACTGCTGCCCAAGCTGTCTCACGAAGCGCTCTGTACCAGTAATGGTGGCTGTAGTGAGGGTAAAGTGTGAGAAGATTGTGTGTGAGTGACTCAAAGGAAGATGTGTTAGATAAAAAACATTACAGAGCAAGAACATCATTGAAGATATTACCGTCCAAATAAAATTAAACTACGTCTTTCAACCATATGAAATCATCCTTAAATATTTTTTACTTGAAACAGAACCACATTTGGCATTATCAAACTCCTAAAACTCCTAGTTTTTGCATTCTAATGCTAAAACCACCAACTGACTTGTCACCCAATTACAACAGAGGAGAATGTACTTTTTTTTGTTGCATTGAAATGTGGGGTTTGCCACTAAATATTCTGTGAAAATGACCAGCAGAAAAACCTCAAGGTACCCAGCAGTGTATTTAAAGGCTCTTCTCTCTCATCCAGTATAGAATCAAGAAACAACTCTCTTCGTTTTACATCTCCAAGAGAAAGAGCACATGGTATGTTATGAAGTCTCAATTTTTATACATGTTATCTTTTGATCTCTAGTCATAAAACCTGAAGGACAACAATTCTTCATACAGATCTGGATGTCATAAGGTGAACGCACCAATTTGTAAGTCGCTCTGGATAAGAGCGTCTGCTAAATGACTTAAATGTAAATGTAAATGTTAAGGTATATTGTCCTATTTCTGAAAACTTTATTTCACGTGCACTGTACTGTAATTGATAAATACGTAGTGCTTGGAACAGCAATACATTTCACTGATCAAATGGATTAGTACAACACATTTACTCATAAATTACCATTACAAGCTCACTACAGTGTGTCCCTACAGTGTGTGGTGGCAGGTAGCCTAGCGGTTAAGAGCATTGAGCCAGTGACCGAAAGGTTGCTGTTTCAAATCCCAGAGCTGACGCTGACTAGGTGAAAAATCTGTTTTGATTACTTCTACTTACTTTGATTTTGATTACTTCTACTTTTTTCTATTAAGAGGGTGATGAAGGAGCTGTGTCTACTTCTACTGATCTGCTGGGCAGGCACACTCCAGTGCCTGGCAGAGAGTTTGAGGGGAAAGATTCCTGGCAAGCCACAGGAATGTGAGCAGGCCGAGTTTGTCCCTGGTTACAACCTGGCAGGGGAAGGTTTCGACATTGTGAAGATGCAGCGAAAAGGTTCTTATGTGATCGACATGGAAAATTGGGAGCGGGAGGGAGACACTTGTGAGTTAGCTGTCAATTTCTATTTGGGTGGAATAAAACAGAAGCTTCCAGCAGCCATGGCAAACTGGAGAGCCCTCACCGACTGCAAGTGGGAGGTCTCAAGCAGCATCTATGAATCCAGTGAGTCCCTCATTAATACCACAACTTCAGCCGTGACCAACAACTGGAAACTTGGCTTGGACCTTGAGATTCCTGAAGAAAAGTTCAAGACCATCATTGGAGGGACAGATTCCAGAGAAGCAACATATGCCATTGCAAAGTCGAAGCAGGACAGATACAGTTTCACCAGGCATGAAGTCCATTGTAGCATCTACAGGTGATGAGCTCAACTTCAGTGACTAAACTAAAAGATTCTTAAATAGGCTGTAATATGAGGCTAATATAATGTTTTTCATGAATATTGTGTATCAATTGCATGATAAGTTCACATATAATACCATCACATGCTTACCAATTGCGTTCAACTTAACTGCTATTAAAAACTAAAACACAACCGATTATTGTTAAATGTTAACCAAACCATTGTCACTTTTTTCCTCAGATATAGCCTGGTTGAAGATCCTCCTCTTCACAAACAATTTCTGAATTCGGTGAAGAAGCTCCCCACTGTTTATGACCTCAAGTCTAAGCCGGCCTATAGAAACCTGATAGACACATACGGCACTCATTTCACCTCTCAAGTCAACCTGGGAGGGAAAGTGAGCGCTGTAACTTCCATCAAGTCTTGTCAGGCGACTATGAACGGAGTGACAGTCACTGCAGTGAAGGACTGTCTCGATGTCGAGGCCTCCTTGTCATATCAATACAGCGCTAGTTTGACCGCCGAGCTTCACTACTGTAATGAACTAAAGAAGAAACTTGGCACCAACCGAAGTTTCAGCAGCATGTTCAGTGACCGCCACTCGGAAATTAAAGGAGGGGTAGTAAATGGAGGCGACCTGCTCTTCTCAGGTGCATTGGACGCAAACGCCTACAAAGAGTGGCTGGAGTCTTTGAAAACGATCCCTGACGTGGTGCACTACTTCCTTAAGCCCCTTCACTTCCTGTTGAAAAGTAGACATCCTGCTCAACCTGGGCTGAAGAAAGCAGTGGAGGAGTACATCCTTGAAAACGCCCTGATCAAGAAATGCTCAGAGTCCTGTCAGATAGGTACGAGGACCAGCCAAAGGGATCACTGTGCCTGTGTCTGCCACAGTGATCAGAGCATCAAGTCCAACTGTTGCCCTGCTGGGAAAGGCCTGGCCAGGCTACAAGTCTATGGTTTGAGAGCAAAGGGACTATACGGGGACATTTCAACCGAAACGGATGGTTTTGTTGAGATCTCATATGATAAACAAGTCAAACTCACTGAGGTGATCAACGACGACGACGATCCCGTTTGGCCAGAGAGCTTTGAATTCGGACCCATCCATATCAACTTTGCCACCAAACTCACTTTCAAGGTGTATGACACAGACGGAGTTGTTTGGAACAAAGATGTCCTGGGTGAATGTTCCTTTGATCTGCGTAGAGGAAATGTGAGTGACGTCTGTGTGTTCAAATATGGCACATTCTTCTTCTCCTACACAGTGCAATGTGCTCCCAGCCTTGGAGGCTCACGCTGTGAAGAGTACATCCCCTCTCCTATGAGCGCCTCCCTGGCAAAAGTCTTCCACTCCAGAAATGGCATGCTGGCTGGGGAGAATTGGCGACTTGAGTTGGGCAGGAATCGCACCAATGATGCGGTTGACAAGGTTGGCTTAAAGAGATGTCATGGTGAATAAGGCATGAGGTGAGCGACGAGTTGGTGACTGCTTCGCATTGCATAGTTCAGCATTTCAGATGGTCCCTTTGGCCACAGGCAGGATCATGGTTAGATGATTCATGTGAAATGTAATGTTTTAGCTTTTTCTTTGTTCAAAGTATAATATAATTATAATTGCATTGGATTTGCTTTACAATTTTGACGTGACAGATATTGTGAAAATGTTTTTAGCAGCTCATCTTGTATTAGTTGTATCATCTTGTACCAAAATATAATTCCCAATAATTAAATCTAAGGCTTTTGCTATACATATATATATATATTTTTTTTTAAAGGTATCTCTAACCACTAGAATGTCATGGTATTTTTTTGAAAATAGTGTAACTACCCAGAATGCGAATTATACCGTGACATTTGGGGTCCATATTTTTTTCGCGGTACTTCCTGAAATTGTTTCATGGGCCTCAGTGGTGTGTATTCATTACCAAAGAAATAAAATACAAAAGCATGTATCTTTCGTCTCTCTGTGTTTCATAATTATCCTTCAATTTACAAGAGGCTGAATGTATCTAACAGGAGAAAGCATCTGAGCGAGTGAAACAGCGCCCCTCTGTCTCTCTACATGTAGGCCATCTATCTGATGCTGTCTGGTCCAAACGAGTATGACATGTTTGCCGCCTGTAGCGTTGACGGCAAAGGAAGCCAGCGAGCATCTGACCGCACTTGACAAAAAAAGTATAAAACAAAAAAGTATTAAACGTGCTAATTTTACCAATCTCATATGTATATACTGTATTATATTCTACTGTATTTTAGTCAATGCCACTCCGACATCCTAACATTGATATATTTCTTAATTCCATTATTTTACTTTTAGATATGTGAGTATTGTTGTGAATTGTTAGATACTAGTGCACTGTTTGAGCTAAGAACACAAGCATTTCGCTACACCCCCAATAAAATCTGCTAAAAATGTGTATGTGACCAATACAATTTGATTTGATTTGATATCACGGTCGCAAGGCATATGAATTAACAGGTTATAGAGCAAACAACGCAATTATCCCAGCACATAGATAGTAACAATGGCTTTTTGGGGGAAGGGTGGTGATTGGCTTACCCGGTGATTTTACCTGACATACCGCTACTAATGGGCCTAGTAGTAAATATGTAATGGTTTTGTACACCAGGTTCAAACAAGGTGAATATACAATATTTTTGGTTATAGAAAACAGATTTCATAGTGGTTTAGATGGTACAATAATTCTCTACACTATACATTGCTTGTTTTGTCACAAACTGAAATTAGGCAACCAGGAAATGGAGGAGCGATTTCTACATATTGCACCTTAAAGACTGTGGGCTCTAACTTCATGCAGCACTAATGGGACATTTTAAGACCCACAAAAAGCAGGTCTTAAAGGTACTGCAGTTGATAAGGGCATGTATTTTGAGCTTTTCCAGCCATGACGCACTGTGGCCATGGATTGATAGATGTGCTTTTTGAGCCAGTGAATTTCATGTTTAGAAAACATTCAAAAATGAATGGTTTCCACCCCCATTTCGTTGAATTCGATTTTTTTTAAACAAGCAAAATTCATTTTGCTTGTGCAAGTAGGCTATCCATCCCCATTTTTTTCAAAGAGCGCCCCTCTTCTGATTACAAAAGACACACTCCAGTCCATACTATTCAGACCCCCTATAATGCCCTATCAATGGCATGTATATATTTTTTAAATCTGCCTCGCACATTTGCAACGATACAGGAGCCTAGTATTTTATGTCGACATGCCAATGTTTTGTGTAAAGATATTTAGGCCTACGTGTACACAGAGTGCCATGGAACAAGTGAAGCGATTTATTATATCATGCTTCTGACCCGATCCTATGTAGAAATATTGTTCTTGGTTTAAAAAAAACAGTTCATGTTTTTTGTTTCATTTGATTAAGAACCAAACTTATTAGAAAGATTCACCGTCAATGGGTTTAACATATGGATGGCTCGAATGCACGGCTATTTCAGGAGAAGTGCAAATCTGATCTGTAAGATGGTTCCATGATGTTTATAAAACATTACATTTGCGAGCAGTATAACAGTGAATGGACATTCCCCCTTTGTCTTTATATTGGATCTTTATCAAGGGCATAAGAAAAGTTTGGATGTGCGTAAAACCCTCCATATTTTAAGATGCCTCGTCTGTATCATACGCCCACGAGGTGCAATTATGGTGTCTGTAACTGTATTTACATATAGCCTATTTAAAACATGTGTTGTTTCTTTTTTTTAATAGAATTCGATTAGAGTTATATACCGTCATTTTAGGCCTTATCAATAGCCTTGTGAGTTGAATCTTGCTTCTTGACTACGTTTGGCATGTCCCTGTCGAGACTGCAATTTAAAGTCGGCCTCGCCCCTATATCTGTCACGTTCGATGTATGGAGGAGACCAAGGCGCAGCGTGATGTGAATACATACTTCTTTAATGAAGACGAAGAAACACTAAACAAACTTACAAAAACAATAAACCGAACGTGACGCTATATAATACTAGTACAGGCAACTAGACATAGACATAGATAATCACCCACGAAATACTCAAGGAATATGGCTGCCTAAATATGGTTCCCAATCAGAGACAACAATAAACAGCTGCCTCAGTTGGAGAACCAATCTAGGCAATCATAGACATACAAAACCCCTAGACGGGACAAAAACCATATAATCACCCATGTCACACCCTGACCTAACCAAAATAATAAAGAAAACAAAGAATACTAAAGGTCAGAGCGTGACAGTACCCCCCCCCCCCCTCCCCAAAGGTGCGGACTCCCGGCTGCACACCTAAGTCTATATGGGAGGGTCTGGGTGGGCATATCTCCGCGGTGGCGGTTCTGGTGAGGGACGTGGACCCCGCTCCACTTCTGACTCGGCCCACTTACGTAATGTCTCCGGAGCGGGAACCCTCACCACCGACCATGGACTAGAGGGCGCCACTGGACTGATGGTCGAGTCTAGAGTGAGTGGCGCCTCTGGACTGGAGGGAGACTCTGGCAGATCTGGACTGGAGGGACAGACGGGAGACTCTGGCAGCTCAGGAGAGGAGGAAGTCTCTGGCAGCACTGGACAGGCGGGAGCGCCTGTAGGAAGGAGACGGAGAGATGGCCTGGTGTGGGGGGCCGCCACCGGAGGGCTGGTGTGTGGAGGTGGCACCGGATAGACCGGACCGTGAAGGCGCACTGGAGCTCTTGAGCACCGAGCCTGCCCAACCTTACCTGGTTGAATGCTCCCCGTAGCCAGGCCAGTGCGGCGAGGTGGAATAGCCCGCACTGGGCTGTAATGGCGAACCGGGGACACCATGCGTAAGGCTGGTACCATGTACACCGGCCCGAGGAGACCAGATGCGCCATGCGGTAAGCACGGGGAGTTGGCTCAGGTCTCCTACCCGACTTAGCCACACTCCCCGTGTGCCCCCCAAGAACATTTTGGGGCTGCCTCTCGGGCTTCCAACCGCGCTGCCATGCTACCTCCTCATACCACCGCCTCTCGGCTTTCGCTGCCTCCAGCTCAGCCTTGGGGCGGCGATATTCTCCAGCCTGTGCCCAGGGTCCCTTGCCGCCCAGAATCTCCTCCCATGTCCAGGAGTCCTGAGATCGCTGCTGCTGCCCGTTACCACGCTGATTGGTCCTTTGATGGTGGGTGATTCTGTCACATTCGATGTATGGAGGAGACCAAGGCGCAGCGTGATGTGAATACATATTTCTTTAATGAAGACGAAGAAACACTAAACAAACTTACAAAAAACCCTAGACAGGACAAAAACCATATAATCACCCATGTCACACCCTGACCTAACCAAAATAATAAAGAAAGCAAAGAATACTAAGGTCAGGGCGTGACAATATCAGTGCAAATACTATAGCCTATGTTTAACAATCCATATTGAAGCAATGAAATGAGAACAATGTGGACTACAAACATGTTCGACATATTTAGACAATAAGGGGCAGGCTATTTAACAAACTAGGCTATAACGGACTAACATTCGAATTGGAGTTGATGACAACGCAATATATAAAAGAATGTAAATACACAACTTGAAGCAACCACATATTTATCCATGGAGCACATTTTGATTGGCCAGCGAGAGGCCAAGTCTCGACACACCCACAACTTGTTTATGTATCAAAACCCAGCCATTTCGTGCCACCGGCAGCTACTGCGTCCGTAATTCCATTTGTGAACATAGCAAAACAAATTCTGACACACTTCCAAACCTATAACGCTACCGATTTACCATTGCGTTAGATTTGTTAACATAGACCCCTGTGACTTGTAAAGCAATAGCCTACTATGTCAGAAACAGATCAATGATTGAAGTTGTGCCAGTTCATAACTGAACAACCATTACCAACCCACAATTTTGTAAACTCCTTGTAATGAATTTCCTCCTCTTCTTCCGAAGAGGAGAGGCTAAACGGATCAGAGGACCAATACGCGGCGTGGTAAGTGTCCATGGTTCTTTTTAATACGTTAAGGTACACATGAACAACTGACTACAAAAAACAAGAAATGTGAAAACTCAAAACAGTCCTATCTGGTGCAAAGACAGAGACAGGAACAATAACCCACAAACACAGTGAAACCCAGGCTACCTAAGTATGATTCTCAATCAGAGACAACTAATGACACTTGCCTCTGATTGAGAACCATACTAGGCCGAAACATAGAAATACCCAAATCATAGAAAAACAAACATAGACTGCCCACCCAACTCACGCCCTGACCATACTAACTAAATACAAAACACAGGAAATAAAGGTCAGAACATGACACTCCTAACCCTAAGCAGTTTGTCATAGAAGATTTTTACATGAACACTGACCTTCTACTTAATCTGAACCATGTGCATGCTATGTATTTCTTTGGAAAGGAAAGGTGGGATACCTAGTGTGTTGTACAACTGAATGCATTAACTGAAATGTGTCTTCTGCATTTAACCCAACCCCTCTGAATCTATTGTAAGTCTTCATTAAGCTTGTTTGGTTGCCAGGTTGCCAAAGCACATAATCCCACGCCAGGACCTATTGATCATCACCTAGCAAAACACAAGGGCCCACAAGGTCAGGGGCAATGGGACCCCCAGAGAAACTTAATCTATTTCTGCACTAAGCACTTCACCCCAGAGAATTTTGAACTCTCAGGAGTCAGGTATGTAGTGTCTCTTCCAACTGATAGAGGGCAGTGTTTACTCGGAATTTCACAGGTCAGGTGATTATGTACACTACATACCCTTCAAATTTGTGGATTTGGCTGGTTCAGCCACCCCAGTTGCTGATAGGTGTATAAAATCGAGCACATAGACATGCAATCTCCATAGATAAACATTGGCAGGACAGTGGCCCGTACTGCAGAGCTCAGTGACTATCAACGTGGCACCACCATAGGATTCCACCTTTCCAACAAATCAGTTAAACAAATGTATTGCTGCCCCGGTCAACTCTAAATGCTGTTATTGTGCAGTGGAAACGTCTAGGAGCAACAACGGCTCAGCCGCGAAATGATAAGCCACACAAGCTCACATAATGGGACCGCAGAGTGCTGAAGCGAGTAGCGTGTAAAAATCGTCTGTCCTTGGTTGCAACATTCCCTACCGAGTTCCAAACTGCCTCTGGAAGCAACGTCAGCACAAGTACTGTTCGTCGGGAGCTTCATGAAATGGGTTTCCATGGCCGAGCAGCCGCACATAAGCCTTAAATCACCATGTGCAATGCCAAGCGTCGGCTGGAGTGGTGGTAAGCTCACCGCAATTGGACTCTGGATCATGCTTCACCCTCTGGCAGTTCGACGGACAAATCTGGGTTTGGCAGATGCCATGAGAACGCTACCTGCCCCAATGCATAGTGCCAACTGTAAAATTTGGTGGAGGAGGAATAATTGTCTGGGGCTGTTTTTCATGGTTCAGGCTAGGACCCTTAGTTCCAGTGAAAGGAAATCTTACCTCTACAGCATACAATGACATTCTAGATGATTCTGTGCTTCCAACTTTGTGGCAACAGTTTGGGGAAGACCCTTTTCTGTTTCAGCATGACAATGCCCCAGTGGACAAAGCGAGGTCCGTACAGAAATGGTTTGTAGAGATCAGTTAGGAAAACCTGACTGGCTTGTACAGAGCCCTGACCTCAACCCAATCGAATACCTTTGTGATGAATTGTAACACCGACTGTGAGCCAGGCCTAATCGCCCAACATCAGTGCCTGACCTCACTAATGCTCTTGTGGCTGAATGGAAGCAAGTCCCCACAGCAATGTTCCAACATCTAGTGGAAAGCCTTCCCAGAAGAGCGCAGAGCTGTGATGCGTGATAATAGTCATCTTCCCTTTTTTCTGAGGTCCCGCTATCTGAAAGTGGAACAAAACAGCCAGAATGGCGCACAACAAGAAAATGAAGACAAAAATATAGATAGTGGAGAACAAGTTCATTGCTCTGAGACACCCAATGGGGAACCGAATAGCCAGATGGGACAGGGCACAGTCCCTCCCTCCCCCCAGGGAATATCTGCGCCAACTGTCAAAACACCACAGAGTCCCCCCTCAACACCCCTCAGGCGCTTCACCCGGAGACCTTCCTGGCTCTCCATCCTCTCTCTGTCCTCATTCCCCATCGCAATACATGCTGCGCCTTCCTCCACCTCCCAGCTTCTACCTGCCCAAGGAACACAACTATGCTCAGCACTGTCCCCTTGTGTGGTGGAAGCGTTATGAGAGAGCCACCGACAGCCTGGAAAAGTTCCTGTGGCTGCTCAGTGCGGCCAGGCGGAGGGAGAACCGGCTGCGGCATGCGCTCCTGCTCCTCAGAGAAAATCTTCTGAAACACACCCTCCTTCACTCACGGGACAGAGCTAAGGGCACGGGAGGTCGAATTCAGGGGTTGGAGAGGAGATGGAGATAGGGAAGGAGGAGATGCCAACCTGGCCGAGCCAGAGGAGACTGAGATGGATGAAGTGCCAGAGGACTTGGGGTTTAAGAGGAGGGGGGTTACTACTTCTACTGTGGAAGAGGGCGAGAGGACGATGGGGTTAAAGTGTCCGGGGGAAGCTCTCGGATAAGAAAAGGTGGACAGGGAACTTGTGGATGATGGCTCTTGGAGCTCTTGCGTTGATGAGAGGGACAGAGAGGGTCGAAGATGAAGACAAATTCCAAAGAAGGCTCGAGGTCGAAATATTGGAGAGGCCACAACATATGGAGGAGTGCCACAGGAAATCTATGAAAGCTACTACTGTCACTGTGGCGCATCTGAGAGTGGTGGAGGTGTGCTGGTAGTCAAGGTAGCGCTGCCACCTGAGAAAGGGGTGAAAGCTGGCATGGAACTTCACTGCAACCCTCAGCTGTCCATCCCCCTGTTGCAAACACAATCGCAGGTGGTCCTGCAGCAGATACAGGCACAGCCCTCGGGCAGAACAGCACCGCAGGATACCCACAGCCAGGTTCAGTTTCTGCAGCTTGGCCCAGCCTCCCAGCAGGGGCTACTCCTCACAGACCTGAACTGCATAGAAGCAGAGCCAGCGGACAGCCAGTAGCAGGAGGAGAAACTGCTCTTAGTGCCTGTACCCTCTGAAGACTGGCTAAAGAGCACAGTTGGGATGGAGGGAGTGGCAGAAGAGGTGGGAGCACAAACCATATTAGTGTCCGAGGTGTGATTTCCCAGAGACTTGTTGGAGGACAAGGGTCTGTGCTTAGAGGGTAAGGGTAGAGGACTGAGGCTTATATTACCCACTGATGGACAGCGAGGCCAACGCTCAGACATCAGGACGACTGTGGTGACCAGTGATGTGAGGGAGAGCTGAAAAGAACACTTTGAAGGGTTTCAGCTCCAGCTTAGCAGTGAGTTTGTTGACTGAAGGCTGTAATTACATTAACGGGCCAAAGGGTGGAAGCCTTTATGTAGGGAGTGCAAAGGTGTCCGCATACTGTTGTGTTTTATGTACTAAGATGATGGTATGATAACTTATAATTTAATCAGATGAATAAGTCAAGAGGGGCCATTTAGCAGGACAAATAAGTCAGTCATATTCTTACCATGCAACACAAAATGCTTAAAAAAAGGTTTAACAATTTGCATTCGATGTGCTCACTTCACTTAGGCTTGTGTAGTAGAGCTTACAAAGTGGAATTGAAAACATGACAGAATTAATCAAATACATAAAACAAAGTATACTCCAGCATGGATTGTAAATCATGCTCAATTACACATTTAATTGCCTGTACTTACAATTATTACAGTATTCATCAAATAACCTATAATAATTTCAACATCCGTAAGCCAAAGACTTTCTTCATGCTTACACATTTTATGTCATTGATTACATTTGGCATGCATGTCGTTTATCCCGTATTACAGGGGACACCAAAAGGTTGCTGGAATTAAGATTTTAGTTGTGTGTTATTTTAATAGACGTGTCTTGTGTTTCTAGGAGTTTAATCACAAAATTATACAGAAGTGTGTGAGTCACCGCAATGACCCAGAAATCACTCCAAAAATCTAGGCAAGTGAAACACATCCAAAATATTGTGTTGGGCAATCAGTTACCTCCAAAAAATAAATACATTTAACATTTTAAAATATATATATATATATTTTAAATCAGGTACTTCCAAAGTAAGTGAGAAAATCATATTAGATTGTATTGTGGAACAACCCTTTTATTGAGGTGCCCTGTCCCAAACAATGTGCAACAATCTGCACACAATCTGAGGGGAAATGTTTAAAATATAATAATAATTCTCCAACATGATTGATTATTCTTCACACACAATAAACTAGCGCTGGTAACCTGATCTATTTATTTAAAGTTTATGTAGCTAAATTCATAAATTGTGGGCAATTTGCTTTAACTTCAAATAGGCCTAGACCTTTTCTCATTTGGGTAAAAGTCAGTTCTCCACCTTCTCCTCTGTCCTCATCTCTTCTGTGACCCAGAAGCTGATAAGTGGTTGAGGGGAGATGTCAATTCGGTAGTAGGCGATGGAAGTGTCCTCCTCTCCTCGATAGCAAACTTTCATTGAGGATAGTGTGTATCCTACCTGAGAACTTCACAGAAGAGTTTTGACATCTAGGCCCTTTTCTCAATTTGACAGCTCAATTCCTGCGTTCTCTCTCCTCCGTCCTCTCTCGCCTCCTTTTGAAAAAGGTCAAAGGTAATCGAGGAGGAGAGGGAAGTAAGGAACATGAGCATAAATTAAATGACTGACCTCCACTCGCACCTCATCAGGCAAATTACATTTATAGGGGTGGATCCCAAAATAAATCGATAAATTAAGTTTTATAGATAAAACGATAAGTTGCATATTGGTTTTAAATGTGTGCATGTTCATCACCTCTTCCGACAAATATGTGATTTGCTACGTACATTTTTGCACTTTTAATTTCATGATATATAGCCATTGTTTCCTCATGATCGTAGTTCAACTGTCTAACCACATCAGAACCCAAAGTATACGCTTGTTGTTCTCTGTGTTTAAACCATTTGTAATTGTAAACTAACACTGTATAGCCTCAACATGGTTTAAAATATAATTGTATATAATAGATGTCCCGTCCTTGCATAGGCAGTTCTGTCTATGAATTTTGTACAGCCCCATCCCAAGGATGTTTATCGAAATAGTGGCGGGGCCAATTCGTTGTTATTGTTTGGACTGCAGATTGCCCTTCAAATGGGATTCGGTAATTGAGAGTCGCAAGAACGCCACAGAAAGAACACACGTTTTTATTTGTCTACTTTCGCGCCACATGACATGCGTGTTGGAGTCTGAGGGAAGCTGGTTACCGCTGGCAAATTTGAACGCAATCGTTTTAATATAAGTCAAAGCCGAATGACTAGACTTTTTAAGGAGCTCGTCGTTAACTAGCGAAGTGTCGCGTGGAAATTGATTTGAGGGCCTTGCTACAAACGTTACTAGCTAACGTTAGTCTCACAATCTCAAGTCATATAAGACGTGGCCATAAACCATTTAACGTTAGCTAGATATGCTAAAAGTAAACGAAGTGTGCCAGTGTGACCCCAGGTGAATGCTTAACTCACTTTTCTTCTCACCCTTTTTGTTTCATGGTGGTTAGACAGTTTTATAATCGTTTGGTGAAATGGTATCTCCGAGAGCTGGCAGGGGGATAACCTCACCTGTAACCGTGCGACCACTGTGGCCCCTCGATGCTTGTGGTTTGTGTTGTACGGAATTGAAGCGTGACAGAAATCCTCAACCTCTACCATGCCTACATTCTGTGTGTCGGGTGTGTTCCCCTAAGTGATTTCAAGACAGGTGAGCAATGTTGAACGATGTCACACTATTTAGAAACTATTAAGAATTTGAGTGATTAGGTTGCATTGAGTATGACTAGGCTGAAGAGACTTGACCACGGATCAGATTCAGTCTCTGATGTAAAGAATTGCTATTTAAATACATGGCTACAACTCACAGTAAAGCCTGTGGGGTCCCCTACAGGATAGCTCCCACATTACACACTGACTGCCAAACCAGCGCACACACATAGTCTCCTTTCTAGCTGAACATTGTGTGCCCGAAGAGGATTCTACGATGACGGACAGACAACTGAGCCAATGGCGGAAGACTACAGACTACACCCCAGCTGAACCAATCCAAAGATCCGATCTTCCAGAACCAACCTACTTTCTGTTCTGTATATTAGTGGTGTACTGAATACAATCGCTCTTTTTGCCTGCTGTTCCACACGAACTAACGGAGGAGCCGTAATTACGCTGTACTAGATATCTTCACTCTGAAATAAACTGTCGCTTGTCATTACAATTTACCACTTTGTCTGAATCGATCCTTGACCGGCTCACCCATCTACATATCCAATTACTAACACTGACCATTCTGATTCACAGTCTGTCCAACAATTAAAATATGCCACACTTGGACTAATCAAACCATTTATGTGGTAAACGTGTAAGTCTGTTCAAGACATGGCAATGTGATTGCAGACAAGCATTCCTGTCCATCCTGTGAATTGAAAATCACGTCCATTTTCTCCTAGAATGTCCAGTCTGTGGAAGGCAATACACTTCTTCCGGAATCATTGACAATCCTTTCCTCCCTAGCTTCCCCACTGATTCAAAACCCTGGGTAGGTAATGGATGGGTGCTGCTGTGAATGACAGTGAACAAAATAATATTTGTATCACTCAATGTATACATGCAGTAGCCTGTTGGCTATGAATGGAATGAAAGCTGATATGATACCCCTCTCTTTCAGTGTGGGGGTTGTGATGAGCCTGTGGTCTGTGGCTGGTGTGTAGAATGTGGCGAACCGCTCTGCTCTGACTGTGTTGCAGTCCACAAGAGGGTGAAGTTAACACGCAACCAATAACCTCCAGGTACAACCTTCTGCCATTGTCAGAACAGGCTATGACCACACATTTAGCACTGGCCAATTAAATGTTTTAATCCAATGGAACACCTTATTCAAAGCAGTGTTAACTAGAGGTCGGCTGATTTAATCGGAATGGCCGATTTTTAATTAGGGCCGATTTCAAGTTTTCATAACAATCGGAAATCGGTATTTTTGGGTGCCGATTTGACAATTAAAAATAAAAAAGTAATAACATTATTTAACTAGGCAAGTCAGTTAAGAAAAATTATTATTTTCAATGACTGCCTAGGAACGGTGGGTTAACTGCCTTGTTCAGGGGCAGAACGACAGATTTTCACCTTGTCAGCTCGGGGGATCCAATCTTGCACCCTTACAGTTAACTAGTCCAACGCAATAACGACCTGCCTCTCTCGTTGCACTCCACAAGGAGACTGCCTGTTACGGGAATGCAGTAAGCCAAGGTAAGTTGCAAGCTAGCATTAAACTTATCTCATAAAAAACAATCAATCATAATCACTAGTTAACTACACATGGTTGATTATATTACTAGATATTATCTAGCGTGTCCTGCGTTGCATATAATCTGACTGAGCATACAGGTATTGAAGTATCTGGCTGAGTGGTGGTAGGCAGAAGCAGGCGCGTAAACATTCATTCAAACAGCACTTCCGTGCGTTTTGCCAGCAGCTCTTCGTTGTGTGTCAAGCATTGCGCTCTTTGACTTCAAGCCTATCAACTCCCGAGATGAGGCTGGTGTAACCGAAGTGAAATGGCTAGCTAGTTAGCGCGCGCTAATAGCGTTTCAAACGTCACTCGTTCTGAGCCTTGGAGAGGTTGTTCCCCTTGCTCTGCATGAGTAACGCTGCTTCGATGGTGGCTGTTGTCGTTGTTGCTGGTTCGAGCCCAGGGAGGAGCGAGAGGGACGGAAGCTATACTCTTACACTGGCAATACTAAAGTGCCTATAAGAACATCCAATGGTCAAAGGTTAATGAAATACAAATGGGATAGAGGGAAAAAGTCCTATAATAACTACAACCTAAAACTTCTTACCTGGGATTATTGAAGACTCATGTTAAAAGGAACCACCAGCTTTCATATGTTCTGAGCAAAGAACTGAAACGTTAGCTCATCTTACAAAGCACATATTGCACTTTTATTTTCTTCTCTAACACTGTTTTTGCATTATTTAAACCAAATTGAACATTATTTACTTAAGTCTAAATTGATTTTATTGATGTATTATATTAAGTTAAAATAAGTGTTCATTCAGTATTGTTGTAATTGTTGTTTTGAGGACCTGAAGAACCATGCCAAATCTTTTCAGTCTCCGGAGGGGGAATAGGTGTTGTCGTGTCCTCTTCACAAATGTCTTGGTGTGTTTGGACCATGATAGTTCGTTGGTGATGTGGACACCAAGGAACTTGAAGCTCTCAACCTGCTCCACTTCAGCCCCGTCGATGAGAATGGGGACGTACTCGGCCCTGCTTTTCCTGTAGTCCATGATCATCTCCTTTGGCTTGATAACAGGAGAGGTTATCCTCTAACCACACTGCCAGGTCTCTGACTTCCTCCCTATAGGCTGTCTCATCTGTGTCGGTGATCAGGCCTAACACTGTTGTATCATCGGCAAACTTAATGATGGCGTTGGAGTCGTGCTTTGCCATGCATTTATATGTGAACAGGGAGTACAGGAAGGGACTGAGCACGCACCCCTGAGTGGCCCCTGTGTTGAGGAGCAGCGTGGCAGATTTGTTGTTACCTACTCTTACCACCTGGTGGCGGCCCGTCGAAGTCCAGGATCCAGTTGCAGAGGGAGGTGTTTAGTCCCAGGGTCCTTAGCGTAGTGTTTAGCTTTGAGGGCACTATGGTGTTGAACGCTGAGCTGTAGTCAATGAATAGCATTCTCACGTAGGTGTTCCTTTTGTCCAGGTGAGAAAGGGCAGTGTGGAATGCAATAGAGATTGTGTCATGTGTGGATCTGTTGGGGTGGTATGCAAATTGGAGTAGGTCTAGGGTTTATGGGATAATGGTGTTGTGAGCCATGATCAGCCTTTCAAAGCACTTCATGGCTACAGACGTGAGTGCTACGGGTCGGAAGTAATTTAAGCAGGTTACCTTAGTGTTCTTGGGCACAGGCACTGTGGTGGTGTGCTTGAAACATGTTGGTATTACAGACTTCGTCAGGGACAGTTTGAAAATGTCTGAAGACACTTGCCAGGAAGTTAGCTCATGCTCGGAGTAAACGTCCTGGTAATCCGTCTGTCCCTGCGGCCTTGTTGACCTGTTTAAAGGACTTACTCACATCGGCTATGGAGAGCGTGATCACACATTCTTCCGTAACAGCTGGTGCTTTTATGCAAGCTTCTCAATGTTGCTTGCCTCGACGCGAGCATAGAAGTCATTTAGCTCGTCTGGTAGGCTCATGTCACTGGGCAGCTTGCAGCTGTGCTTCCTTTTGTAACACATAATGCCACATCTGACGATCATCGGAGCCATTTACATTACATTTACATTTAAGTCATTTAGCAGACGCTCTTATTCAGAGCGACTTACAAATTGGTGCATTCACCTTATGACATCCAGCCGGTGTGGTACGATTCAATGTAAGTCCTGTATTGACACTTTGCCTGTTTGATGGTTCGTCGGAGGGCATAGCAGGAAGCTCTAACCTTTAGCTCAGTTCGGATTTTGCCTGTAATCCATGGCTTCTGGTTGGGGTATGTATGTACAGTCACTGTGGGGACGACGTCATCAATGCACTTATTGTTGAAGCCAGTGACTGATGTGGTGTATTCCTCAATGCCATCGGAAGAATCCAGGCACATATTCCAGTCTGCTAGCAAAACAGTCCTGTAGCTTAGCATCTGTTATCTAATCACTTCAGTATTGATCGAGTCACTGGTACTACCTGCTTTAGGTTTTACTTGTAAGCGGGAATCAGAAGGATGGAATTATGGTCAAATTTTCCAAATTGGGGGTGAGGGAGAGCTTTGTACGCGTCTCTGTGTGTGGAGTAAAGGTGGTCGAGTTTATTTATCCCCCCCCCCCCCTCTGGTTCCACATGCTGTAGAAATTAGGTGAAATGGATTTAAGTTTCCCTGTATTAAAGTCCCCAGCCACTAGGAGCGCCGCCTCTAGATGAGCATTTTCTTGTTTGCTTATGGCCTTAAGGTTGGTTGAGTGCGGTCTTAGTGCTAGCATCGGTTTGGGGTGGTAAATAGACTGCTACGAAAAATATAGATAGTACAGCTTATCATAAGATACTCTACCTCAGGCGAGCAAAACCTTGAGACTTCCTTAACTTACAGCTGAAATCCCGTTAACGGGATCTATTTGACAACAGCCAGTGACAGTGCAGGGCGCCAAATTCAAACACATCTCATAATTACAATTCCTCAAACATACAAGTATTATACACAATTTTAAAGATAAGATGGTTGTTAATCCCACCACAGTGTCTGATTTAAAAAAAAATAAAAAAGGCTTTACGACGAAAGCATTCCATGCGATTATGTTAGGTCAGTGCCTAGTCACAAAAAACAGACATTTTCCAGCCAAAGAGAGGAATCACAAAAAGCAAAAATAGAGGGATTCATCACTAACCTTTGATCTTCATCAGATGGCACTCATTGGATTTAATGTTACACAATACATGTATGTTTTGTTTGATGAAGTTCATATTTATATCCAGAAATCTCAGATTACGTTGGCGCGTTATGTTCAGTAATGTTTTGCCTCCAAAACATCCGGTGATTTTGCCGAGAGCCACAACAAGTGTTATGCTTAGCATTAAAATATATTTCTCCTTAATGCAACCGCTGTGTCAGATTTCAAAAAAGCTTTACGGCAAAAGCACACCATGCGATAATCTGAGTACAGCGCTCAGCCACCAAACAGATACCGCCATGTTGTGGAGTCAACAGAAGTCAGAAATAGCATTATAAATATTCACTTACCTTTGACGATCTTCATCGGAATGCACTCCCAGGAATCCCAGTTCCACAATAAATGTTTGTTTTGTTCAATAAAGTCCATAATTTATGTCCAAATACCTCCTTTTTGTTCGCGCATTTAGTCCAGTAATCCACGAGCACTTAATCCAGGCGAAAAGTCAAAAAAGTTATATTACATACAGTTCGTAGAAACATGTCAAACGATGTATAGAATCAATCTTTAGGATGTTTTTATCATAAATCTTCAATGGTTCAACCGGACAATTCTTATGTCTTTAGAAAGGAAAAGGAACAGAGCTCATGCTCACGAATAAACTAATGGCTTTCTGCCAGACCCTTGACTCAAACAGCTATTATTCTCACCCCCTTCACAGTAGAAACCTGAAACAACTTTCTAAACACTGTTGACATCTAGTGGAAGCCTTAGGAAGTGCAATCGGACCAAATTTTACACTGTATATTGGATAGGCAATCACTTAAACAGATTTCCCACTTCCTGGTTGGATTTTTCACAGGTTTTCGCCTGCCATATGAGTTCTGTTATACTCACAGACATCATTCAAACTTCAGAGTGCTTTCTATCCTAATCTAATATGCATATCTTAGCTTCTGGGCCTGAGTAGCAGGCAGTTTACTCTGGGCACGCTTTTCATCCGAACGTGAAAATAGCGCCCCCAGCCATAAGAAGTTAATATTAGATTTCGTGCATCAGCTGCTGTTTACAAATATACACAGACCGCCACCCCTTGTCTTACCAGAGGTGGCTGTTCCATCTTGCCGATGCACAGAAAACCCTGCCAGCTGTATGTTGTCCATGTCGTCGTTCAGCCACGACTCGGTGAAACATAAGATATTACAGTTTTGAATGACCGTTTGGTAGGATAGTCTTGATTGGAGCTCATCCAGTTTATTATCCAATGATTGCACGTTGCCTAATAGTACTGATGGTAGAGGCGGATTACCCACTTACCGTCAGATCCTTACAAGGCACCCCGACCGACGTCCCCGTTATCTGTCTCTTCTTCATGCGATTGACGGGGATTTGGGCCTTGTCAGAATTCAATTATTTGCATCTGACTCATTAAAGAAAGATTCTTTGTGAGGTGAGTAATCGCTGTCCTTCTACCCAGAAGTTATTTTCGGTCATAAGAGACGGTGGCAAAAACATTATGTACAAAATAAGTCCCATAGTGCACAATTGGTTAGGAGCCCGTAAAACGGCAGCCATCTCTTCCTGCGGCATTCTAAATATACATATGGAGACCATAGATGTCATCAGTTCCCTCATGCCTAACTACTTACTTACTGCTTGATCTACAGCCAGACGAGTGGAAACAGGAACGAAAAGGAGGTTACTAGGACAAGCGCGGCGGCGCAGTGTGCGTGAGTGCTTGCTTAACCTGTCTTTCAATTCCCCAGACTGTTAACCCGACAACACGCCCATAGGAAGAATCCCCTCGGGATCAGTAGAAGCCACAGAAGAACTAAACAGACGGGATAAGGCATCAGGCTTGGTGTTCTTGCTACCCGGACGGTAAGAAATCACAAACTCGAAACGAAGCGAAAAACAACGCCCAACGAGCTTGACGGGCATTAAGTCGTTTGGCAGAACGGATGTACTCAAGGTTCTTATGGTCTGTCCAAACGACAAAAGGCAGTCGCCCCCTCCAACCACTGTCGCCATTCGCCTAGGGCTAAGCGGATGGCGAGCAGTTCACGGTTACCCACATCATAGTTGCGCTCAGATGGCGACAGGCGATGAGAAAAATAAGCGCAAGGATGAACCTTATCGTCAGACTGGAAGCGCTGGGATAGAATGGCTCCCACGCCTACACTCTGAGCGTCAACCTCGACAATGAATTGTCTAGTGACGTCCAGATAGAGGATAGAGAGCGGACGTAAAACGTTCTTTTAGAAGATCAAAGCTCCCTGCGGCGAGGTCGGACCACTTAAAACACGTCTTGACAGAATGAAGCTATGAAGAGGGCAGCAACTTGACGAAATTACGAATGACGCCGATGAAGTCGCGAAACCTAAAGCGCTGCAACTCGACACGTGACCTTGGAGCAGCCAATCACCGACAGCTTGGACCTTAGCGGAATCCATCTGAATGCCTTCAGCGGAAATAACGGAACCGAGAAAGTAACGGAGGAGACATGAAAAGAGCACTTCTCAGACTTTACGTAGAGACAATTCTCTAAGGGCGCTGCAGAACTGCGTCGAACGTGCTGAACATGAATCTCGAGTGACGGAGAAAAAAATCAGGATATCGTCAAGATAGACAAAAACAAAGATGTTCAGCATGTCTCTCAGAACATCATTAACTAATGCCTGAAAAACAGCTGGCGCATTGGCGAGACCAACGGCAGAACCCGGTACTCAAAATGCCCTAACGGTGTTAAAGCGCCATTTTCCACTCGTCCCCCTCTCTGATGCGCACGAGATGGTAAGCGTTACGAAGGTCCAACTTAGTAAAGCACCTGGCTCCCTGCAGAATCTCGAGAGGCTGATGACATAAGGGGAAGCGGATAACGCGTTCTTAACCGTTATGTCATTCAGCCCTCGATAATCACGCAGGGCGCAGAGTACCGTCCTTCTTCTTAACAAAAGGGCCCCGGCCGGAGGGAGAAGAAGGCACTATGGTACCGGCGTCAAGAGACACAGACAAATAATCCTCGAGAGCCTTACGTTCGGGAGCCGACCAGGTATAGTCTCTCGAGGAGGAGTGGTCCCGGAAGGAGATCAATACTACAATCATCGACCCGGTGAGAGGAAGGGAGTTGGCTCGGGACCGACTGAAGACCGTGCGCAGATCATGATATTCCTCCGGCACTCCTGTCAAATCGCCAGGTTCCTCCTGAGAAGTAAGGGACAGAAGAAACGGGAGGATGGCAGACATTAAACACTTCACATGACAAGAAACGTTCCAGGATAGGATAGAATTACTAGACCAATTAATAGAAGGATTATGACATACTAGCCAGGGATGACCCAAAACAACAGGTGTAAACGGTGAACGGAAAATCAAAAAAAAAAGTCTCACTGTGGTTACCAGATACTGTGAGGGTTAAAGGTAGTGTCTCAAATTTGATACTGGAAGATGACTACCATCTAAGGCAAACATAGAGGCGTAGGCTTGTCTAACGGTCTGAAAGGAATGTTATGTTTTCGAACCCATGCGCCTTCGTCCATGAAACAACCCTCAGCCCCAGAGTCAATCAAGGCACTGCATGTAGCACACCCGAACGGTCCAGCGTAGATGGACCGACATAATAGTACAAGATCTAGGTGAAGAGACCTGAGTAGTAGCGCTCACCAGTAGCCCTCCGCTTACTGATGGGCTCTGGCCTCTTACTGGACATGAATTAACAAAATGTCCATCAAATCCGCAATAGAGCACAGGCGGTTGGTGATCCTCCGTTCCTCTCCTTAGTCGAGATCAGAATCCCTCCCAGCTGCATGGGCTCAGTCTCAAAGCCAGAGGAGGGAGATGGTTGCGATGCGGAGCAGGAAACACCGTTGATGCGAGCTCTCTTCCCACGAGCCCGGTGACGAAGATCTACCCGTCGTTCTATGCGGATGGCGAGAAGCAATCAAAGAGTCCACATCTGATGGAACCTCCGGAAGATCTCATCATAACCACTCGTGAGTCCTCAGAAAACGGCCGAGCAGCGCCGGCTCGTTCCACTCACTGAGGCAGCAAGAGTGCGGAAAACTCAGCTAGGATAATCCGTTATGGACCGTTCACCTTGGCATAAGGAAGCCAGGGCCTAGAAGCCTCCCCTACCCAAAAACTGAACGGTCAAAAACCCGAATCATCTCCTCTTTAAAGTTCTGGAACTGTTAGAGCAATCAGCCCTTGCCTCCCAGATAGCTGTGCCCCATTCTGGAGCCCGGCCAGTAAGGAGTGAAATGACGTAACAACCCAGGGCTCTCTCTAGAAGTATGTGTTGGGTTGGAGAGAGAACACAATCTCACTGCGTGAGAAAGGAGCGGCACTCAGTGGGCTGCCCGGAGTAGCAAGGTGGGTTATTAACCCTAGGTTCTGGAGGCTCGGCAGGCCAGGAGTAACAGGTGGCACGAGACGTGGAGCTCTGGACTGTCCAGAATTACCGGAAACCTGAGCGGCTGGGTTCTCAGCATGGCGGTATCGCCGAACAATTCCTGCTCGTGTCACGACATGCGGCTAAATGGATCTTGACGAGCAGTGTCGCTGAGCGTCTGATCGCTGGGTCCATTCCTTAGTCGGTTCCTTCTGTCATGCAGGTGAAAGAGGACCCAAAGCGACTTAACAGAAACAGAGTTTATTTAAGTCCAAAACGGAATAACAGAAATCCTCTAGACTTGTAGAGGGAAACAACTGGAGAAGCGGCCACAGACTGCAGGTCGCTTCGGGTAGGCGCAGGCCGTAGTCGACAGAGACACCTGCTCACACGCAGCATCTGATGAAGGCAAAAAACACGACAGGACAGGGCGATACACAATCATAGCAAAAACACGACAGGACAGGGCGAAACGCAATCACAGCATGGTGAATACAATACAAGGAACCGACGGGACAGGAACGGAACACAAAGGAATAAATAGGGACTCTAATCAGGGGAAAGGATCGGGAACAGGTGTGGGAAGACTAAATGATGATTAGGGGAATAGGAACAGCTGGGAGCAGGAACGGAACGATAGAGAGAAGAGAGAGCGAGAGAGTGAGAGAGGGAGGGGAGAGAGAGGGATAGAAGGAGGGAAAGAACCAAATAAGACCAGCAGAGGGAAACGAATAGCATGGGGAGCACAGGGACAAGACATGATAATAAATGACAAACATGACAG